>NC_090446.1:1402242259-1402842259 GCF_031143425.1 Pleurodeles waltl | reverse complement strand
GTCTTCAAATAGTATTGGTATAACAACCACACACATTTTAAATACCACTTACAATTTTTTACCACCTTCCAACATACCCCCAAGGGAGCACAGGGTGGGAAATAGGACTCTGATGAGGAACATTATGACTCAGAGAAAAAAAGAGTACCATTAGGTAGTCATCAGAGCATTACCTTCTTTGCCCGACTTCCTCTACAGAGAGAATATTCAATTTCAGGCATTTTTTAATTGTGACAAAAAAAAGACTGTGGTGCAGAGAGAACTGCAGAACCAAAAGAAGAAGAAACCACTTCTCTCATTCTTAATATTTACTGTGAAATGAAAGTGTTTGCGGAAGCCCAAGTCGCTGAAGCACAGATATCCTTTAAGAAACCCCCTTAAATGCTGCCCATGAAGAGGACATGCTTCTGATTGACTAAACATGGATCAGAAAAGGGATAGTAAGGTTAGCTTTCTGGTATGCTGTAGAAATACTAATTACAATCCATCTACTGGGAGTAGAAGTAGAAGGATGGTAACCCTTGTTTGCTAATCTAAATGCCACAAAGAGAGAATCTACTGTACAAACTGAGGCAGTTCTCTGTAGATAAATGGAAAGGGCTCTATGAACATCCAAGCCAATGCCAAGTAGACTCCTGCTCATTAGGAGGAAAATGAAAAAACACAGGCAACTCTAAATCCTTTGATTAATGAAAAGATGTCGAGACTTTGAGGAAAACGGATGGGTCAGGTCTGGGAACCACCTTTTCATTTATAAAAAAAACTCAAAAAGGAGAGGATAAGAAAAAGAAAACCTTTAAAGCCAGGAACTTTAGAGATACTGAGTCTAAGGGTTCAAAACGACGATACTGAAGTGCCAAAAGCACTGAGATTAGATCTAAAGAAGAGACAAGAGTATGAGCCTTCAGTCTTTGTAGCAAGAATCTTCTCAGAAATCTAAAAATCTCAATATCAAGGGTATCCAGGTCAGAAACCCAAATGGCTCTAATCACTTCCCACTGGCTGTGCAAAGTGGAAACATATAAGCCCCTCTCTTAAAAACTCCCAGACCAGCTGAGACAATGTAAACTTTAGAGACACAGCAAAAATTAAAGTGTCTCCACTGTTTCTTGTAAAGTTTCAAAGTAGTTAACATTTTGGAGGTCTGGATAGAGAGGGCCACGTCCGGAGATCAACCTAAGGCTTTTAATATTTGTCTTTTCGAATGCCAGACCACTAAAGAGAGAGAGATTTGAGCATCTTCTGTGGACGTAGAGGGAACCTGTGAGGAGAAGTGATATCAGAAAAATCAACGGTTGTTTCACCACCAACTTAGATAACAAAGGAAATCAAAGTCAGTGGCACCAATCTGTAGTCACCAGAAGAATCTCCATTTGTTCTTCCCTGATCTTGACTAGTACCTTGGTCAGCAACGACAAAGGAGGAAAGGCAAACAGAAGCTCCTTGCGCCGCTTGAAACTCATGGCATCCACCACACAGACCTGAAGATGTGGAAGGAGAGAGCAGAAATTCAGGAGAAGAGTGTTGTGAGGGTAAACAAAAAGGTCAAACCACGACTTTCCCATTTTGTTTATAATTTTCAGAAAAACTCAGGGAGTAGGCACCGCACCTGGACACCTAGCCTGCCACTTGCCTGTGACTTCGAGTTCCTGCTTGTTCCAGACTGATCCAGTGACATCGCAGCAATCTGGGTTTTCCCACTGGGGTCTTCCCGACTGGGCCCACTCACCGTTCTTCCCTCCAACAGAAGCCTTGCCCACCCCTGGACCTGCTTAATGCAGGCTGCAGCGCGGCCACATCAGTAGGCACCTGGACACCTAGCCTAACACTTGCCTGTGGCTTCCAGTTCCTGCTTGCTCCAGAGTGATCCAGTCACACTGCAGCTTCCTGGGTTTTTCCACTGGGGTTTTCTTGACTGTGTTTTCCCACCCACCATTCTTTCCACCAACAGAAGCCCCGCCCACCCCAGGACCTACTTAATGTAGGCCGCAGTGTGACCATGCCAAAGGCGTGCCCAAGACAAGCCCGTTTGTGCCCATCCGCAGGTGGACCACACCCAGCACCACGACCCCTGCCCTTCCTCACCCCGAAGACACATCATCACCAAGCTCTACACCCTCCACCCAGGACGCGGCAACAAACACTGCCACAGCACCAACCCACACTCCACTTTAGGACCTTTCACCTGGACCCACTGCCACTTCACCTGTCACAGTACACACACCAGCCCACTGACTAGCCCCACCCCAAACACACCACAAACACCACCCGATCAAAAACACCAACTCGCATGCACCCTTCTCAACTCATGCTCGCTTTGCAAGCATTCTACTGAATTATGGGACCTCATCGTAACCCTTGCACTCAACATCGTCTTCCTCACCGAGACCTAGCTCAACCCCACATCCGCTCAAGACATTGCCACAGCGATCCCTGATGGATATAAAATTACTCACCCGAACCACACCAACAAACCGAGAGGAGGAACAGCCATCATCCACAAAGAGACTATGCAGTGCACCACGACCACTGGCATCACACCAACCCACATGGAACATTTCAACTTTAGGCTCCACACGGATGACAAAACAACAATCAGAGGAACCCTTGCATACTGACCCCAGTACCTCACTTCAGCTTCTGCAACAGCATAGACTTCATTGTGCCCCTAGCCTTGAACTCCAAGGACGACATGTTCCTCGGCAACCTAAATTTCGCCAACAACAACACTGCACACCTCCTCGACAGTATGAGCAGCCTTGGATTGACGCAGATCGCCCACGACCCTACATACCCCACATGAGACATGCTGGACCCCATTTTACCCTCCAGTAACCACATCACATCACAGAACTCACATGGACTGATCACGTTATCATCCACTTCAGCATTTCTAGCCTCACACCTCCACCCCCAAGATGACCAGCTTCCCCCACCAGAGGTGGAACAAAATCTCAGAGACCAGCTGGGTGAACGCCCACAACACCTCCAACCCTGCTACCACCACCAACCTCGAACAAGGAGTGAAAAACTTCAACACCTGGATCACCAATTGTGCTAATAGCATCTTCCCCATCAAGAACAACATCCAGAGAAATCCTCCAAAAAGGCCAGCTGGAACACCCAAGAACTCAGAACAGCAAAACCAGAAAGCAAACACCTGGAGAGTAGATGGCGTGCAAGCAAGGACACCTCCAACAGAGCAGCCTTCAAGACCTCCCTCAACCTCTACCACCACCTGCTGAGGCCAATAAAGAAGACCACCCTTGCTAAACGGATCGAAACCAGCACCAACAACACCATGGAACTTTTCAATATCGTTAAGGAATTCTCCAACCGAGCTACCAGTAAAAACAACATCACACAGGAGCTGTGCGACAACCTCCGCCACTTCTTCGATAACAAGATTGCAACCATAAAGAGAAACTTTGAACTCCAATCCATACCTACCGACTTCCTCGACAGATACACCACCACTGTAACCAACACAAACTACACACTGACACCCTGGAACATCCTCTCCAACAAGGATATCACCTCCACCATGAAATCCATCCACACAGAAGCTCCCACAGGCCCATGCCCACACCTCATCTTCAACCTTGGAAACCAAAGGATTGGCCAGGAATTCACCACCCTCCTCAACACCTCTATCACCACTGCAACATTTCCTGATACCTGGAAACACACCGAAGTCACAACACCACTCAAAAAACCCTCCGCCAACCCTAGTGAACCCACAAACAACTGGCCAATCGCCCTGCTGCCATTCCCAGCGAAGGTACTGGAAAAGACCATCAACAAGCAACTCCTGACATACCTGGAGCAGAACCAGCTACTCAACACCTCCCAATCCGGATTCCGCAGCAATCATCGCACTGAAACTGCCCTGATTGTAGCCACCAATGACACCTGATCCCTTCTCGACTGAGGAGAAACAGCAGCTTAGATCCTCCTTGACCTCTCAGCAGCCTTTGAGACCGTATCCCACCACATGCTGATTGAAAGTCCACCAGATCGGCATTTAATGGGACGCATAAAGATGGATCACCTCCTTCTTCACCAGAAGAACCAACAGGATCCACCTCCCACCTTTCACATCCGAACCAAAGGAGATCACCTGCGGTGTCCCCCAGCGCTCAGCCCCACTCTTCAACGCATAGCTGACCCCGCTGGCCAACATCATCAGATCCCAGAGTCTCAACATACTTTCCTACGCAGATGACAACCAACTCCTAATCCTCTCACTGACTAACAACCCCTCCACCACTAGAACCAACTTCCACAGAAGAAAGACAAGCATCTATGACTGGATGAAGAACAACTGCCTGCAGCGGAACACAGATAAGATGAAAAGTACTGATCTTTGGCAACAGCAGCAATGCATGGAATGACTCCTGATAGCCATGAGATCTTGGACTCACATCCACTCCCTCTGACCACACCAGAAGCCTCAGAACCATCATTGACAACAAGTTCACCATGAAATCACAGATCAACGCTGTCTCCTCAACCTGCTTCCTCACTTTGTGCATGTTAAGTAAGATCTTCAAGTGGCTACCCCTACACACGAGACGGACCTTGACACAGGCGCTCATCACCAGCCGACTGGACTACAGCAATGCCCTCTACATTGGAATAGCCACACACCACCTACAAAGACTTCAGACTATACAGAATGCTGCAGCCAGACTTATCCTTGGACTTTCAAGATGAACCCACCCTCAGGCAACTCCACTGGCTCCCCGTACAGAAGAGATGCCAATTCAACCTGCTGACCCACACATACATGGCTCTACACAACGAAGGTCCCCTGTACATTAACCACCACCTGAACTTCCACCAACCATCGAGAAGACAATGCTCTGCCTCCCTTTCACTTGCCCATACGCCCACATCTACCATAGCAGAAGTGCAGGATGTTGCCTCTCACAATGCAGCAAAAACCTGGAACATCCTCCCCAAGCACCTCCGGACCATCACGTCACTTTGGGAATTCCGAAAGTCCCTCAAGACCTGTCTGTTCTAATAAGCCTCCAGGACCTGCAATCACCTGGATACCCCATTGGGTGATTAACTGCACTTTACAAATCCTGATTGATTGATTGATTAGTTGATTGACACAAAGTGATGGGCACTCAGCATGACAATGGGTAACTCAATCTGTCTGCCTGTACCTTCTCCCCTGCGGCAGATACACTTCTCAAAGAGAGATCAGACTCTCTTCCACCAAGATGCCAATGAGTTCTATTAGATGGTCTAAGTGCAGAACCTTTGTGCTTCCCAGATGGTTCACATATCCCTTTGCTACATGATTGTGCAAATTCTGTCTGCCTGGTCATTGAAGAAGAGTGCAAAAGAGTATAGGGCCCAATATATTGCTGATAGTTTCTCCAGTTGTAAGAATAACTCTGCTCTTTCCTGGACTATACCCTCCTGAAATTACTGTATCTGTATTGTTGCCCTGTAATGCAGCCTGCTGGCATCTGTGGTCACTGCAACTGGAACCGGAGGAGTTAACAAAACCCCTGTGGTCAGGTTGGAAGGACTCAACCACATTGCAGCTTGGTCACTATCTCCCGTGGGATGGGATTTTTGAGATTTTTTTCTTCTTTGATGATAGACTCCAGTGATCCAGAAGGTAATTCACTAGATAATAAAGGTGAAGATGAGCCAGAGAAATTGAGAAAAAAAGGATGTCATGCTTACCAGGGCAGATAAAAACAGTATTGCTGGAGCTTCTCTGCAACTGAGAAGGTGAGTCAACTCGTTCCTCAGTTTCTCTTGCCTTGCAGGAGGAAGGAACACCTTCCCAACATTTGTCATGAAGATGGCTTAAAAAAAAGAGTCTGTATTGGTTTAAGATGAGACTTGTTTGGAAGCAACCCAATGAGACTGAGAACTTTGCAGACCAGTTGGACTGCCTCTTGACCCTTTAAAAAGGAACAGGCAGAAAATAGACAGTCGTTAAGGTAGTTAAATCTAAAAAGATCTAGAGACAGAAGTTTACCCACCAGAGATGCTAGAATCTTGGTGATCACCCTGGGAGCCGAAGCCAATCAAAATGGCAGGACACATAATTATAAGTTATTTCTAAAAACACTGAATGCTAAAAATTTCTGAGGATTGTGATGTATTGGTATATAAAGATATGTGTCTTTGAAGTCCAGAGAGGCTAGGAACATTCCTGGATATATTAGAGGTAGGATGGATTACAAAGTAAGTATTTTGAATCAATGGTAAAGGATGAACTTGTTGGCGTTTTTCACATCCACAATAGAACAGAAGTCTTCTGACTGCCTTTGTCCCAGGAACATGATGGAATAACTTCCTATACCGCTCTTGTGTGAGATCACTTGAATTATGGTACTCTTGTTGAGGAGATCTAAAATTTCCTTCATCAATTTTTTCCATTTCAGTGGGCATCAAGATGAAGGTGTAGAGATAAGGAAATTCTCTGGTTTGGAGGAAATGCCAGGCATCTGAGTTATCCACCTGCCTGCTATTCTGTTAGGAAATGCTGAATCCTTGCACCCACTTTTTCTGGATACTCAGCTTTAGGAGCATCTGAGGTTTAGAAGCAGATGCAGGCTGCTGCCAAGCTTTATCAGTGGACAGCGTCCTCTGTTATGAATGGGCTGACCTGATCCCTTGGAGGTATACTGACCAAAAACCCACCCATAACTCAAACATCTCCCTCTCACCACAGGGCGAACTGGACCCAGAAGCTTACAGCCTTGTACAGATTGCTTTATGAGCTCCTCTAACTGGGGACCAAACAATTCACTCCTATAAACAGAAGGTGACTTAGTAGAGATTTCTGGCTGGTGTCCAAGCTCTAGTATCTCGTCCAGATGTATCTTTTGGCTTCCACTTCTGAACCTGAAGCCAAAGCAGCCACACACATAGAATCAAAGGATATGTCTATTAGGAATTGAACCTGCTGTTTCATTAATGCCACATGTGTCGCAGCATCCTCCCCTTGCTGAAGCTCCTCTGCTAAGGCATGATAATGTTAAAGGAGCAACTGGATTATATGTCGCAAAGCACCAGCCCGAAAGGCAAAGTTGGAGGCAGAATAGGCTCTTTTGATGTCTCCTTAGACCTTCATATTAATTGGATAAGCCAGAGACATATCCTCTGAAATAACACACCCACTGGAAGCAAGCTCTATCATCAGAGAATCCACTTTACCATTTGAAGGAAATTCATCCTGAAATTTGTCAAGACCATAGCACTTTGAAAAGAACAGTGGGAAGCTTGATTTCTCCACGTCTGCCCAGTCTTTAGGCAATAGTCCTCTTATTGCCTCGTGTATGGGAAGCTTCTCTGGATCCTTACGATGATACTGAGAGAAAACAATATTGTCATCTCTAAGAGAAGTGAAAGTCAAGGAAAGGTTCTCACTCAAATGCTTCAAAACCTCCTTGAGTTCTGAACCTTGAACATATCTTCTCCTCTGTTCCCCTGCCTCATCATTGTCCATAGCCAACTTCACCTTTTTGGGGGGCAGAATAGCAACAAAAGCAACTGATTTATTTATCATGGCTTGCAAAAAATCCATTTATGGGTGGAGAGGTTCAGGGTCAGAGACCTGGAACACTTCCTTCGCCAAAGAACATTCCAAATTTTTCTCTTGGAAGCATGTTTCTTAGGAGGCTTCATTGAGAAAAAAGGCAATACCAGCATAAAACGTTTCACTACAGTCACCAATGAGAAATGAGGAAAAAGGCTGTCATATTTAAATATCTCCTGCATCCTTGTTGCCTAGCAACCGAAGTGTGGGAGAACCTAGAAGTTCTAAGGCGTTATGGGGAACGCACGGCTCAGCTTGATCCTTATTGTTCAACAACCCGAAATGTGAGGTTCAGCAACAACCACGCAAGCCCATGAAATTAACACCAACACCCGGCCGATTAATGCGATCAGACGGGTGACTGAATAACACATTTCCAATTGCTAAGCCTGGGAAATTGGTAAACAGATCTTTCTGCTGTGCTCCTAATTGCTCTGTGAAGGAGCGGGACAAGACACCCAACAAACAAATCACTTGAGGTGTTTAAAAGAACAGGGGTAGCTCCTCCATTGGGACGGAGGGGCATTGCCACTCCACCAGTTGCGGCACCTGCAAAACCTTCAGCAGAAAACAATAATAAACTGAGTTTCTTATCATTTTCTGTTAAAGGGGCAGCGCCACGGGGTGACGAGCAGTGCTCAGCACTCCCCCTCACTGCGCATGTATGTTTGGCTGGCCGTGTCGGGCCGGCCAAACACACCTGCGCAGTAGGCAGTTGCCGGGCTGTAGAGAGCATGCGCAGGCTCCCAGTCTGCCTGGTAGTGCCCCGGCTGGGTGCTCCCAGCTAATCCTGACACTGCTCTGAGCAGCATCAGGACTGGCCGCAGGGCAGGCTGGGAACCTGTGCCTGCAGCGAAAAGGCAGAGGAGACAGAGGAGTGGAGCGACGCACGGTGTTCAGGTGTTTAAAAAAAATTAAAATAAAATATGTTTATTCCCCCTTCCTCCCCGCGATGCCCTGCCCCTTCCGTGCCCCGCGAGCCGCGACTGTAAAAGTGAAGGCCGCTGGAGCACACCTAATAAAAAAAATTGATATTTATTATTAAAAGAATAAAACGTAACTCTGGCCTAGACCAGGCAACTGTGGTACAGAAAAACAAAGAGGGAGTAGTTCACAGTTCCACCTTTATTAGTCACGTGATTTTGACGTGTGGTAAAGAGGTGCCAATGATAAGAGTTTTTATTTCTGGGTGAGATTCACACAAGCGGAACAGTTGCTCAATCCCTGAAGACTGTGATAAGGAAGACAGGCAAGGAAGGTAATGCTCTCTTTACTTGCGTTCAGTGCAGCACTGCTCAGTGGTGAGTACGAGAGAGACAGGGAGAGAAGGATGAGAAGACAATGCAGATAAAAGAAAGGAAAATGAAGAAGAATAAAAGATGAGAAAAAGAACAAATAACACATACCATAAAATGAGACGTGGAAAGGAATCTCTTGCCGTATTCTCTTGTGATGCATGGATGGGCCACCTCCACAATGAGGTCTGCCCCTCTGAAATTGAGAAAGCGATCAGAACAAAGAAGTGAGAGAAGATGTAAGGAGTTTGAGAGCGAGACATGTAGGACTGAAGATTTCTGACCCGAAACTCCAAGTCCTATTTTGTATCCTAGGCTGGTGTTCATTTACCTGTCTTTGAAATCACTAAGGTCGTGAAGCTGAAGCTGGGCTGGCACTTTCCCATCCATTTTTTTGAGATCCCGATTCCAAACAAACACCAGCTCAAAGTGGCTCTGCGAACCCTCGTTCAATAGTCTGTCCACCAGATACTGACCTAAAGAAGATGAAATAATAAATGGGAGTCATCTTATGAAGGAACTCATTGCATGGACATTGGGACTGACAAATTAGAGATCCTCTTCTCAGTGGCTAAGACGTCAGACCCTCATATCATTCAGTGGACACAGGTCCAGCAATAAGAGGTCGAAAGCTTGAAGACCTGACCCCTTCTATCGTAGAAACAGAACTCTCAGATACTCTGAGAAATCTATATTTCATATAGTATTACACATTGCGCATAATTTTTCTATATACATTTTTTGTATTGTATTGTAGAATTTATATAGCATTGCATTCCCTAATGAGGTCTCAAATTGCTCCTATTTGCATCAGATAGCTGGATACCCTCCTGTACGACTGGATGATTGGTGTAGTATGGTTTGTGGTGTTAAGGGGTATGAGGTTGAAAGTGTTTCAGCAATGTCACTGCACATAACCATGAGTATAATGCAACCACATATGCATATCATTTTAGAATCAGTTAAAATCTAGTTTTGAGGCCAAGGAGTAGTTATCATCTGGGTAAGTGGAGTCCATCAGGCTATATTCAATAGAGAACCACACAACAGTGACAGGAGCCCAGCCCCAGTATGTACCTTTAAGCCACAAGGGTATGTGCAGTGTAAGGTCCACTCATGAGTGACAAATGAATTGTTATGCAATTATTGTAGACACAATGCAAAACCAGCATTTGGTACTATGTAGTAGCATGAAATTCGTCCTCATATCCATTTTGAATGCAAGTGCACATTTTGCACTAATTAAATAGAACAAAAAACACAAGTGCCGTGAACAACATGCTGCTCGTATTCTGGTTGTTCACGTTGTACTCATACTCCCACGGAGGTAGTTACACACCATGGTATAATGATGGAATTTCTGGAATTTCAGGTAACAAGCATAACATAAAATTTGTGAAGTTATGTGAGAATAACTGACATTTGTCAGGGCCAAAACAAATTACGTAGAAATAAGCCCACCTTATTGTCTATTTAAAGTTAAGCTTATACTAGTACCGTAAATACTATTTGAAGTAAAGCAATTATTGATTCATTTGGATTTATTATGCATGTTATTATGCATGCACCTCTTTAACTGATTATAGCGCTCATTTATTAATTGTGCGATCCACCTTTGGGTGATTGATCTTTACAGCCTCTGGCGCCCATTGTGCACGACCAGTGGATGACTCCTGTCTGTGCCATTTCGATGTGTCTCACTCAGAATGAATAGTTGTGGCAAGGCTTTCGCCCACAGTGCTCCATATAACCTGTGTGTCAGAGGTTTCGCTCAATTATAATTGAGAGAACCCGTCCTTGTTTGTGCTGTTTCCCTGTATATAGGTTTGTATCGTTCCCTATAAATAGGAAAACAATAGTCAAAGAAGTTTTAAAAAACATTACATTTAAAATAATAACAAATATTTCAAATTGAAAATTAACATATGTAAGAAAAACATATATGAAATATAATTTAAAAATTACAATGCATATACAAATATTTTATTTAAAATATGAAATATATATGTATCTATGTATAAGTTCTCCTGACCCTTTGTCACTGAAAACAACAAAGGTTACAGGGACTTTATAGTTCTGAATTTACTCGTACAAAACCATAGAAATTCAGCAGTTATAGTTAGAGTTCTTTCAAGAAAATATATCTTGCACCCTAAGGTAACTATAACTTGCGCTGTTTTCTTATCAATAATGTTATTGCAAACATTGCAGTGATATCAAAGATGCCATACAACATCTTTTCAATGACATAATATGTGGAGTAACTAGCTGTGCATGGCGAAAGCGTAAGTTTAGTTACATTATAGTACAACAATAGCAGCAATCACAAATGGACCATACAACCAAACGTGTAGGACTTCGAAGGATTTACAATTATATCTCCACTTTAAGCAAAAGTAGGGAAACTGTTGGACTTTGGAGGGGTTAGATTTACTATTCCCATTTGAATGTAAACAAAAGCAGGGAAAGTGTTAGATTTGGAGAGTTTAGATTTACTATTTCCACTCAAATTACAACAGTTAAAAGTGTTGGACTTTGGAGGAGTTAGTTTTAATATTCCCACCACAATGTAAGCAAAATCAAGGAAAATCCTTGACTTTAATTGGGTTTAGATTTACTATTCCCACTCCATTTTCTGCAACAGTAGGGAAAATGTTGGGCTTTGGAGGGGATATATTTGCTATTCCCACTCTAACGTAAGCAAGATCAGAAAAAGTGCTGGACTTTGGAGGTGTATATTTCTTATTTTCACTCGAAAGTAAGGAAAATCAGGATAAACACTGGACTTTGGATGCATTATCAATGAATATCAATAAAAGCAATATACAACCAAAATAAGCAATACTAAAATAATTACAAATAATTACAAAAATGTTTTAAGAAACATAAAACAAAATACATGCATTTTAAAAAAAGTACATTTCCCTCCCTAATGCTCAAGTACCAGCAAAAAATTTAAATAAATTGGATCTAAAACATTACAAATAATAGCAAAGAAATTAAAATAAATTGAATCTAAAACATTAATATCATTAACATAGCAATTAAATAAAAAAGATCAAATAAAAAACATAAATATAACATTCATTTAAAATGTTTGATTAAATACACCTATCAGTAAATTAACAATTAGTTAAAGTACAACAAATAATTTGCATAACATATATCTAATGAAATAGCTGATATAATTAATTATCAAGTAATCATTTAATTAACCCAAAAACCTAATTACAAATAAAAAACCAACAATTAATATTTTCAGTAAGATCCCACTCTCGTGCCCTACAACCCACTGCTAAATTAAAAATTATTAATGAAACTGTAGAAAAATTAGATCACACATTAAAATCATTAAATGCACTTAAATTAAATAAACGTAACCAATTAAATAATCAACACAATTAATTAAAATTAAATATGTAATTAAACTAAAACAGTTTTGTGAGGATTTGGATGTCCTATATGAAATGGCTGTGGGGCCCTATTGTGCAATTAACCTGCAAACCGTTGCATAACATCTTGGGTATAGTCAGGCTTGTTTATTTAACTTAACCTCAACCTTTTGTAGCTGTGGCTGCAAGAAGTAAGACTTGGCAACGGAACTATGTGCAACGCACTTAAAAGCAACATACACCAAAGAAAAAAATCAGGACACAAGAAAAAAAGAAGACACCACTTTATAATAATAGAATTTACGTTTATGAACTTTTAGAGATCTTGATGAACAAAATCCACCAAAGGGTTCCAGAGATACAATTTTTAGAAAATTATATCACTTTTAAATGCAACCACAATCTAGCATTGGTCAACAAAAACTATGGAAACTTTTGAAAGGTTTGAGACAGTTAGGGCCTCATTTATGAGGAAGTGGTGCAGCACGGCGCTGCAAACAAATTGGCAGCACTCCGCTGCAACACTTCAGAAACACGGGCATGCGCTGTATTTACAAAAATATGGCACACCCCTGTGTTCCCCCCAAGCACTGGCGCTAAATTTAGTTGTTTAGCACCCTTGCAGGCACCTTAACACCATAATGCAAGGGTGCCTAATTTGCAGAGAATTATTTTTTATGTGCAGGAAGGTGTACCTTCCTGCACATAAACAATCAATAATGGTGATTTCCTAGTTCTATGCGCGCTACATTCTGCAGCACACAGAGAAGCAGCAAGTCATCATTATTTAATGATTATTTATATGCAGGAAGGGACACTTTCCCACACATAAACAATCATTCATGGCATTTTGCTCTTTCTATGTGTGCTGCAGAAGGCAGCACACATAGAAAAAGAAAAACAGGGAGAAATAAAATAATTTCTCCTTGTTGTGCCATGCTGACACCACCCCTTGGGTGGTATTCGTTTTTGGCACTGCCTCAGGTTTACGATTTCAAAATGAAATGGGTGTTGCAGTGGAACGCCCACAGCAACACCCATTGCACGCCTCTTCCACGATAAGTTATGCGTGTTGAGGGGCTGTATTAACAAGGTGGCGTTAAGCCACCAAAAGTGTCTTAACGCCACCTTGTAAACATGGCACAAGGCATTGCACCCCGGAAGGTTGCTAAAAGTGGCGCTCTTGTGGCGCAAGGGCCTCGTAACTGAAGCCCTAAGTTTGGCCCATGTTGCCTGACTTATTCTAGCAGGACAGAGGTCTAGGGGGCCACAGTGGACACTTTTGACAGTTACGTGGCCACCAGAGCATTTTCAAAGGAAGATCCAAACTTTACAGGACAACTGCCATAGAAAACAATGGAGTGGTCCTGATGCTGAGAGACGCAGGCAAAGGACACTAAAAGGATCCTCTGATTGGGTGTGGTAGATGGGGGTGTCTTTCTGGGTGCTCCTCAGTCCACAGGTCAAGTGGGGCCAACTTGGCCACAGAGATCAGGGTCCCTCAAAGTCATCTATGTTGCAGTAGCAGGCTAGCCGATGCTCGTTACTGGTCAGGGGAGAGATCCTTAGGTGGGGGCTAGTGTCCCTTGGGTGCAATCAATCTGAAGTTGGATTGTAGTCCCTAGTCGGGCAGACTTGCTGCAATTTCTGCTGAACTCGGATTAGTCTTTTTGGGTGCCTGAGGACTGGTAGCAGCAATACATCTGTGGTGGCTACCAACTTGCCAGTTTGGGCAATTTCAACTCTTGTGTCCTTGGAACTGGTTCCATGAGATCAGCTGACTTATCCTTGGAGTCACTGCAGTATGCTGGGGTTTGGAAACAACTTTTCCCAGAGCCAGGAGCCGCAGGTACAGTCCTAACATTGCTAACCCAAAGTGCAGCAGGTGCAGTCCTTCCAATGGTGCCTCTTTTTGTGTGGGACCAAGGGCACACATTCTTACCCCTTTCAAGATGGCACGACCCCTCCTTTGTCAGTAGGAGCTTGGTAGCCCACCCTAGATGAGTGGATACCAGCGTGCTATAGTCCCACAGTAAAACCAGTTTGGGGGCGAGTTTCCCCTCCTTGACCCTGTCTCCACTTCGTCTGCAGGATCAAAAGGCATCTTGCTGAGGGGTGCTGGCTCTACTTTCCTCACAAAGATGACTTCACCATTGAACTTCGCCTGTTGGGATAGCACACAGCACAACGCTGGGGCCATCCTGGGAGAGTAAGTGACACCTCACTCTGCAGCAACTGCCTTTCTTCCTATGCCAGGGAGTTGTTCACACATCTACTCAGGCGGTCAGACAGCTGTCTGTGTGGCAGTGCCTTTGTGAGACTGCTGGACTGGCTGGAGTAAAGAGTGGCAGCTTTCTAAAACTTTATAACTTTAATTGTGGTATTAAATTCGCCTTGGACATTAGGTCGGGTTTAATAGAATGATTAATTTGATACCTTACATGACTCAGTTAGGTAGTCCCATACAGGAATTTGCTGGGATGTGGTGACAACTAGGAACCCTTTGTTAGCCAATGGGGCTACTAACTTTATCCATAGCAAAACAACAATGTGGAAGTGTTGATATTCAGACATTAAAATATGTGTACTACTTAACAAAATACAGCTCCCTGCTATAGGGCTCTATAGGCCTTCCTTATGGAAGACCTATAAATATTATTAGGGTGGCTTTGCCAAACTTGAACTAGCAGTGAAAACACTGCTCTGTCAGTCTGCAGTGGTAGGCTGAAAGCCATTTTGTACTTTGTCAGACTCAGGGTACAACAAACAGTGCTGCAGCCCTAGGTTAGGCGCTCTGCCTTACATGCACTGGGTATCATATGCTAGGGACATATAAGTAAGTCAGTACTTGCCAATTATGGTTAGCTAATTCAACATAACTTTGGTATATGGTTAGAACACTGGCGCTGAGGTCTGGTTAGCAGGCCTTAGTGCATTGCTAGAGCTGAAAAAACAGCAGCATCAGTCCAAAAATGTGAGGGTAAACATGCAAAAAGAGGCATTTCCTTACAATTACTTTACAATAAAAAATATAATTCAAATAACTTTGCACTGTATTCCCCTATAAACAACCCATTCTTACATTATAAATTAGTAAATAAACTATAGAACAAATGAATTATACATTACAAATTACAAAATACACTTACATGATTACAATAACAAGTCATCTATTAAATGATTTACATAACTGCCAACTAAAGAATTAACTTTAAAAATACATTTAAAATTAAAAAAATATTTTTTATAATTTATATAACCTACTCCGCTATAAACCCAACAGCACGCCGCTAATTTATAAATTAGTAAATAAATTATAGACAATTAAATTACACATTAACAATCACAAAATACAATTAATTAGTTAAAATAATTAATTGATCAATAAAGTTGTGTAATTAACTACCAACTTATTATTTAATTAACATAAAAAGTAAATTAAAAAAAATATCATTATCTATATGAGTAACCAGGGTGTCAGAAAACTAGAGGTAAAATGTTGTAAATTAACTGTAATTAATTTGTCCAAGCATATTTTGACTGAGGAAGAACATAAACATTTGGAATTTAGTCTATTGTCAGGAACAGCCATTAGCTTTCATGGAAGTCTCACTGATATTTTTAAATTTTGCAGGAAATTGAAATTATACAAGATTTACAGTGCACAGTTAGGGGTGGATCCCCAGAAAAAGCCAATAATTATTACCAGTTTAAAAACTTGGAACATTAAACCACTAGTTGAATTATACAATTTGGGACAAGAGTGTTTGGTAGATATGGCAACTTATACTGAAAATCGGGTCTTAGCTGGATTGGAATTGGCCATGGGAATGAATGTTGATAGTGGTCTGTGTATTATTTCTACCTTCATCCCCAGGTTGCCTCAGTGATAACATAGAGTTCTTTCAAATGGCAGTGGCCAATGATTTAAGAAAGTTACAACAAAGAGTTGGCAATATTTGGAATAAAAATGAAAATTATCCCATCAAGAGCTTCTGTGAGGACAAATCATTGTATTTAAAGTCTCTGACAAAGGAGGCAATTTTGTCCTCTTATGTAGGAAGCTGGCCTGGTGTGTGGTGGGTACCTAAGGTACTTACACCCTCTACCAGGTCCAGGCATCCCCTATTAGTGAAGTGTAGGCAGTGTCTAGAAGCCAGGCTCTCTAGAGGTAGCTGTGGATGAGCAGCCAAGGGTTATCTAGGAGACATGCAAAGCTCATGCAAAACCACTGTAGTCACACAGCACTTACACACATGAAAGAAAACACTCAGTTGTACAAAAATAAAGGTACTTTATTTCTGGTCACACAATACCACAAAATACTATAGTGGCAACCCTCCAATAGGAGGTAAGTAATACACTAATTATATACACTAGTAAGCAGTAATAGGCACAGAAAAGGTTAGAAAACAGTGCAAATAGCAATAACCAAAGTGACCTTAGTGACGTTAGGGGGAGCCCAAACCATATACTAAAAATATGGAATGCGAACGTAGGACCCTTACTTAGGTAAGTGGAATGTGTACAGGGGAGCTGGGAGTACCAGAAAACCATAGAGGTAAGGAACACGGTACCCCCCAGTGACCAGGAAAGCAGGAGTAAATCACTGGAATTTCCCCAACCGACCCAAAAGGAAGGAAAAGAAGAAAAGAAGACACCCAGACAAGATTGCAAGAAACCAGCGATGGATTACTGGAGAGGAAAACCTGTGGAGAGAGGGGACCAAGTCCAAAAGTGTTGGTGGAGTACAGGAGTAGAAGCTACTACCCACCCAGCTGTACTTACAGGAGTTGGCCGACGGTGAGGAAGAACAGGACAGCACTGCAGCCCTGGAGCCAGAGAAGAGTTCCTGATGTATGCCGAAGATGTCCCACGCTAGAGTGAAGATTGCAGATGGGTGTCGGTGCAGGAATTGCACCAACAAGCCTTGGCAAAGGCAAATTGGGGATAGTGGAAAAGTAGTGCTGCAGGTGACCAACGAGGTCCAGGAGGAGGAGTCACAGGAGACCCTCAGTGACACAGAGGACCCACAGGAGCGGAGGCAGCACCCACAGGAGTCCCACAGGACAGGGACACAGAAGTCACAGAAGGAGCCCACGCAGCACTACAAAAAGGGATCCCACACCATAGGAGAACCATGCAGAGGGTTGTGCATCGCAGGAAGGAGTGCTGGGGGCTGGAGCTGCAGGTAGCCTGAAGTTCCCTTGGGGGAGATGCAAACAAGCCTTGGCAGCTGCAAGAGACATGGTGCCCGAGGCAAGGGCTTACCTCCACCAAAGTTGGAAAGCTGGCAGAGAGGACCCAGAAGACTACTCCGGACCACCATCTGGGATGCAGAATCCAAGCAGCTCAGGATGAGAGGAGATCCACACAGCCCGTCGTCATTGCAGTAGGTGCCTGCTGATGCAGGGGAGTGACTCCTTCACTCCAAGGTAGATTCCTTCTTCCTTCTCATGCAGACTGAAGACTTGCTGCCCTCAGAGGATGCACAGCCAGGGAAATGTTGCAGAAGCTGGAAGGAGCCATAGAAACAATGTTGCAGGAAGAGTCTTCTTCGTGGATGCAGATTGTCGGTTCCTGGAGGGTCCAGTTGTGGTTCCAGTGGCTAGAAGTTGAAGTGGAGGTTACACAGGAGTACTGCTGGAATCTTGCAAGCTGAATCTGAGGACCCACCCCAGAGGAAGACCCTAAATAGCCCTAAGAGTGGGAATGGTCACCTAGACAGGTGACCACCTATCAGACGGTGCCTCTGATGTCACCTGCTTGGACTAGCCACTCAGATGCTTCCCTGCCAACCTTGGAGCAAGATGGCAAAACCCAGGGGCACTCTGGAGGAGCTCTGAGCACCACCCCTGGGGTGGGGATGGACAGGGGAGTGGTCACTCCCCTTTCCATTGTCCAGTTTTGTGCCAGAGCAGGGACTGGGGGTCCCTGAACCGGTGTGAACTGGTTTATGCCCAGAGGGCACCAAATGTGCCCTTCAAAGCATACCAGTGGCTTGGGGAGGCTACCCTTCCCAAGGCAGTCACACCTATTTTCAAAGGGAGAGGGTGTTACCTCTCTCTCCCAAAGGAAATCCTTTGTTCTGCCTTACTGAGCTTGATGAGATCAGGCAGCAGGAGGGAAAAAACCTGTCTGAGGGGTGGCAGCAGCTTGGGCTGCCCGGAAAACCCAGTAAGACTGGTGGTAGCAATGCTGGGGGTCCTCTAAGGAGCCCCCAAAGTGCATGGAATCATACTTCCAATACTTGCACCAGTATTGGGGTATGATTCCAACATGTTTGATACCAAACATCCCCAGGTTCAGAGTTACCATTATGCAGCTGGACATTGGTAGTGACCTATGTCCAGTACTCGCGTAAAATGGCATCCCGCACTCACGAATTCCAGGAAAATAGAACTGGAATTAGTGGGGGCACCTCTGCTAGTGCAGGGGTGCTCTCACACACACAGGTACCTGTAACCTCCCCTCTGGACTGAGAGGTGCCTACCATAGGGGTGACTTAGTGTGACCAGGTGCAGTGACCTGTATTGAAAACAGGTGCATGCACCTGTTTCAGGCAGACCGCAATGGCTGGCCTGCAGAACCCTTTGCATGGGCTCCCTATGGGTGGCAGAATAACTGCTGCAGCCCTTAAGGGTCCCCTGGTAACCCAGGGCCCTCGGTACCTGGGTACCATATACTAGGGACTTACATGGTGGGACCAGTATGCCAAATGTGGGATGAAAAAGGTACAGTTACCAAAATTTACAGGAGAGAACACACCCACTTGGGTCCTGGATGGCAGGATCCCAGTGAACACAGTCAAACACAGTGACAACAGGCAGCAAATCGGGGTAACCATAACAAGAAAGAGGGCACTTTCCTACATCTTAGATAGAAAAATGTATATTGATGAATCTATGTATCAGCTGAATGATACAAAATGATATATGTGAAAATAACAAGAAGCACATCAGTGTACTATATGGGAATAGCTGAGCATATTAATTGACTCAAAGGATAAGGGATCGAATGAAGAGAAGAATATCAATTCCTTAAGAAGGAACATTCCATGCTACCCACTATCTATTTCATCCCAAAAATACATAAGAATTTGAGGAAGCTCCCAGGCAGGCCAGTTGTCTCCTCTAAAGACAGCCTGTTGAAAACTTATTTGGTTTACAATTATCATTTCCTAGCCCATTTTGCCCAGGAGCTAGCATCTTATGTTAGGGTGATAATGGACATTCTGTCAAAGATTAGTTATACTACCTGGTGTAAAACCTATTGTTTGATGACCATTGATGTAGCTTCATTGTACACTTCATTTGAACATAACCTTGTTTTGGGGGCCTGATATCACTTCTTGAAGATTAAGGGGGTCATTTTGACCCTGGCGGTACATGACCGCCAGGGCTAAAATGACTGAAGCACCGCCAACAGGCTGGCGGTGCTTCCTGGGTCATTACGACTGCAGCGGAAGGGCCGGCGGCTTTCTGCCACAATGGCCCCGGCGGTAGTAATCCGCCAGGGCAGTGCTGCTAGTGATTACAAGTCCCTGGGGAGTTGCGGGGCCCCTGGTAAGGGGAGTCGCGGGGCCACTGGCATGGGCAGTGCAGGGGCCCCCTGACAGGGCCCCATGCGGCTTTTCACTGTCTGCTATGCAGACAGTGAAAAGCGCGACGGGTGCAACTGCACCCGTCGCAAGGCCGCAACACCACCGGCTCCATTTGGAGCCGACTCCCATGTTGCGGCCCACATCCCCGCTTGGGACGGCGGGCGGAAACTCGGTTTCCGCCCGCCGGCCCAGCGGGGATGTCGAAATGGGCACCGCGGTGTGCGGCCGCATTGGCGGCCGCACGGCGGTTACAACTTGGCGGGCGGCACTTGCCGCCCGCCAATGTTGTAATGAGGCCCTAAGTCTTTCCATTAGTATGAGGAGGCCCAAATGTTGACCAATATGTTAAAAGTTTGTCTGACTAACAAAATAAATGTTTTCTTATTCCAGGATGAGATGTACAGGCAGCTAATAGGAACAGTGATGGACACCAGATTCAGCCCAGCTACACAAATGTATTAAAGGACTGATGGGAGAATCAAGTTGTCTGATATGCAGAGATGTCGCACTATACTCAAAACATAGGCCCTCATTTTGACTTCGGCAGTCTTTTTAAAGACCGCCAAAGCCACGGACACCAGAAGGTCTTCCGCCCACCATATTACAAGTACTGCAGGATTTTTGCCACATTTTGGGCGGAAATCCAGCAGTAGTCATGCTGGCGGGCAGAGGCGCATGGGCAGTTCCACCACCGGCCCGCCCCTCCAAAAGGACTCCCCCAGCCGTATTACAAGCACTAATACTGCTTGGTGGTGTCCTGATGGCAGGGTGCTGCCTGCGGTGGAAGTCCCTGTTCCCTGCCGGATGACCTCCTCGCCAGATAAGGTAAGTCGGGCATCTGATAGGGGAGGGGGTGGGAGAGTGGGGGTTGTTGTGTGTGCGTGTGAGTGGGTGTTTGTCTGTGTGTGTGTATGCGAGTATGAATGTTGAAGTGAATGCGTGTATGAGTGTTGTAGTGAATGTGTGTATAAATGTTGAAGTGAATGCATGTATGTCAGTGTTGGTAAATACTGTATGCTGGGTGCGTGTGTTTGTGTGTGCATATATGCGGGGAGGAGGTGTGGGGGCGCTGTGTCTGAAGGGGGTGGGGGGTGCTCTACCTGGAGGAGGGTATAGAGCCTGCTGGGGGAGGGTGGGGGAGTCATCTGCCGGTGACAGGGAAGAAATTCCCTGTCACTGGTAGCCTTTCCGCCAGTGTTTACGTGTCGGTGCTACCGATGCAGAAAACCAAATGGAAAGCCAGCTCAAAATACCAGTGGCAGTCTTCTGTAGACCGCTGGGTCGGAGATGCTCATCTCTGGCCCGGCGGGTCCAACTGCCCTGGCGGTATGAATGGGGATGTGGCGGGTTGGCAGAGGCCAACCTGACACACTTATAATGTGGCGGTCTTGAGATAAATAGAAATTATGTAACATTTTTGGATGTCACTGTGAAAGCAGAGAGTGTCATACTACAATGACATTATTTTGAAAGCCAACAGTAAGCAATAGTCTGTTATATTCTAAAAGCTGTCACCCTTTCAGTAAAAAAATTCAGTATTCTCTATCGGGGGTAAGTCAGGATTCATTGCAATTGCAGTTTAAATACAGATTTTCAATAGGAACAGGAGGCAGCTCTTAAAAGGCTCAAGGACAGTGGCTAACCAGAATATGTTTTAATAGAGGCAAAAAGAAAAGGCAACCATATTATAAAGGGATGAGTGGTGGATCTCCAAGATGAAGTCAATGGACTCATGTCTTTTCAGACTAATCACCAAGTATGGCTCACAGGCGTCTAAGGTCAGAAATATTTTAAGGGGACTTTGTGGGCTACTCCACTTGGATGCTATCTAACATTATAAGATTCCTCATCTGTGGCATACAAGAGAGCAAGGACATTACGGGACCCTCTAACACGGAGTCATCTTTCTTCTGATAAGGTATGTGAACCCATTTCAAACCTTTTGGGCTTCAGAAGATTTATGTCTGTGAAGCTTGTAGTAATGGCAAAGTCAAAGATCAGTGTACAGTGCCAGATACTATCCCAGTAAGGGTAATAGAGAAATTATTACTTGTACGATCACATATGTCATGAATGTTTTGTAGTGTCCCTACAGGATATGGCACATAGGGAGTTTTAGAATTCAGGAGGGCAATTGAACACAGAGACAGGACATATCCAATGGCAAGACAGTTTCAAAAAGTACACACATTGTGACTGTGAAGGATTACGCTTTTTTGATATTGACACAGTGGAGAGGGGGAAATTGTGAGCTTAATTTAAAGCAATTGGATCTTGATACATCATTGATTTGGGCACATGTGGAAAGAAAGGTTTGAATGCCAATCAAGAATTGATTACTCATTTAAAATGAATGGATACATTCTTGGCTGCTTTTAAGTAGATAAAGAAGAAATATGTCAACACTATGGGCCTGACTACGACCTTGGCGGATGGAATAATCCATCACAAACGTGACAGATATCCCGCCCACCATTTTACAAGTTCCATAGGATATAATGGAACTTGTAATACGGCGGGCGGGATATCCCTCACATTTGTGATGGATTATCCCATCCGCCAAGGTCATAATCAGGCCCTCTGTTTTGTAACTAGGGACTCTTGTAATTATTTTATTTTTGTTACAGATCAGCATATTTTGGACATTCATTCCCATGGTCTCAATATGAACAAGCCTACTTGGACAAAATTGTAACAAATGTTGGATCAATCAAGATCTCATTATGTGGTAGATAACCCACTTGGGATTAATTTAGTAGTATTGTTGCATCCTTGAATGATTTGGAAATGTATCCATTGGTTTGAATTTAATCATAATGGAAATAGTATTTAGCACACTAATATAGACATTAATTATGATGTGCCACTGATGCACACTAGGGTTGATAGTATGTTTTTTATTTATATTGTCTGTGGATGTTCAAAAAAATTACACATGAGGTGATGATTACTTCCTATTTGAAAAAAGGCTTTCTACTGAAACAGGTTGCAATCCATGTTGTGGCAATCAACTTTGGTACTACAACCCACTGGTTGCAAAGTAGATCATGCACCCGAGAGGGGTGGAGCACAAACTGGTCGAACTCACCGGTAATATATCCAAAAGTCAATAGCCAAAGGAATAATAGCGCTCACTCAGGCAACAGTTACCATAAGTTTGTTCACCATCCATCATGACGTGTTTCAGCCATAAAAGTGGCCTTGCTCACATACCCAGCGTGCAATTTCAAAATGTACATGAAACCCACAGGACGTGGGGAGGCAACTAGGACCATGGGACCCTTGATGGCTCCTCTGTGGAGAAGTGTGGCTCAATGGTTAAAGCGGCAGACCCTGAAGCAGAGATCTGGCTCAAGACCAGGGTTCAAGTCCTGCTTTGGCAGGTCTTGGGCTCAATTCCCCTTGACCAGATAATTCTCGCCTCGGTGCCTAATCTAATTCATGGGTCCCACTCTGCAACTCTGGGCAATAGCTTGCTTAATCTCCACAACGGCCCCAACAGTGCTTGGATGCCTGGCTTCACCCTGGGGGTGCTCAGGAGTGGGTGCCTCACAGGGAAAAGCCAGGAGGGGTTCCATAGCGGTATGAGTACAGCGCCTTGAGACCCTAACAGGTGAGTAGTGCGCTATACAAGTGCTAATTTACATTTTTTTTTACATTTTCCTCTCCCCCACGGTTCTGTCACTCTCTCTCTCTCTCTCTCTTCCATCCCATAATGGGATGGAAGAGAGAGAGATAGTTAGTCATTGTGATGGTCTCTCCATGCAATGACTGCAAAGTTAGCTGTGGCATAATGGTTAAGGTCATAGACACACACTGAAAGTTCAGGGTTTTAGTCCAGGTGTTTCTGTGGTCATTTTCCTACTTTAATTTGTTTTCAACCGGGTGATAGTGAAAGGTGATCTCACTGTTTTGAATTGACAAATGCATTTTTGCTTTCAATTTGTCAAGAAATATCTCATTCAAAGTATATCATTCACCAAAGCCTAAAAAATGGTCTATGTTTCTCACTCGCTTTCTCTGTTTCAATTTCTTCTTTTCAATCTTTCACCCACTCACACACCCACTCAAACCCTTATGCACCCACTCACTCACAGACCCACTCAGAAACTCACAAACCCATTCACAGACCCACTCAGACCCTCATGCAGTCACTCACAGTCCCACTCAGACACTTACACACCCACTCACAGACCCACTCACACCCCCACTCAGACTCTCACACCCTCACTCACAGACCCACTGAAACCCTCATGCACCCACTCACAGGCCAACACAGAAACCAACACACCCAATAAGTCACTGATGCACCCATTCTCACACACAGACAGACACTCTCACAGCCACTATCACCCCCAGTTATAGTTAAGTGTTCACTTTGGATTCGCCTACAAAGGTTTTGCACTTTGGGTCATTATTTCGTTTGGCTCCAGCAACCCACTTGGGGCAAAATGAAAAAATTGCAGGACCACCACAACCAGCATGCACTGCTCACTTGAGAGGCCCACTGGGGCGGACTAGTATTTAAAGAGACTAATCAGGTGCCTGTAATTAGACAAGCTGAAGCCATGCCGGTCTTTTCAGTAAGAAAGAGATGCCTGGAACACCTCCAGCACTGGCTGCACCTACGAGGGTGAAACACTTTTATATTTTTCTCTGCTGAAGAAAGGATTGACCTTGAAACACGTGTCCAGAGATGATTTTATAACTTAAGGCCTGGAATAATGAAACTGCTTAAAGAATTCACTGTGAGTTGCTGGCTTTGCTTTTTCTTCCCGTTTATATTAACCTGTTGGGAGTGCGCTTTCACATGAGGACAACTTAGTTTTTGACATATATATATATATATATATATATATATATATATATATATATCCTGAGATTGACTGCTATGCTGCAACCTTTTTTGTCGAATCCACGGAAATTTGGGATTCCTTGAAGTCATTTTGGTGATGACCATGAGCTGCCACTGGCACTGAAATGCTCTTTATGACGTCATGGTTCTTGTTTTCATGAAAGGAAATATAGGAATAAATTACAACAATATTTAATAAAAGTATACCAAAATAAACTATATTATATGCAACTATATTTAACAAAACAGTTATATACGTACAGATACAAAAATCTTACCTTCTATTTTCTGATTTTGCACCACAAGATATTTTTAAACAAAATTGTAGTTATTTACTCAAAGATCATGAGACTGGTAATTTGGTTTGGGGAACCCAAGGCAAACATGTAATCATTTATTTAGACAACACATTAATTATTACACAGGATCCATTGACTCTTCATTAGCAGGTAAAAACTAATACAAATATTCTTCAGGATCTAGGATTTATCTTAACTATGTAAAAGTCCAGTCTGATTCCATCAAGACATCAAATTCTTGGGATTTCTGCTAAATTCAAAGGAATCGTTCTTCAACTTTTACAATCCAAGGTCAATGACATGAAGTCCAAAACAGCTCAGTTCCTTCTCATGTCTTTCATTTCCATCAGATATTTGTCATCGTTGTAAATGTTTAGCTTATTCAAATGCATTTCCTCTAATTATAGATGTTTGAATAAAACTCCAATTGTAGTAGACCAAATAAATACCTGGAACTGGAGAGTCGAATTTGTTTCTGCCCCAGATACAGAGTTAGAGTCAGATACAAGTTTGAGTGGTTGGGGTACCATGTGTGATCATTTCTCACGGGTGTGACATGGTCAAAAGAGGAATCATGCAAGCATATACGTTGATTAGACATACTTGGCAGCTACTTTGCCATTCAATGTTTCTCAAAGGATGAAACACATTGTTTGATCCTGCTCCCTGTGGACCATGACAGCTGTCAGATGTATAAACCATCTGAAGAGTACAAGGTTCATACCATTAGCATAGTTTGCACTGTGCTTTTGGGAGTTTTTTTAAACAAGATTATACACTTTAACAGAATATATCCCAGGCAATTTCAACTCAGTTGCAAATCCAGGACTCCAGCAACTGGAAATTACATTGTTCCATATTCAAAGACTTTTGTGACAAGTGGAGTCCCATTCAGATAGATTTGTTTGTCCACTGCCTCAGCATGCATCTCCCGTCCTTTTTCATTTGGAGACAAGATCCGCTGGCAGTAACAACAGGTGCAGTTCTTCAAGATTGGTCTCAGGAATCAACTATGCTTTTCTTCCTTTTACACCGATCTGCAGAATACTGGCCCAAGTCAGCTGTCAAAAATCAATACTAGCATAGATATTTCCCTTTTCATGATCCAAAGTGTGGTGTCCAATCCTCATTGATTAGCATTAAATCCCCAATCGTTCCCTTTCCGATTCTTTTCCTCAAACGTCAGGGGGAAATGTATGATCTGGTTATGAATCAAATTTTAACTTTGACCAGCTGGAAATATCAGGCTGGTCTGGAGAACCCCAGAAATTTTGTTTCAAGGTGCAGAGAATATACAGAACTCCTGGGCCCCAGGGACCATTAAGTCCCACCTTTCAGCCCACATAGTTTGTTCAGGCTGGAAGAGATTTTTTTAAGGCACAGCCAAGGTGGGCTCTGGCCAAGGGCCTCAGCCTTTCAGGGAGCCCCAAGGTATAGCTAGAGCTCTACACAGTCTTGCCCTGAAGACCAAGAATAAGTCTTAAACATATTGTTTTACATTCTGTTTTTCTTTAATGTATTTTTAATGTGGGTGATTTGTGAAAGTCTATTACAGACATTGTGCAGAGAAGTGATTGCACTTAGGTTTTATGCAACACTAACAAAAATATATCAAAACAGGACCTCACATATGAGAAATGGGAAGGTGTCACAGAGATTAATTACAGTAATATTAGGGAGCTGCATTGCCTTACTGAAAACACACATCGCGATCCTCGAATATTAGTTGTAAACACATTTAGGGGCATATTTACAGAGAAGCAGTGCAGCACTGTGCCAAAATTGGCAGCACCAGGCTGCATCATTTCTGAAATGCAGGGATGCACAGTATTTACACAAATATGGTGGACCCTTGTGTTTCCCCTAGCACTAGCGCTAAATTTAGTTGCCAATGCAGGCACCTTTTTAGCATAGTGCAACGGTGTCTGCGTTGAAGGGATTGATTATTTATGTGCAGGAAGGTGTCCCTTCCTGCACACAGACAATCATTAATGGCCTTTTGCTCTTTCTATTTCATAGAAAAAACAAAAATGAGGAGAAATAAAAGTATTTCTCCCTGTTGTGCCATGCTAATGCAACCCCTGGGGTGGCGTTAGTTTTTGGCACTGCTACAGATTTACCAATTCTTGTACATCTAGGGCAGCGTCAAAGCAATGGGTGTTGTGATGGAATACTCACAGCAACACCCATTGCACATATTTACAAGGTGGCGTAAAACCACAAAAAGTGAAATTATAAATAAAATATGACACAGGGCACAGCGCCACCGGAGCATCGCTAAAAGTGACACTCCGGTGGTGCTAGGGGCTTCTAAATATGCCCCTTAGAATTTGAACAAGAGTGACTGCATGGTCAGTGACCCTGCCAAAGTGGGCATGAAAGAACTGAAATTCGATCATATTTTCAAAGCTGTTCTGAACAGGAGTCCCCAAAATACGTTTGGCCCTTGGCCTTAATAATTCTTAAGATGTCCCTGCAAGCTAGTGCTTGGGGCAATTTGCGAATGCCATTTCAGCAGAAAAGGCGTAATTGTAATTTTTGTTCAGCGATTTCTCTGAATCACCTACCTTTAAAGTGTAAGCCGGTTGTTGAACATCTATTGAGTTATTGCTTCTTGAAGAGAGCACATTTTTGTAATCCTTCTGATCTCAAATACAGTCAGAGTATGTTAATGGTGTTTTCAATATATTTATTTCCTGACTAGATAGTTCAGATTTGTTTCTGAAAATTCCTCCAGCAACATTATCCATGTTACTTTGTTTAATAGCCATTAAAACTTTGTCTGACATAAAACACTGGATAGGTCAGCTAGCCCGTTTACACCTAATGGAGTTTATGTATGAGAACAAAAATACATATGGTATCTGTTTTTTACTCCTACTATCCAGGTCAACCAGAGTTGTATATGAGACCCCGTGTGAAAGCTTATGCAAAAGAAACTGATCAACTGACCAAGCTCATGAACAACAAATTGATCATCCGAGAACATCATTCTCATGCCAACTTCTTGTATCTGTCAGGAAACCCCACAACCCAGTGTCTTCCCCTGCTTTAGCACAATGGGTAATGTCCCTTGTGGGTAGTGACACTTAAATACTTGGGCCCTACTCATCAAAGGGAGAAATAGCTTCCAAAACATTTGGGCAGGATAAAGGTTGGTTGACACTTACCTGCCAAGTTTCCCAGGTCCAGGTGTGATGTCCTTGTCCAGTCCATGTTTTTTCCTTTGAATTCTGGAACTTGTAGCTCTGTTTAGTGATGGAATGAACAAGACTACAAGTCCTAGAATTCAAAGAAAAAATCTGGAAAGGAGCAGTACATCACGCATGGATCTGGGAAACTTGGCAGGGCTGATGACATTCTCAGATCAGCAGACTGGTTGAATTTTCACACCTTTTGTTTTAAAATAATGGGTACGGCTGCCTCATTCATCATGAATATGCTTTAAACAAACATAACAGGAGAATCTAGTCTTGACATAAAATGTATATTTTCCTACTGTCTTAAGGAAGGATAGCGTTAATTTTATTGAAGACATGGAGGAGAGCAATATCCCACGTCTTGATGCGTATCATCTCCTGTGAGAAAACAGTGCTGATTGCAGAAGCCCCCTAACTTTTTGCCCCATTTTTCACTTTTTGCTCGAGTTTTCCTGACTCTGATGTGCCCTGGGTACTGCTAACCAGTCCCAGGGCATGTGCCCTCTATAAATAAGTATGCAAATTAGGCTAATTATAATTAACAATATTAATCTACCTCTAAGTCCCTAGTATATGGTAGGGTATGTAGGTTTAGGGACCCCAGCCTTGGTAGTGCACCCATAGGTGCACTGCTGAGGCACCCAGTGTAATTTTAAAGGCAGGCCTGCCCTGCTGCCTGGTTTTAAACTAATATTATATGCAAATTCAACTTTGGAATTAAAAGTACTTCCAAAGTCTTAAACTACCTTGTTTTTACATATAAGTCACCCCTAAGATGTGCCCTATGTGCCCCTGGGGCTGGGTGCCTTATAACTATAAGCAGGGACCTTATAAAAGTAGTTTTATAAGCCCTGGGGAGGTAAAACTGCCAATTTTTTTTTTCCCTCATTGTAGTGAATGTCCTCCGTAGGCTGGAATGGGGAGACTTTATTTTAATTTCTACTGTCCCTTTGAGTGTTAAGTGTCAGATCCCTTAAGTTTGGTATCAAATTGATTGCCATAATAAATCCCACAACTTACAATTGTTGTATTTAATATAACTTGTTCAGGTAAAGAGTTTTAAACTCTACCTAAAAAGTTGCCAACTTCAGCCCTGTAGTGCCCTTCTCTGATTGGCCAGCCTCTGGCAGCCTGGCCAGGCTGCCTTCATGAGGTGTGAAATGGCCTGGGCTGAACACAAAGAGCTGTGCCTGGGGAGGAGAACTGCCCTCAGCAGATGGAGAAGCAGGAAGGGGGGGAGGGTTGCCAAACTGGTCTTCAAAGGCAGAGAAGGACATTTGGAGCAACCCAGCACCTTCCTCACATCCTCCAAACCCAAACAATTAGGTGTTCCCCTGAATAGGTTGAGAGAGGGCAGTAGAGGGGTGTGTTTAAGAATTTTAGCAACACCAGTAGGTGGGCTTAGCCAGGTATAACCTCAAAAAATCAGTTTCAGCCATGATGGACATTTGAGGAATGTTGCTCCCTGGTATTGATTTTTGCCACACTTCCCAGGAGGTCATCACAGGGAGAAGGACCCTGCATCGGATTGGAGAACCAGGAAACCCCTGTTTTTTCAGCCAGCATCAAGGATAAATCTGGCAGACCTGCACCCACACCTCAGTTTCCTAGCAGATCCCTGCAAGGAAGAACATCAGAAGAAGAAGAACTGCCCTGCTGGACCCTTGACCTGCACCTGGACACTGCACTTTGAAGGACTGCACCAGCTGCACACTTGGGCTCCACCACAAGAAGGACTTTGCCTGGCTTCAACTGGTTCAAGGAGGGACTTCCTGTTTGCTACAAGTACAAAAGAGCTTCCCAGAGTCCCTACATCACGTCCTGCAAGCAGAGCCCAGCTGACCTGTGTCCAGTGGCCATTTGAGGATTCTGACCAGGTGCATTGTTGGAATTTTAGTCCCAAGAGGCATACCGGAGCCTCTGAACCCTTGGCTGGTGCTGTGGAACACTTTCTTGAATCAAGAAACACTTCTGAAAGTAAGTGTAACAGTGTTACCTCTTGGATAGCCTGAACTCTGGACTTTGTCCCTTTCCAATGTGACCCTTTTTAACCCTTTGAGCGCTAGTTGCTTCTGTGCACTAAAAAAGATTAATTCTTTATAAGTTCATATCTCCAGTTCCCCTTATCCAATTTTATTAGTTTTTGTGTCATTTTAAAGATAAAAATATACTCTAGTGTTATAAATTGGTGTTGGATTTTTATTGTATTTTGTGTTTTACTTATTTACGGTTTTGTGATTTTTAAATGCTTTACACAATTGTCTCCTAAGTTAAGCCTTGTCACTCATTGCCAACCTACCAAGGGTTGAGCTGGGTTTAATTTATTGAGACCTAACTGGACCTAAGTGGAGGTTAGTGGCCTATTGCTAAGTGTAGGTACTTACCTGCCCTTACCAAAAATCCATTTTCCAACATCTTTTTCTCCCATTTATTCAGTGGTCATCAACTAAATCTCTCCCAGCTTGTAGGGAATATTGGACATCTTATGGCTCATGGATTCACTTATCAACTACTGAAATGTCCTGAACTGCAGAACTTATTTTGGCTGCCATGGTGATTCTCGCTACCAAGAGAGGACATATGTCAAGAGTTTTCTTAAGGGCACTTTACCTTCTTGCTTGTTACACCCATTGCTTTTATTCATCTATTATTCCAAAGACGTGATTTTGCTTCCTCACACAATAAAAAGCGGCTGAATGCTGTCAGTCAATAATATTGTATGTGTGTCTTGTTTCAGATTGGTGAAGTTTGATTTCTTTCCCATTGGTCAGTTTGGTTCTAGGCTTTATAGAAGTGTTATTTTCCCCTTTTACTTACCTGCGGCTCTTTGATTAAAGTGAGAACGAAAAGCATAATTCCCGCCTCCGTGTCTTTATAAAATCGAGACTTCCCTTCAATAAGAAATGAGGAAAATCAACATTTCTTCACTTCAATCTCAACCTTCGTCCTTTGTGGAGGCTGCAGTGCCCTGACCCCCCCCCCCCCCCACCCCCATCCCTCCTCCTCCCCCCGCACAGTAGAGGATAGGGAGCAGCTGGGTAAATGCTGGACAATTACATGCCTGGACTCCACAGATTCTTTCCAGGGCATGCTGCTATAATTATCCTCTTCATTATCGGGCACCTGACAGCCCACGCTAGTCCCAAAAGATGATAAAAATGGACTTCCAGAATGTTCCACGTGACCACCGTCGCAGAAGAAACCAATCGAGGACGAGGCTGCAAACGCCGCCATTTCAAATGTCTGCCGAGCATATTCTGCTATGAACAAAACACCTTTCAACATGTGGTTCACAAGGCACTGTTCAATCACTCGTGCCTTTGACTTGTAATGTGTTCCCTTAAAATAGACCCTGGAGACTGCCAGCGCTGCCATTGTTACGCGACTTGGCCTGTCTGCAGACATCTTCCTCTGTGGGTGATGACTGCACAAGCAGCAGAAGTGCGATAACAAGCACAAAGATCAGATGAGTCATGGCAATCACGTGATGGTCGATGCTGGGCAGAACAGAGGAATCGTGCACTGTCCAGCACACGCACGTACAATGCTCAATTCTGTCACTAGGTGGCAGCAACGTCCTATTGGTGAGCGCAGAACGTTACTTTTTCATTTGAAAATCAATTGACTCTGCGCAAATACGGAGTGTAAACAGAAGAAAACTGTGCATTCGATCAGCACTTGACCTATGCCCCTCATGAAATGGAGACGCTGGGGTAATTACCACATACAACCGTTCATTAAGATGTTTCTGCCGGGAATGCAGTCACGCTTCTGTGATTCCGCGCAGAGCCTCTCTCTGCACCCCCGCATACACACACACCAGCTCTAGCTGTTTTTCGACTCTTTTTTCAAATAAAAAAAATATAAATTCTTGAAATGTTAAAACGCAAGCAAGATAGTGGAAGGCAGGTTTATGAAATTATTGTGGCAGGGCAGGCCGTATGAGCAGCTTCGGGAGTGTTCATTGCAATGTTCGGCCTGTGGAATAATCTGGCCAACATACCCCACACCCACAAAAATACCGGGTAATAGAAATATTGCTCAACGGATCCCTGCATTCCCATAATCTAATCCTAACATATCTGGAACACCAGTGATATCAGTATAAATTTTTTATTTATGATGCGTTACCGAAAATGTTATTTAAGTGCAGTTTTGTCCAGGGACATGGCAGATTTGTTTGTGATCATGTTTCGTTTTTATTAGTGCTGGGGAGTGAAATCCGGACTGCTTGAGCGGCACACAAAATGAATCGATAAAATAGATATTAGCACACACAAACATTCGAAAAGAGCAGTTGCATAGAGACACGGAAGCTTGCAAGGCACCTTTAAAAGGGCCTTTTCATTGAGAACAATTTTCTGAGAGTACTCCTTAAAGGGTCAATGCTTCTGAGAGTGACGAGAGAGAGATCTGTCTTTATGTTGCAGACATGTGTACTCGTCCATCTAAAATCTTCAAACTCCAGATAAAATGTGGGCTTAATGCCTTCTTCGTTTCCCCCGCCACCTCCTCTTCCGCTCGTACAATATCACCCCCTCCCTAAACCTCGAGCTACTCAGGAAGAATTAACAAAGTGAAAGGGCATCCGACACTTTGTTACTCTGGGCCTGCCCCTCCAGCCCCTACGCATGAATTATTGCTGAAGCTCGGGCCCCCGGGCCCCTATAACTTAGAACATATGATGAGCGCGACGATGGTTTGATTCGATGAGTCCTAGGTTGTCAAGTATGAAATATTTACAGAGCAGCTCGTGCTCCGAGACAAGATGTCTCCATTTGCAGTGTTTTGAGGCGCAGGGTTGTCAGATGAAAGCAGCCTGGAAGTTGTTTATTGCACTTAGGGAGGGGGTCAGTGAGTGAGCTCTACCTTCCCCAGGAGGGCTTGGAGGCGTTTTGCCAAAGGAAAGGACTCAGAAATATGAAGCCAATTGATTCATTTTACTGTACAACCCAATGGCCCAAATATATTAGCTAAAATACTTAGGTTTTAAAAGAGTTCTGGAAGGAACCTCACTAACTATCCCAGTACTTGGGGGTCTGCATGGCACCCAGGAGCACTGGCCCTCTGCTCCAGCAAACCAGGTGTGTGTCTATTGCAAGTGCCCCTCCAGCGGGGCTGGTTGTGCGTAAGGCCGCATGGATAGATCATTTCTCAGCCCATCCAGCCTTAAAAGCATCCCTGGCTCCCAACCAAGTTATGATTACTCTGGTATTGATGAGGGGGGGACACAGTGCTCTAGCCTTGGGCCGTCATCTTAAAGAGTATTCTGTGGAGTTAGCCCTTCCTCAACTCCATTGAACGCATTATATAGAACTGAAAGCTAGCAATAGTTGTTGAACTTTTTTCTTCCAAGAGTCCCCAGTAATGGAATGTGGTGACGCCAGGGAGGGGGAGTCATCTGGCAATCCTACAGAAAGAAGTCTCTGTAGGATTACCTAGGGGGATAAACCTGCGGGCAGAAGTTCCACTTGGTTAGCTGCTGTGATACCTTCCCCTACACCTGGCTTTGTAGCCAACCGAACATAGGATGCTAGGATTAGCAATCCAGTACTCAGAGATTCTCCAAGTAATGCTATATTTGTAGTAATAGCATGATTACTTGGTACAGTGACATCATTAAACATTCGTGGTATTACTGAAAAGTCACTAAAAAGTGTAAAGAAGGATATTTTGTTATTTAACTTACAAACGTGTACTGCGTTCCTATCTGGGCAAACCCTGTGTATGTGTAATATCACTCTGAAGTTATCAAAAAGTCTAAACAGGGTTTTTTGTCAATTAACTTACAAGCTTTCACTGTGTTCCTATGCAGGATAATACTATGTATATGTAATACTACTGTGAAGTTATCAAACAATGTAAACGGGGGTCTTTTGTCAATTAATTTACAAGCTTTCATCGTGCTCTTATCCAGGAGAACCCCGTGAGTGTGTAATACCACTGTGAAGTTATGAAGAAGTGTAAATAGGGGTCTTTTGTCAATTAACTTACCAACTTTCATTGTGTTCCTATCCCGGAGAATCCTGAGTACGGGGCTCTCAGCAGAAAATCCCTGTTTGAAAGTGCTTTGGAAAAAAAGCCCATACTTCTAGACTCCTTAGAAATTAATCCCCTGGTTGAATGTGTAAGACTGAACCATTGGGCCTGTGGCATGGATCCTTTGATACTGGAAGACCATGTTTCCAAGATTTAAAATCAGAAGTTCCATTTCAGGACAGTTCCCATAGCTCCAAGTGGCCTCTGGTTATATGACACCTCCAGTCAGTCACATCCTGTGGAGAACCCAATTCATACTGTGTGAACTGTATTGCTGCTTTTCCCATTAAGTTATTGGTCAATAGGTATTAGGATGTGGGGTACTGCTGAGGAAACGCCAGGACTGAATCAAGGAATATAAAACAGCATGCCACAACTTTGCTGCTATGATTCTCAGGTAAACAGACCGTGTGCAGGAGGCTTAAACAAGGCTTTGTTTGTTGTTGGGCTTTAAGACTGAAAGGCTATATGGTTAAGAAGTCCATGTATACATGGTCATCAAGTGGAGGTCTAACTACGCACAGTGCTTAATTTGTAAATAAAAACGTGCGGATGCTTAAATCTCTCCTCTTAAACACGCGGCTGCTGCAATTTAATGTGCACGCAGAGAATACTGAGGTAGGGTAATCCTGAAGGCATCTCGGGCCTCTTCAATCCATTTACAACCACTCACTGCCCTTCAGCTAACTCTTGCAAAGTCCTGCTTTCTCCCATTGTGACGCTTTTTCGTTTTTCTCTTCCTCCGTCTTTCCCACATGTGTCTTTTGCTCGCAGCAAATGCTTGAGGCAGAAAAATAAGTGCCGGCCGTCAAAAATAAGTGCCGGTACCCGGCACCGGAAACAACACGCGCAAATTAAGCACCGACCATGCAGGAATCTAAGCAGAGCTTCATTTATAAACAAAGAGGTAGGAGCAGGGGCGGAAACGTTTTCTTAGGAGCCAACTGCTGCCACTGCTGAATGTCCGGGTTGCTATTCCCTGGCTGCTTAGTCTTGAATTCACATCATGCCTTTATCTTCCATTACTCTGAAGTTCCCCCCTCTTTATGCCAGTGTGGTAAATTCTTTTTAATCCCTGCGTTGTCTCTCTGTCGCTTTTTGTCGTTCCTGCCCTTGGTTTGTCTTTCTCCTTCCTGGTCTGACTCAAGGTCTGGGTTAAAAATGAGTGCTAGTGCGGACTACCTGTTACTACCAGCACCAAGTAAACACTGGCTCTAAGATGGGAGCATAGAGTTGGTGTCAGATGTATAAAGTGAAGGTCCTCCAAAGCTGGATTCCTGGTCAAACATAACTTTTCAAAATAAGAACTTTTGATTGGATAAATAATCTAGAGTTGAGGTAGAAATGCTCTATTTTTCTAAACTAAGAGTCAAATGAAAGTTAGATCTTCCAAGTGAGGATCATTTAAGGGCAACTGCGAGAAAGGAAGCCCGTGTTTGAGACAGGGGTCGTAGAGCACATCTCCGGATGTCCCTTTGTGCAGGGCTCTAAGAAGGACGGCCCCTCAGTGTATGGACTCCTAGACACAAACTCTTATAAGGGTGCTCCGAGATTAGAAATTCATGCTTTATGTGCTTTATGACAGGAAGCCACATTTAAGGTTTCTCTTGAAAGTCCGTTTCTTTTGGACTTGGAGTTGTTCATGTTTGCAAGGTTTTGAGACAGGAAGTCAATTTGCTGCGACAGGAAGCTCTTGTTTGCATACATACTGTATCCTGAGACAGGGAGTCCTTGTGTGACTTTTTTGAGACAGAAAGCAATTGTCTGCAATATTCCTGATCAAATGTTACCGCGACTGGCCTATGCCTCACTACACAACAATTAGGCATTCATATGTCGATCCACAGTATCCCATATGTGTATCTGGTAGGAGAATGGCGCATTCCACTAAATCAACTCACCCAGATGTCCATATCCAACGATTCCAACCCTGACCTTCCTTTGGCCCGACATTGCATACACTGCTCACAGACCTGTAGGAGAAGATCAAAAGGGCTCAGTTCAATTGAACATGAGGTTACAACTACCCCACTTAAAAACGCTAATGTACCAAGTATGAAGTATAACTTTTCAAGTTGTGAAGGTCACAAAAGGTGCACGTTTAATTTTGTGTAGCCCTACTGACCCATATCCTTCACAAATATTCATGGAGTTCTACTTCTTCTTAAACCTCCAGCGACGCAAACTATGGGCCAGATTTAAAATACCCCTCTGCCACCGGAGCATCACTTTTTGTGACCCTCCGGTGGCGCTGTGCACTGCACCATTTTTACAAGGTTGCGTTAAGCCACTTTTTGTGGCTTAAAACCAACTTGTAAATACGGCACTTCAGCACTTAGCATGAAAGAGGTGTGCAATGGGTGTTGCTGTGGGCATGCCACAGCTACAACCCTTGCATTTTGATGCTGCCCCAGATTTACGAGTTTTCGTAAACCTGAGGCAGTGCCAAAATCTAACGCTACTCCATGGGTGGTGTTGGCATGGCGAAACGAGGAGTAATGCTTTCATTTCTCCTAATTTTTTGCTCTTTCTATGTGTGCCATATTCTGTAGCACACATAGAAAGAGCAAATCACCATTTAAGATTGTTTTTGTACAGGAAGGTCTCCCTTCCTGCACAAAAACAATCTCCCCCGCAGTGCAGCCATGGCTGCGTTGGTGCTCAGCAGCAAATTTAGCACTGGCACAGGGGGCAACACAGGTGTGCCGTATTCTATTAAATACAGCACATTCCTGCATTGTGAAAATGATGGAGCGTGGCACTGCCAAATGTGGCGCAGCATTGCTTCTGTATTTTGTGACTTGGAAGCAAAGCTTTCTTATGGAATCCAGACAAATTAAAAAAGTTGCCCATAAAAGGCAAGCACATTTATTGCTTTGTACATGGGGCAGGCAGATTGTAGCACATGGTATGATTAAAGGTTGTTTTTCAATTTGATAGAGAATTGGCTTTTGAGGACAACAGAGTGACAGAGGACAATAACTGCTAGTATTGGCCTTATTTTCAAACATTGTAGTGTTTGAACTTCTCTTTCTCCCTGCTTAATTTAAAAAAATCTACCCTCAATAGATGGAATGTTCCAATAACTTTACCTGTTCTACCTGGGCTATACACTTCAATAAAATCCCATTCTCTTGTTATAGGCACAAGAGAGGTTTTGAGGCATGGGCAAAGTGGGCAATTGCTCAGAGCCCCCACTAGAGACGTTTTAACGCATGGGCAAAGTTGGCAATTGCCCAGAGCCCCCGCCTTACAAGCTGCCCCCTCCCCCCCAGGAAAATGAACCTTTTATCTATTTGACCTCTGTCTATCCTATTTTTCTATATAAACACCTCTCCCTCTCTGCCTACCTCTACATTGGATCTGTCGATCTACTCGGTGTCATATTGCATTTTTTTGGGGTCACGGCCAAGACATAGTTCAACTGATTTTGTTTGACCCTTTTAAAGATTAACATTATTTAGCATTGGCTGGTATCATGTGGGCTTGAATTAGCAGGAAATGGGTAATACAAGTAAAAGTTGTTTTGAACGGGGGGCCTGTTAGAAATGGGGTCTTTGGTTGGCAGTCAGGTTACCCCCTGTCCAAGCAAGGACCCTCACTCTAGTCAGGGTAAGTCACACACAATCCAAATTATCCTGTGCCCACCCTCTGCTAGCTTGGCACTGAGCAATCAGGCTTAACTTAGAAGGTAACGTGTAAAGTATTTGTGCATTAAATCATACAATAACACAATATAGCACCACAAAAATACACCACACAGTGTTTAGAAAAATATATAATATTTAGCTGGATAAATGCAAGTCAAAACAATTAAAGATGCAATAAGTAAATGTTGAGATATCACTGAAAAGTGATATGAAGTGTCTTAAGTCCTTTAAAAGCAAACAAAGTTTATTTCAAGCACAAAGTACCTTGTTTGCCTGAAAAATCTACGCAAAGAACCACAGAGGAGGAGAAGCGTGGAAACAAAGGGGTGTGCGTCAGTTCCTCGGGCCGCATACGGCGATGCGTTGTTTAGTTTTCATGCAGGGACGGCTGTGCGTTGATTTCCGGTGCTCGGTCATGAATCCTCTTCGGGTTGCAGGGTTTTCAGACACCCCCGGGACGGTCAATGGATTTCCTGTGCTGGCAGGACGAAGTCACAGGAGCTGCGTCGATTCAGTGGGCGTTGCGTCAAATTTTCTACCACAAGGCAGGCGCTGCGTCTATTCCTCTCTGGAATTTGGGCTGCATCGTTTCGGTTCGGCTGTGGGTCGTTCCGGTGGGCCGTGCATCGAGTTTCCGGTCGCTACGCTGGCGCTGCATTGATCTTCTCATTGCAAAGTCGGTCTGCGTCGTTCCGGATCAGCGTGCGGTGCAGGCTGTGTGTCGTTTCCGGCAGTGTATGCGTCAGATTTCGCCGCACAAGGAGTCCTTCTTGAAGAGCTGAAGTCTTTTTGGTCCCGAGACTTCAGCGAACAGGAGGCAAGCTCTATCCAAGCCCTTGGAGAGCACACAGCCAGAGACCAGCAAGGTAGCAGGGCAACAGCAAGGCAGCAGTCCTTCACAGAAAGCAGTCAGGTAAGTCCTTTGGGCAGCCAGGCAGTTCTTCATGGCAGGATGCAAGTTCTGGTTGCAAGTTTCTTCTCCAGGAAGTCTCTGAGTTGGTAGGGGCAGAGGCCCTGTTTATGTACCCAAATGTGCCTTTGAAGTGGGGGAGACTTCGAAGAGAGGCTTAGAAGTGCACCAGGTCCCCTTTCAGTTCAATCCTGTCTGCCAGGGTCCCAGTAGGGGGTGTGGCAGTCCTCTGTGTGAGGGTAGGACCTCCACCCTCCCAGCCCAGGAAGACCTATTCAAAATGCAGATGTATGCAAGTGAGGCTGAGTATCCTGTGTTTGGGGTGTGTCTGAGTGAATGCACAAGGAGCTGTGAACTAAACCCATCCAGACGTGGACTGTAAGGCACAGAAAAATTGAAGTGCAGCAAAATGCTCACTTTCTAAAAGTGGCATTTCTAAAATATTACTATTAAATCCAACTTCACCAGTCTGCAGGATTTTATGTCACAATTATGGCCATAGTAAATATGACCTTCCTACTCCTTTCAGATCAGCAGCTACCACTCAAACAATGTATGAGGGCAGTCCCAATGTTAGCCTATGAAGGGAACAGGCCTCACAGCAGTGTAAAAACGAATTTAGGAGTTTTACACTACCAGGACATGTAAACTACATAGGTACATGTCCTGCCTTTTGCCTACATGGCATACCTTAGGGGTGTCTTATATGTAGAAACAGGGGAGTTTTGGGCTTGGCAAGTACTTTTAAATGCCAAGTCGAATTGGCAGTGAAACTGCACACGCAGGCCTTACAATGGCAGGCCTGAGACAAGGTGAAGGGCCTACTGAAGTGGATGGTACAAGCAGTGCTGCAGGCCCACTAGTAGCATTTAATCTACAGGCCCTGGGCACATATAGTGCACTTTACTAGGGACTTATAAGTAAAGAGTCTGTTAGACTTTTCATCCTTGGCGTGGTCTCCCTTAACTTTTTGCCTCTGTTCCCCAGGTTGTTGATGTGTGCTGGACTCTGATTTTGCTGTTTTTGTTACTCTGGGCACTTTACCACTGCTAACCAGTGCTAAAGTGCAAGTGCTCCTGTTTAAATTATATGTAAGTGGTTCATCCATGATTGGCATATTTGAATTACTAGTAAGTCCCTAGTAATGTGCACTAGAGGTGCCAGGGCCTGTAAATCAAATGCTACTAGTGGGCCTGCAGCACTGGTTGTGCCACCCACATAAGTAGCTCTGTAATCATGTCTCAGACCTGCCACTGCAGTGTCTGTATGTGTATTTTTACACTGTAAATTCGACTTGGCAAGTGTACCCACTTGCCAGGCCTAAACCTTCCCTTTCCTTACATGTAAGGCACCCCTAAGGTATGCCCTATGTAGCCCCAAGGGCAGGGTGCAGTGTATGGATAAGGTAGGACATATAGTAATGTGGTTTATATGTCCTGACAGTGAAATACTGCCAATTTCGTTTTCGCTGTTGCAAGGTCTGTCTCTCTCTCATAGGATAATATGGGGGCTACCTTTAAATATGATTAAAGTGTAGATTCCCCTAGAGAAGAGATGGACAGGTGGAGTTTGGGATCCCTGAACTCACAATTTAAAAATGCATCTTTTAGTAAAGTTGATTTTGAGATTGTGCGTTTGAAAATGCCACTTTTAGAAAGTGAGCATTTTCTTGCTTAAACCATTCTGTGACTCTGCCTTGTTTGTGGATTCCCTGTCTGGGTCAGTTGACAGTTGGGTTGTTTTTCACCTCACACCAGACAGTGACACAAAGGGAGCTGGGGTGTGATCTGCATTCCTGATTAGCCATCTCTGCTAGGAGGGAGGGGTGGAGTGGTCACTCTCATCTGAAAGGACTGTGCCTGCCTCTGACAATGCTGTCTCCAGCCCCCTGGTGTGTGTCTGAGGCCTTGCCTGGGCAAGGCAGGATTTCGCAAGAAGGTGTGAGTCCCCTTTGAAGGAAGGTGACTTCAAAGACTAAAATGGGTATAAGAAGGGCACCCAAACTTACAAACTTCAGAAACACTTCTGGAATCAAGGGGAACCTCTGCCTGGAGAAGAGCTGATCGCTGAGGAACAAGTGCTGCCCTGCCTGTGACTGTGCTTTGTGGAGCTTTCCTGCAGTGCTGCTTCTGCCAGAGTAAGAGGGCAAAGACTGGACTTTGTGTGCCTTCCATCTTGAAGAAGAAATCTCCAAGGGCTTGATGTAGAGCTTGCCTCCTGTTGTTGAAGTCTCAGGGATAGCAAAGACTTCTTCCTGCCAGCACCTGGAGTCTCTGGAGAGACCCCTACTCTGCTCTGTGGTGCCCTTCCAGTTCCTGGGACCCTGAAAGGAGAGGCTGGCAGCCTAAGGACAAAAATACACGCACCGCGCACCGTGCGGAGAAAAGATCGACGCGAATCCGATCGCGGCTGAGAAAACGACGCGACGCCGGCTCCGCAGCTGAGAAACGACGCCGCTGGAGACGCGACCGGAGAATCGACGCCCGGAGCAGGAGAAACGACGCGCAGCATCGCTGACGAAGGCTGAGAGATCGCAACCAGCGCCGCGGGACTTCGGACCGTCGCGTGGCTGGCTTTTTCGACGCGCCTCGCCGAGCCGAGCTGTTTTCGACGCATATACCCGTGCCGGGTTATTTTCGACGCACACCGCCCGTGCAGGGTTATTTTTGCCGCAAACCAGGTACATTTTCACGCTAGCAGCGCTAGTGTGGTGTTACAACTACCTAAAGACTCTTTTTATTTTAAACCTTTAAAAAATCATAACTTGACTTGTGTATGTTGGATTTTTGTCGTTTTGGTCTTGTTTTGTCTAGATAAATATTTCCTATTTTTCTAAACTGGTGTTGTGTCATTTTGTAGTGTTTTCATTAAGTTACTGTGTGTGTTGGTACAAATACTTTACGCCCAGCACTCTGAGGTTAAGCCTACTGCTCTGCCAAGCTACCAAGGGGGTAAGCAGGGGTTAGCTGAGGGTGATTCTCTTTTATCCTAACTAGAGTGAGGGTCCTTGCTTGAACAGGGGGTAACCTGACTGTCAACCAAAGACCCCATTTCTAACATTGGTGACCAGCGGTCGGGATTTGGACTTGTATTTGTACTTGACATACAGTAATTAAGTGTACACTACTGTTTTGATCTCAGACCACTACGTGACCACATACTACTAGTCTTGTGATTTTTGTTTTTTACTTGGACTGTTTTTCTCTGCATTCAGTTTCTTTTTTTTCGCTGATCCCGGGATTGACTTTGCTGAAACTTCATTTGAGAACTTGCTTTTCTGTTTTTGGAACTGTGCATATTTTTTTTTAACCTCTCATCATGTCTCAGTCTGGAGATGCCCTAGCTGAAACTGCTTTTGATTTGGAGAAATTGGAGAGCTACAAGGTGGCTCAGTTGAAGCAGTTTTGTAGGAATGTTGGCTGTCCCATTGAGAGCTCATCCAAGAAGGATGAGCTGCAAAAGGCGCTGAGGGCCTGGGTGACAGCCAAAGCAGCTGAGGGGCACACAGATGAGGAGCCAGAGGGGGAAGAGGAGTTGCAAGTCACTCACACTGATGTAGTGGGTGGGCCTGCTATGTCTCAGGGGAGAATCTCTAGGGCAAGTAGCAGTGTATCCTCCAACGGTCTGACACCTGAAGAGTTGCAGGACAGACAGGCAGAAAGGGAGTACCAATTGGAGCAGAGAAGGCTAGCCCTTGAGGAGAAGAAGATAACAATGGCTCATGAGCTTAGCTTGAAAGAGATAGATCATAGAAACCAGTCCAGTAGGGATGGTGGCAGCAATTCTACAGTGCAGCCTGAGAGAAGGGTACACATCCCAAAAGACCTTGTGAGGGATTATAAAAGGGAGGATGATATCTACTTGTGGTTCAAGGGTTATGAGTCAGCTCTCCACATGAACCTGGTCCCTGAAGCTCATTGGGGGGCAGCCCTGTGGAAGCATTTTGAGGCAGAGGGGAGGGACACACTGACGGCCTTAGGGGATGCTCAGAGTCTCACCTACCCTGCCATGAAGGAGGCCTTACTTACCAGGTATGGTCTCACCCCTGAGCAGTACAAAGAGAAGTTTAGATCCTACAAGAGAAAGGAATCCCAAACATGGTTGGAATGTGTTGATTCTTGTTGCAGGTCACTGGATGGTTGGGTGAAGGGCAGTAAGGTAAACACGTATGAGGGGCTTTACAATTTAATTGCTTGGGAGCACTTGTACAGTTTATGTTTTCCAGAGCTGCGCCAGCACCTCATTGACAGCAAGCTGACTGACCCCAGGAAGCTTGCACAGGAAGCGGACCGCTGGGAGAGCACCAGGGTCCAAAAGAGGTATGGGGGAGACCACGCCAAGGGTGGGCAGGGTCCCTCTCAGAAGAAAGGGGGGGGTAAGGGCAAACAGGATGAGTTCTCTAAAGGGCCCCAAACTGATTCCCAGGGTAAGGATTCCCAACCCCCCAGTGAAAAGAGGCCATGGTTCTCCAAAGGGAAGCCAATGGCAGGTGGTCCCCTACGTAAGTGCTATTCATGTGACCAGGTGGGTCATGTGAGGGGGGACCCCAAATGCCCCAAAAGTACACCGGCACCCACTGGTGCACCGTCCCAGGGTTTGGCCAGTGTAGCGCTTGGGGAGGAGTTGGTTTCAGGTGGGTGGGAACCAGCAGAAATGACCCTTGTCTCACTAGGGGACAGTGAGATGGTCCAGAGAAACCTAGTGCCTGATAACACTAAGAAGTACAGGCAATGGGTGACCATCAATGGACAGAGGGTGGAGGCTCTGAGAGACACAGGAGCCAGTGTGACTACAGTGAGGAGTCACCTGGTGTCTGAAGAGCAGATTGATCCCCGGGTACTTCACCAAGTAGTTGCAGTAGACAACTCTGAGCGCCTCTGCAGAGTGGCGCAGGTTCCCTTTGAATGGGGGGGGGTCTCAGGTTCCTGGAAAGTAGCTGTGAGTCCAACCATGCCTGTTGATTGTTTGCTAGGCAACGACCTGGAGGATTCCCCTTGGAAGGAGGTGGAACACAGGTCTCACTTGGAGATGTTGGGTCTGCCTGGGTGGGTATGCGTATCCACCCGGTCTATGGCAGCCAATCAGGGTAGTCAAGAGCCCCTGGAGCCTGAAACAGTGGCCCAGGGGACCGCCAAGAAGAGGAAAGGCCGGAGGCGCGGGAAACCCGCCCCAGAAGTTCCCACGGTCCGGGAGGAGGCAGAGCCTGAGGGTGATGCCCCGGAACCTACAGGGGAACAGGTGGCTGAACTGGGGGAGGTCCCTGAGCTGTCGCAGTGGCAGCAGGAAGGGGGACCCACCAGGGAAGTATTCTGCACAGCGCAGAAGGAGTGCCCTACTCTTGAGGGACTGCGGCAGCAGGCTGCAGCCCAGGCGGCTGGCGGGGCGCCAGGTACTCACCTGATTTATTGGGAGGATGGCCTCCTGTATAGTGAGCCTAAGGTTCCTGAGCCGGGGTCAGCTCGTATGCTGGTGGTACCCCAGGGCTTCAGGACCTTCCTACTGGGTTTGGCTCATGATGTGCCTTTGGCAGGACATCTAGGGCAGGACAAGACCTATAAGAGGCTTGTCTCCCACTTTTACTGGCCCTTGATGAACAAGCAGTCAGCTGCTTATTGTAGATCTTGTCAGACTTGTCAGGCAAGTGGCAAGAGTGGGGGGAAATGCAAAGCTCCCCTCCAACCTTTACCGGTAGTCAGTACTCCCTTTGAAAGGGTAGGAATTGACATTGTGGGGCCTCTGGATCCCAAGACAGCCATGGGCAACAGGTTCATCCTGGTCTTGGTGGACCATGCCACACGGTACCCAGAAGCTATTCCTCTAAGGACGGTCACCGCCCCCGTGGTGGGACGTGCCTTGATGGGGGTTTTTACCCGCATGGGGTTCCCCAAGGAGGTAGTATCTGATAGGGGTACAAACTTCATATCCACTTATATGAAGTCTCTGTGGAAGGTGTGTGGGGTAACCTACAAGTTCACCACCCCTTACCACCCCCAAAGTAATGGTCTGGTTGAGAGATTCAACCGCACCTTGAAAGGCATGATTCAGGGCCTGTCAGAGCCCTTGAGGCGTAAGTGGGACGTCCTCTTGCCATGCCTTCTGTTCGCTTACAGGGAGGTGCCTCAAAAGGGACTTGGCTTTAGCCCCTTTGAGCTCATCTATGGCCACCCTGTGAGGGGACCGCTCAGTCTGGTGAAGGAGGCTTTGGAGAAAGCTCCTAGTAAACCACCCCAGGATGTATTTAGCTACATGCTGGCACTAAGAAACCAGACTGCCCGCTTCAGGCGTCTCGCTCAGGAGAACCTGGAAGCAAGCCAGGAGGACATGAAACGGTGGTACGACCAGAATGCCACTCTGGTTGAGTTTCAGCCTGGACAAAAAGTGTGGGTCATGGCACCAGTAGAGCCTAGGGCTCTCCAAGATAAGTGGACTGGGCCTTTTGAGGTGGTGGAAAGAAAGAGCGAGGTCACCTATCTGGTAGACTTGCAATCCCCCAGGAACCCCTTGAGGGTCCTACATGTCAACCGCCTCAAACCACACTTTGAGCGAACTGAGCTATCCATGCTCCTAGCGACAGATGACGGGGTGGAGGAAGAGAGTGAGCCTCTTCCTGACCTCCTGTCTGCAGGAGAGAAAGATGGGTCTGTGGAGGGAGTGATCCTCTCCCCCTCCCTGACTGAGGAACAGCAGAGGGACTGTCGCCACGTGCTGGGACAGTTCGCCTCACTGTTTTCCCTGATCCCAGGAGTCACACACCTGTGCACACATGATGTGGACACTGGGGACAGTACACCTGTTAAACATAAGGTTTACAGGGTGACTGACAGGGTGAGGGCTTGCATTAAGGAGGAAGTCTCCAAAATGTTAGCCCTAAGGGTTATTGAGCACTCCAGCAGTCCTTGGGCCAGCCCAGTGGTCTTGGTCCCAAAGGCTACTGCTCCTGGTGCCACTCCAGAACTTAGGTTCTGTGTGGACTACCGGGGTCTCAATGCGGTCAGCAAGACTGACGCACACCCCATCCCCCGAGCTGATGAGCTCATTGATCGGTTAGGAGCTGCCCAGTACCTCAGTACGTTTGATTTAACATCTGGGTACTGGCAGATTGCCTTAACTGAAGGGGCAAAGGAGAGGTCAGCATTCTCTACCCCCGATGGGCACTTCCACTTCAATGTGATGCCCTTTGGAATGAAGAATGCCCCTGCCACCTTTCAGAGGTTGGTCAACCAGGTGTTGGCAGGACTGGATGAGTTCAGTGCCGCCTACCTGGATGACATTGCTGTGTTTAGTTCCACATGGGAGGAACACCTGCAACACCTCTGGAGAGTGTTAGAGGCCCTGCAGAAGGCAGGCCTCACTATTAAGGCGAGCAAGTGCCAAATAGGGCAGGGTTCTGTTGTGTACTTAGGACACCAGGTGGGGAGTGGCCAGGTGGCACCCCTACAGCCTAAGATTGACACGATTCTGGCTTGGGAGCCTCCCAAGACCCAGACTGAAGTGAGAGCCTTTTTAGGTCTCACAGGATACTATCGGAGGTTCGTTAAGGGATATGGTACCATTGTTACCCCCTTAACTGAGTTGACTTCTAAGAAGCAACCCAAGAAAGTGATCTGGACAGAGGCTTGCCAGAACGCTTTTGATGCCCTGAAGGCTGCCATGTGCACAGCACCGGTGCTGAAGGCACCTGACTACTCCACGGAGTTTGTTGTACAGACAGACGCCTCAGAGCATGGTATTGGAGCAGTACTCTCACAGCTGAATGAAGAGGGCCTAGATCAACCCGTAGCCTTCATTAGCAGAAGGTTACTACCCAGGGAACGTAGGTGGAGTGCCATAGAACGTGAAGCGTTTGCTGTGGTCTGGGCACTGAAGAAGCTAAGACCCTACTTGTTTGGGACTCACTTCCGAGTTCAGACCGACCACAGACCCCTCAGATGGTTAATGCAGATGAGGGGTGAGAACCCAAAACTGTTGAGGTGGTCCATTTCCCTACAGGGGATGGACTTTACGGTGGAACATCGACCCGGTACAGAGCACGCCAATGCTGATGGTCTGTCCAGGTTCTTCCGCCTTAGTGATGAGAACTCCCATGAGGTTGGGTAGTTGCTCCCCACTTTTAGCTGGGGGGGACACGTGTTAGACTTTTCATCCTTGGCGTGGTCTCCCTTAACTTTTTGCCTCTGTTCCCCAGGTTGTTGATGTGTGCTGGACTCTGATTTTGCTGTTTTTGTTACTCTGGGCACTTTACCACTGCTAACCAGTGCTAAAGTGCAAGTGCTCCTGTTTAAATTATATGTAAGTGGTTCATCCATGATTGGCATATTTGAATTACTAGTAAGTCCCTAGTAATGTGCACTAGAGGTGCCAGGGCCTGTAAATCAAATGCTACTAGTGGGCCTGCAGCACTGGTTGTGCCACCCACATAAGTAGCTCTGTAATCATGTCTCAGACCTGCCACTGCAGTGTCTGTATGTGTATTTTTACACTGTAAATTCGACTTGGCAAGTGTACCCACTTGCCAGGCCTAAACCTTCCCTTTCCTTACATGTAAGGCACCCCTAAGGTATGCCCTAGGTAGCCCCAAGGGCAGGGTGCAGTGTATGGATAAGGTAGGACATATAGTAATGTGGTTTATATGTCCTGACAGTGAAATACTGCCAATTTCGTTTTCACTGTTGCAAGGTCTGTCTCTCTCTCATAGGATAATATGGGGGCTACCTTTAAATATGATTAAAGTGTAGATTCCCCTAGAGAAGAGATGGACAGGTGGAGTTTGGGATCCCTGAACTCACAATTTAAAAATGCATCTTTTAGTAAAGTTGATTTTGAGATTGTGCGTTTGAAAATGCCACTTTTAGAAAGTGAGCATTTTCTTGCTTAAACCATTCTGTGACTCTGCCTTGTTTGTGGATTCCCTGTCTGGGTCAGTTGACAGTTGGGTTGTTTTTCACCTCACACCAGACAGTGACACAAAGGGAGCTGGGGTGTGATCTGCATTCCTGATTAGCCATCTCTGCTAGGAGGGAGGGGTGGAGTGGTCACTCTCATCTGAAAGGACTGTGCCTGCCTCTGACAATGCTGTCTCCAGCCCCCTGGTGTGTGTCTGAGGCCTTGCCTGGGCAAGGCAGGATTTCGCAAGAAGGTGTGAGTCCCCTTTGAAGGAAGGTGACTTCAAAGACTAAAATGGGTATAAGAAGGGCACCCAAACTTACAAACTTCAGAAACACTTCTGGAATCAAGGGGAACCTCTGCCTGGAGAAGAGCTGATCGCTGAGGAACAAGTGCTGCCCTGCCTGTGACTGTGCTTTGTGGAGCTTTCCTGCAGTGCTGCTTCTGCCAGAGTAAGAGGGCAAAGACTGGACTTTGTGTGCCTTCCATCTTGAAGAAGAAATCTCCAAGGGCTTGATGTAGAGCTTGCCTCCTGTTGTTGAAGTCTCAGGGATAGCAAAGACTTCTTCCTGCCAGCACCTGGAGTCTCTGGAGAGACCCCTACTCTGCTCTGTGGTGCCCTTCCAGTTCCTGGGACCCTGAAAGGAGAGGCTGGCAGCCTAAGGACAAAAATACACGCACCGCGCACCGTGCGGAGAAAAGATCGACGCGAATCCGATCGCGGCTGAGAAAACGACTCGACGCCGGCTCCGCAGCTGAGAAACGACGCCGCTGGAGACGAGACCGGAGAATCGACGCCCGGAGCAGGAGAAACGACGCGCAGCATCGCTGACGAAGGCTGAGAGATCGCAACCAGCGCCGCGGGACTTCGGACCGTCGCGTGGCTGGCTTTTTCGACGCGCCTCGCCGAGCCGAGCTGTTTTCGACGCATATACCCGTGCCGGGTTATTTTCGACGCACACCGCCCGTGCGGGGTTATTTTTGCCGCAAACCAGGTACATTTTCACGCTAGCAGCGCTAGTGTGGTGTTACAACTACCTAAAGACTCTTTTTATTTTAAACCTTTAAAAAATCATAACTTGACTTGTGTATGTTGGATTTTTGTCGTTTTGGTCTTGTTTTGTCTAGATAAATATTTCCTATTTTTCTAAACTGGTGTTGTGTCATTTTGTAGTGTTTTCATTAAGTTACTGTGTGTGTTGGTACAAATACTTTACGCCCAGCACTCTGAGGTTAAGCCTACTGCTCTGCCAAGCTACCAAGGGGGTAAGCAGGGGTTAGCTGAGGGTGATTCTCTTTTATCCTAACTAGAGTGAGGGTCCTTGCTTGAACAGGGGGTAACCTGACTGTCAACCAAAGACCCCATTTCTAACAGAGTCCAATTGGGTATGATCCAATGTTACCATGTTTAAAGGGAGAGAGCATATGCACTTTAGCACTGGTTAGCAGTGGTAAAGTGTGCAGAGTCTTCAAACCAGCAAAAACAGTATCTAAAAAGTGGAGGGAGGCAGGCAGGCAAAAAGTTAGGGGTGACCACCCAAAGGCTGTCAGGTCTAACAGGCCCCAAAATATGTTTTGCCCTGGGCCCTCAAATTCCTTAAGATGACATTGATAGGCACTTGTCTGTGACTTGAAACTATAACAAGTGTAGAAGGTCTCTATATACCCTTGGAATTGGTTATAATGGTATAGTAAAATGTCTGGAATCTCAGTATGATTAGAAATATTTTTTCATGTGTAGCAAACTGGGCTTCTCTGCAGATGCCCCTCCCCACACTTTTTGCCCCCATTTTGCTGCATGATGCTGTTGTTTTTGACCTGTTAGTGTACTGAGGCCTGCTAACCAGACCTCAGTACTTATGCTCTTTCCCTTAAACTGTATATAGAATTGCATAGGCCAATTTCCAAGGACGTTACCACTGCTGCAAGTCCCTAGTAATTGGTACCAGTGGGACCCAGGGCAAGGGTGGTAAAGGGGCCACCAGGGCTGCAGCACTGATTAAGCTAAACTGTGTGACCCGAGTAAAAGTGAGATTGCAGAGCTGCCCAACTCTGCCACAACATGTGTAGGCAGAGTCCCTTTACTGCCCATAGTACGGGTCAGTCACCCCTAGGTAGGCCTCCTATAGCCTAGGAGGCAGGGTGCACTGTGCTATGAGTGAGGACATATATGCATGAGCATATATGTCCCAGTGACAGCATTTACAATGCAGTACTACCACGAATAACCAGCGGTCCATAGGATAACATGGGCATGAGACTGTCATCCAGCTGGCTGTGCTAGGACTTCCACAGGACGGAGACAAAGGGCCTGGGCAGGCAGGAGGTCACACCTCCTCCCTCTCAGGCTGGCTAGTGTGAAAAGGCTTCATCCACCCTTGAATCATATTTACTTGTCCCCCAGTGGAAGACAAAGACCTTCCCACCCTGTCCAACCTGACAGGTGGGAAAACTAGCTATGCAGGAGGCGTACTCCCACAAAAGGCTAGCCACACCCCGAGGGTGTGCTAAGCAGTGGGTACATCCCAAAAAGGGTTCTGCCATCTTGGTAACCCTTAGGTTTAGTGGATTCTGCGTAGAAACGTGACCCACTCCCTCAGGAAGTGGTCACCACATGGGCAGGCTAGCCACGGGGGCCAGCAGCCCATTGGCCACTGTCCACCTCACCCTTAAATGCCCTAAAACCAGGTTTTAAGGGACCCCCTTTCACCAGAAAGTTAGATCGTATTTGCAACGAAGAAGAGGCACAAAGAAGAAGCGGTCACCAACAACAGGACCTGGACTCCTGCCGCAGCATGAAGAGAGGACACAAATGTGACCTACAGAGACCATCACTGGAACTGAGTGACCAACATGTGTCCTAGGTGAAAGCTCATTGGTCCCAGCAAGAGGGACTCAAGTGGACACTGAGAAGTCAGTCCCCTGTAAACTGCAGCGTGCTGAAGTCAAAGAACTGCAACCCAACAGGCTGCCTGTGAGTGAGCCTAAAGAAACTTAGTGTCCAGCATCCATAGAGTGGGAGAGAAGACCATGCCAAGTTTTACGTCTCTTCTCCCAGGCAGACGACTTCCAGCCGTCGAAGTACCAGTGGATCACCTTTGAAGCTACCAAGGCTTGTCTGTCGCCAATCCAGAAACCGATGGCCACTCAGACATCACCAACTCCCAGCATAGAGACCAAAATCGGCAACGATCCCTCTCCTGTGGTTGTGCAGCCGGATGAGAGTGACCTCAAGAGGGGAAGCACAGCATCTTTAGCGCAACCAGCTTCTGTGATTGACAGCTAGAAGCCTCCTCTTTACCCGGAGCCCCCAGATGTGGTGTCAAACTTCCAACTGTTGATTTCTGGTCCTGAGCCCCCAAAGACCTCTACATCCAAAGAGTAGAGCATGTGTCCACCCCTAAGTACCCAGTTGCCAAGTAGTGCAAACTCACCAGCTGCTGCGAACCTGTCAGCACCAAGAACAGCCAAAGCACTTCTGCGCCTAGACTCCCTGGGCAACGTAATAAGAATATGACTGTTGTCTGTTGGTCTAGGGCCCCTCAGAAGCTTAAGTCCAGGTGGGCTCCCCAGAACTCACCTTGCAAGTGCCCGAGTGCACACTTCGATTTCCTCCTTTGACTTCAATGGAAGCCACTTAAACAGTGCAAATATCCTATTTTCTACAGCTTCTAAAATTCATAACTCCGGTTGTGTGTAACTTAAAAAGTAAATTTTGGTGTCTAAATTCATTTAGAAATAAGCAGCTTTATTTTTTCTAAATTGGATTTGGATTTATTTTGAGTCATGTCATTTACTCATCGTCCATGTCTGTATGGTGAAATGCTTTACACATGTTCCTCTAGGTAGCTCTCTGCCATACTATTAGGACTGAGCTAAGGTTTACTAGTGTGAACCGAGGTCCACTACTGGGTAATGTGCTAGTATTACATGGTAAGACTCCCCAGTCATACCACATAACACTGCCACCTTGCTACATCATGTGACAGAAAATCGGAGGTATAAAGAGCCCAGGAAACCAGAAATGATTACCAAAAGCACCAGTCTAACATGTGCAGTTCCTTCTTAGGGACTATGTCGGAAGGAAAAAAACAAGAGTGAAAATAAGTGCTTACAGAACATAAGAAAGCTTACACTGAAGCAAACTCTAAACAAGCACTGACAAAACCAAATGGGTTCACATTTTGGCTTTGTCAAAGCAAACCTGTAGCCTTTGCCCTTATTTTTTTGCTAATATTCCTCAATTGCTGAAAAAAATGGTTATTGCCAGTGCTGAATGCATTAGCAAAAAAAGCACAATGAGGTGTATGTGGGCATGTGTGGTGATGCATCAGCACCCACTGTCATCATGCTACAGTGGCCCTACCATGATGGCTTATGTGTCTACAAGTGTCACCATGCATGTGAATGAATTATTCTTGAAGCAGTGGCCACCTTGTTTTAAATTTGCTGTTCAGAGATGGTAGATACCCATTTGGGGACAGTAAGCTAAAAGAAACAAAAAAGTGTGCCAAAGCGCAATTTTATAAAGGAGCTTCCCAACAACAAAGTGCAGCTACTGAGCCCTGAAAAAAAGTGAATATGGCAGTGGGGCAGCATATGTCTACCAGTGGTTTTAAAGCTCTTAGAGAAACTAGACCTTAACTGTGAATTATTTCCCAAAATGTACAATTCTGAAGTAATTTACAGGATATTTAGCTTCTCTAAACAAATGAAAAAGTCAGTGCTGAAAATTCCTTCACAATAAGGATGCTGCTCCCACTCCCAGAGCATTAATCAGAATACCTGGCAAGCTCTTTCTTGCAGGTCCATTCTTTATACAAAAATCTACCATTGAATCCTTCCCAGTGTGTGAACATAACATTTCTAAATGCAAAACACTGTCTCAGAAATCTATACCTTCCCACATTGTATTTTATTTTCTTTCTTTATATATGACGTCTTAAAGATACTCTGTATTGTCAATGAATTACAAAAGAAAAACACATTTTAGAATATACAGTTTTATTATTATTATCATCATCATCATTAGAATGATGATGATGATTATTATTATTATTATTATAATAAGTAAATCTATAAAATCATTGGTAAAACATTCAGGACTAACAAATTAGAAACAATATATTACATCAGAATAAAATTGAAGCCTATACTTTCATACATACAATCTCAAACTGGATTTTGAATTCTTCCGATGAACTTGAGTGGATTTAGGGAATACTCAGATCGATTTAGCCTTTGGTATTTGATGGGATTACACTGTTTTTAAAACTTTATTAGCTCATTTGCATTTTCTAGCTACATGTCTTCAGTGTTTAATCATTCTTCACTGCAAAGGTTCTAAACCCCAGTGACTGAAAGGCAGGAGTTAGTAATGTCCCTTCTTCTTTATTCATGCTGCCATAATAGCATATATTATGGGCCAAGGTTTCAGATTTATACGGGAAGAGCCTGCTGTGGCCTACATGCGAAGGGGTTTTTCATTGATGTTTTATCTCCCCAATGCCAAACTGGCCAAAAGGAAATGCAGTATAGTAATTTTTAAGAATCAGTGAGAAGTCCTCCTTCGTTCTGGATGCAGTCGTCTTTGAATATAAGATTCTAGTAAAGTCCTATAGTGCTTCAGTGGCTGGCATGTTCTGGTGTCAAACGTAGAGAATCATTTGCAGTGCAAAGGGTCTTGCGTTTGCTTGAATTAAAGCTATTAGCGTTGTAAATTCCTAACTGGACTTTACTTGCCACATAAATTGAAAATAAAGAGTAAAACAATTGACATAAGCAAGCCAATTCAAAGCACCACAGCCGCAATAAGCATGTGCGTGAAGGAGAGACACAAAAGGAAAAAGAAGTTTGCTTGCAGTCAAACGTATCGGCAAACGTGCAATTATCCATGTAACAGGGTCGATGGCCAAGGCGGTAACAAAACTGCCCCAAGGAGGGACAAACATAAAGCATTTACCAATGATAACAAAGAATTTTTGAAAAGCAAGCCCATGAACGAGTGATAGTGATGGGAGTGCAGTGGACGTGAGCCACAGATAGATGACAAAAGGCCAGAGATCGACCAAAAAAAGCAGCATGCATTTGCCTGTTTAGTATTACCTGGAAGTGAGGCAAAGGGAGAGAGGATACCCATGCTACACACATTTGTAAAAGATCAAAACTCGGGAGAGTATTATGTTGCATTTGGATGCTTTATAACCCCTTCCTAATTTCCATCTATAAATTTGATTTTAACAGACCCTGATATGGATATATATCTTCGCCAGATGCCAGAAACATAGCATACTCAATGCTGATAGGGTCGGTTGTTTAATCAAATTTAATTTCAGTTAAATATGGGCTGCTGAGATAGTAAAGGGAAGGGCTAAAAGCTGCTTAAACAGGTAGTATTGAATTACAGCCAGTTAATCATAGCTTCTGGGAGTATCAATCAATCAATAAATAAGTTTATTCGGATGTATATTAGCATCCATAAAAGTACATAAAAACATACAGTAGAAATCATAGCAGCAAAGATTTAAAATATAAAATATGTACAATAAGACAGTACAATACAGTTACTAAAACGTTATAGATCTGCGGGTCCGTATAGCTGACTTTGACAAAGACCCTACATAAAAAACAATGTCTTCATTAGCCAGAAGCAGCAAAAATCTCAAGGCTGGTCTACAATATCCTACACCATAATAATATATTTTCTTAAAGTGGGATTAGAAAGAGCTTAGTGTATCTAACATAGAATATGCAAAAAAAACATAAAATGGAGCAGAGTTTGTCTGGATGAATCATCACATGGGCACAATTTGGCATAAAGGTTATGTACAAATCCTCACAGCTACAGGCTAATAGTGGCATACATTTGCACTGATAATAAGTTCCAGGAGTTTAAGTGATGGACCACTCAGGATGCTTGCCAGTTTCAACAAGGAAAACATGATAGAAGTTGCCTAAGATTTTAGTTTATTTTTGGATGGACAGGCTCTGGAGTTGGCCACTTGGTGATATCAGAAATGTAAAGGTTACATAAAACAGGAACCTTAACTCATCCCTGTTTGAGGCTTATATTTGTATATATTTTCTTTTATGGGGATGTGTTTTACCTGGACCCCAATTTCCAAGTAGAATACTTGATGCCTTCTAATCATGTCCTTACACCGTGCTTTGCATTGACAATGTATAATAATACAAACTGTTCCAGAAAATAAATTTTTTATATGTAGCACATTATCCCCAGCAAAAACACAGATTTCGCAAAACATTGACAGACTTATCTGTAATTCAGGCAAACAATGGATACTAAACATATGAAGCTCCAATGTTCTAAATCTTTCTAAACAGTTCTAAAATCAATTAATAAATCATGCAATTTAAAAATATATTAAAAGTAACATTTGTTGCCATGTCAATGTTCGGGTGACATTTAAATACTACTCGGTCTCTGGCCTTGTGGTTTACAAATGTCTCCTGAACGCCTGATGGTAATATAGGCCCATATTACACAGTTACCCCTTCTGAAATCTCTATATACACTGATCCAGAAGTGAGTAGGAGTCATCCAGCTTTCAAACATACTGCCAGCCAATGTCTGATCTCATAAAACACTTATTCAAAAGATATCCGAGTTAAATCTAATAGAGTTATAGTCCATGAATTAAGTCTTATTCCGTTTGCAACACTATCATGGAAGCTTCTTGAATAAACCTAATGTCAGCAGACTTTAAAAGAGAGAAGAAATGTTACCAGCCACAGATCCAACCATCTTTCTTATCTGATCATCTCCATGCCATGGAATATGTACTGGGCTGGGAACTTAGACAAACATATTGTTAGTCTTCTAGCAGGTCAATAAGCAGTGAGCCAGAATGTCTTAATTATATGAAGACCATATAAAATAATTTACAGAGGTTATTCCAGCACATCACAACTGCAAACAGCTGAGAATACGTTTCTCAAGCCTCTGCTGTGTTTGCCCAACAGTGCACCCACTTTCAACGTTCATGAAGAATTATTGCTCAGTTATGTTTCAGACTTAATTCGTCTCCAACCTTCAATTATATGGCGTTCTGTCTGGCTCAAGAATAAGTTTTCGTTGTATATATCCATCATCAAAGATGTTTAAGTCTGTATTATGCCCACAAAATCTCATGGCTCAATTATGTCAACGGCGGTTTCCATAAATGAGGTCAACTAGACTTGTTCTACAATCCTGATTCTGTTAGGAGGGAAGACATACTTTGGACTAAGAAAACTTTTTGTCATTGAGGAGAGGGGGAAGGGAATCTTGTGCTTTGCCCATTACTTCAGTCAGATCTTATGTCTTGGGCCAATCTACTCTTCCTATGGAACCATATTTAACTTATGGGATATCAAATGTTTTTTTTTTTTTACTGACCCTTTTTAGATTTAATTTAATACACCAACCACTACGAGTCCCAAAGGGTTAGTTGTCCATGGCTGTGTGGTGGCATGTTTCTTCAAGACACTATGCACTTTGGGGCATAATTACGAGAAAGTGGCGCATCGGTCCTGATGTGCCACTTTTCTTGCGCTATTCCTGCCCCACCTAACGACACCATGGTTGCACCATATTTTCAATATGGCACACAGTCCCGGTCAGTAAAAGAATAGCGTCAAACCTTTTGTGTCTATTGTGGAGCTTTGCTGCACTAGCGTAAAAAAGTTTGACGCTAGTGCAGCAAAACACAGGGAGGCCCATTGATTAAAACGGGTGGGTCAGTTTAACGCCCGCTCTGATGATGAATGATGGAAAAAATGGCACAGTGAAATGTAAATTTCACTGCATCATTTTTTCAGGCCCCCCTGTGTAGGAACGCCCCCCTTGCATACATTATGCTTGGTGCACGCATAATGCGGCACAAGGGTTTATAAAGTGGCATGATGCAAGCATTGTGGCACTTTGCAAATATGGCACGGGAGAAAGGCCTCCTTAAGGCTGCCTTAGCGTAAAAAAAATGACGCTAGAGTGGGGCAGGGTGGCGCTGGAGGCTTGTAAATATGCCCCTTTGTTTTTATATGCTCTTTTTACTTTCAGTCATGTAAACGGTTTTTAAAGCAAGCATTGGTCAATTAAACTTTGAAACAAGTTATCCCAGCTCTTTTATATTTAATGATGTTGCTGGGAGCTTGAACGTGTTATCATGTTGTCTGTTTTTTAAATAGTGCTGTTAGAATGAAGAACACACTAATTACAGAATAACTATACAGGCCATGTTGCTCATAATTGGTTTTATTGACATTTCCTATTCCGTTTTATTCTGTGTTTTTTACCAATGGATTTGAGACTTGAATGCTGTACTGTTTTATTGTCTTTCGTGGTTTACTTGTTTTAAACCGAATAAAGTGCATTTAAAGGATTGAATTTACAGAGAATACTGGCACATTAAACTGTTAACGTAGAGAGCTTCAAAGCACACATCAGAGATATCAGAGGTATCATACCCAGGAGCACATTGTGGACATATCACAAGTTACCCGGTAATCCTGTCAAAATTCCTGCACCAAGGTAATTCCAAAACTGCAGAGATTGGTAATTCCGAAGCGCAGACTTCCCTCCTTTTTACAGGATTTTACAGTGCAAAAAAGGAAATAACTGTTGAAATCACTATTTTAGCGCCAATTATTATCAGAAGAAATTGATGTAGACATGGCAAATGGTTCAATGTGCTTTGAAGTCAACGAATAATAATCTATTGTGCTCTCAGTTACCTAAAAGTAGTTATTGAAAGTTACTACTGCTTTGCCCCTGGGTCTTTCCGCTATGCGTCTGCACCACCTACAGAGTTCTCACAACCTAAACCTCTGACATAGCTTAGCCACACTGAACTGGACCTTTTAAAATTCTTTTGACATTAAAGTATTATGGGTAAATGCTATGAAGTCATTTTTAGTCTTTTAGCTGCCATTCTCTGGATAGTTCACCAGGCTCTCTGGTGTCATTATGTGCCACTGGACATGAAATAGGGAGTCAAGGGAGGTGGGTCCGGCTATTTTCCACAGTGCAGGGCAGTGCAGTTGAAGGTGCAGTTAGAGGTAAAGGGAATCAGCGAGCAGCAACCTACAACCCTGCCCCCAGCTCGCTAACACTGAGAGTTCAGCAAGGGACAGTGACTGCACCTGAGCCAGGCACCACCTCACGCGCACACGAAGAGTTCAGCCAGAAGCAATCGCCTCAAATTACTCAGAAGGGCCTGCTCCTAAGGGGACATATCTTGCAGTATGTAGGCTGCAGTCACCTACTACTGCACACGTGAAGTACAGCACTGTGCGAGAGGCAATCACCCTCCACTGCACAGGAGAATTTAACTAACTGCAGCACACTCAAACTGCACCTTGCGTAGAACAGGCAGCAGCCCCTGTTACTCACTGCATATGGAAAGTTCAGCAAGAGGAAACAAGTCGAGGCTAGTCAGCAGTCTAGTTTAGCAATCCATTTAGGATGAGCAGGGTTCATCACCAGCAGGTAATCTCCTAGGCTGCATGAGCAGGGGAGAGTTTGCAATCACAGCTGCACAGACAAACCTCAGCAAGGGGGCAGGTTGACCTCACACGGGACCAGGAGAGAGCATGACCCAGAGGGAAGTACCCTATTACACCTGTGGCCAGGGTAGCATTACACAATCACCATTCGCTGCACTTTGGGGGGGGGTGCATCAAGAAGCAGTCGCCCTATACTCAACATTGGAGAGTGCAGCAAAAGACATTCATCAAGCACCCTACACCAAAAAGGCGGGGAATGCAATCGGAGCCATTTACCCTACACTACACAAGCAGAGAGTGTATCAAGAGGCAATTGCTGTACACTGCGCAGTGCTGAAGAAAGTAGATGCATTACACTGCACAGTGGAGATTGCCACAAGAGGCAATCACAGCTGAATGCACAATGTAGATCTCAGCCAAAGGGAATCCCACTCTGCTGCAAGTATGGGGAATGGAATCAGAGGCAACTACCCTGCACTACACTTACGAACAGTGCAACAAGAAGCAGTAACCCTACAGTGTACAGGGTAGAGTGTTGTGCAAGTGGGGAGTGCATAAAGAGGCAATTATAGTACATGGCAGAGGTGGGTAAAGCAACATGGGGCAATTGCCCTCCACTACACTGCATATAGTTAGAAGTAATCACAGTACACTGCACAACCGGGGAGGCCTCCAAAAGCCAACCCTTCTACACAGCACACTGTGGAATGTGACAAGAGGTGGCCATCGTACACCACACGGGTGTGGAGCGCAACCAGACAATCTCCCTAAATCATGAAAAGGAAGCATGTAGTCTAAAGCAATTTTCCTAATTCGCACATGGAGGAGATGCTGCCAGAGGCAATCTGTCCCACTGCAGGGAGAGAATGAAGACAGCAATGGTGCTAAAACGTCAGTGTTAAATAATTCAAGCAATAGTAAGGACAGCAGAGCTTACGTAGGTTAAGAAAAGGGCAGGGATGGATCTTTTTTCAAAAGGTCCCCAGCAGCGCAAGGCAGGAGCACTTGTAGTTAAACTGTTCAGAGTCAGTCGGTCATTTCGATCAGAATTTTTTGTGGGGGTTGCCTGCTAGAGGTTATGTGGGTAGTAAAATCAGCCTGGAGATACATTTGACAATAATAACCTCAACAAAAAATTAGACATTCTATTTCAGTGCCATCAGTCATTATTTTCATTTTTTTACGATCAATCAATACCTCAAAAATTAATTGTTTCTACAAATGAACACCACCATCCCACAAGTGTTCCTTGAAAAAATGTATCACTTCTTCAAGTCTGTCATTCCAAAACCAATCCTAAGAAATATCTACATATTTAGAAATTTAGAAATAACTACATATTTACATTGTTTGCAATGCTTTTTTGATGTTCTAACTGTTAGAAATGGTGTCTCTAGTTGGCAGTCAGTTTACACCCTGCCCAAGTAGGGACCCTCACTCTAGTCAGAGTAAGGGAGATACACAGCTCAGATAACCCCTGCTCACCCCCTTGGTAGCTTGGCACAAACAGTCAGGCTTAGCTCAGGGGCAATATGTACAGTATTTGCACAAACACACTCACTAACACAGTGAAAACACCACAAAATGACTCCACATCAGTTTAGACAAATAGCCAATATATATCTAAATCAAACAAGGCCAAAATGACAAAAATCCAACATATGCAAGCAAAGATATGAATTTTTAAAGTAAAAAGAGTCTTAATTCATAGTTTTAGCACAAAGTAACTGGTATACGTAAAAAATAAAGCAGCACGGGTGAGCTTATGTCAGAAAAGCAAGCAATGCGTAGATTACTTACTTGCAAGTGGAGCTGTGCGTCGATTTTTTCTCCGCTGGTTACACGATGCGTCAATTCTTTCCTCGCAGGGAAAGGATGTGTTAGTTTCTGGACAAGAAGCCTCGGGTCCGTGCAGTGATGTTGAAGATTTTAATGTCCAGGGCTGGAGAATGGAAAATCCTGATGCACAGCAGCGATGGATCTGCGCTGAGCTGGTGATATGATGATTTCCCCCGCGCTGAATTGATTTTCCAGCCTCGGTGCAGGCTCTGCATCGATTTTTCTGCTGCTCAGTTCCAGTGCATGGATTTTCACTTTGGTTCTGCCAAATTCTTCTTCCAGGGGCCCAGGGACTGGATGTGGCACCACCTAGCAAGTTAGGGGGTCTCAGCAAGAGAGCCCAGGTGCTGGCAGATGAAGTCTTTGAGGTCCCTGAGACGTCTTAACAGGAGGCAAGCTCAGTCCAGGCCATTGGAGAATCTTCACTAGCAGGATACACAGCAAAGTCCAGTCTTTGTCCTTTCTAAGGCAGAAGCAGCGACTGCAGGTCAACCCAGCAAAGCACACACAGCAAAGGGGCAGTACTTCTCCTCACAGCTCTTCAGCTCTTCTCCTTGGCAGAGGTTCCCCTTGATCTAAAAGTGTTCTAAAGTTGTAGGGCTCGCAGTCCAATACTTATACTAATTTCTGCCTTTGAAGTAAGAAAGACGGTATTGTGACAGGGCAGGTACAGCCCTTTCAAGTGCAAGTGACCGCTCCTCCCTCCCACTCTAGCCCAGGAACACTCATCAGGAAATTCAGGACACACCTTAGCTCCCTTTATGTAACTCTCTAGAGGGAATTCACAAACAGCCCAACTGTCCCAGACGTGTTTTCAGTAGCTAGGCAGAGGCACAGAATGGTTAAGCAAGAAAATGCCCACTTTTTCAAAGTGGCATTTTCAAACAGACAATCTAAAAAACAATTTTACCAAAAGGAGTATTTTTTTTATTGTGAGTTCAAAGACACAAACCTCCAAATCTCTACCTGCTCCCAATGGGAAACTGCACTTAAAATACTTTTAAAGGCAATCCCCATGTTAACCTATAGGAGAGACAGACCTTGCAATAGTCAAAACCGAATTTGGCAGTATTTCACTATCAGGACATGTAAAACACACCAGTACATGCCCTACCTTTTAGATACACTGCACCCTGCCCATGGAGCTACCTATGGCCTACCTTAGGGGTGACTTACATGCATTAAGAGAGAAGGTTTGGGCCTGGCAAGTGCATACACTTGCCAAGTTGAATTGGCAGTGTACAACTGCTCACACAGACACTGCAGAGGCAAGTCTGAGAACATGCCAGGTCTAACACTAACTACCATATTCTCCTTATTAATTTTCATAAATTCTTACGTTTAACTCTATTATACATGTCATCTTCGTAATAAAAATAAAACTCATGTTGCAGCAAAAGTATGATTGTATATGGCCATCATTACTTTTGGATATGGCTATTTGATCAGATTGTATTCTTGTCTTATTTCATCATAACATTGCAATCATCACCTTCTAAAAGTCTCAATTGAAAATTCACTGCTGCAAAATCCAAAAGGACCCTTTTGTTGGTTTCATTTGACCACTGTGGGGGTAAGCGTGCCAATCCATTTGAATGCACTATTTTGCCTTGGTCCTTTACACTTCCTATATCTCATGTTAGTTTTGTAGTTTTACTATTATTAACAGTCTTGTGAGCCTATATTATTGTGCCTGTATTTTTGTAATGTTATCACTGAAGGTCTATAATTCCACACAACATTGTGGTAAAACATTTTTAGGTCGCATAGCAGCGCCTCCAGAGCAAGTTCCCTGAAAAGAATACAGGTTACGGAAAACAAAAATATACCAGTTCTGCCACTCAGTTCTGCCACTCATCATACCTTCAGAATTGGAATACACATCCTTGCCTGGGAGAGTTCACACTTCTGACTCAGAGGACAATGGCTTGCCTCTGGGCTCAAGAAAAGCTTATTGGTGATAACTGCCTACCAGTAGCAGGGATTAGGTATCTGGGAGTGAACATAAACAGTTGGTAGAACAAAGAGCACCCTTAGCACCTTTTTTGACTTGGTGATGTCAGGGAGGGCTTCTCTTATCTATTCCCATCATTCCCAGGACACATTCCTAGGGGGGCCATCCCCAGTCACAGTAAAAGGGAACACCAATTCTGAGACTCCTTACACTTCCAGAGCTAGAAAAAAGCATATTTGGCTGGAAGAGATAATAACTCTGATTGAGAGGATAATATTTTGCCTCTGGGCCAAGGAAAGTCCAACGGGGTTTGACTGCTGACCACTTAGCGGAGATTAGCTATCTGGAAGTGGATATCAACTGTTGGTAGAACAAAGAGCAGCTTCTTGACTCCGAGATGGCAAGGAAGGATTCTTCAGTTCATTACAGCGTCTCTCCTAGACAATTAGACTGCAGAAACAGTAGGCAGGAAAACAGGTTTGACATTGACAGGGAGGGGAGTGGCCAAGTAGCTAAAGACAGAATTGCCTGGTGGTACCTGGGTCCTGTCGTCTAAGACAATGAGGAAGTGCTGCAAAAAGAGGTGGGGTCTGTGAGACAATTGGTATGTTCTGGCAATAGAATTCCTCCAATGACTGAATAGTGCACGGGATAAATCTGACACCTCCTCTATCACCTCCTAATACATTTTTGGGTCCTGGGAAACCTTCTTCTGAAGAAGGTGCCACTGCTGGATGAAAAATTCTGACTTTTGGCCCCAAGTTCCTGCTCGACGAAAGAGGCCTCACACAAGGACTCAAAGACTAAAGTACCCCTGAATCCTACTGGCACCCAGAGACTGGATATGATCTCCAAGAGTCAAGTAGTTGGCCTCCTGTTGCCCTGATTCAGACCCACAAAAATCAAAATGACTCCTGACTCTCAGGGTGCCCAGCTGACTAAAGAGGGTTATTACGTGCAGGCAAACCGGCTGGAGGTGAATAGAACAGACATGTGTCATGGCAGAGGTGGCAAATTCATTAAGGAATTGACTAGTCTACATTAGCTCTCAGGTGGATATGGCCTGTGGAGCAAATCCACCTTTTCTGCAAAGTCACCCCATGTTGTTCACCTTCTTCTACACTCTTTTTTTCCTGGCATTAGGAATCTGGGCAATTTATCACTGCTAAACAGTTGTAAATCATGCACTACACAATGAATTTCCCTATGTGGACTATTTATCTTCCTAATAATTCTAGTGTAAATGGTGCCTTAAGTGTGCATGTGGCAAGTACTATCATATATGTGTTGCAATGTGTATTTACATCACTCACATGTATGACAAAAATAGGTTTTTGCCAGGAGCATGCTATGGCTATGCTGAAGTTTAAATGCACTGCAATTACAAATGGAAGGGAAGACTGCTTTTGTCATGTAGAAAAAGCCTACTTTTATATATTCATAAGTCATCCATAAAGTGTATCTTGTAAGCCTAGGGAGCTTTGCTGTCAATATATAAAAAAGGGGACAGAACATAGTGGGGTTAGTATGCCTGCACTGTGAAATAAAACCCCCAAACCATTTTACTATGTAGGCCAGGCTAGACCTTTTACACCTAGGTGGTTTTAAAATCTATACTTTCCACCTATGATTGGGAAAGGGTTAGAATCATTTTTAAGGTTATTTCCTGCTTTGCTTTTAAAATGTGATTTAACTGTGAAGTCAGATTTTTGATAACTTCAGCGAAAATGCATCTTTGTCAAAATGTACTTTAAACTGTTTGAACCATAACTGGCTTAAATGTGGTCTGCCACTCATCACACTTCCAGAGCTTAAATACCCATCCTTGACTGGGAGAGTGTTGCTTCTATTTATTTCCAGGAGCCTCATAGGCAGGCTGCAGCCATAATAGAAGAGAAAACCAGTTTTGTCCCTGTCAGCTAGAGAAGTGGCCAAGAATCTAATGACAGGCTTGCCTAGTGGCAGATGGATTCCTCCATTTTGAAAGAGTGGTTCTTGGAAATTTTTACAGAAAGGCAAAAAAGGAAGTGATACAAAAGGAGATGGGGGACTGTAAGAACATTTTTGTGATTGGGTGGTAGAATTCCTCTAATCCATAGCTAGTATACGACATAAATCCGGCACCTCTGCCACCAACTCCTCAGAACATTCCTAGACCTGGGATGACTCCATCCAAAGAAGGGAGCAAAGCTGGAAGAAGAATCCAGACTGCTGAAAGGAAAGGACCCACACAAGAACTAAAGTACTAAAGGACCCCTGAATCTTCAACTACATCATCGTCCTGAAAATTGCACCTATCTCCCTTTCCACTCCAAACTGTTGTCTTTCCAAAGTGGCTGACTTTTTCCAGATGCTATTCATCTTTAAAAAATCACATCTCTGGTTCTTTCATTTGCCTTGGTGATCTTGGTGTCTATTTGTGCAGAACAATTTTTCCCTATTTTTCTGCATTGGTCTGGAACTTTTATGGAGTCGAGATCTTTGCTTTATAGCTGTTTGACAGTGCTTTCTGTCACTTTGTCAGATTATAGAGACCTGCTCAATAACAAAATGAAAATACAGATATTAGGTCTCACTTCTCTTCCACTACGAGATGGCTCAGCACAGCAACTAAGACAAAATAAGAGTGCCACACATACACACCACCAAAAATGCTTCCCACATATGCTGCACTCCCATTGAACATTAGTAATACTAGGCCAACCCCTGCAGTGCAGCATGGTAACCACCTGCTAATGCACTTCATCATACTTTAAGTGCCTCGAGGCACTGTATAAATGCAGTTACAATACAAGGGTTTGCCTTTAGCACCCCTACACTCCTAATTGTCTCTTAATAAAATGCCTAGAGTTCGAGAAGATGAGGGGGCAAATACTGAGATAAAGTGTAAAGACCAATGTAAATTTCCCTTAGGGCACTGAGGTCTGGTACGGGGACTGGAGCACATTATGGTGCTGATAAAGAAGACTGCAGTGCTCTTTACTGGAAAAGTCCAGTGTCTTTGGCTATTGCAAAGGGAAAAACATCTATTCTCTTTACAAAGCGGCTCAAAACTAGCAATCAGAAACAATGGAAATGAGTGCGGGTTGTAAACATTACTAAAAACACAGGTTCTCATTTACAAGAACTGATGCATCGGCATCAATGCACCAGATTTCTTGTGCCTGCTGCAATTGCCCGTAGGGCGCCATGGATGCGCTATATTTGCAATACAAAGCTCCATGGAGCAAGTTTTCAAGCATGTGTTAGAAATTCTGATGCATCTGTTGACGATGAAGTGATGCATTGCTGGAGTTGCATCGTCAAACAGACGCAGCTAGAGCAATGATTCAGAAAGATAGTCCCATGTTAAAAGCTCTGCGTCAATCCTTGAGCATGGTCTGAGCAGGTGTAAAGATTCTGGCGCAATCAAGTCGCAGAGTGACACAGTGAAAAGTTGTAAATTTCACTGTGCCAGTTTTGCGTGGCTTTTAACATGGGAACGCCTACCCTGCATACATTATACAGCAGGTATAATGTGACGCACCCTGCATACATTATATCTGGTGCAGGTATAATGTGAGGCACTCCTCCACAAACCGACGCATTGGGCCCAATGCATCAATGTGTAGATATGGAGCAGTGTGGAGCACTGACTGCGCGGCGCAAGCTCCTTGTAAATGAGGCCCACCATATTGTGCAAAAAATAACCATGTCTCAAGACCTTCACGACAGAGATAGGAGTACGTGTGTGTATGTCTGTCTGAGTATGTATTTAACAATCCCAGGTGAAATCCGACAGACACCTCAACATACACGAATGAAAGCTGCTGTACGCAACTATTTATTAAATAATACAATTATTACGGGGGTGTACCACCCCAAACACCCCTTCTGAAGCTACGCCCCTGCCATCAATGCACATTCTAGAACATGCTTTGCTTGATGTCTGCTTGGGGTTCGTTTACTTTTAAAATATCCCATAGTCAGACGCAGGTCATGGAGAAAGTACAATTCTCCCTATTGCTCTTTCAAACCCTCTCTTCACAGTGTTGCAGGATGTAGTGGCTTCTTGCTCAAATCTCCCGGTTCAATGTAAGGGGCCACCTTGCATCTGCCGCTGCGGGATTTAAGGCACAAAGCGAATGGTAAACGTACCTTTTGAAGCAGTGTTTACTTCAGGCTGCTGCCGGTCTGGCTGTGCACTTCAGTAATCTACAAAGCATTGTGGGTGGAGCATGGCGGCCTTTGGAGTCAGTAGTTAATAATTATATAACTTCCAGGAGAGGAACACGTTTCTCCTCTGTAGGGGTAAGGGCACTGACCGTGCCATACTACTAAACTACAGTCCGCAAGGGCTCAGTGTGTGCACTCTTCAGTGTGAATAGTGCGATGCACAAATATGCAGATTCGAGATCAAAAACTGACCTCTGATATTCTCATAGAAAACGAAGGAGTTTACAGGATCCAGAAATAGTTCTGTTAAAATAAGGGACACTTCAGTGAGATCAGAGAAACGTTGTTGTTGTTTGGGGATCTAAGCTAAAGAATAAAAGAGATTTCAGGCCAGATGTACGAACCGTTTTGCATGACGCAAACTACGAAAATCTCAGTTTGCGCCATGCAAAACAGCCATTACGATGCACATTCCCATTTTGCGAGTCGGTACCGACTCGCAAAATGGGAATGCAACTCGCAAATAGGAAGGGGTGTTCGCTTCCTATTTGCGACTCGCACCGCGATGCAGCGTTGCTTTGTGACCGCAAAAGCGGTCGCAAAGCAATTCGCAGTTAGCACCCACTTGAAATGGGTGCTAACTCATTCGCAAAAGGGAAGGGGTCCCATGTGAATGTCGCACAAAATCTTTTTTCAGAGCAGGCAGTGGTCCAATGGACCACTGCCTACTCTGAAAAAACGAAACCAAATGGTTTCATTTTTTATTTTGTATTGCAACTCTTTTTCCTTTAAGGAAAATGGGCTGTAATACAAAAAAAAAAAAACTGCTTTATTGAAAAAGCAGTCACAGACATGGAGGTCTGCTGTCTCCAGCAGGCCAGCAGGCCACCATCCCTGTGAGTGCAGGTAATCGCAAGGGGGTCGCAATTTGCGACCCACCTCATTAATATTAATGAGGTGGGTCTTTGCGACCCCCTTGCGAATCGCAGAAGGTGTCTGAGACACCATTCTGGATACGAATTTGCGAATCGGAAATTGCGAGTCGCACCAACTCGCAATTTCCGATTCGCAAATTCGATTCTTGCTACATCTGGCCCCATATGCCTTATTTTATTTTTGGTGATTTGGGTGTAATGGGTGTAGACAAAGCAAACAGGTCTTGCGTTTTAGATGGTTGTACATTGAGTGGTGCATGTGAGTGTGTGTGTGAATTTAAAGAATTATTCAAGAGGTGGATGAGAGAATGTGTGTGAGAAATGGGTGAGTGAGTGCAGGGATGGGAGAACCTACAAACAGGCGGGTGTTGCATGCATGAGGGAGCACTGCGTAGGTGATTGCATGTATAAAAGAAAATGTGAGTGCAAGTATGGATTTATATATAGGAAGGCGATACAGGTATGAATTAGTTCAAATTTTCCAGATACTCAGTGTGGGCGTCGAGATTCATTTTTGTCTGGTGTGAAGCCTATGGATTTGATTGCTGAAACTGAGGTGGTAAACCGGGTGAATGACTTGCTGTTGTCCACTTTTGAATCATGAATCTATTTTTTTTTTTTGCAAGAAGTTATTTTGTTTTTTTATGAAGAAATTAAACTGAAGCTAGTATATTTCCAAATTTATTTAACAGATAAAGAGGCACTTCCAGATGGAAGCCTCATGTGAGTGCTATAAGTATCCATTTATGATGCATTACTCATATGTAAAACACAACATGGTATTAACATTTAATACACAGGAACACCTGAAGCTATATGAAGTTTTATAGAAAACGTGTCCTTTTAATCCCCCTATCTGTCAGTCTATAAGGTTTTGGCCTAGCAGTCATGATATACAACATCAAAGATCACTCAAGAGAAAGTATATTTTCAGTATATGTCATATTGCAAAATAAATACAAACAGAGAAATACATGTTTTTTTTGTCTGTATTTATGTGTACAAAATCAGTAAAAATAGTTAAATGGGATCCTTAGTGATAATGTAGCAGCTGTGAAGACCAGTTTTCTATTGTGAATAGTCATGGGCAACTGTGCTATCCTTGCAATAAGTATAGCCTGTTGTCACTGGAACCACAAAAACAAAGAACTATTGCAAGCGCACTGATTGGTCAAGCTCCTCCGTTGTACATTATACGCTCCCTTCAGTTCTGTGGCAGTGAAGAGGGCATGGGAGATGGAAATGTTTCCTGATACATCATGCTTGAGGCAGTCAGCAGTGCAAGCACAGTAAGGTACACTGCTTGAGAAGATTTTGCACACACACACACATCTATTCCACTCATGTTCACCTACATGCACTCACTCACTTGCTCTCTTATGTTCACTCTCAGACTCACTTATTCTCATGTATTTATCACTCACTCTGGCTCACTTATCCTCACTCTCGGTTTTGCTCAATCTCACTCATTCTCACTCACTTTTATGTGACTCACTCTCATTCATACACACTCTCACTTGTTTACTTGCACTCACACTCATTTTTCACTTACACTCCCTCACTCTTATTCATCCTCACCTTCGCTCAGTCACTAACACTCACTGCTACTCTCAATCATCGTAATTCTCAGTCTCACTATCACATAATCTCACTTGTTCTCACTCGGACTCAATTATTCTAACTCACTGTTTCACTCATCGTCACCCATTCTCACTCATTTCCCTCTCTCCCTCACTCATGTTTAAACAAACGTACATCCTGCTCACATACATTCACTCAGTTTAATTCTTATTCACACCTGTTCATGCCCCACACCCTCACACTTATTCACAGTCACTCACATATACTGCCAGTCCCACTCACTTGCACTCACAATTATTCTAAACTCCCAGTCAGTATCATTCTCACTCAGCATCACTCCTCATTCATAGTTTTACTCACTAATTTTTAGTCACACACATTCAAAGATATGGTCAGACAGACCAACACTCTAATTCGGACAAACACTCTTTGTTTCTTACAAACAACGTTTGAAGGTTTTTCACTTTCTGTCTTTGGCTTCCTGTGGTGGTCGGCTTCAGCTTCTGAGTTGCTGGTGCACGTACTCCCATGCAGGCCCAGAGCTCCTTCACACCTCTTGAAACAGAGCAGGCTACTAGGTATTATTGCTATAATAAAATAGGAGCAGAAATCATGGAGGAGTGAGACCCAATGCCTACAAATGTGTCACTACTGCAGATAGTATCAGGGTGAGCCAGTAGGCACTCTCCCAATTTGGGGTACACATAAAATGGCCTGTACCCCACGACTATAGATAGAAGTCCGAAACTGTTAGTCACGTCTTTGCCTGGTTTGGGAAAACTAGTAACCCACAATAAAATGAGTTGAACTTTGTGTGAAAGCAGAGTTGGAACTCTGCTGGGAGGCAACAGACAAATCACGTGCAGCACATGTCACTGGAAGTATAACAAGGGCCATCTGCACAGAAACTATACAAGGACTAGCAGAATATTAAAATATGGAGTACGATGGCTGCTGGCTACACATTTCAGAGACTTTGTCACTGAGGAAGGAACAGAAAGCCTAGGGCCTCGTGTGAGTTTGTGCAGGGGTCTTCATCCTCGTAGTGGATTTATTAGGAGAGTGTGCCTTTCCCCAAGAGATATTGTTCCTAGAGATAGAAGGACTGGTCTGGGTCAAATCAATCAGCCAACACACGATAGGGAAAACAATACCTGCTAAGTACACAAACCAAAGGAACAAGCCTAAGATGATAAATCAAAAGAAGAATTGACTGTGAAAATATTTATTGCCTTATTGCCTACACATGTGAAAGAAACATGTTAATGCAACATTACAGTAAACTACATGCAATCCTACCTCAGTAGTACTCTGTTCCCTCCCCAGTGTTCAGCCACAGCCAGGTGATCACACCTGGGGCACCTTAGCGGAAGGTACCTTGTCCCAAGGTGGCTCTAAGTTGTGTTGCACTGGGAGGAACCACCAGCAGAGACTGAGTCCTTGGAAGACTGCAAAGAGAGACAGTAAGTCTTGCCTCGTCTCATCAGAAAAAGCCAGGTGAAGCCGGGTAGCCAAAGGTGTTGGACGTGAGAAATCAGGTAATCCGCAAGATGCAGTTATCTTTCAAAATGCAGGTCCCACGTAGCTGACAAAAGGCCAGGAACACATAAAATATAAAAGAAAGACATACACATTTTAGGTGCAAGAATAAAGGTTGCAGGTAGCAAAGTACTACAGAAAAGGTCGCACATTGGGTGGACTTTAATAGTCTGGGGAACAACTTGGAAAGTTTCTGAGGGCATATCTGCCTTCTGATGAACCTCACTACCTAAGGTTTCAAGTTACAAGTGACACCCATTAGGCTGTGAAGGGAATAGTCTCTAGGTTCCCAGCACCAAGGGATCATGAGTGCATTGAGAAATGTGGCTGCCTAAGATGTCAGTGTTTTCAAGCGAGCACACCTTCAGCGATCTTGACAGCTGCACATGTGCGAAAACAGCAAAAGGACCCCTCTTTAGGTTTCACTCCAGTTCCAACACTGTATTGGAGAGTGTGAGGAGAGGAGGAGGATGAGAGACAGGAAGTGAAAGAGCAATTTACAGCAGAAATCTAACATACCTTTGTCTTCTCAGAGATGACCGGTCAGCAGGAACTGTTCACAGGGGAAAATCAATGTATTTCAATTAATTGTGAGGATAAACCCCTCATCATCTATGAGAAGATTTTAGGGAGGTCATAAGACCATCTTACCACTGGGCGACAGCGTGTCCACTTTTCGAGAGCAATTCAATGGGGATACACCTTCATCTGGCCCTAGAGTGTAGTCCTGAACAAGTCTTCCTTGTCTATCCATGCAAAGGTCCATGTGAGACCTAGCAATTATTAGGTACTCCATGAAACTAGGGCCCTGGCTACAATTGTAGTTCATCCAGTGAGCTCCTATGCATATGAATGTGCTCTGGTCCTCAAGGATCATGACTGGGTGGATACAGGCTAGGGTGGCAACTTATCCAGTACTTCTCACTACATATAAGATCTGCCATGGCATGGGAATGGCTTCCATTGTCTACGGTAGGGTCACCAACACTAGGCCTGCTGGCGAGGTAGACTATACAGAAATGATTATTGCAATGATCTCGAGCAGGGAAACAGTCCATGTGCTCTTTATGTCTCTAAGGTCCTTTCACAAGAGGCTGGACTTGCAGTGATCCTCTTTAAAGAAAAGACTGTTTGAGCCTTGTAAGGTCCATTGATGCTTCATAGTTGGTGTTTGTACAGGAGTCCCTCATGGAGAATTGAATGTGTCATTCTGCATCTATTTTATGTACCGATCTGAATGGCATTTGTTCTGCCCTGTAGCCCTGAATCCTAAGATCCCTTCATGACACTCCAAAGTTATTATTTTACTCTTCTACCAAAATGTGCTCGCTGGTTACTGTCCCCTTACCAGGAAACGAATTCAGTGACATATCATGACAGCTGCTAACCAGGCGAAAGACAGGCTTGCGTACCTGTACCACTGCGAGAAATGTCTACTGATCCGCTCATTCCACACCACATCTTGTACCTGGAGCCAGTCTCTTCCATGTGAAAATGTTTTGCATGATTTGTATTACATAGCGTGTACAAGGAGACTAGACGTGGTATGAATATTGTTCTTTGCAAGGGCACATTACGGACAGCATCAAATAGTGCCTGTTTGCATACGGGAAGGCCATTCCAACTTTCTGTACCCTGGCACAAGGGAACAAATCAGTGACTTCTTAGTTGTTTCATTCTTCTTTGGTTTCTGGACTAATTATGCATTCATTCCAGAGGCAAACATAAAAAATATTGTCCTGTTCCACGTTGACTGAGTTACAGATTAACTTCCATATTGGCATAAATGTGTGTTATCTCTTCTCACAAATCTGAGTTGTGTGGGATCATTGTGGCTTCCTCAAACGTGGTCAGACCAGGGCTGTTTGAAAATGGAAGAGATCATTCCTGGGGAGTCTGGCATATCGCTTCTAAAATAAAGATCAGTTTTACATATACCCATACCCAGCTCTTTAGGAAATTAAGGGGAGATGAGACCTCCACTACGTTTTGTGGAGCTCTGATTTTTGAAACTAACAAAAAAATCCCACAAGGACCCTCAGGACTGTAAATAAACAGTCTCTCCCTCCTTAGAGCCATTGCCTTAGTCTCGTAATGCGATCTACAATCAAACTCCAAAAAGTTTTCTGACCAGGACTAGGAAATCCCTTGCTTCAGTTTGCCACCTTGGTTGGGACCAAGACAAGGACACTGCAGGTACCCTGCTGTTGTTATGCCCTGGCTTGGTAGGTGTGCTGCCATACCTATAGTGAGTCGGCAAGATACCCCAAGAAGGACAACAAAGAGCAATGCCCAATTGACAGAAGACTCTCATGAGATATCCTTTGAAGATGCGAGCCACAATTATGCTCTAAGGACCTTGCAGGACAGGCTGAAGGTGTGCAAACGACATTAAAAGGAACTGTGCTGTGGTGATCCTGCAAAAACGTCAGTTTCATGACTTTATGGAAGCATGTGTCACTCAGTTTCCAACAAGAGAAAACCTCATACTCCTTGGCAAGGTTCAATGTGCTGATCCTGGTCACCATGATCCTGGAACAATTTGTCCTAACTATCTAAGACAAATGGCTATGGAGCTGTCACATTTTAAAGATGTGGATGAACCATGATCCTAAGCATGACCAGGGAGTGTCATGTCATAATACCCCAGTACTATTATCACCAGAAAACCTAGAATATGAACAGTTATTTATTAGTTATAGGTCATGGGTTTGAATCCTATGAAAACAACCTCACTCTTCCATACTTATGATGTCAGTAAACCGAGTAACATTTTATTGGGCCTCCTCGGGTCCGTTTTGGAAATTAGGGTCATTTTGCACAAACTAGTGCTAAATGCCAGATTACACTCTGCAGTTAATTCCACACAATCGCACGTAATCTTGCAGTCATTCAGTGTAATTCTGCTAATGCAAATTACATCAGTTACACCCATCCCTAATTAGGAACAGTCATACCTGAACTGCAAGGTCAGGTCCTTCCTGAACTGGAACACAAACAATCCAAGGTGCGTTTCACCCTCATTGGGGCTTGTTAGTCAGGTACAGCTTGGTTCAGGGGCACTAAGACAAGAACAATGGGTTGGAATGCTACCCTGAGCTATTGCCAGTGGTTAGACTTATTGCAAGCATCCCTCCTATCACCTTTAGTGTAACGGCCGCAGCGTGCTGTCTGCCTGACCGTGCTCCTTGTCGGAAGACGGCAGGGGGGTGGGGGCGCAGCGCATCCTCTCCCCCAGTGTCTACTATGGGCCCGAGTGCGGGGCCCAAAGTTAGCAATGAGGCTGGGGGGCAGGAGGGAGCCCCAAGGCACGCGGCCTGCATGTGGCCCAGTGGAGGCCTATACTGAATTTGGAGGGGATTCTGCACTAGGAAGGGGAGGCAGGCTCTGGCAGGGTGGTTCAGGGCTCCCTGCCAACGGGGTGCAATAAGGTCCCTGATCGTTGGTCTGAATCACTAGAGGGGTCTTCAGCGGCCTTCTCTATGGTGCAGGAACAGGACAGCAGCACAGATGGTGTACGCCGTGGGGGACAGGCTTCGGATGAGTGTCGTGCTGTAACGGATGATGGGGATAATGATGATGGCAGGTATGAGATGATGGATGATGGATGATGGGGTGGAGCTTTACTATGAGGATGACTTGGACGAGTTGGAAGATGGCGAGATTTGAGATGGTGTTGCGAGAAAGGAGAGGGGATGGGAATGGGGTGCAAGAGCAGCGCAACCCCCTCTTCGGCTTCTGTTTTGCAGGACCGTCCATCAGGTAAGCGGACACAGGATAAGTCTCACAAGGAGGCGCGTGGTCGCCAGACGACGAGAGGAGGGGGCCTGTGGTTCCCAGGTTGAGAGGTAAGGGCGAATGGTGGTTGTAATGGGGTGCAGCGACAGCCACGTTAACGGCTTGTATGCACAGGTCGGTGGGGGTTGGGGATTCTTCTGTTCATGAAGAGCCTGGAGCAAGTGCAGCCCAGGTGGGTGACGGGACGAAGGCGACTGACAAAGGGATGACGACGACTGGAGAGGAGGGGGAGAAGGCCCAGGTAGAGGGGACTGAGGTTGAAGGTTAGGATTCTGGCGGGCATAAGAAGCAGCTCCCATATATGGGTTTAACAATGCCTTTAGGTTCGCATGTGGCTGACAAAACCAAGGCCAGAATCTGGTGCCATAAATATGTGGATGTTTTCAAACTCCTACACAGGGATATACAGGCAAATGAGGGATCCAAAGAAGAAGAATGGAAATTGGCAAGGAGGCCCAGGGTATCAATAACAAGGGATAACTGGACCTCGGCATTCCTGATAAATGCAAGCACTTATTGAGAGAAATATCCCAATAGGGCTATAGCACTCTTTAAGTATATGGACATAATCCACAGGCTCAAATGCATTTTGGGGTTTTTGCCTGGTGCAGTTATGACGAAGAGTTTAGGGCGAGGGTGAGCATTAATCCGGATAAGTCTTGGGAGAATGTGGACCCCGAATTCTGGATGCAGTGGATGGCATCTTCCCATTCGGCGGCATCCACGCATACTGCTAGCGGTCTGCCATAGTGTACAAGCCTTTTAAGCCATGCCCCGCTGAGGGGGGGGCGGATCCGACACAGTGACCCTAAGCTCCTGCCTCAGGGGCCAACTGTAATTTTAACAAAGGTTTCTGCTCCAGACACCCATGCAGATTCAAACACGAATGTTCAAAATGTTGAGGTAGACACCGGGTCACGCAATGCTTTTCGCTATCCAACCCGGCCAAACAGTGGAGAGCGGCCAGAGGTAGAGGGACGCCTGGTGCTCCTGCGCCAAAGGGCTCCTATGCCAATTAAGTTGGAGGGGCTGCTGCCCTGGCTGCGCTTGTCCCCGGGCGGGGACATAGCGCAGAAATTGGAATGAGGCTTTAGGGAGGGGCTTCGCATAGGTTACCAGGGGCCAAGGGTGAGGAGATGGGCATACAATTTGCAGTCTGCCAAGGCCCTGCCACAAGTGGTGGTTGCAAAATTATTGAAAGAGGTGTCAGAGGGCAGAATTGCGGGTCCATTTTCTGACTGACCCATGGAGGACCTAATGATTTCGCCTTTCGGTGTGGTTCCTAAAAAGGGTAAAGGGGAATTTCGCCTCATACACCATTTGTCTTGGCCGGAAGTGGCGTCGGTGAGCAATTTCATTGCACAGCAGGACACATGGGTGGTGTATGCTTCCGTGGATGATGCCATTTGGCTCGTTTGCAGCTGTGGCAGAAGAGCTGAGTTAGCTAAGTGTGATATTAAAGTGGCTTTTCAGCGGCTGCCTATTCATCCTGCGGACTTTGCCTTACTCGGGATGCAACTGGACGGGGCAATCTATGTGGATTGAGTGCTTCCTATGGGTTGCGCCATCTCTTGTGTGCTGTTTGAGGCTTTCAGTACTTTCTTGGAGTGGGTTTTCATCAAAGTGTGCGGACATCGGGAGGTAACGCATTATTTGGATGAGTTCCTGTTCGTAGGACGGTCAGGTTCTAATTCATGCGGGAAGGCATTGGAATGGTTTCAGCGGCTGGCTCAGGAGGTGGGTGTTCCTTTGGTGCCAGTGAAAACGGAGGGCCCCAGACGGGTATTGACATTCCTAGGGATAGAACTGGACACAGTGGCGTAGGTGGCAAGATTGACAGCTGGGAAGGTGGACGAGATTTTGTTTTTCCTGAAACAAGTCAGGTCCTTGCATAAAATTGATTTGCGCATGGCTCAACAGCTTTTGGGTTTCCTTAATTTTGCATGCAGGGTGGTTCGGGGAGGCAGGACATTTTGCAGGCGTTTGCGACTGGCAATGTCAGGAGCATCTCTCCCACATCACAGGATTCACGTCTCCGTTGGCGTGCGGGAGGACATCAGAGTGTGGCAGACATTCCTGACTAAGTTCAACGGGGTCTCCAGGACTTTCCAGGAGAAGGACACGATTTGGCAGGTCCAGATATTATCTGATGCAGCGGGGGCTTCTGGATTCGGACTGTTCTGGGACGGTAGGTGGAGTGTGGAGGAGTGGCCAGCACAGTGGCTGGCTCAGGGCAGGAGCATTGCGTTTTGGAATTTTATCCGCTGCTGGTGGTTTTAACAGTGTGGGGAGACAAACTGGCTAACAGGACAATGGTATTTCATGTGGACAACATGACAGTTGTGGACTTTGTAAACAGACAGAGGGCAAGAGACCTTAGGGTGCTGAGGCTACTGAGGAGTTTCATGCTTAGATGTTTAACTTTCAATATAGTTTTCAAGGAGGTGCACATTCCAGGGGTGAACAATGCTATTGAGGATTCCCTGTCTCGTTCACAGTGGCAGCGGTTTCGCAGCTTGGTTCCAGGAGCAGAGCCGCACAAGACAGCGGTCCCGGCAGACATTTGGGAGTCGTGGGCGCGATGATCATTAGACTGGTGGAGATGTCCTTCACAGAATCCACTCTGAAGAGTTATGGCCTTGCATGGTTGGAGTTTCAGAATTTTGAATGTTTTAAAGGGAATTTTGGGGTACATGATGAGGGCACATTGGAGTCCCCCGTTTTGTGTTTTGTGTTATTTCTGATACAGAAAGGTTTGTCGCCAGCTACTATTGGTGGCAAGTTGGCAGGTGTGTCTTTTTATGGTCAACTATTTTTTTTGCCAGTGATCCAGCCAAAGATGATATTTTGGGACGGATGTTGAAGGGTTGGGGCAAAGTCAGATGAGGTACTGTCAGGGTGGGGCAGGAAGCGATTACTTTTGAATTGTTAGTGGAACTGTTGCATGTTTTGCTGGTTTGTTGTGTGGACACGAATGAGCTTGCATTGTTCAGAATGTGCATGGTGTGGATGTTTTTTGGGGCATTTCAGGTATCTGAACTTTTGGGAGTAGGAAACGCTGTGGGTGTGAGAGTGGATGAGGTTTGCTTGCAAGGGGAGCGTTTAAGTATCTGGCTACAAAGGTCCAAGACTGACCAGACGGGGAGGGGAAAATGGGTGTGGTTGTGCAATGGTGGTGTTCCTGCTGCATGCCCGGTTTTGGAATGGGTGGGGTTTAGGTCCCGGGGGGCGGCCATTGGGGTGGGAGTTTTTAGCCATGCAGATGGGAGAAAGCTCACGACATTTCAGTTGCTGTCGTTGCTGCGCATGGCATTATGTCAGATTGGGAGACAGGGACAGTGCTTTGGTACTCATTCTTTTCGAATAGGGGCAGCAACAGCAGCAGCACGTTTGGGGTGAGATTGGGCGTAGATCAAGTGTATTGGAAAATGGCAATCTAAGTGTTGCGAGCAATACCTGCGGGCATGATTGTGGGTACAGTCTCAGTGGTAGGCTGCTTGGGGGGAGGTTCTTTTAGGATTGGGGGAATGGGGTGATGGGTTTTGTATTAACGTGCTCTCTTTACAGGTTGTGTGAATGGCCCCAGGAGTTCGAAAATGGTCATGTGGCTGGTCGGGCATTGATTTATACATTGGGCGGTGAAGTATGCTGAGCGGCAGATTTACGGACGTTCTTTAGGACTGCTGAGTAGCCGTCACGAGGTGTTGTGGAGGGGGAAGAGCAGCATGAGGTGGGGTGCATTGCTTTCTTTCATAACATCTATGATGCCGAACTAGGGATCTCCGGATCTTTTAATATTGCACCTTGGGGAGAATGATCTGGTGCGTCTCTCTGGGCTCATCTTACTGCAACATTTGCAACGGGATTTGGAGTTGCTTTGTCAAAAGATGCATGGCACGTGCATAGTTTGGACTGAGTTTGTGCCCAGGAGGAAATGGAAAGGGGCACTGAAGCAAGGGGCTACGTGAAGGGCTCAAAGGAAACTCAATTGGGCAATGTGGGTTTTTTGTTGGACCCATGACATTAAAGTACTGAAAAATGAAGGGATTGTGGAGGATAAGCTGGGTTATTCAGGGATGACGGTGTGCACCTGTCTGAGCTGGGTAATGCATATTATTTAACAGAGCTTCGATTGATCGTGGAGATTTGTGGGGCGAAAAGAAGTGGCTGAGAGAGCCCGTGCAAGGATGTGCAATGTTGCAGTGGGTTCGCTGGTGGGGCAGCAAAACGCGGGCCTGTCCACCCTTTCAGGGGGGAAAAAGAAGTAGGTCAAGGATGACAGCGTGAGGGATGCCCGAAGCAGGATGGGCACGAAAGGAAAAGGAAGATGTGTGGGGGTATGGAAGTGGACGATGGGTGAACAAACGAAAAGTGAAGAGAATGAGTGAAAAGAAGATTGGGGAAAAGTTTCAGAGGATGGGGGTTTAAAAGTTGAATCTTGATATGTTGATGTTAAAGTGTTATGTGGCTAAATGGCAATCCTGTCCTAAATAAACGGCTTTGTACACTATGTCCCGAACACATCTTTGCACCAGGGTTGCAAAGTTGGGTGCAGGATGTCTAGCATATACTTTTACTGGAAATGCAAACTTGCAGTACAATATCCTATGCCTAGACAATTTTCAAAACATTTCACTTATTGTATGTCTGCTGTACAGAGCAGGGCACATGCAATTTGTGACATTGTTGGCGGAATAAGTATATTTCTCCAACTTTGCAACTGCCTCAAGGAGGCATCATCATTTGATGCAAAGCCTGGTTGCATAATCTTAGTAGCTATGGCTTTCCCTAAAGAAAACAGGGATGCATATGCTGAAATGCCCAAGTGCCATGTAACGCCCCATCACCACAAAGTCACAGTGCAAAGTGCTGTTTGCTCAAAAATGACACTTTTCCAGGACGAAAAAAATGTTGAGGTTGAAAATAAATTCCCTTGCAAAAGTTTGCACTGCTCTCAGTCACCTTTTTGAGTGCATTTGTGGCGGTGCAGTATTGATAAACCTGCCTTCTGGTGTTTTCGGCCTATTCCTGTAAGATACCGGAGTGGTAGAATTTCATGCTTGCAGTCTCATTAAAATGTTGTGTCCCAAGCCTTTCCCAAGACTCCTGCACATGTTTTAGTAGGCACCTCTATTACCATCATGACACATCTCTTGGGCTCTCTCCAACACATCGTGCTCCCGTGAATGGAAAGCCTCGGCTCTCTGAACAGCACGTGACATCATGGGCTCTGGAGAGTATGTTCACTTTATGTAACATGCGCGCGGCCTTCTGGTTGTGAATGTAAAGTGGAACTGGAGATGCGCTAATGGTCCCTGTATAACACAAGGTTAATATTTTACCATCATTAAGCAGACGTGGCCTGTGTACCGTGCAAGATGGGGAAAGGCTTTCTGTGTAACTGGCTTGTTCCTTTCAGTGGAACAGCAGGCCCCTTTGCGGGGTGTGCTGCTTCACTTCCTGGTTCATCAGCCGGAAGAGAGCAGAGGATGAAGGGGTGGCACTGTACAGCTCTGCCTGTGCACTGGAGAAACAATTCAGGAAAAGTGGGTTTGAAGGGGCACTGGAAGCACCGGCCAAAGAGGAAAAATAGGGGTCACACTGAGCAAGGTTTTAAATGGCTTACAATGTGCCCATGGAACTGCACCTGAGATCAGATCCCCAAATATTTGAATGTCATGAATGCACACAAAGGACATGAAAATAAACTGAGATGAGGGCAACAACAATCCTAAAGGGAACTAAACAGGTTTGCACCACTCAAGAAGCAAATGCAAGTACAGCTGATAGTCCCATATAATCATAATCCTTATTTTAGTACATACACGTTGGCCCAAATCGGGCCCAAACTCTTCACTTGAAATGAGAGTCACAGGGTCATACATCCGCCTCCCATGAAAAACCAATCACATGAATATAGCTCCTCATATATCATATTAGGTGCATTGGTGCACATCTATACCGCCCTTCTGCATGAATACACTAAATGTTGATAATGCCCCAGGTGAATTGGGTATTCATCTGAATACATTCCAAACTGTAAAGCCTGGTCACCATCACTAAATAGTCGTGCAAGGTCCCTTGCGTACCTAGAGGTACAGCACACACATACTGTGAATGCACATGTGCTGTTTATCTATTAGGGAAGTACAGCGAGAGAGAGAAAAAGATGCAGCTAATGGGCTCCATGTATAAAACTTTTCACCTCTCTGAGTCGGTGGAGTGCATAGTGAAAGGTTTTGCCAGAAGAAAAAAGCAAAATGAATGCTATGTACCAAAGTGCATTGCAAGTCGCATATGTATTTTTTTTAGCTAGAGACACTTGTTGACCCGATCTATTGCTTCAAATATACATGAAAGAGGTGTTGGGTTGGCCACTTGCTCATGATGAATGGATTTGTTGTGTGCCTGAAGTTGTCTCCTTTTGATTCAGTGCCTCTTCGCCCTTATTTTGTGTTTGTCTCATCAAGGAGCATTTCGGTCTCACAGTGTTCTGATTGGTTGACTTGTATCTTTCCACTGCTCATATCACTTACAATCAGGAACACACTTTTTCCTTTAAGCACTCCATGAGAGTGCATGTGTTTTCTTGATCTTTCCACTGTGTGCTGCTTTCCCCTTCACTTTGCCCCTACCCACCACGGTCTCCACTCCACCCTCAGTTTGTCTATTGCTTCCCCTCTCCATCCTTCTTGTTTTTTTCAAATACCATCCCTAGCAATGATCCTTAATTGCTACCCTGTTCCTCCAAACTTGTTGACTCCTTCCAAGCCCTCCTCCATTTTTGTAAAAAAAAAAGGCTTTTTTAACCCTCAGAGTTCTATAAGCAAACTTTTCAAAATGTTTTTTTAGCCATTTCAACATGTCTGCTAGCTAGTGTGCAAATATGGGAGCTGTGGATGCGTATGCACTCACCATGATATCTTTGAATGCATTTTTTATATTTTAATAAACCCATATAAAGATGGCCAGCACAGATTGTTTGTGCATCCATGGCGAGTAGCTAAGAAAATAAATTGCTGGCACATCCAATACATATCACTGAAGAGACTGTTGGCTCTGCCAATGCTTGTTTGACATGTGTATACACTGTAAGACCTTAAATATTACAAGGCACAACAAGGATATACATTAATACTTGCTGTCTGCTTAAGAGATTACAAAATGTGTCTCCTTTGCATTCCTTTAACTGCTGACAACAGTTCAGACCAATATTTCCTACTACAAATCATTTGTGCAGGAAAATTCTTCCATAGAAATCACATTTTACTGTTTTTTCAAATCCCTTGTTTTGTACAATTCTTCACCCACTGTTTGCTTCCAAGCTTTACCCAACTAATGAATGTGGCAAAAGGCATTGAAAAACACAAAGGGGGTTATTCTAACTTTGGAGGAGGTGTTAATCCGTCCCAAAAGTGACGGAAAAGTGACGGATTTACCACCAGCCGTATTACGAGTCCATTATATCCTATGGAACTCGTAATACGGCTGGTGGTATATCCGTCACTTTACCGTCACTTTTGGGACGGATTAACACTCCTCCAAAGTTAGAATAACCCCCAAAGTTTGCAAAGGCTACTTTCTCAAATGTTGTCTTTCCTGATTGTAATGCTGGTGCTCACAAGGCAGGGCCTTATAGCCTGTAACATGTTATGTTCTACAAATATGTCTAAATAAAGAGAAACACTTCAGATTTATTTTGGAATATTGTAGTTGAGACTGTATGTGTTTTGCAGTGTGCATGAAGGTAAAATCAGCTCAATTCAAATGACCCTCTAGTCACCTGCTATATTGTGAGTGGTGACCATTTATTTTCTATGATGTTTAAATTCTCATGTGGATTTGATCAGTGATTTGTTTCCCTATATTCCCTCTGGCTGATAATAAAACATAAAATGAGGCCAGTTCTACGTGCATGAGAGTAAAGTTCAGTGAATGACAATAGTTGATAGAGATATGACCAAACTGGTCTGCTGACCACCTCAAATAGTTTATATTTATAATGTAGCCTTTTTGATTCATTTTTTACATTTTTAGATGATATGAATAATAGCTATTACTCTTTAATTGATGTTATGTGTATATAATTGGATAATTAGTTGAAGGGGGTGACAGCTCCCTTCAAATAAAAATCACAATCCTTGTTAGGGTGAACCACTGAACTCACCTGACCTTAACACTGTTGCTTGGCCCAAAGATGTCAGGCTTAACTTAGAGGCAGTGTGTGAGGTATTTATGCAGCACTAGGACAGTAATAAAGTGAAAACAAAACTAAAAAGAAAATCCCAAACCAATGTAGAAGAATAGAAAATATTTTAGGAATAGGAAATAAAATGGCACCAAAACAACAGAAATACACTAAGTGGAACCGGAAATAAGACTTTTTAAAGTTTGAATTAAAAATATCTCCATAAAGCACAAAGCACCAACTACTGGCAACTGGTCATACTGACTGGGCCAAAGCCAAAATTTAAGTCAGACAAAGGGACCAGATTCCTCCTGGTGGAAAGTTTACCCTCTGACTTAGAAACGTTTATGAGAAAAAGTAGTCGTTGGTGAGTAGTCGGCAGGAAAAGCAGGATCTGAAGTGGGGCTCAATGACAGTGGGTTTCTGAATAACAGACAAACCAGTGCAGCCATCGACTAACTCGGTAAAACTCCAAGCGATGAAGTCCAGAATCCGTGCCCAGGAGGACCCCCTTGTCAATAAGTAGCGGCTCAACACCGTTCTCGTTGAAGCCCTTTTCATTTGGATTTAGAAAGTTTTCTGAAATTCAGATCTCCTTCAGCAAGACAAACCAGCAACTTGAGGCCAACCAGCAATTGAATGTTGATGGTGCGCCTAGTCTTGCTTGGTTCACCCGGCAGAAAGTTGGAAAAAGTCCCGCTTCTTGCCGCTTGAGGACAGGAGCAGTAAACTCAAACATCAGCCAAGAGTCCAGAACCTGGTGGGACCATTTGGGGTTATGTCTAAATCCAACAGAACAGAGACCAGCAGCAGGGTCCAATGCAGGTGCAGTTGAAACTGGTCAACTGGGCAGCTGGAGGGAGAGAAGCCTCTGAAAGCTTGTTGTGTCGCTGTAGCATTAGAGCAACCAACAGACCCTTGGAGTCACTTCTGGGATTCTATTTTCAAGGCAAGCAGGTCCAGAACTCTTTCAGGTTTCTGAAAGCAGGGCAGTCCTTCTTCTGATTTTCACAGGTCCACAACTGTTCTGAGGAGGGTACTGGAGGTGCCACATTTATTTCCAGTGCCAGCATGTAGGTGGGGGATACCCCTGGTCACTTCCTAATCCCTATGGTTTGGCCACTCCTTAATCCATGGGGTGAAAGTTCCCAGGGGTGACCATACCTGCTGTTGCAGCACTTCCTGTCTGTTTTACTGTATGCTATGGCACAGTACCTCTCTTTCCCTAAATCCAACATGGCATATCCTTCCTTCCCCTGGTCAAGGCGCCCTGTGTCCACCCAGAGGTGTGGCTGTTGTAATCAGCAAACCATCCCTTGTGGTCATTCCAAACCAGTACTGGGGGAGCTCCCTCTTCCCCTGGATTGGGGTCCAAGTTGTAATGGAAGACAAAAGGAAGGCATACCTAGGTATGAGCTACATCTGCTAGTGACAGGGTAGGCATCCTTTGAAGCTGAGGGAGAGCTGGGTGCAGCCCAAAGGCCATCTTCCTCAAGGAAGAAAACACCTCCCCAAACGTGTTCACTGTCTGGGGTTAATCCATATCTCACCACAGATAAGCCATCTGCAGTCAGGTGATACTGGATAGTGGCAGGAAGATCCTTTTGACAGTAGGCAGGAAAATTACAACTTTCTAAAAGTATCAACCAGAAACGATACCCTTGTCCACCATCCTTTGAAAAAATACAAAGTTAGAATTTAACAAAAGACATGCATTTTTCATTGTGTCAATGATTACTTTACTTAAATGCAAACAATCTTTCGTTAGACACAGGTGCTTTTTTTTGCCATGCTTTCAAAACATTGCTTAATCTATACAAATGACAATACATGAAACCTAATCAATAACTGACATGATTGAAAGTATGTTGCAGTGCTCCAACAGTTTTCTGTGTGTTCAAGATGGTAGCAATCAATAGAAACATAATGCTTGAACCATCAACACAAACACATATCTTCATCCAAGTGTTTTTTCAAAACAAATAGCCCCCTCCTAAGTGTCCCACAGTGTGGGGGTTAGACTGTGTCAAAGAGTCCAATATCAATCGCTCAGTTCATTGCTATTCATAGCACCTAAACACCCAATGCCTCAGCCTATGCGTTTTGACCTCCCTAAGGGACCTTGGGCCTTATTATGATGTTGGCAGTCCCACAGTGGGACTGCAAAAGTCACGGGAAGGACGCCACCACCATGGTGTTGGTGCCCCCCTCCAGTGTATTACAATGTTCCCTCCTGGCTGACCGTCGGGAACATGTATGAGGTTCCCACCAGACTGCCCGGCAAGAACAGTTTTACGTTATTGGTCTTGGCTCCCTTAAGGGAGCTGAGGCTAATACCGTAGCACACATCACCCTCGGCATGCGCACTGTCTGCAAAGCAGACACCGTGCATTCTGACGGTGCTGGGCAGGGGTGCTCTGCACTGCCCATAGCATGGGCAGTTGCCCTCCTGTTGCCCCGGGCACTGGCTTTCTATCAGCCTTCTCATGGCGGGGACCCCACCATGAGAAGGCTGGTGGGAAGCTGAGTTGGAACCAACCAGGTGGCGCTGAACTCAGTGCCACCCTGGCTGAGTACAATTCAGACCGCTGTCAGACCATCAGGAGCCACGTTCCGGACAGAGATGGCAGTCCCCTGCCGGGTCAGCCCATCAGGGTTGTAATGTAGTGATCGGATCGCCACTATTGCAGCAGTACGACTGTCACTGCTAGGCTGCCGGTCCTTGGACTGCCAGCCTCATAATGAGGCCCTTAGTCTCTGAACACCCGGCCTGTTAACATCAGCATTGCCCGATCCCGATTCTCCTTGTGGGTTCACATGACAGTGTTATTTTCACCGCTGTCTTTCTATTAAGTTTATTAGCCGTGTCCCACTTTTATGGTAGCAGCGCTTTTTAAACTTTTTACTGCTCACTGTCAGACCATATTAATGTGGTTTCCCTTCCATGTTCAGTGCCCTCAGGCTTATGTTTATTTTAGTCCTAATGATGATCCTAATATTTCTAAAAGGATCGAAATGTCATTGACTTTGACAGCTTGACCCAATGTGAATTGCTTATAACATGTATAAGGGCTATATTGTGTCTTTGTTGAATTGTGACTTATCAGATGTACTTATTTTTGTCACAAATTTGACTGAGTCGGTTCTTATTGAACATGTTTTCCCACTTACATTTCTTTGTGTAATTTAATTGCTAATAAAATATGTCTTGTGCTGTTTGGACTGTGCATATGAGTATGATTGTTCTCCCGTTTGCATATATATATTTTTATCATCTCTTAATTAGGGGCCATTGTTTCTTTAATAATTATATATGAACCTCTGGTTCCTTGATATCCATGGTTTTCCCATGTTGATTATGACGTTATCCACATTAATAGCTCGCTGTGTTTCACCGTTTGTCCCGAAGCAACATTATATCTTAGCCAGTGCTGGGAATCGTGCAGATAACTATGCGCTTTAGAAATCCATATAGTATAATAAGGAATGAACAAACTAAAGGCTCTTTGCAATCTCCCCAGGAATCCCAATCTGGGTACAAACCAGGGGCAACTGGTGTTCATGGGCAAAAGGGACGCTGGTCTCCCACCCTTGGGGGAGAGGCAAGAACAGGGAAATAAAGATGAGCAGCTAAAAATAAATTACTGTTCTGAAACATTGTGCTGAATCTCCTGGGTGAACTCTAATGAACTTTGCAGATGTCTTGCTGCGCAAGTGCCAACCAGGTGAGGTTTTCTTCGACCTATAGGCACAAGCTACAGCAGTGACATAATTGGAGAGGGAGTGCTGAATCAGAAAGCAATTGATCCGGTTGCTTTTGAGGCAGATCAACAGTGGCCTTGAGAGGAGTCAGCAAAGCTCCATTTCCTTCAATGGAAGGGAGTGGGGCAGGCCGATGAGGGCAAAGAGGGAGTGGGTGGCAACAATTTGTTGATCATCACAGAGGAGCAGGCTTTAGGAGGGGTGCAGAGGGCTGCTCTCCTGGCAGTAATACATGTTTAGTACTGCATTTGGTTTCACTTTGAAAGAGACATTATGGGGCTGAACATGACAGAGTGTCTCTTATATGGGTAGAGGCCCAAGAGAAGGAAGGAACCAACTGCGCACAACAATGGCGCTAGTGGACTAAGAGGTGAGTGTGCAGTTAAGCTTCTGCATCAGGTGCATCATCACCCAAAACCCCACCCCAGTCCTTGCTTTAACAGCTGTGGGGGGTTGGGGTTCTTGATGGGTCTCGGCTGACAAAGGCTCATAATGAATTTGGAATTGTGAGTGAGAGAAAAGAAGGATGGGTGGATGGATGAAATGGTGCATGGATAGATGCATGGGTGAATGAGTGAAAGTATTATTGGAAGAATGGAAGAGTGAAAGGGAGAGAGGGTGTATGAGTAAAAGGGAGGGTGGATGGATGGATGGATGGATAGGTAAAGAGTGAATGAATGTAGGAGTGAAAGGATGGATGGATGAAGAGAGGATGGATGGATGGATGGAAGAATGCGTGAAAGGATGGATGAGTGGAAGTCTAAAAGGATGGATGAGTGGATGAATAGATGGAGTGAAAATATGGATGAATGAGCGAAAGGATGGATGAGTGAGAAGGATACATGAGTGAAAGGATGTGTGTACAGATGGATGAGTAAAATAATGGATGGATGAATCAAAGGCAGGATAGATGGATGTCTGGATGAAAGGATGGGAGGATGGATGAGTCAAAGGGTGAATTGATGGATGAATTAATAGATGGGTAGATGGATGGCTGAGGGAAAGGGTAAATGGAGGGATGTATGAGTGGATGGAATGAAAGATGGATGGATAGGTGTAAGGATGGATGGCTAACTGAAAGTGGATAGATGGATGAGCCAAAGGGAGAACGATGGATAAAGTGAAAGGACAGATAGGTGGAGCGAAAGGCTGGATGGATGGGCAAAAGGATGGATGACTGGAAGGGTGGATAAATGGATGAATGAATGGGGGTGGATAAGTGAAAGGATGGATGTTTGAGTAGATGGATTTAGATGATGGATTGATGTCCCTGGACTAGTGGCGGTTCTCCTTATGGACTCCACAACTACACTACACCCTCTTTGTGGTCCATTTTTATTGTATCAAGAGTGAATAATTATTTTTATTGTACCAAGAGTGAGTAATTATTCATTCTTGGTACAATAAAAATACAACACAGACCCTGTTTGTGTCCACCAACAAACTGAGGCAGCTAGTGACATTGTTTGATTGCTGACACAAGTGCATGAAGGTGCTTGCACCATTCCAGCACTGTGAGCATGTCTATGTGACTATGTGTGTGAGTTAAAGTGAAAGTGAGTCAGTGGAGTAAGTCAGAATGAGTGAAAATGCAAGACAGTATGGATAAGTATGTGTGAGAATGAATGTGAGTGAGGGAGGGAGAATGACAATGTAACTGAGTGTTACTGTTTGTGAGACACAGTAAGACTGAGTAATTCAGAATTAGTGGGAATGAGTGAGACAGAGTGGGTCAAAGTAGAATGAGTGAGACTGTGTTAATTAGTGAGACTGAGTGAGACTGAGTGAGTCAACGTGAGACAGTAAACGTAGGGGTTCTTTACAAGAGGCCTGCACCGCAGAAGTGTCACTTTTGGCCTCATAGATATAGAGTAAGGCAAGGCAGTGCAAAGTGCTGCGTTGCCTTACTCTGTGTCAAGGAGGCATTGTATGGGTGTTGCAATGTGTGTTTCTATGCAATACCCATAGATTTACAAAGCCACAAACCTAGGGCAACGCCAAAACTTTACGCCTTCAAGACCAGGCATAATAGGGAGAAATATTTTCATTTCTCCTCTCTCCATGTGTGCTGCATTCTGCAGCTCACATAGAACGAGGACATTGTCTCCATGGGTTTAAGGATTACATCCCACCACTTGTAAAGGTCACCAGCCACCACTGGTAGAAACAGGAGTTTGCGTTCAATAATTACCATAGCAGCATGTTATTCCCTGCTTGGATGTGATCAGGCACAACTTAAAGGAGCTTCTACATGTTGTTAGTGGTTATGCATCATGAAATCTCAGTGAAGGATAACAAGTGTTGGCTGGATTTTACTGAATGCAACATTACCACCACTCAGCATGTGTAAAGTGCATGTTCACCCACCTCTTGGCACTACAACAATCTATTTTTATTGTTACCCAAATGGGTGGTATTCATTTTATTACCCTTTCACGGGTGAAAGTCTGAGTTAATCCACCCGGACTCGAACTTGTGACCATGAGTTCGAAGAGAGATTTAGAGAATGGACGCATTAGTCCAGTGAACCAGCGACCCGGCTACTCAGCCGCTCTTGAAAGAAATAATTTGTATATCTGCAGGCAGAAGACAGAAGGATTTATCTTTAAAAACCTCCTGTGTTTTAGGAGTTTAGGAAATACCCACAAAACAACAATTAAAGCAAGTGTTAAATAGATGTTGCATCCTTACAACAAATACCGCAAGTATAATTCAACAATCAGAACAGCAATTTTAATTAGCAGGTAATAAGGTACAACACTAAGGTAAATCCCACACGAATGAATCCCTCAGCAATACATTTCAACTTAGCACACTCACTTGCAAGCACTGTCATGGATGCACTACATAGCAGTTACTTAGTAGAAAAAACTACTGGTTTAATATGTTATCTTGCACGTGGTGGTAGAGCATGCTGTCCCGCACCAAAGACCATTGGCAGACCCTAGACAGAGAAGAAAGCTTTGGGTTGGGGAGCACTGATGAACTAATGAACATATCGCCATTCCTATCACCTGGACATGGCTATCATACAGGACCCAAGCACAACTGTCCTATGCCTTAGCTGTTGTATCCTGTTTACCATCTTAACCTCAGTATCACATGCCCTGGCTCTTCTATCATACCTTCCATCATACCACCACCGGTCCCATCCCATGGCTGCTCAGTCCTACCCCCATCCTATCCCCCAAACTCACTCTGGCCTGTGAACCCCCAAAGCCCTCTTGCTTTAAGGGGACTCTACTGCCCCTATTTTAATTGGCAGCACAGGCCCGATCTCACTAAGCTCACTGCAGAGGTGAGGGAGAAACTGGTGGGATGGGACGGGAGAAGGTGAGGGGATGGTTTACTGTACTATGAAGTGTCAGGTTTCTGGGTGTGCAAGGTCCTGGCATTGTAGGGTCCGCCCCTTCATTGCTGCCCCATCCTCACATGCCCTCGCCCATCTGGCTGGTGCAGAGCACAGATAACCCTATTTCTACAGCTGCATCTCCTTGGTTGAGATATCTGTGCTGTGAAGCATGCTGCAGTCACCCTGGCTCTCTCCACCGTAGTCCCAGCTTGGTGAACAGGAGCCACCTTTAGGGCAACCGCTCAGAAAAAGAAAGTTTATAAAAACAACTCCCAAAGTATAAATTTGTTTGCTCTAAACAAAAAGTAAATGGCCCCAGTTTTCTTCCTGAGCACTGGGCCATTTGTAAATGTTTTTGTGCCAGTGTCCGCTGTGCATTACATGATGGATGGGAGCAGGGAAAAAGAGTGACTGGCATCCCGCCATCAATGGGTGGCATGACCATCACAGTGGGCTAGCGGTCTCTTGGCAGACGGGCCTCCTGGTCACAGGTTTACTCCGGCAGTCAGGAGAGACTGCAGTGTAAATCATGTGTTTCCGAAACACTAAATAAAGGTGGGGCACAATGAGTTTGGGGGTGCAGGAGCGCTGCTAATTTACACTGGTGCTACCACTCTGCCAAACCATAAATGATGCCTCAATTCTTTTCAATGCCTGACAGGGCACATGTCCTTGGACTGGTTGTTGCATATGACGGCACTGTGACACCTGTGAAGTACTTGTGGTGTAGCCTGTGGTGCAATGCAGTCCTTGCTTCCTTCTGCTTGACAATACCTGCTCCACTAGTATGTCCTGTAACCCAGTCAGCATCGAAGTGAAGGCTGCATTCTGCTATCATGTCTCAGGAGGGAGCACATGCACTGCTTCTATGCTGTCCAAAGTCTTGTGGTGCTCTTGCGGTAGGGCATGGAGCCTGGATGGTTGTAGGTCTAGGCCCAGAGGTGTCCCTCTGCTCGAGGACAGGAACAGCCACCCCAAGCTTCAAGATCAGCAGAACTATCCAGGAGAGTGACATGCCTTTCATCTTCCTCCATGGGGATGGGTGCAAGCAGTCCTCCTGGAGAAGACTCACCGGCTTCTCACATACCTCTCGGGACAGCCATAGATGAAGCATGACCAGGGGGTAGAGTGGAGGTGACCATGATAGTTGTAGCAGGGGTGGCTGAGCTGGTGGTAGCAAGAGCTGCTATTGAGGTGGCACCGTAGGGTGCTCTGGCATTGGCTGCAGAAGCTACTGTTAAGGTGACATCACCAGCTGCTGTGTCACTGGTACCATAAAGACCTGTTGCAGCAGGCGTTGGAGCATCTCGTGGTATAGGGACGGTTGGTGACGCTACCCCATACCTGCGATTTCTAGTGGGTGCTGAGGCATGGTGGTTCAAGGACCCTCATTCTCACTGGTATTCACTTTGATAGCTGTATTTGTAAGGGCCGTTAATGATTATAGCTTTCTTTTGTGCGAATATGATTCACACCCAAAGTGACTTTCACATTTGGGCCTGCACACAAACAGGCTGTAGTGGCTATACACACTGTCATTGTATCACCTAGGGTAGGTTCCACTTCAAACAAATGTTTCCATCCATGACAACATTGCCTAGAGTTTGCCAATGCGACACTCACAACTATAGCCTTCTAGACAGTAATGAATGGCTGCACTACAGTATCAATTATGCAATTATACAGGTGTGGCATTTTTAGCACAATCAAAGATTTACCACATTGTCCAGCTATTGCTGCACAGATTTTCAGACTTTAACAAAACATGTTTCTTGCTCAAACTGATCAAAAGTTACTAAAAGAAGCATCTGCTTATTGTGTCTTGTTAAGGTTTGCAGCCCTGCCAAGTACCATGCACCAGGAGTTAAACTAACACATTGTAGTGCTTGTGTCCGCATCACCGCACTAAAATGTATTAGTCACGCATAATGGCAGCTCCTCCGAGGCTACGAGGCGCTGCGATCATGAACAAACAAGGTCAACTCACTTTTCGGTTTCCTGTACTGCTGCCTGCCAGAAGCAACTGGCACTGGTCTCCTGGAAATGGTCACAGTATAAATCCAAATCAATTTTTATAAGAGGTTGATATTTAGTTTATTTTGTTTCTATGCTGCAGCTTAAATTCTTTAAAAAAAACTGAGCACTGAGGTCAGACCTCTTCGGGTCACGTTGATCCTTCGACATCCTTATTGACTGATAATGTCTTGAATCTTAAAGTGCCTCCTAACGAGATACTTACATTGTCCATATGTAACATACAATACTCTTTTTTAGGTCTGGCCTTTGAAATACCTTTAGCTGTTTTGCCAACTTACATTGTAGATATGTAATATACAATAGTTGCACATCATGGGCGGATGGGTGCTAAGTGCAGTCTGGTATTGTCAATAATGTAGCAGTGCACACAATCATGGGTCTACCTCTCCCCCTCCTTCCCCCCATCAGTGAAAAGTAATTTTCAACTTGCTTGCTTTCCTTTCTGCAAAATGATCCGCTAAATATGTACTGTGATGGAATGACTCGGTTGCCAATGGTACAAGCTGTTGTATTTGCAATAATAAAAAGATTTAAAAAAATGTAATATACAATACCCTTTTTTAGGTCTGCCTTAGAGAAAACTTAACTGTTTTGCCAACTATTCTTTTTTCTAAAAAAAAAAAAGCATGTATAATATCCATTCAGAGGGGCTTTTGTAGTATTGGCAGGGCAGGATAAACAGTGCATAAATAACTCAAAAATCACTGGAGACACTGCATCGATATCTGCAGCCTTGCTGCTGTGGGGCTATATATTAGCCATATTATGTGGTGTAGGGCTGCACCATTTGACCCAGTGCATGGAGCTGCGTCTGTGTGGACTCCCCTGGGTCCATGAACTAAGTAGGCCAATCTGTCTACCACACTATAGCTTAGGGTGAGGGTTTTTCATTCATAGGCCTAGAGAAAAGCCATTCACATTTTGCTTGCACCCATCACAGCATACAGCAGAGGCAATGAGTCAGTCCACTACATCCATTGCTCTTTTCACTTTGAATGATATAATTTTGCTTGCGCATAATGTGCACTTCTGTAAAAAGAATAGTCCACTTCAGTGCAACTTTTAGATCATTGTAGTACCCAGGCGTGAATTACCCATTGGGCTAACAGGACTCTAGCCCCAAATCACCCAGAACACCCCACCACCACCACCCGTCAGTTTCCGTGGGTAGAAATGGCTGGGCTATTTTTATTTGTTAAAATTGTGATGATGTCATTCATAATGAACAATGCGGAGCAGAAGCAATAGTTAATTCTCACAGAGTGTAAAACGTAAAATGAAATACTCTACTGATATTGCTATTTAATACATGATATGCAATTTATTCAGGTAGTTATATGTGTGTCTATGTGCCCTCAGCAAACATTTTTTAAATGCTTTATTTTTTATTCTCAGCATATTTCTGTCATTCATCCTTCTGTGATCAATATAATAGATAACATTGAGTTGACAACACTAGCCATTTACAGAATTGTAAAACTGCAAATTGTGCTGTGGCAAGAAAATTATACATGTTTTAACCGAATAATCAAAGGTACACACAAACTTCACGGTTAACACAGGAATAGAATATAGCACCAAATAAAAGTCTCAAAGGCACAAAAGCATGCCGGTTAAGGGAATTGTATCCAAAAAATAAAATAAAATCGTTATAAATCTTAAACAATGTTTACCCAGTGCTGTGGAGTACGACTGGTGGTCAGTCAGAATTAAAGGTTTTGTCTACTAATATGATGTGATTTATTAAAAAGCACCTTAGCAGATGTATTGCAATACTTTTGTGAAATATTTTTAGTATTATGGTCTACACTCAACAGGCACTTTACTCTTGTTCTCTTTTGGGCCAGGCATCTGCAGCATCTACTCCTATGACATTTGTTTCTCAAATGTGCAGAGGCAACTAATTCCATATGTTTACCAATGATCCAGGACTATATTATACCAGGCTGCATGTATTATCTTTTGCAGGTTACTGTCCTGATTTCTGGATATTCATTTCCATTGCCAGATACTGTTCGGGGGGCCACAGGACAGCCAGGAGCAGATTAAGGTGCAGATTACGTCTGCCACAGGTTCAAATATGCAATCAGTTTGCTTTGTTCTGACCCATGTGATACTTGCAGGGTGATACAGTCTTATGTCCCTGCTCTCCATCAGCATGTTGAAGTTACTCTGTCCTGATCACATGTGGGAGCCCAGCGTACTTGCATGTTGCTCCTGTAGCCGGCACAGGGGAGATCAGTCACAGCCTGGCTCTTCAGCATGTGCGGCCTCCCTGAAAGAGACAAGTGGAACTCAATAGGTCCTTTTTTTATTGATCGGGCTTCTTCAGCAGCCTGAGTCCCTTTTCTTGCCTGGTGCAGTGTGCTCTGATGAGAAAGCAGTTGCAACCTACCTACATACTAACGCAGGGGGATCCTATGGCAAAGTAGTTACAGGCCATCTCTGGGCCAGTGTAGGTGGATTCCAGAGGCAAGGCAATTGTAGCCTTTTGAATCTGTCATTCTTTGCATGGCTTTCTCACAAGTTTTTACCTTCCATCTTCCTGTTTTTGCTGACTTTTGGTTTGCTGGCCCTGGGACTCTGCATACTTTGCTACTGCCTACCAGTGCTAAGGTGCTTGTGCTCTCTTCTTTAACAACTTTAAAATTGGTTTACACACAGTTAGCATATTTAATTTACTGGTAAGTCCCTAGTAAAGTGGCACTACGTGTACCCAGGGCTAGTAAATTACATGCTGCTAGTGGGCCTGTAGCACTAATTGTGCCACCCACTTAGGTAGGCTTTTTCAGGCTATGTTGCGGGCCTACCATTGCAGACTGTGTGTGCAGTTTTAAACTGCTATTTCAACCTGGCATAATAAACCCTTTGTGAGGCCTACACCTTCCTTTTCAATGCATATAAGTCCATATAACACACCCCTAGTGTAGGCCCTAAACAGCCAATAGGGCGGGTTACAGTGTATTTAAAAAGTTGGACGTGTACCTTTAACGTTTACATGTCCTAGTATTGAAAAACCCTTAAATTTGTTTTTCACTACTTCAAGGCCTACCTCTCCCATAGGTTAACATTTGGTTACTTTATTAATAAGTGATAACTTCGATTTGGGAGCGACGAGTCTGGTGTCTTAAGAATTGTAATTTAAAACCCTCTTTAATGGTAAAGTTGGATTTTAAGTCACAATTCTGAAAATGCCACTTTTAGAAAGTTGGTATTTTCCTGCGTTTACAACTTGGTGGTGCAGCCTGTTTCTCGGTCACACGGCTAGTGTAGCTGGCAGTGTGTTGGCATGATGGGCAATCTCTCATTTGATGAAATGGAGAATCTATAACCTATCACACTTACACAACACAAAGACTCTGACTGAGCACACTCACAAAGGGGTTAACACTAGCCTTTTGTGCCCCCAGACAAGACAAGGCCATGGCAGAAAGGCAGGAAACTCCAAACACCTCTGGGGGTGGAAAACTCCAGAACCTGCCCCTACTTCAAAACTGGCACCAGGTATAAATATTGAAGCCTCAGACCCAACTCTTCGGTACACCTCTGTGACCTGTGAATGACTCAGAAGGACTGCTGTGCTGCTGTGCTGCTGTGTTGCAAGAAGGACTGCTACGCTGCTGCCCTGCTACAATGCTACCCAAGTGAAAAGGACTGGATCTGCATGTTGTACCCAGGACCACCAGGGTGACTCCAAAGGCTGGTTGTCTAGCCACGTGATCAGAGCTTCAGGGACAGAAAAGGCTCCAGCCACCTTGCACCCAGCACCTGTACTCTGTCTGCTGTGAGCTTGTCCCTCAAGTGGTGCCATCCCAGTGCTGGAGCCTCAACTAGCCCAGCTGTGGTCCTGTAAACAGAACCAATGTGGCATGGCACATCTCCTCGCAGCAGCATTGGAACCACCACTGCACGACACATCTCCGATGGAGGACCTCGCATTGCAGCCTGCAGCTTCCTTAGAGCTGCCGCTGCATGATGCATCCTTGATGCAGGCCTTCACATTGCAAGCCCCTCGTCAACGGTATCCTCGAGGATGATGCAGGACTCTGCATCGCAAACGCACAACTTCTGCGGAACAACTGCTGCGCAGAGCATCTCTGACGTTGGATCTCACAATGTACTTCAACCAGTATTTTAGATACTTTGTTCAGCAGGCCTGACGTGCTCCCTATACCCAACTCATGCTCCGTTGTGGTAGGCCTGAACTTTTGACTATGTCCTCATCCAGCTCAACCAGATAAATACAGTTAGCATTTTCTGCTTTTAGGCATTATTTTCACTTAAATCTTTATAATTGCATATCTCCGTTTTTGCCAATTGGATTTTTGTCATTTTGATCTCAAATTATTTATTATTTTTTACTCTTTGTTTCTAAATTGGTTGTGGTATCAGTTTATTACCATTGGAAATACTGCATAAACACTTTACATATTGCCTCTAAGTTAAGCCTGACTGCTTTGTGCTAAGTTACCAGACGGCTGTGCACAGGTTAATATGGGGGTTGCTTCTGACTTCACCCTGACAGGAATGGTGGTCACTGCTTGACTAGGGTTTCACCCCCTTCCCAACCAGTAACCTAAATTTCTCCACAGCCCACATCCTAGCCAGTTCAGGTATGTCCCATGGCATGGTTGTGGTAGCCCATCTCCAGACCAGTGCAGACTGGCATTTGTTCTTGGCAGTTGCAGCCTTCCTAGTTCTATCAGCTTTCCATCAGTGGCATAGCAGATTTGCATGCCACCGGTGATAGTGTCAAATTGTGACCCACAGCAGTGGTGGAAGTGGAAGCTTCAGTAGTCTTTCGGTGCAGTTCTCATTCGGAACCATAGAAACAGACCAAGAGATCAACTGTAGAAAGGGCCACTCCTGGCTTTACCCTTTTAGGCAGTCCACTTTCTTTGGGCGTTCCTCAGGTCAAGAACATGCTGGGCATCTTGTCCTTCAGGGCCAGAGATATTCCTTCCCTGTCTCAGGAGGCAGGCAGACTCCTAGGCATTAGACAGACTTCCAGCACCACCAGCAGAATGTGCAGACTTCAGGTAATATCCTGCACCTCTGGTAGACTGGCTATCAGGCAGACACCGGCCATCATCACACAGCAGTCCTTTGAGTTCTCTGCAGCGGTTTCCCCTCTTTCATCATGAAGAACTTGGAACTGGAACAACATAGGATGGTTTGGTTTCCACTTTTATACACATCATCAAGACAGGTGATGTGGTTCCAGTGACTCAACATTCAGAATGGGCTTGACTTGGTTCTTTTTCAAGGTGTTATTCTATTGCTGCTCTCTAGACACAGCATTTTTGTGAAGTGATGCTTCTCAAAGCAGGTGGAAATGGGGCAGTCTCAAAACAAAAGCCCCCACAACATGAACACAGTGATCTGTGATGGTTCTCATTTGTCTATCACCAGACTTTCTGACCACTAGTCAGGGGTAGACAAAAAAGCAGGCCTGACTTAGAATCTTCTCCATCTGGCACAATAGAAAATTCAGTCCTACCCTTCAATTCTACCATTACCCAAATGGCTGTGCTTAGGAAGTACTAATCAGCAGTCATTTGCTTACAAAGTATAGGTAGCCCTTTCTCCATTCACCTCACTTAAGTGTCTAGATGTCCATCCTGCAGCCATAGAAATGCAGGCAACTGATGTCCAGTATCCGGGAAAGCTGCCATCATCCTTTATTTTGTTCCATGTCAAATGAGAGGCATCCAAAATGGATCCCACTTGCCTTTGTACTCAGAGAGAGAGGGAAAGAGAGACAGACAGACAAACACACACACAAAAACACACACACACATACACACCCCACACTGCCCCACCTACTACTGTGTCTGCATCATATGTTCATTGTACACACTTACTTGCAATGCAAAATGGATGTCAGTGCAGGTTTCTGAATCTCACATAAAAGTGGAACTTTGCTTCAGAGAGGACAGTAAACCATGCTCCCCTGACATAGATAGAAAGGTCTAGTCATATTATGAATTACAAAATACAGTCTGCATTCACCACAGACTTCTGTCCTAAACTCATAATGAGGGTATCAGTCCACTTTCTATGAGGACTTGATGGGTGCATCCCTCCAGGTCACAAGGCAGGTCCAGGATCTCACATTGTTGGGACCAGGCCTAGCCTCGCTGTATATGGTAGAATAGTGTGGCACCATTGTCAAAATTAAAAAAATTCTGATTAGTTGGGCAGTCAGGGCAGAATAACACACCTGTACGTCATGCAGGGAACATTACTGTACCAACAGCCTTCATCTCAATTTCCACTGTCTTCCTGTCTTAATGTTGGTATTCAAGTCCAGTACTTTTAAGCTTGTGCCTGAGAAACTGCCAAATCTTTTTTCTGAAGTTTATTGAAGTGCAAAGGCCTTCTGTGGCAGCATGGAGCTCATTGTATGGATGTCACATGAGTTTGCTTCTTGTGCATCGGGAACTGCAATGGTCTTTTAAATATTCTGGCTTCTAGGTCCATTCCTCTTACAGTTTGAAAAACTTGGTGTGATTGAAGTGTACTGTACATACCATCTGCTACTACTTGGATGTTTCTACTGCTGTCTAATTGCTGACTCTAAGGCTTTCTACCTTTGAGCCTTCTCTGCCATTTCCATTTAGAAGGTGTACCCTCCTGACATTCCTCCCATATTTTCAGCTGTTAGGATTCGACTCTTCACCACACCTTTCATTTGGTGAAAAGAGATGGAGGTATAACTCCTTGTGAAATTTTATATTCAACCGGTTCATCACACTTGTTTTCTCTTTCTCTGTGTATTTATGCATTATTTCAGTTGCCTTTGCTTTCTGTTTTCTTAATTATGACACATTATCTATTAATTCTGCACTAATTACTTATATACTGCCATCATGTAATCTTGGAAGTGGTGTGGATAAATGTGCTTTAGCAACACTAAAATTATAAATATGTGGATGTGTAGTCTGATTCATTTTGATAAAAACATTTTTGAACTACTTGTGCTTTAATGAGTTCTACAAAGACATCCACAAGATATTAGTGCTCAAGGAATGAATGAAAAGAATGTGTTTAAATTAAGTCATTCGTCAATGTTTGCTAAACTTCACATCTATAAAGAAGGATAGATATGGCACTATAATACTTACTTGCTTGTATACCTGTGTCTAATTGTCCTCTAATGTCAGTAGGGGTTCTGGAGGCCTTGTCGTAATCCATGAGTTATGCAATGTTACCAGAACACAAGGTGGCAAGACAGAACAGGGAGACCTTTTGAGACAGGAGACTACCCAGCTGCTCCATGAGCCTATTCCTAGTTGTTGCATGTAAGCGTTTGCGCACTGCTAAAGAGGGAGGGAGGGTGGGCAGGGGAGCTGGGATAATGACAGGAACAAGGCCATAAGAGTTACAATTGCTATGGCTTTAACAATGTTCAAAAGTGATGAGAAAGAGGGCTAGATTAGGTAGAGGGGTATTTACAGTCTTAGACTAAGCTTCTTGCTCAGAAGAGGCAATACTCTACCTTTGAAAGTCATACAAGTTTGGGGTTACATTTGCAACACTTATCTATCAAACCCAAGTTTAAGCCTCTTGCAGCACATTAGACAGTAGTATGTATACAGCGCAGCCCTTTTATAACACTAATCTAATTTATCAAAAACCTTTTTTCAAGTGTTCTGATTTAACCCATCATTCATGTTAGAAACCAGTCAATTTGTATGCATTTACCGTTGTTTTTGGAAGATCTTTGTTATACTAATACGAAACATTCCACCAAGAAATCTTAAAACCCTTCTTTCTCAAACAAGAATTCCACTTAAACATCCTCAAGAAGCAATCCATGAAAAGATGCATGCAAATTTCAGATATAAGTTGTAGTAGTAATTCTTAATGTGCAGTTGCTAAATATTTTCAGGAATGCTTTTTTGAAGTCCTTTTAAACATTATTCTGCTGCCAGTATTCCAAGATATTATACATGTTGAGTATCAGTGCTATTTTATCATGGATGTCAATTCTCGAAAATGCCAAGGGTAGTGGAAATGTCATCACATACACCTTGACCACCAATCAGTTTTATATGGTTGACCCCTAGATTCACCCCTACCTTCTGAACATATTCCCACTTACTACTCACTATGTAGTAGAGGAAAATGATGCTTAGAGCAACATTTATTTTCTTTTCATGCCTCCATGAACTTGGAGTCTAGGAGACGCAGGGCATTGGCAGGGGTACCAAATGTTAAGCTTGGTCTAGTAGCTGCTAACACTGATTACCAATAATTGTGGCCTGTCTGTACTGTGGGGAAACCACAGACCATCACTCTTGGAGCCCCATTTCTGTGCTTCATGTGTTATTAGTGCTCCCATCTTTTAAAACTTGGGTTGCACTACAGGCTGCGGGAGTTCCCAATCATATTAAAATTGTGAATATTTATTGGTAGCAGGAACTCCAGGTCACCATGTAATACCATGCATAGAAGCAGAGACGGTCTTTGCTTCAATAATGCTCTGGGTGGAAGGAAATATGCTGCCCTCGCTACTACTGGTCAGTTACCTCTGAACACACATCGCTGCACCTCACTTAGCTCACCTGGATCACCCATAACTTTGCTCCATCTGTCTGGTTCCAACTTGTTTGAGGAGGAGAAGTGGTGTTGATGTCTTGCTTCAGCAGGTGAGAGGTAGATGGAAGTGCAAGGTAGGGAGCCCATAGGGTGCTAAAACAGTGAATGCAGCATGTTCAAAACAATTAGAAGCATTTTAAACTAAAACATTGGAGCCAAGGTAGAGGGGTGTTGTTGTTTGCAAGACCTTCATGCAAACAGTTCTTTTCACCCCTCTGAAGATTGGCGCCATGGACCTGGACCCAGCACGCCAATGCCAATAGCCAGCTCTGGATGGAAGCTTCAACATTCTATATGCTATTGAGCCCGGACATGATGCACCTTTCCCCCAGATAGGAAAGGAGTTGTCCTGTTCTCGGAAATGCAGAGGCAACGGAATAATTATTAAATAAATGTTCCTGATCTGCATGATTTTCTATCAATATGTGTAAACTTACTTTGGGAGAAGGATGCCCAAATATAATGTAAATGTTTCAAATGTGTAATAAAATGAAATCAAGGTGATTTGCATATTGTGTTTATGAATGCACCCTGAGACCTTACTCATTGGCCCAGTGTGCTTAAAAATGCACCATTGGCCATTGTCCCAAAAAGTCTCCACAGGGTATGCAGACTACTACAAAACAAATGAAGGGACTCCCCATATTTAATTTTACCTCAGATTTTCTCAATGCCTTCGCCACCAGTGCTAGCCCCTTCCAAAGTATGAGTCTAGTCGCGCCCCTGGTAGTACCCTCAGAATCCTCCATGTGTTGAGGTGCCGCTATGCAATTGGTTTCAAAACGTTTTTTATTTAAGTTAATTGCATGTACTGCACAACACTTGTGCTACTGGGTGCACTCATTCACTATGGCTGTTCTCCGAGTTGGTCATGGCATATTTTTAAGACACATTCTTTTTTGTAGCCTCTAGGTTTTATTATGTAGAATAGATTTACTTTTGTAGTACTTAAGTGTTGGAAAATGGGTTATTGGTAGGGCAGGTAGGTACCTACACCTATCAACAAGCCACTAACCTCCACATAGGTACAGTTAGGTCTCAGTAAATTAATCCCAGCTCAACCCTTGGTAGCTTGGCAACGAGCGTCAAGGCTTAACTTAGGAGACAAATTGTAAAGCATTCAAATATCACAAAACAGTAATTAAATAAAACACAGGAAACAGTTTAAAAATCCAAAACCAATTTATAAAAATAGTTTATATTTTTATCTTTAAAATGACACAAAAACGATTAAAATCGGTTCAGGGGAACCGGAGATATGAATTTTTAAAGAATTATTACTTTTCTAGCGCTTAGAAACAAAAAGCGCCAGTCGGGTCATCTGGTTGCACCTCGACCGGGGCAAAGTCAAACTTTCAGGCCGACCGCGATGGAGCCCTGCTCGGCTACAGGTCGCGGGAGGCCTCGGTTAAAAAGTTACCTTCTGACTTAGTCTTTATTTTGAAGTTTTTCTTCACCGGGACGAACCTGCCAGTTGAATCCGACCTCCTGGAGCCCTTGTCCGGATACGCGATGTGGGTTTCCTCGGTGGAGACTTTTACCTTCGGACTTAGTCGTTTTTTCGAGATGAAAATCCTTCGACCGGGGTAAACCTGGATCTTGATCCGACGTCCATGGAGCCCTTCTCGGATACGATGGCTGGGAGGTCCCGGTCAACTTTTTACGTTCGGACTTAGTCTCTTTTTTGGATGTTTTTCTTTACCGGGACGAACCACAAAGTCAGGCCGGGTCGCGGTTGAGGCAAGCCGGCTAGAATTTCCGCGGCGGGTCGGTCCCTCTCTGGAGCTTTTTTCCAAAAATTCTCAAATCTTTTCCAAACTTCTGGGGCTTCACCCAGATGTTCTTTTAAGGTTCTTTTGGGGTCCACAGCTCACCCCAAGGGTCCAGAAGTTCTGTGATGGTCCTTGGGGGGTGCGGACTTCAACTCCCAGAATGCACCTGGCGCAAACTCCTTTTTGGCCACTGGACAGTGGTCAGCTGGTCGCTTTCTTCAGGAGTTGGTGCAGGGGACTCTGGTTAGCAATTTTTCACCTGTAGCAAACAGGGAGTCCCTCCTTGAACCAGTTGAAGCCAGGCAAAGTCCTTCTTGTGGTGAAGCCCAAGTGTGCAGCTGGTGCAGTCCTTCTGAGTGCAGGGTCCAGGTGCAGGCCAGGGGTCCAGCAGGGCAGTCCTTCTTCTTCTTTAGTTCCTTTCTTGTTGAATTCTGGAGGGGATCTGAGGTGTGGGTGCAAGTCTGCCAGTTTTATCCTTGCTCCTGGGTGAAAAGCAGGGGGGTCCTGGTTCTCCAATCAGGTACAGGGTCGTCCCCCTGTGATGACCACTTCCTGGGAAGTGTGGCAAAAATCAATCCCAGTGGGCAACATTCTCTAAAAATCCAACATGGCTGAATCTGATTTTTGGAGGTTACATCTGGCTGAGCCCACCCACTGGTGTGGCTAAAAATCATAAACACACCCCTCTCTTGCCCTCTCCTAATCTAATCAAGGGGGCACCTAGCTGTCTGGGGTTGCAGGATGTGGGGGTGTTGCTGGTTGCTCCAAATGTCCTTCTCTGCCTTTGAAGACCAGTTTGGCAGCCCTCCCCCTTCCTGCCTCACCATCTGCTGAGGGGAGATTCTCTCCCCCAAGCACATTCCTTTGTGTGAAGCCAGGCCACTTCACACCTCATCAAGGCAGCTCTGCAAAGCTGCTGCAGGCTGGCCAATCAGAGCACAGCAGCAAAAACAATGCAGGGCTGAAATTGGCAACTTTTTAGGTAAAGTCTATAACTCTTTACCTGAACAAGTTATATTAAATCCAACAACTGGAAGTTGTGGGATTTATTACAACAATTAATTTGATACCAAATTCTTGGTATGCAACATTTAAGGAGACTTTAAAATTTAAAATAAAGTCTCCCCATTCTAGCCTATGAAGGCCATTTACTTCAATGAGGGAAAAACGAATTTGGCTGTTTTTACCTCACCAGGGTTTATAAATCTATTTTTATAAAGTCCCTGCTTATAGTTACATGGCACCCAGCCCTAGGGGCACATAGGGCACACCTTAGGGGTGACTTATATGTAAAAATAAGGTAGTTTAAGACTTTGGAAGTACTTTTAATTCCAAAGTCGAATTTGCATATAACTTTAATTTAAAAGCAGCCAGCAAGGCAGGCCTGCCTTTAAAATGACACTGGGCACCTCAGCAGTGCACCTAGGTGTGCACCACCTATGCTGTGGTCCCTAAACCTACATGCCCTACCATATACTAGGGACTTATAGGTAGGTTAACTTAGCCAATTATAATTAGCCTAATTTGCATATCCATTTTACACAGAGCACAGGCCCTGGGACTAGTTAGCAGTACCCAGGGCACCATCAAAGTCAGGAAAACACCAGCAAAAAGAGGAAAATGGGGGCAAAAAGTTATGGGGCCTCTGCAATCAGCCCTGTTTTCTCACATTAAGTTTTTCTTACATGTGTTTGTGCTTGGTTTTCCACAAAGTAATGGATATGCTTGCAAAGGGCAGACTTTATTATTTCCTCTGTTTTCACTGCCTATGTAAAGACAGCAGTGAGTTCACCCTGGGTCAGACTGACCGTACCTCGCTTCCTGTGTTCCCCGGGAGGCTAGAATGGTGGGGGCCCTCTTTTGTTACTGGGGGCCGGTTTTGCCACAGGTTTAAAAGAACTGTGGAGGTCCTCATATGTCCAACAGTTTTAAGGCAACAATAAAGGTGCCAAGAGAACTCTGATGATTAATGTACCTGCTGGAGAGAGATCAGAGTTTTGTCTAGTGGCTGTTTTGACGCATCTTAGGTAGTGCAGAGGGTTAATGTGCCTGCTGCAAAGAACAGTATTTTATGTGCACTGCTTTTGTTATTGAGATCATTTTGTTACTTTGCAGTCCATAAGTTACAATCATAATCTAGCACAGCGAGCTATGAACTGCCATCAAAGAGCTGTATGCAAACTGTGAGGTACATGTTAGAAAGTTATGTTTTTCCTAGTCTTTGATTATCCTAAGTTTGCTAAAAATGGTTTGTTTGGGTAGAAAGAAATTGTTATTAGTAAAGTTAACCCTAACAATTGTGTTACGTTCTGAATCCTGAGTTTATGCTTCTTCAGTCCAAACACTCTTAAAAAATGCATACTAGATTGGATAACATGTGAATCCTACAGTCCCCTTTGTCTTATATAACATTTTCTATACACCGATTTACAAACGTATGGTTCATTATCTCTGTAAGTGTGTGTGGTGTAAAGTGCTCCACAACACCCTATGCCGGTAAGAGTGCCGCTATAAAGCAAATGAAATACATGTGATAGAGGGACTATGGAGAGATGAGAGGCAATGTTAGAGGCTGATGGTGAGGGAACTATTGAAGAGCGCCAATAAAGATTGCCATATCCTGGTGCTCTGTAGAGTCATTGTTTACTTTGATTTAAAAACTAACACAATTGAATATATAAATGTGTCATCGAATGCACTCTTTTTGCCATTTTTCCAATATTTTCTTGGGGCGGGGTGAGACCCCCCCACCAACTCCTATTGTAGTGGCCAGGCTCACTCACTAAGTACCCTATCAGGGCTGGTCTGATAAAATTTGCTAGGCCTGCTTTGGGTTCCGAGCCCTGCCTCAAGTTCACCTTCTTCAGGTGGACAGTACTTCCACCCTTTGTTGAACATCTCAGTTGCAGAATTCACCCTTACTCATACCTAAGTGAGGTAGTTATATTTCTTTAGTAATTGTTGCTTTACGTACATTGCTGCAGGTTTTTGCTGTAAGAAGGCACCAGTGTGATTTGTGTGAATTTTAAAATGGTGTTCTATGTGGCACTGCATAACATAATGCTCAGAAGTCTCACTTTGACTTGTGTTGGACTGAGTAAATCATCTCTGTACAGCTGACCTACTAACATTCAGTGTTCCAGTAAGACGTGCTGTCTCATCTCGCAAGGATGCCAACAAGAATTCAGCCTGCCTATGAAATCCACACAAGCTATTTGAAAACAGCCAAAGGAAGGTGGAGGGAGTGATGGATGTTTGGGCCCTTCAAATATTAAACTAGGCTTACACTTTGGAATTCGAGGGCATTCTGACGGACTGTATGCAAGATCCTCTAAAGCCGGGAGGGTTGCTACAGGAAGTTACAGAACATTTTGCATACAATGCAATCTTTGTGTAGTTCCAAGAGTTCAAAAAAGAAAGGTCTTCTTGTTCCAGAAGACATCAGTTTAATATTAAACTTGAAAAAACTAAATTTCTTCTTGAAAATGATTTATTTAAAATGGAAACAGAACAACAAATAATCCCATTGATTACACAAGGGGACACAAATGACCGGGCTGAGGAACGCTATTAGGGGCGAAACCGCACAGTCTTGGGTTGCTTGTTCAGGGAGGACTTGGCCTGGTGGTTCGAAATGGACTGTTCCCATTGGAACTTCCCCAGACGGATTTGCATATCACTGGGTCACACTGACACAGTATGCAAAATAACAATGGACTGGGATGTATCACTAGTAATGATCAGTGGCTGATATTAATTCAAGAATTCCATCTATCACTTTTGTGTGTACACCTGTGTCTTCCAGGTTCAACATCATATTGGAATACAATACATTCTAGGCCCATTCCACACCGGTTCTTGATCAGTATTAAGCTCTAAAATTATTATTTCACTATTGAAATTGGGGTGTAGGTGGATGGTGGCAGTGTTAGTGCCCGTATTCTACCACAATTATAGATGGTGTTGTACACTGTTGACTATTCCCATCTCCTTCAGTAATGACCAAGGTAGTCCTTGGTGATATGGACCAAAATTGAGGTTTGATTTCTAGAAAGCTATTCAGTGCAACACCACTTCTCCCTCCAGATCAGCGACCTGGGTAGCCATACAGGGTTTGGCTAGTATTTCATTTTTGTTTACTTCTTGCTTTAAATTCCTTGCCATTTGACTTCACTCTGTGATTCTTCGTGTGCATTGATCAGGTTAAACCTATTTTTTGGGGCATTTAGGGTATTCAAACTGGTTGGGAAAAGAGGTCTCACTAGATAATGAAGAACAAGGAAGTGATAGGACGGGATTAGCTTCCAGTATGTAGGAGTAAAGAGGATCAAAAAGGGGAGGGGGCGCTGTCTAGCTTAGAGCGCTGAGGAGCGTGGGATTTGCACACTGCAAACGTTAGACGGGGTATTGATCCTGAGTGGTATGCACCAGGGCTGATGTTGAAGCATTCAGATAAATCCCATTGTGATGAACAGACAGGTGTTGGAGGAAATAAGGAAGTGTCTGATACAAATAGGATGGAATATGAAGCAGTTTGGAACCCATTCATTCAAAATGGGCACAGGGACACAAAGATATCAAGTAGAAGAGCAATTGCATTTGGGGATATGTGGGATGAGGGAGTATTGGGAGTCAGGGAGCCCTAATTGTTATGCTTTTGCTTTGCAAGTGCATTGGAAAGAAAGGGTGAGAAGAGAGTGATATGGCAGTTAGTTGTGTTTTGGGTATATTGGCAATCAATCGTGAAATGGGACAGGGATTATGTGTGGAGTGAGTACTTAAGAAAACAGCTACAGGAGAGATGAGAAGGAACAAGGTTTTCCTGGCCGCTATTATCACCCAGAAGGGGTAGTAGAGGGCAAGGAAACCAGCAGCAATATGCACTGCACAGAAAGAGGTTTGTAGAGCAAGATCAGGTTTTTACAAGGTAAAGGGAAGAAAGGTGGTCTAGTAAAGTGAGATTATTGGGAAAACTGATACTTGGAAAAATTGATCGAGAAGGCAGAAGAGTGGATGGAATGAGCTGTGGAGACAGGTAATAGGAAGAACATATCATAGGAGTCTTTTTCTGGTGGCAATGTGGGGGCTCTAAGTATTGGAGAGTGGGAGAAGGGGAGAAGGTTACAGACAGGAAGTAGGGGAAGAGAGAGGAAGAAGAGAGAATCGAGAGGAGGGTGTGTTTCAGGGGAGGGTAAACTAGGAATTTACGTAAACTCTAGAGGACCGAATGTAGAGCACATGAGAAATTGTTGAGGATGTGGAGAGGAGTAGTGGTCAATGTTAAGGTGCTCTTTAGGACATGTTAGCAGCTCAATCAAAGAACATAAGTGTTGCTCTCAACCAATAAAAGTGGACATTTGCACATCTAACAACAGAGTGCAGTAGCAACTCCCCTCTCAAAGACAGATGCTCTTCAAAAGAGGTGCGTTGTCAGATTGTCATGTGTGGCATGGGTGTGAATCTTTCCTCTTTTGTTTTTTAAACACTTCCAATAGATTTTGAAAAAATAGATTTTTGCAGCATCTCTAATTTGCAGATTCTAAATGGCAGTGTAAATTACATTTAGCACAAAGTGGTCAAATCAGTTTTGCAAATTATATGTTGTTATATGTTATTTTCTAATTATATTTATACCTTATTTCTAAAAGGTACTAAATGTATATATTAGATGCTGCGAATCTGAAACCAATTTTTTTTTTTTTTTGGCCCTGTTAAGAGTTGAGTGCAACTAGAGCATTCTCCATGTGATCCTACAAGATGATTCACCTGCAGTCCTCGGAGCGAGGGTCTATTTATTTCAATAATTCTTCGGCAGAATTGAATAATTTCTGCCTCAGTAAATTTAATATTAAGGGCAAATAGTGTTTTAACCCAATCTTAAATCACATGTGCACTGTGAACTGTGCTTGGTCCAAGATCCTTGCCCATGTACTTTCCTCTGAAATAATTGCTACAACCTGCCTCACTTTCCATAGAATCATGAAATTCACTGACTGCACTTTGTAATATCTAGAGTAGCACTACAGTACTAACACACTACAAAATGCAATTCACAAACCTACGTGCAAATGTCCCAGCCTCTTCCACTCCTGTCTTTTCTATGTGGAGACCTTTCCATGTTTCCCCTGGTGTGAAGATCTCCGCGTGTATGCATTAGCTTTTGTAGTAAATGTGGAAAAGACAGTGGTAAGTGGCTGGAAAATGAGAATACTTTCTCCTAAATTGTAGGGTTTATGAAGGGGTAAGGAATGCTTACAGGGGGAGTAAGGAGGGGTTTAGAGAGGGACAGTCAACCACCCATAGAACCGTAAGACAGGTGAACACATTTTAACACCAACCAATCTCATCCAAGGTGACTTAAATGAATTTACACACCAATCAACGTTTTTCTTCCTTCACTATGTTGGAGAATGGGTTTATGGAATTGCCCTCATTTTGAGAAATCATTATTTTAAGAGGAGAGAGAGGGAGAGAGGATTTATACAGGCAAAGGATCAACATGTTTTGAGTGTCTAGCGAAGCAGTAATGACCAGAGACTCCTTCTCACTTGAAGCAATCCTTGGCTTGGTTGTAGACTGGGCTTCATTCTTCTACATCCTGCTCACACGTTATCCCTGCATGTGTGAAAATATTGACTGCATTCCTGGATCTTTCCAGAGGATCAGCTCAGACAAAGTAGGCATCTGAAAATCAAGCCAGTCTTGATACTTGCATGTGGTACTGAGATGCTCCAGCTGAAGAGTGGACCACTTTATCACCATGCCACAGTCATTGGCAGAAAGTGAAGGGTGGTAAAGGAATTTTATGCCTTTGATCACTTACCTTGTGTGTTAGATGCCTTTAACTGCACCAATGTACCACTTCAACAAACAGCACGCCTTTTCTGTAATAGGCACTGCGTGTACTCCATCAACATGCAAGCTGTCTGCGATGCTTCACTAAACTATACTGATTGTACATTGCCTTTCCTGAAAGCAGACATGCCAGGTGCGTGTTCAATCAGTCACTTTCTGCAGGTCACTTGGATACTAGGAAGTTAGGGGACATCTAGCTCATTGATTTTTAACAATGCCTCACACTAGGACTACATGTGACTTTGACTTTTTTCACAACTATAGAATTATGTTTATGGACCGAATGTTCTATACTTTTTATGGGCATCTTTTAATTTAGCTCCTTTGTCTATCGACTTGATCCATTAAATTTCATGACGTGTTTTCCACCCTCCTATAACTTGCATTTCCCCTCAAAAACTATGTTTCATTTAATGTTGCCCATTCCCAGGGACAGTTTATATTTTCCCAGTCATTTTCAGAAAAAAACACAATTAATAAATCATGTATGAACATTTTCAAAAATGGCATACATTAATATATTTCTTGTTTTTGTAGAATGCAGATTAATGCATTGTATGTCACTCAAAGAAAGTTTATGTTTTCAATAGCCTAATTACATTTTTTAATGCATTAGACTTTGAAGGTAAACAAGGAACAGAACATTAATAACCGTTTCCTATATAGTACCTTCAGCATAAAACATTCAACACACACGACAGCAAGTCTCAGGTATCTTTATAAAAAGAAAAGAATTCTATTTTTCAGAAAGCTTTTCAGCGAGTTAGATGGTAATAGAGCAGTGCTTAACTTCTGCCTGTGTTTACCAGTGCTCGGCACCCGCACTTATTTCTTAACACCAGCACATATTTTTGATAGTGCACCACACAGTGGCACTCTCTATCAATGTTTTCTAGTAGCGCACTTCAGCAACAGTTTGTCACAATTGACTATAGATATAAAAAAATAAAAATGGCAGGTTGTGCAGGCCATTCGCAGTGCTTGGGCGACCTGTTATTTTTATGGGGTGAGATGGACTTATCGAAATTGTGGAGTGTGCTGGTTAGTGGGCATCGATGGCACTAGCTTCAGTCTGGGGCTGGTGCAAAATGCAGTAGCCTCCCGTGAAATACCTTGGGTCAAGGTGCTTATTCATTCATTTATTTAGTTTACAAATTCAGCAATTTCAGTTTAACAAAACAAAAGTTATTTTGTGGGCGTTATCCTACTACCATGTCTGCATAGTATGGTGGTCAAATTAGTTAAAGAGTCTGCTTGGTTTAGGAGCAGTTGAGTTAGTGGTGGCTGATGTGGAGGTTGTAGGAAGTTTAGAGGTGGTGCAGGAGGTGGAGGTGGTAGTGCTAGAGGTGTAAAGGTGGCAGGTAGTGTGTCCCTCCTAGTTGGAGGTGCCTCTTAGGAATCTTGTGAATACATTGGCTGTGAAGAATGTCATAGGCATGTTATGCATACTACCTCTATACTTTTCATGGCCAAAGCATGTTGCCTTGCAGTCTTGCCTTGCAGTCTCTTCCCTCAAACTTCAAAGATATTTTCAGCACATCTTTGCCATGTCTTGGCAACATTATTAAAGGAATGGGTCTACCTGTCTATTATCTGAGAGAGTCCTTCGAGGGAGATAGCTATCTCATGGTGAGTTTTCCCCTTTATATTAATGTTCCCCCACATATTAGACTGTTGGGAAAATAATCCTTCATGATATCTGGATTAGACTATGCCAAACCTCCCACAAGCATGTTAGTCTAACATGGCCAGCATGTTGACCATCACAAAGAGGGGTGCCATCAGGGTGGTTGTGAAGTGCAAGAATGATGGATGGGGAATACCTGTTGCTCATCAGGGGTGATCTCTCCCTCAAATGAAAGAGAAAAGACCCATGAGGCACCTTCATGGGAGGAGTATGTAAGAGACTGAACAGGGGTACCTGTTTGGTGTGTGTTGCGCAAGCAGAATTTGCATTTATGGCTACTTCACTGAAAGCTGGGGACTGTTAATCCTCCAAAATAGGTTTTTAGAAACCTGCTGTCTGGTCATGAAGTTGTCTTCTTGTAGATGCTTTGTTTGAGCAACAATGTCTTCTTCCTTGTCCAGATTGTCCTGGATCCTCCTCCTCGGTGTTTAATTTATAAAAGAACGCTTTCTGGTGCCCAATGTTCTGCTCAGAAGCCTGTTGCTGGTGTGGTTAAATGCCGGCATGCCCAATACCAAAACTGGTAGTCTTAAATGCACTTGTTCCTCTTTACGCTTTAATCCACTACCAGACTGACCTTGCCCCTTTATCTTGCTCTTGGAGGTTGCTGCTTTCTCCCTTTATAATGGTTTTTCCTTCTTCTCCTCTTCCTTCTTCCCCATTTGTTTGTTACTCCCTCTCTTGATCTTGGTACGGAAAAATAAGTGTTGGTTCCCAAAAACACATGCCGATGGCCCCCACTGGCAACCACTGGTTCAAATTAAGCACTGTTCCTCCTCCTGCTCTTCTTCTGCAGCAGCAGTGTTGGACAATGCAATAGTTGTTTGGAGGAGGATTAGAATGTCTTCTTGAATTGCTGACTGTCCTCTGTAAATGGTTCATCATCAAGGTCCGGCATATTGTCCCCAGTATCTGCAAAAAGAACATGTAAACAGTTGAAGTATATCAAATACAGTTTTGTGCCAAAAGTGCTAGACAGTACTTTACTTGACATTTTCAGCAAAAATATAATTAAGCTAACACCCTTTGTAGAAAAAAGAAACATTTGAAACTAAAACATGATCCATGTGTGGAATTATTGTACCGCAACAATGTTAACTCACTAGCTCGAGCCACAAATACTTCATTTCTGGATGCCCTGTGATGTCAGCTGCTGAATCAGTGTACTCGTACTTGGTGTTGCTAAGCTATCTTCTGATATGGCAGATGTAGAGTGATTAATTATATTGAAAGATTATTGAAAAGCTATAAAAATGCAATGTTGACCACAAATGGTGATACATTAGAGTTAAACATGTAGAAGGAAAACAATAAACACCAATAAAGTACTTTTATCTTTTTTACATAAAATAAGATGAATGATGAGATGTAGCATTAAAGATCAGAGGTTCCCAGACTTACCTGATCGACAGATGGTAGAGGGCCTAATTGCTGCTGCTAGGATTTCTCCTGATATCATCAGCATTGATATTCGCAAGAAGGACACCAGGTATCATATTATGATAGTAGCTGACAGCAGAATAAGACATATGCAGGAGAGTAACCCATACTAAGTCATACAGGAAGATTAATTATTGTTGTTTTCAATACAAATGTAGAGACCCACAAGGATTCTCCTCCTGCTAGTTAAGAGAAGGTCCAACAGATATCTTATAGCTCCTCCCTTACAATGCTAAGTCTTTAGGACGGTTTTGTCAGGAAAAATACAACATATCCAGCAATTGTCTAATATACTGACCAGGGTATAAATAGAGATGTGTGACAATATACAAACAGGTACCCTGTCAGTTACAAATGAAGAGGTTAGATCAGTGATACTCAAAGTACGGCCCGGGGCCGTATGCAGCCCTTTGACCTTTACATGCGGCCCCCAAAGCAGCAGTAGCACTAGGCTGCTATTTACTCCATTTAACAGGGGACACTTTATTTAAACTTGATAGAAGATAAGGAAAGGAAGTAAGGATTTTGTCCTGCACCGCTTTAACTGCAGGAACACTTTAATTCTTTAAGAAAACTTGCAGCAAATGTCTATAACTATAAGTGCTCTTAAAAATTCTAAAAGTTTATTTCATTTACACACAGGACCATTTAATCTAACAGTCCATGGAGAAGTATTTTTTTAAAACGAAGGTTTCAAACATAAATTCAGAAACTTTCATTCTTCCCCCACCCCCAACATTCATTCTTACCCCCCACCTTGATAACAATGCCAATAGTGAAATAAGATGCAAGTCATCTGTTATCTGCACTCTTTGATTGGCCTGATTTGCTATTATATATGAACAACTTTATAGTTTATTAAATCAAACACAGGAGAATGGTTTGCACAGAGCACATACCAAAGTCATGCATTGTGACGTCCTCCTACATACAATAATCAAGAAAAAGAAGGGAACGTGAAATAAATCAATTGTCTAGGATCACACAGTTTGGTAAAGTTGAGAAGCAGGGATCAATGCCAGGTTTTCTGGTTTCACATTGTGTGATTCAGCCACTAGATCTATATGCTTTGCTGCCCCCTATCGCCACCATAACACCACAAACCCTCCCCACCCAGAGCCCCCTCCTCCCTTTGATCGGCATGCTGCTAGCATCAATGCGGCCCTCGGTCGCACCACAGGCCAAACTTTGTGGCCCCTGGGAAAATGTTTGCGAGTACCCAGGGGTTAGATCCAAACCCAAAAGATCAGACATTCAATTTACCAGACACTGACGTCCGCGTGCTCCATGGCATCAGTCTGGGTTTTGATGCTGTGCTAGAAGTAGATGTTGTAGCAAATGGTGCATGGCACAACAACACAGGACCTTAGTGGAGGAAAATATAATCAAAAAACAATAGTTTAACAATATAAATGTCAAGGTCAGATTTGACTACAAATATTAAAGCCATTAAAAAACACATTGTTAAATACAGTGTTCTGGTTTAGCAAACCAAGTGAAAGAAATCCCCTATAGTGTTATGAAGAATGTGATTTATAAAGACATACTAGTACAAATAAACAAAATATTATCTAGATATTTATATGGTCTGTGTTAGAAGTTCAATCAATCAATCAATCAAAAAAATCTCTTAAGCGCACTACTCACCCGTTAGGGTCTCAAGGCGCTGTGGGGGACGGGGTTGCCGGTTACTGCTCAAAAAGCCATGTCTTGAGGTGCTTTCTGAAGGTTAGGAGGTCCTGGGTCTTGTGTAGGTTGGTGGTTAGGGAGTTCCAGGTCTTGGCGGCGAGGTGAGAGAAGAATCTGCCACCGGAGGTGGTGCGTTGGATGCAGGGGACTGTAGCGAGGGCAAGGTTAGCGGAGTGGAGCTGTCGAGTTCGTATGTGGAAGTTTACTCGTTCATTGAGGTAGGCCGGTCCAATGTCGTGGAGGGCTTTGTGAGCGTGGACGAGTACTTTAAAGATGATCCTTTTGCTGATGGGCAGCCAGTGTAGGGATCTGAGGTGGGTGGATATGTGTTCGTGGCGAGGGAGGTTGAGGATGAGACATGCGGCTGCGTTTTGAATTCACTGGAGTTTTCTTTGAAGCTTGGCAGTGGTCCCTGCGTAGAGGGCGTTGCCGTAGTCCAGTCTGCTGCTGATGAGGGCGTGGGTGACCGTTCTTCTTGTTTCTAAAGGAATCCATTTGAAAGTCTTGCATAGCATGCAAAGGGTGTTGAAGCAGGAGGACGATATGGTGTTGATTTGCTGGGCCATGGAGAGAGATGAGTCTAGAACGATGCCAAGGTTGCGTGCGTGGGCGGTGGGTGTTGGGGGCGGTCAGAGGTCAGAGGGTGGTGGGCCACCAGGAGTCGTTCCATGCTGTCTTGTTGGGGCCGAAGATGATGATTTCTGTTTTGTTTGAGTTAAGTTTGAGGTGGCTTGCTGTCATCTATTTGGCGATGTTGATGAGCAGGTTTATCTTGGCGGTGGCTGGTTCCTGGTGAGGGAGTTGATGAGCTGGGTGTCATCTGCGTAAGAGATGATGGTAATTCCGTGGGGGCGGAGGATGTTGGCGAGAGGGGCCATGTAGATGTTGAAGAGGGTGGGGCTGAGGGAGGATCCTTGGGGGACCCCGCAGATGATCTTGGTGGCTGGAGACCGGAAGGGAGGGAGGCAAACTCTTTGGGTTCTTTCGGTGAAGAAGGAGGTGATCCAGTCCAGGGCCTTGTGTCAAATTCCGGCATCAAAAAGTCATGCGTGGAGGGTCTGGTGGCATACAGTGTCGAATGCTGTGGAGAGGTCTAGGAGGATGAGGGTGACGGTCTCGCCCTTGTCCACTCTGGGCCTGATGTCGTCTGTGCAGGCGATGAGGGCGGTCTCAGTGCTGTGGTTCTTGCGGAATCCAGACTGGGAGGTGTTGAGTATGTTGTTTTCTTCTAAGAAGTGAGATAGTTGGGCATTGACTATCTTCTCAGCAACCTTTACGGGGAAGGGGAGAAGAGAGATGGGACGGTAGTTTGCGAGGTCTTCCGGGTCTGCTTTGGGTTTTTGAGGAACGCGTTGACTTTGCATGCTTCCAAATGTCTGGTATGGTTGAGGTGTCGAACGAACTGTTGATGACGGCGCGGAGCTGGGGAGCGATGATTTGGCTGGCCTTGTTGAAAATGTGATGGGGGCAGGGGTCTGTAGGGGAGCCTGAGTGGATGGAGTTCGTGGTTTTGTCGATTTGTTCGTCGTTGGTGGGGGTCCAGGTGCGTAGTTGGTTGGTGTGGGAGGGTGTTGTGTTGTTGGTTGTCTCGGTGGTGGTGATGGTGGGTGCTGATGCTGTGAAGCTGTTGTGCATGTCTGCGATTTTGAGGTGAAAGTAGTTGGAGAGGGAGTTGCTGAGGTTTTGGGAGTGTGGAAGGTCGATGGTGCTGGATTTGGGTTTGGTGAGTTCTTTGATGATGGCAAAGAGTTCCTTGCTGTTGTGTGTGTTGTTGCCTATGCGTTCTTTGTAGAAGGACCGTTTGGTGGTCCGGATGCGTTGGTGGTGTTTGCGCATGGCTGTTTTGAGGGCGGAGAAATTGCTCATTGAGGGTTCTTGGTGCCAGGCTTTCTCAATTTTACAGAATTCTCGTTTGGAAGTTTGGAGTTCTGTGGTGAACCAGGGGGCGGTCTTGACGGTGCAGGTGTTGTTTTTTCTTTTCAATGGGGTGAGGGAGTCTGCGCAGGTTGTTAGCCATTGTGTGAGGTTGTGGGCGGCAGTGTTGGGGTTGTTGGTAATGGGAGGTGGTGCTTGGGTGAGGTTGGTGATCAGGTGTTCTTTGGAGATCTTACTCCTCTTGGGGTAGGGTGTAGTGTGTTGTTGGTGGTGGGTTTCATGAAGGAGAAGTGGACGCAGTGGCGGTCAGTCCAGTGGAGTTCGGTGGTGTGAGTGAAGGTGATGTGGCTGCTGGAGGTGAAAATGGTGTCAAGCGTGTGTCCTGCTGAGTGAGTGGGTGAGGTGACCAGTTGCTTGAGGCCGAGGTTTGTGAGGTTGTCCAACAGGGCTGTGGAGTTGCAGTCATGGGTGCTTTCCAGGTGAAGTTGTCTTTGAGGAGTACATGTGTGAGGTGTCCCTAAAAAGGTAGATGTGGGGGGAGTAAAGACAAATATAGCTTTGTTTTAGTGAGAGAGAGGGATTTATAATCTTGCCTGGCACCACATTAATGTTGTACAAAAAAAGGGCATCCCATTTAGCAGGTAGGGGTGATTATGGGGAGGACACCCTTCTCAAGGTGTGTGAGACAGAGATGGGATCCAGGTACGCCTCCAGGAAGAGCTTGTGCCAGCTGAATGTAAGAGAACTTATCCTTTACCTGCCTCCTTTCATCTTGCCAATTCTTTCTAATAGCCCCCACAGTTCTTTCTAATATCACCCTCTTCTCACAATAGATTGATGGACTGTGTCACTTTCTGTCATATGGCTGCCTTCTGTGTTCCACTGAGAGTGAACGGAGGCAGCCCATGTGGGTGTGATTTGTAGTGTTGGTAAACTCTAATTACAGGAACCCTCTTCTACTAGTGAAGTTTCTCTTCTTTTTCATAATTGTGGTCTGCATTACTGCAAAAGAATGTGTTGGCTGCGGAATATGAAAGACAAAGAGAAAAAGCAGAGCCTATGGTGTGGACTGTACTTATAGTGTTGTAAAAGAATGGATGTCAGGTGTGTGTATGATTTGATTCAGATGTTTGTAATTCTTCTATTAAGTGTTTTCGTTTTGAAGTTAACAATTGTTGTAGTGGTAATGTCTAGTAACAAGAATGTGCCCACAGGAAGGAGGTGACATAGAGCAGATGTGGCCTTGATGCCACAAGTGGCAGTTTGGAACAGAGAAACAGTTTCAAATCCCAGCCTTGGCTCAACATCCTGTTATCCTGAGAAAATCAGTTTATCTCACAGTGCCTTAAAAATGTGTAATATTACAGAGCTCTAATGTCAGGCCAGGTTTGTGCCATATAAAACCACCAAAAAAGGAAACACGAATGTACCAAGGTGTATCATCCCATGCAACTACAAATATTCTAAACACTTTAAATATTACTTGATGTACGACCTAAATTTCCAGTCAGTACTGCCCTCAAACCATGCACAATGTTATTATTTTTTTAATAACCATATATTTGCAATCAAGCCTTTCCAGGGAAAACCATATCTGGCAAAGATCACACCTTGCATCAGAGGCAAGCAAAAGGGTGCGCTATAAATGTGATGTGAGTTATTACTGATAACTGGGATACGACGTGTGTAGTGGCCGGCAGAGCCGACAACTCATGTCATCATCTCTTGGCAGAGAATGGGAACAACGCATCTTCAGGAATTTGAGACACGCTGCTGAGATTTCTTACACAGCAGTCACAAGTGACTGAGTTTGAGTTGAAAGCCCGGCGCCTTACCTTTACATAGTTTTTACAGACTCATTTGCATTCTGGCAAAGTTACTCAGCCCCCCTTTGGTCTCGCAGCCAGGAGTGAAAGGGGGGAGGGGGCAACGTTTGATAATTAAATATCCTTTGGTCACCGAAGAATGTATCACTATGTTCTATTGCTTTCAAGTTAACAACTGATGTAGTGGGAACGCCGGCGGCGTGTGCGTTGAGAGTGCCTTCACACATGGAGGCCCCGCCTCCCCCTTGGGTTGGCGTCCAGAGCTGTGACACCGCCCACACCCCTCTAAAGCCTGGCAACAGCACTATGGTAAGTCGAGTAACGTGCAGTATTACCAATATCAAAGAGCTTTACAAAACATAATTCATCACAGACATGGAATATCTGATAAATGAGTGCAAAAGCCGACAAGATACTTTTCATTAACTGTATTTTTCTGGACGTCTTTTTTCCATGGCAATTGTAATGAGGCACATAGAGCAGAGGGAGGGGCGTGGCCTCAGATGAGAATTCCACTGCCTCACTAAAGCCTACTACATGAGACTTACGTCCTGATAATATTAACCTTGTAATTGTTTAACTTCGAATGTAGTACCCTGTGCTGGCAAATCACTGTAATACGTGCGCGGAATAGGCATATTTACATTTATACATCTGTAATTTTGTCGATTTTTCACATTAGGGTGGATTCCTCTTTTTGTTCACATTAAAGAACGTTTTCCATGGCAATTATATAACCTAGACATATAATTTTGGGGTTCTTTCACCTCTATTTTAGTCTTGTTATTACATTGTTTCAGGAATAATTCTTTCCTGTTAAGAGTGCTCTGTAAGCTCCATTTATCCTTCCCACGGCTGCTGCAAAGAAGCAGATTGGGAATGGTTTGTGCTTTAAATATCAAATCCCGCACAGTGCTGTGTCAAGGCAAAAAGACTACTCCGTGACCCACCAAACGGCCACATGGCTGACATATTTACTTCCTCCACCGTCAACTCCTCGTCCTCGCTCCCTACAAAGTTCCAGGTCATTGCCTCATCTCTGCTCGCCACTTCCTGTGTCTGTCCCCATCTCTTCCAATCCCCACTCTGTATTGTATTGTATTGAAATTACATAGGGCTTAGTACCTCTAAGCGGGGCACTAAAGCGCTTGCCCACACGGACAGCAAGCAGCAATGGAGGAAGCGGGCCACCTTTGTGTTTGATCCTATGAGGGAAGTGTTTCCATGCTGTGCGTGATGACCTCTGAGGTACAGTTTTATTGCATACAGCACCTAGTGTGACGGATGAACAGGTGTGAGAGACAGATGCACAGTTTATGTTTTCAGTAATCTGGCAGCCTTGACCAGCTTTGTAGAGCATTTTATGGTATTTCTTATGACCACGGTCTACTATTCTGGCTAATGCACTGAGTTGCCCATCATGAAATATGTTTAAAGTCAATGGCCCTGAGCCATTTCACAAGATCATTTCAGTAAAGTATAACTGCAGAAAGAATCAGCTTTAAAATCGGTTTTAGGTAGAAAAAATGAATAACATAGGTTGGTCACTTGAGCTAATGAAGGGATTATCAGTCTTTTAAAATGGTTCGGTTATTCCAGTAATGGGATAGGATAGACTCAATCAGTGCCTCCATCAGCACATTAGTAACTAATCAAAACAGCTGATTCACTGTCCCCAGGAGGCTACATTCCATCACTGATTGGTGCCTACATGAAGCTCCAGGCGTATATGTTCATCAGATGTTGTAAGGAGAGATAGAAGATGCCCCAGTTCATGTAGAAACACCGTGCCCTAGAAGCTGTGGTCTAAAAAGCTCAGAGTGGTGATTAGAATTTTACAAAAATCCCCATGTAATAAAGCAAGATATATCTCTGTAGTATGTAGTATCTGTTTTAGTATGTGTTTCTTTATGCTGTGCCTTTAAATAGTTTGTTGTCACCATGTTCCAAATGTGTCATAAGATTCCATGGAAGATAAGATAAGATAAGTCACTTTCAGGTGATCTCAAATGTTTTGCACAAGTGGCATCTGAATTGTCGTGTGAAAATCAAATATGTGTACACAAAGATTTAATTGTACCACCTACTGCAATAAGGAAACATTTGTGTTCGATGGCACATGAGGGACACTTAGGAATTTCAGCCACTGTTAAAAAACTTAAACAACATTTTTGGTGGCCAGGTATAGACAAAGCAGTTTCTCAATTTATTGAACTTTGTCCTCAGTGTATTGCTTCGGACAAACATTGGAAAACTACACACAAACCTTTATTTCCTGTGGAGATGCCTGAATCTCCTTGTGTGAAGGTGGCTTTAGACTACTCTGGTCCTTTCCTTATTCTTCCGAGACAACAACGTTACCTTATTGTGCTAGTAGATTATTTTTCAAAATGGATCTATTACGATTTTGTTGAATCACCTAGTACGAAAACAGCTATTGATTTTTTAAAGAAGACTTTTCAAATTGAGGGTTCTCCACGCTATATTGTCACAGACAATGGTATGCATTTTGTCTCAAAAGAAATGAATGAGTTTTTGACAGGTCTAGATATTTCACACATAAAAGTGGCTCTATATAGTCCATCTTCTAATGGCTTAGTAGAGCGGGCTAATCGTATACTGAAAGAAGGTATTCAGACTGCCGTTTCATTGAACATTGACGTGGAAACTTTTCTAAAAGAAAAAATCTGGGCGTATGTAACAACTCCTCATTCCACAACAAATGTTTCTCCTTTCAGAGTGCTTCGAGGCAGAGATCCTAAATCTAAACTTATTCCTCAGTGGTTGAGATTAGCCCCTAATAGTAATGACATTGCTATAGATTGTGAGACTATTAGGAATAATGCACTAGTTAAACAGATCAAACAGAAGGATTATTATGATAAAAAGAATAATGTTCGCGAAGTTAAAATAGAAGTAGGTAATTGGGTTTTAGTTAAAAAACCCAACAAATGTTTAAAGGGGTAAACAAAGTTCATGTCCCCTGTGAAAGTACAAAAAGTTACAAAAACGTCACTTTTGTTACAAGGGAAAGGGTGGTGGAACAGAGATAGTGTGGTTCCTATTTCTGATATGCAGGCTCACATTCATCAAAATGTTTGTAAAGCAAAACATCCAGAAGATTCTATGCTTTCCACTGATGTTTGTCAGGATTTTAAATGTGTTGATGATAATTTTGTTCTCTCACAACAAAATAATCAGCAACTCGCCAGTAGAGGTACTGCATGTAATCAAATGGCAGGAAAGTTACATGACACTCTGTGTTCAAGTACAAGATCCGTGGGTGTCCGTCAAGTAAAGGTGCCAAGAAAATTTAAAGACTTTGAATTGTATTAGCGAATTCTAAAGTTTTTGTATTACTATGTTTTAAGATTTGAATTGTGTTTTATTTTGTATTTTATAATTTAATTTTTTGGTTAGCTTTAAAAGGGGGAAGGTGATGTAGTATGTAGTATCTGTTTTAGTATGTGTTTCTTTATGCTGTGCCTTTAAATAGTTTGTTGTCACCATGTTCCAAATGTGTCATAAGATTCCATGGAATCTTTGACAGGCTGTTGGTTGTCAAGTGCTGGAAGGGATGGGAGAGTTACTGTCAGCTGGTGCTTCATGTCGTGGGTTCATCTACTCTGAGAAATAAAAGACACAAACAGTCTTCTACCTTTTTACTGTCTTGTGTCTCACTGTGATCATCGCTACAATATTGCTCCAACTCAGGGCATTAATGTGAAAGGCATGCCCCAACCTCTAGCTTACACTCTGAACTATTGGCTCTTTGGTGTTCCCCACACTAATCAGCAGAATTACCACTCCCTCCACCTTGAGGCCCCAGACCTTTTCCCATGTAAGACTGATACTGCTGCAATTTGTGATGATGACAGTGCTTGAAGACAGACTCATGACTCTACAGATTTTTGCAACATAACATGAAGCTTTCCATGTGTCTGTCTTCCTTGTCCCTGCATGGTAGATGACAACAATGGATGTGCTGTGTGGCCCGGGTTGCTTCAGACCTACAATGACATCTAGCCGCATAGACAGATGACACTGATTGTCCATTTGGTGAGAGGGAAAAGTGCTTTCCATACCAGCTTCTTCATATGTTCTTCATATGTGTCCCTACTACTTCTTTGACTTCAAATCTTGGGACTGGAAGAAGCAATAAAGGCTTTATACAAAAAAGCCATTTCGATAGTTTAAAGAGATGTCAAAGGATGCTGAACTGTGAAAGAGACTCTCATAAAAAGCTTTCCTTTCTTGACTCAGCAACAGATTTGTAACAAGATCTTGGCTAATGACTTCTTCAAATCCATCACCTGGAGAGGTGACTCCACCTCCATCCCCATCTCTGTACCCTCAGCTCTTTTACTGCATTTTACTGTCCCACCCTCATATTGCATAATTCTTCAGTCAGGATAGGTATTCTGCAACAAGAACACAGTCATTTCAAACAACCATATGAATTCTTTACAATCAGTCTGACATGTCAGTCTTTAACAAAACATACCAAACAAGAATTTCTAGAAGACATATAAGCCTATGGGAATGGCCATTAAGCACAGACCCCTGTGCTGAATCCTTAAACCGTATCCTTTAGCCTCTGCTCAGATGATTCCAAAATCTTTATCTGTCCTTAATGTTGTGTTACTTCACACAACTAGTCTTTTCCTTTAGTCATGGCTTTCTTGTTCAAAGTCAAATTGCTAGGGTGTCCTTGAAGAAAGAGGGGATACCGAAAATAGTAATGGCCATTTAGTGCACTAATCTGATGTCCAGTTAATGGGCCTGAATAGCTGGAGAGGTAAATGGAGAAAAGATAGTCGTAGTCAAGGCAGCACCAGATGATCAACCAAGTTTCAGGTTTCAAGATTGTTGGAAGCTGTCTCAAAGAGACGGGCAAGTATGTTCAGGTTATTCTTGTTGCCAGCCGTGGGGCTTGGAACTCAAGGATGGCTCCGGTGGAAGACACAGCTCTCTCTATCGTATCGCAAAGCCAAGCAGGGGGCTGTGTTTGAAAAATTTACATATAGCCTGCAATACAAAGTGTTTTTCTGGAGCCTTCTTGAAGATTATGGAGGGCTTCCTTTTAATTAGAAGGCTGTTGGGAAACGGTGGCTGGAAATTGAAGGCTGAGTAAACAAACACATTAAGCACTGAAGCATTCCTGAAGATTATTCAGTGTTTCCTAAATAAAGACTGTCTCTGACAGGAAACTGAGGCAAGGAGTGGAGACCTTTAACTAGATGGCGTAGTAGCTGAATACTTAAACACACAAGTATGCCAGGTTACCTTAAGGGCATCAGTAAGCAGAAACTTTTAACTAATCAGCAAAACCTGTTGGGACATTTGAACAAATGAACAACAGACAAGGATCAGGCGACCTCAAAGTCAGCAGGCAAAAGGGGTTATTAACTAATCAGCAGCACCTATTTGCATTAGCACTTAGGTAAAAAGCTCTTGAAACAGTACACTCAAACTATGGTACATAGATCACAATCAAGGACTGATTCCAACAGGTTTGGACAATGTTTGAGTGGAGTAAATCCTGTCTGTTTTTTCGCAAATATTGTCATTGTCTCCTAATAATTTCTTGGTACCCAGGAGACTATCCATGAAAAGCCAAATTGATGCCTGGATGTTAGACCTGCCACCTTTGGCCTGTTTCCCCTGTCCTTTTGCCTTTTGACCTCCTGTTTTTATGGTATGCTGGTCTTTGTTTTTGCTGGTTTATTATCTACACACTTTACCACTGCAGATCATTACTAAAGTGCAAGTGCTCCCTGTGGAAATGATGTTACTGATTGGTCTTTCATGATTTACATACTTGATATACCAGTAAGTCCCTAGTATAGTGCGCCATATGTGCCCAGGGCCTGTAAATTAAATGCTATTAGTGCAGCACTGATTTTGCCACCCACATGAATAGCCCTGTAAACATGTCTTAGCCCTGCACTGCAGTGTCTTTGTGCAGTTATAAACTGCCATTTCGACCTGGCAAGTGCACCCACGTGCCAGACTCAAAAATTGTCTTTCACTACATGAAAGTCACCCCGGAGTTAGGCCCTAGGTAGCCCCATGGGCAGGCTGGGAGCAGCTAGAGATATGGAGTTTGGGGTATCTGACCTCACAATTTAAAAATACATCTTTTAGTGGGGTTAGTTTTTACATTGTATATTTGAAAATGCCACTTTTAGAAAGTGGGCATTTACTTGCTCAACCATCCTGTGCCTGTCTGTGGAATCCACGTCTGTGTAGCTGACAGCTGGGGCCTACTGCATACACTCTAGACAGTCACACAAAGGGAGCTTAGGTGTCCCTTACATAGCATGATGGGTCTTCCTGGGCTGAGAGTGGTGGGAGGAGCTGACACCTGCACAGAACTCGATCTTGTGAGGAGGAAGAATTTGCCCTTGAAGTTTGCCTACTTCAAAGTCCAGAACTAGAATAAATATTGGACCCAAAACCCCAGACTTTTAGAACACTTCTCGATCAAGAAGAACCTCTGTCAAGGAGAAGGGCTGAAGAGCTGTGAGGAGGAGTACTGCCCCTTTGCTGTGTGTGGTTTGCTGGGTTGGCCTGCAGGTGATGCGTCTGCTGTGGAGAGGAAAAAGACTGGTCTTTGCTGTGTATCCTGCTTGTGAAGTTTCTCCAACGGCTTGAAGTAGAGCTTTTCTCCTGTTGGAAGTCTCAGGGACATCAAAGACTTCACCTGCCAGCCTCTGGGTTCTCTTGCTGAAGACCCTAACTTGCCAACAGGTGCTTACTTCAGTTCCTGTGCCATTAGGAGTGAAATCAGGCATAAAAATAGAAGAAACAGGCACATCTACTCCGAACAACTACAAAACCAGTGCAGCTGCTCTTCTCCTTGCCACTGCCTGCAATCAAAGCTGTGGTCCCCACAGAAGTGTGACAACCGCGACCAATATTGCAGGCCAGACACTGCCGCAGCACCTCTGAAGTCCTGCAACATCATGAGTCCTGAGTGCTGTGTCACCGCCGCCCATGACACCCGACTCCGCCGTGGCACCTGTGATCCTGTGGTGTGACCGCGACATCACAAAGTTACCCCTGGACTCATCGACCCCGCTGGGTCGTAAGGAACCAACGCTCGCTGCCGACACCATCTCACCTCCACTGCCTCCCTAAAGAACTGATGCCTCACCTCCCCTGTGTAGCAGTAAGGAACCACCGCCTCACCTCCTGCATAGCAGTACAAAACTGGCACTGCAATGACTCCAGCGGCACCTCACCACCCGACTCCATGCCACGCCTTTGACTCTGCCTCTTTTTCAAGGTACTGTACCTGAGGCCCATGTGACTCCATGACTGACACCATACTCCCTCTCAAGTGGCGTTTGACTGTTGGGAATGACTCCTTCACAACACCGTGATGACACCCGTTGGAGCTATTGTGTTTTAAAGGACTTTATTGGGATTAAATCTTTAAAAAATCCTTTATTTGCTTGTGTGTGTTGGATTTTTGTTGTTTTGGTCTTGTATTGACTATTTTTCTAAACTGGTGTGGTGTCCATTTGTAGTGTTTTCACTGTGTTACTCTGCGTGGGTACAAATACTTAATACATTGCCTCTGAAATAAGCCTGACTGCTCATGCCAAGCTACCAAAGGGGTGAGCAGGGGTTTTCTTAGGAGTGTGACTCTCTTATCCTAGCTAGAGTGAGGGTCCCTACTTGGACAGGTTGTAAAATGACTGCCAACTAGAGACCCCATTTCAAAGAGTTGGACTTTGAGTATTCCTCTTAGACAGCCACAAACAGTGAGAGATTAGGTGTGACTGGATAGGCCATCACAGGCAGGACGGGAGGGAGGAGCTGGGCACAGCCGCGCTTACACTTGAATAGGCTCTGCCTTCCTCCACACAAAGGGCTGCATATCCCTGTTAGTTATTCTGGAGCCAGAGCAGGGAAGGCAGGGGATCTGTGCACTTCAAAGGCATGCCTCTAGAATCTTCTCTACACTTCAAAGGCACCACTGCGTATAAAAGAAGGACCTCAGAAGCCATCTGTTAAGTACACCTCTGGACCTGTGGATACTCTGCCAGAAAGAAGGTCTCCCATGCTGCTACAAGGACTGCCACTCTGCTGGACTGTTGCTCCATAGGAACTGCTGCCTTGTTGTGCTGGCTTGCTGCTTGCTGCCCTCTTGCCTGAGGAAGAAGAACTGGACCTACAACTTCATGCCGAACCCAGGACCCCAGAGTGACACAAAGGGCTAGTCTGCTGGCCTCCTGATCTGAAGCTCAGGAATATACAAGACTCCCTAGCAGCTCCTTGACCAATCTTCAGCGAGTTATGGGCCCCCAAGTTCTGCCTCTCAGGTCATCAACCCTTAGTATGGCTCTCGAGCTCTTGAAATCAAGCTTTTGGGCTCTTTGCGACCTCAAATGGGCCAGTTTATACTGGAGCCACACCGCTTGCACCGAAAATCAGTGTGAGCTACCGCCAGCCCATCTCTTTGTACATCAGTATCGACAGCCTGTTGGAGGACCGTAAACATGAAGCTCTAGCTCGCCCATCCACGACATTCTGTCTGCTGATCGCACCACGCCAACTAACCCCCGCAATGTTCTCCTTGGTCCTTGTGCCCTTTCCATTGTGAATGGGACTTGGCACAAAACTTGAGAAAAAACCTTCAGTGGAACTAATCTGGGACTGTATCCGACCTGTGCTTCATCGTGATCGGCCTCAACTTTTGACTTTGACCCACTCCAGCACAACACTATTTTACACTTTGTTATTTAAAAACTCACAACTATGGTCCTACTAATTGTTTTTTTGTTGTTTTTATCTTGTTTTATTAATTAAGTCTATTCTTCTAACCTTGTGTGAGATTTTTTTGTGTGGTCTTTTCACTGTTTTAGTGTTTGAAGTGTTGCACAAATAATTTACGCATTGCCTCTAAGTTAAGCCTAACTGCTCTGTGCCAAGCTACCAAGGTTTTGAGCACAGGCTAATTTTGGGTTTGCTTGTACCTTACCCTGACTAGTATTGTGGTTGCTTCTTGACTAGGGCTCACACCCCAGTCAGCCAGCAATCCAGTTTTAAACATAACTATATTAGCTCCCCTTGCTGTCCTTCAATCTCTTCAAAACCAGCTGCATCATTTACAAAGCCATCACGACCACTGCCCCCCTTATCTTGCTGACAAGCTTACCACATTTGGTGGATCTGGGCACATCCACAGATACAACACCATCAGCCTGCAGACTAAGAGCTGTTAAAGTGGAAAATATATACAGTAAGCATTTTCTGTTTATGTACCCAGCATCTGAAACAACATCCCCTTACCCTTATGAAATGCCCTTGCGTTACTCCAATTTAGAAAGAGTTGAATAGTCACCTTTTTAAAGAACACTTCATCACAAATAATTAATCGTCCTCAACCTAGCTCCCTCTACTGTTATTAATTGACTTTATGCTTCTTTGACCATGTACAGGACTCTACTGCCTTTTGACTTGGTTTGCGCTATAGAAATACCATACCTACATAAACTTATCTTCAAAATATATATCGATATCTTAGCTATGATATTTTTGTAGGACAATATTTAAAAGACAGTATTCTGGTAAAATAGCATCAAGATTCCAAGGTCCACTCCAAATTGCGATTCGGTACCAGATGTACCAGGGAGCGCATCCTCACGCAGCCCTTCCTCATAATTGGCAGCCAGGATCCTTGGCAGATCAATCATACTTCCTTGATTTCCAGGCTTAAATACTGTTGCTCTCTCTAAAACCTATTTTTAGATGGCCATTATTCAGCCTCAAAGAAGTTTTCATACACCCGTCAAAATCCCATAGGATGCAAACATGGCATGCCCTGCTGAAGTAAATCACTATGCATTGAACCGCCATGTCTTTTTATTTTTTCCACCAAACCAAACAAGCATTGGTAAATGCATTAGGTTTCGCCTATGTGAATTTTTTTTTTGTTGTATTTGAATATATTTGACACAAATTAATCAGTGGGTAATGCAGTATTGTAGTTTATGGAACCTGAAATACTGCAACAGTCCTTTGGCAGCAAGCATCTCCTTGCTACTCTCGTTGGGCTTGATTAATTGCCGTCAGTGTGACAAAGTGATGTTTCTCATTTTTTATTATATTTGTGTGAGCACCCACTGCCTCACAGATTTGTGAACTCGCTGTAACGTGCAAATGTAAAAGGACTACATTTTAAAAATACTCCTTACTTTGACAAAAATGGTTACTCACGAGATTGTAAGCAGTTATTGTCTGGTTGGAGCACAAAAGAAACAGCAGCATTTACACCTTTTTTGTTCCTGAGTAATAAACCCACAGGCAAAATTTGCCACAGGATGCAGTGTAGTGTCTTTTGGCCAGGCAATCACACAGAGATAAGGAGGCGTTACAGAATTTGGGATCCCCTGCAGAACTGTGGCTGAGGGTGCTACGTTACACTAGAGTGGCCTTGTAATGTCCAGGTACTGAACTGCATTTAATAATACACGATTTTCATTTTGTACCACACATTTTCTTAATCCACTGCTCATGGTAAAGTGTCACTCAAGGGGTCACACACAAAAGATATAAATGTCATTCATAGGTACCTTGAAAAAATAGGCAAGTCACTCATATCCTTACGGAAAACATGGCAGCAATGGGAAAGGATAACATCAGTAACATATTGTACTCGGAGAAAGAAGATGACAAGGGAAGACCACAGACAAAGCAACAGGGAAACGTTTCCTGGAAATAATAGCCAAGAGGATAAGGAGCTCAAAAGAATCTAATCCAATTTTCAGTCTTCATTTTAACCAAATTCTGTTATTCTTTTCTGGTTTCAGTTTCTTACAACAAGTGAATTGTGCTTGTTGAAATTGCCAGTCGGAAAAAAGGTTCCTGAATTTGGCGTGCTTCACCACAGAGTGGCTGTTAAGTGTTGTCGTGCCTGATGCATTTCCCCTACAAGTTTTTAGTCATCAAAAATCTTATTGCCATTAAATTTTTACAGGAATATGCAATTGCTCCTGCAGATAAATAAAGTGTTTCTTCTTTAACATTGGGTGATCACAGTCCCTCGTTTTTGTTGTCAGCCCTGAGTGAGGAGTTTGTGACATTAGAAGAACGAAAGCGGCCAAGGGAGAGAGGATGTGGCATAAATGCCAGAGCTGCCAACCTTCGAGCTGGGGAACCCAGTTCAAGGCTCGGCGTCAACGTCGGTGTCGGCTTGCAAGTACGCTTTAAATACATGGTAACAGAAATTTTTTTAATTAAAAGGAGAAAGAAAAAAAACATGCAGACGACAAGCACCCTACCAATGGGTAGTGAGAGTTTAGATAACAGTGCAAACAAATAAGTTCTGTACCAAAGCAGATGAAAATAGTACCTAAGCCACAGGACACTAATAAGAGCAAGCACATGAGAAACAAGCATTGGCAAATGCAGGAAATAGTACTACATCAATCAAAATGGAGGGAAAATAAGTGGAAAGCATGAAAAGCCATGGGGTGGGATGGAAGTCCCTTCTAAGAGTTATATTGAATACATTAGATTTCACAAGCGCTGTGCAGGCGAGACCTAAAAAGGAGTACAACAGCAGACGGAGTGTATTCAAGTTCAGAATGAATAGTTACTGTTTTTGGAAAGTGAAAATGTTTGTGTTTGGTTCATTGACAGGACGACCAAGATGGCCACCTGATAACGGAGCTCCGTGTATCATCGGACAAATCTCTACCGCCGGAGCCGTTTTTTTTCTTCTTTTTAATGTTGTTTCTCTGAAAACAACCATGGGATGTTTTGGTGAGCATTTTCATCGTTTTTTGGGCTGCCTAGCATATTTCCTGACTCTTTAATTACGTTTTCTTATTTCTCCTCATGAATGCGGCCATTTTGACTAGCTTTGCTCACCATTACATTATACTTTTTTTGAATATTTGACTTTCTTTTTTGCGCAAGCCTGTTTTTTAATTTTTTGCTGTTTCGCTAACATATTTTTGGAGTTCCTGTGTCACTTGCTTCCTTATTGAAGGTTTTTTATTTTTATATGGGCAACCTAAAGAAAATAAAAGCTCTGTCGCATCAGTCCTCCTCAGCTGACAAACTTTTGCACTTTTTTCAATTGGACACTTCTGCTGCAGCGTCTTCTTCTTCCATCTCAAAGATGTCTTCCTCATCTTCTTCTTCGCCTAAAGTTCCTCAGCATATTTCTGCATCCACTCATAAGAGGGTCAAACAGGACCCCCCTTCACCAGTGAAATCTCCCTCGCCGATCTCTTTGAACTTGTGCTTGACGAAATACGTGCATTGCGTCCATTTATTGAAGAAACTAATTATCGGATACAAAATCTTGATTCTAAGTGGTCTCAAATGGAAGTGAGAGTCTCTGCTTTGGAACAAAGAGTCAGCGATGTGCAGGATGAAACACATAAAATTATTAGTTTGGAGAAGGAAGTGGCAACCTTGAAGACTCTTACGGAGGATTTGGAAAACAGAAATAGGCGCCTTTATGGATTACCGGAGGGTCTTGAAGGGAGTGACCCAATTTCATTTTTCACCTCATTCTTTCCACAGTTGGTGGATCTACCATCTTCTACAGTATTAAACATCAAAGAGCGCACCGCATTGGTCATCGTTCACCTCCTTCGGTTTCTCAATCCTCTTTTCTGAATTCCCCTATTTGGCATAATTGTCTTATCACTATTAATAAAAAACCTTTATTTTGGAAATCCTGGCGACAGAGAAATATAATTTGGGTCAAGGATTTATTCTCCAATAATACTCCACTTTCTTTTTCACAATTCCAACTTCTATTTCATTGTCCCAATTCATTTATGCCTAAATATCTTCTTCTTATTCATATTATTCTTGATGTACTATTTTCCTTGCCTTCCCCTTCTTCGGAATTACCCTTTTCTTTGTCCTCCTTTCTTATCTCGTATCCTAAGGCATCAAATATCTATAAACGTTTTCAGTCTCCTGTTTTGATGCGTCCTAAATCTAAAATTGAATCTCAATGGGAATTGGATTTGGGATGTACCTGGACTGTTTCCTTTTGGAATAAGGTGTGGCATCGATCTTATAAAATATCCAGATCAGCTTCTACCACACAGTCACTTTTCTTTCTTTATCACAGACTTTTTTTTACCACTTCTACTATAGCAAAATTTTCTGTATCCTCCACTCCAAGTTGCTGGTCCTGCAATAGCCCAAAGGGAGATCTTATGCATATCCTTTTTGAATGTCCTCCTACTGTCTCTTTTTGGAGAAAAGTTTGGTGTCAGCTTACCTGCATTTTTGATTTGCAATCCCAATTATCTCTGATGGTGCTTTTTTTAGGTAGTCTCTCTGCTGACATTGTTTCAGATGATGAATTTAAAATTGTTGGATCTCATGTGAGCTTTGGCCTTTCAACAAGTTACTCTCAATTGCAAAAAATTCATCCAATATTTCCTATAAAGCTTGGTGGAATAATGTTTGTCACTACCATAGAATAGATATTGCTTTTACCTCTTTATGCTGCTGTTCCATAAATAGACATTTGTACTGGTTACCGTTGACTGATTATCTTAATGCTGTTGCTTGTAATTCTACTAATTGTACATTATCTGAGAATTTTAAGACACCATGAATTCTTTATTTTCTCTGTTCTTAAGTGAATTTTAACTTAGCTTACATTTACGCTTTTTTAAAATATTACTTTCTTATATTTAACTGTTGAAGTTCCTATGCATTTTGCGCGTTGTAAATGGTCTTGTCCCGTTTTCCTTGTTTCCTCCCCTTTTTTATCCCCTTCTGTGCCACGGACGTAATGGTTACGTCTGGCGGCACAGTGCTGCTGTGCCCAGGACGTAACCATTATGTCCTGGGCACACAGCCCAGAGTTTCGGTTTCTGGGATCCAGCATTGGTTTCATGCCCATTTCTGTCACTGTCTGGAAGGAGGCTGAAAGCACAAAAAATTGTAAAAATGGGGTATGTCCCAGTAAAATGCCAAAATTGTGTTGAAAAATTGGGTTTTTCTTAAAAAAACACAATTTTCACTGTATTTTGGCTAATTTCTTGGCCTCCTTCTGGGGAACCCACAAAGTCTGGGTACCTGTAGAATCCCTAGGATGTTGGAAAAAAAGGATGCAAATTTGGCGTGGGTAGCTTATGTGAATAATAAGTTATGAGGGCCTAAGCGCGAACTGCCCCAAATAGCCAAAAAAAGGCTCGGCACAGGAGGGGGAAAAGGCCTGGCAGCGAAGGGTTAAACTTTAAAATGTTAAACAGCTTTTACAACTCATTTTAAAATTATATCATTATGATAGATATCTTGTATTGTTAGTATATAACCCATATGTATTTTGATTTTAATAAAGCTGAATTACCTTTAAAAAAAATTTTTTTTTTAAATGTTAATTGTCAATCCTTCAGGAAAAGAATTCTGAACCATACACCTTTGGAAATAATGGAGATTCACCAATGGCTTGAAAATGTTTCCAAAGAAAGAGAGGCGGGGGGAATGGAAAATCTATTGCATAAAGCAAGCAGCTTTGAACGAGATCCGCCTATCCTCAGAGAAACGGTGCAGCTCCCTGAGCGTTGTCAAGCTATGATCTCAAGCCAAATAAAACAGCATACTGGCTTCGGCAAAGAGCCTCACGTTGGCGGCGTTGCAGACATCTTGACAGGAATAAACAAAAACAATGCTCCCTCCTTACTCTCGTTGAGAAATCCAGGAAGACTGCATGAAAACAAGTGTTGACACTCCAGAGACCTTAAAAAAGCGAGCAAGGTCTGCATTGATCTCAGTCCCTCGGTTCCACACTCCTACAGAGGTGGGCCTCAGATCTGAATCCCGAACATTGAGAGATTTCTCTGACAGCAGGGCCTCAGACTGCTGTCAGTCAGACAGACTCAGCTTCAAACAACTTGTATTGACCCCCCAACACGGTGACGTCAGTGCTGAAGGGAGTCGCAGAGCACGTGCTTCCTCATCACTCCTTGTTTTAAACAGCATCTGCGTGTCACTCGTCAGTGTAACTAGTACTGTATGCCTTGTGATGCGTGATTGGGCGCTAGATGGTCGTCTCTGTTCGCTCCTCTCTCCCTGTAGGTCTTGTCTCGATGTTTTAAATGGCGTATTTGTTTGTGTATTTCCGATTACTCAAGAACCAGTTGTAACTCGCCTTCCTCAAGCCTTTTCCAAGCCTTCCCTGAACAGCTTCCAAACCTATTTCTTCCTGCAGCGCAGCAGACACTGTGGATCTATAAATATCTGTGGTCTGTCGCCGTCAGACGGGACAGCTTTGCCTGCCAACTTCTGGACCTGTCCAGCAGCCCACAGCCACCGGGCTTGAAAAGAGACATCGGCTTTTTAAAAAAAATGTTTTTCTTTGGCGGCAAGAGAAATAGAACATCTACACAAAAGGGCGAGGGCAGCCGAAAGCTGCAAACTACAAACGTCTCGCCCCTGTGATGAAAGGCTGTCTCCTCCGAGTACGAGATGAAAATTCAACACCCATTTAGCATGCCAGGGGTGGCAGCCAGGGCTGAAACTGACAGATTTAAATGGCAGATGCCGCCAGATGAAACACAGCGGCGCCACAGATGCTGTCGCGCTCTGACGTGGGTCCACAGCAACTGTGAAATGACAGCATGCCTGTGTGTGCCCTGACAGTAATTCGGAGCGAATTCTAGGTCATAGTTAATGCCAAAGAAATGTAGCGATATCCAGTGCTTAATTTGTGAATAAAAACGTGCCAGTGTCTGAAACACGCGACTGCTTTAATTAATTGTGAGAGCACAGAATACCGAGGCAGCGTAATCCTGAAGCCATGCCTTTGCCTCTTTAATCTATTTAAAGCCACTCCCTGCCCCTTCAGCTCACTCTTGCAGCTTTCTGCCTTCTTCCTTTGTGACACTTCTTCGTTTTTCTCTTCCTCCGTCTTTCCTGTGTATGTCTTTTTCTCGCAGTAAATGTTTGAGGCAGAAAAATAAGAGCTGCCACACAAAAATAAGTGCGGGTGCCCCGCACCGGTAACCACCGGCTCAGATTAAGCACTGGTGATATCACAAATAATAAAAGATAACGAGGGTTAATTAGCCCCTCTTTCAAACACTGTGAAATAAAAATTTCTGGCATTGTTTCACCCAAGTATTACTCATCCTTACATTGATACTTTATTCAGGTCTTTCCCCATAGATTCAGGTATCCAGTGTGTGCTATTTTATTGTTGCACATGCATTTATTAAAGAAACATGCTTGCTTCTTCAATTGCTTGAATCAAAACCTTTGAGTAACATAGTGTACTCTTGAAAATATATAAAAGTCATAGTTTTTCAGAACTACAATTGCTTATGAAAATTCACTCCTGCATAGCACAATTCACAGTTATTTTACAGAATAACTCTAACGTATGCACATAATAGTTGCACTTACGTGTGCAAATGGTAATGTGTGTGGAAAAAATAGATTTTCACTCATAAATGGATTTACCTATACTTACAATTACATCAGTATGATGTACACACATAGGGTGTTTTTTTAAGTGTGAGAAAATCTATTTATAGGGGTGTGTGGTGGGTAATTCTGAGTGGAAAAAATAGCAAAGTAATTGAACACCCACATACTACCAAGTTTGGGGCTACCCACACAATTTCGCAGGTAGGCTCCCACCTCAAATACTCTCCTAATTCTACTTTTGTCTACAACAGGAGTAAAAATCAACACCCCAAAAATTGTTAATGACTAGGGAAAGAGTTGGAGCAGAATAATTTAGGCTTCACTCCTACATGTTATAGAAGCAATATGCACTTGTACTTGTTACCATATACTCTGTTTGCCTTATCTTATTTTTAATAATGTAAAGTGAAGCACCACAATGTATTACTGAGGTGTACTCACTATAGAAACTAGAGATTTATATACATATGTGTTTAACTGTTTATTTCACATGAAGATTTGTAGTTCTCATTCACATTTACATTTGTTTTCCAAGATACACTGCATTTATTGAACGTACATTGCATATGTAATCATTAATTCAGTTATTTACACTTTGCATTTATTCTGATACTATGCATGCACATATAGTTGTGTATTGAAAGTGCAAATTGAAAATAATTAACTAAAGTTAGCTTATTGGAGATAGAGAGGCCTGAGGAGTGAAGTTTTGGCATGAACAGTATGACTTAATGAGCATAGGAAGCCATATATTAATTGAGGGTCAAGAATGAGGGTGCTCAAGGTTAACATGGTTGTTCGAACTCTGTGGGATGGGAAAATCAATGGATGTTGCAGATGCGCACTATGAGAAAGAGAAGTAATTGCGTTTTGGTGACGTGTTAAGAGATATGGATGCTCATGGAGCTTTTTTTTTTTAATTAGTGTTCACACTTTTAGATACAAGTCAGATTCACTTTAGGGTATGAGAGGTACAGACCTGTTTGCTTCCTTTTGTACTTGTGAGTGTGGAGTGTCATGCTAAACACAGATTCCCAATTTTCTAAAGTCTTCTACTGGAGGCTTCATTCTGCCGACACCTACCTTCCTTTATTACTGAATCCTTTCAGACCTCTATTCTAAATATTCCCATTCTAGTTTACAGCCTGGATTAGATGACTTTAAATCTGTTCATGTTTAGAAGGGTGATCCAAATTCCTTAAATGAATGCCAATTTCTGGTTCTTAGCATCTGACCTGCTGCAACTGTATTCTTTGCATGCCTTATGCTTCTGAGACTGAATCTCTCTCGGAGCTTCAGTTTGGCGGTCCTAATTCTGTATCTGTCTACTATGATATTGATATGCACCTATATTGGATTGATTGCTAATTTGTAATAAACCTACTAAACTTCACATATCAATTCCTGATCCTCATTGTGTGTCCAAATGGGCTCCATGAAAATGTTATTCTAAATTTGTTGTTAACTCCCTTGCTTCCAGTCAACTTAAAGATCCATCAGATGAAGACTGACCAACACTTCCATGCGCGCTCTATCAGAGTTTAAACTAGAAAGACAAATCATTTCCATGTGAAGAAAAAAAAAGTCTTAAAACATAAAGGCACATTTGTGTCACATTTATACGTGCATACGAGTGCACAATGTGCATTTTTACATAAGGATAAACTGTAGCACATGTGAGTAACACGAAAATCATAAAGAATCCCACAATCACGCCTCGAAAACTGAGAATGTAACAGATACATAGAACGAACTATGAAATCCATTGCTGTTGATGGTTATCTGGAATGTACCTTAAAAGTAGAAACCAGGTGAAGCAGACATGCAGATATCCCAAAAAGTGGAAAATCTGCATGATTAAATGTGGATATGTACCATTTTCTTCTTTATATGTGGCCTGCTTCTCAAATGTTTATACTACTTAGATAAATATAGTTTTACAAATAACACGTTTTGTATGTCTAAATTCACAAAATGTGTGTTTACAATCGCAAACATATTTGCTAACAAATGCATTATTACGCCAGCATGGTGTAATAGTATGCTGTGTGTAATATTATGTTTGGAAAAGGTGCATGATGTGGGTATTTCAAATAAGGGATGCCTGCCTAAGTAGGTGAGCATCAGCACACTCACACGTTTGGAGCTATGGACAGACTATTTACAAGCACGTTCTCATATTGAATACTATTTGATATTTGAATTGGTTATCAATAATAATGTGTTATTAGCATCAAGACCACGTTGATAGCCAACACTAGCTTTACAAATACCCCTAATGGTAGACTGCACTGCTATAAAATATACATGTACCACAGTAAGTGAGATGAAGAGCTCGATTTTATAAAAGTCTTAGAGACTGATAATAATGCTCTCTGTCCCCATGCTTCTACATATCGTGTGTTTTTTGTTCAGCCTGGCAGTCAGAAGGGAGCATAGAAGCTGACCATCCATCAAAAGATGGAAGTTGTTCACTGCCAAGTCGAAGATGCCTTTGCATATGGAGTGATTCCTCTTGCACAACACAATATGTTAATGTGGTTATCAGTTTGGAAAGAAGCCAGATTCTGCACTCCCTGCTGTTTTCATTGACTTAACCCTTATTGTGATTTCATAATTTGCTGTCATCTGTTTCTCCAGTAGCCATTGTTGCTGGGCTAAGTGGAATTATAGATTTTTTCATGACATTTTTCATTGTGTTTTTAATAGCATCATAAGAAAAGCTTGTCATGGTGAATCACAAAAGTCACTAAATAAATATATGCTTAACCCGCTGGTAGTATGCAACAAAAGCAGTCAGGCTTAACGTGAAGGCAATATGTGAAGTATTTTGGCAGTACTCAAACAGTAATAAAGTGGCAACAGTACAGAAAGAAAATTTCGAACTAATTTCAAGAAATACTGAATATTTTAATAAATAAAATGATGCCAAAATGAGAAAAATCCATTATTTAGTACCAGGAGTTCAAAATAATTCTAAAAAAGCACTAAACAGCTACCATCTGGTTGCATTTGACCAGGTGAAGGATAAGGTTTAAGGCTGAAAGTAATGCAGCATGGCTTAGATACAGAGACCAGGTTTGTTCAAATGAAACATTTTACTTGTCGGCTCTGGAATTTCTGTCTGAAATGGAAGTCAAAAGTCCTCAGCGGTCAAGGCAGCTGGCTGTGCCACTGGAGCAGGTCTTGGTGATGCCATTGACTTTTGACAGGAAAGTGCGAAGCAGGAGAAATTTGAATGCCATGATGAGAAAAGATCCTTCAACAGCAGGATACTTTTCACGTCTTTATCCATGGAAGATTTCTACCTTCAGAATTCATTACTTTTTTGGAGCTCTGAGTCTCCCAGCGGGGCAAGGCTGCAGGCTATAGCCAAAGAGCGCTCCACAAGGCCGAACACCATTTCCTCAAAGTCCCGTTGGATTGAATTTGGTGCTGTGGAGAAGAACATAGTTGGAGAAACCTAAATGTTTGGCGCACAGCTAATGCACTTTTGCCAGATTGTCTTGGCAGGTTGGTCCCTGTCCCCCACTGGTTCTCATAGCAAAATTTGGCAAAAAGTTTTAAAAGTCCCAGGTTTTAGGACTCAGTCCAGTTAAGGCCACCAGTAGGGTTTAGGGTAGATCCAGTTGGCACTGATCAGATGGTAAATTGCAGGAAAGACCCCTGGATGCTGTTGTGTCCCTGTAAGTTAAACCAGAGGTAATCCAACTAGCCCATGGAGAGACGCATTGGGCCCTGGGTTCAACACAAGCAGGTGCAGTCTTCCTTCAATTTCTTCACACAGCAGGGCAGTCCTTCGTCTGCTTCTTCAGAGGTCCAGGAGTGTTCTGAAGAGGGTAATGGGGTTGCCACATATTTTCCTAGTGCCTGACTGAGGATGGTGGAAACTCCTGGTCTGGTCTGGCCACTCAATAACCAATGGAGTAAAGGTTCACAGGGATTGCCTTACCCACTTTTGCAGCACTTCCTGTGTGCTTACTGTAAGTTATCACACAGTACCCCTATTTTCCTAAAACCATCATGGAAGAACCTTTCTTCCCCTGGTCAAAGAACCCTGTGCTCATCCAAAGCTGTGGCTTTGGAGATGGGCAAACCCTTCCTTGAGGTTACTCCCAACCAGTTATGGGGCAGCGCCCCCTCCCACTGGGTTTGGAGCCATGCTGACTAGGAATACAAAGAGAGGCAGGCGTGAGTGTGAGCTACATATGTCAGAGATATGGCAGACACCCTTTGAAGCGCCCCAGGCCATTTTGATCAAGGAGGAAAATCACCCCTCCACATTCAAACCTTTTGTTCACTTTCTGCGAGCAATCCACATCTCACCCCAAGGGAGCAATTGAACAATTAGATGACATTGTTCCCTGGCAGAAAAACACAGTAGGCTTGGGCAGGAAAATGATGACTTTCTAAAAGTGTCATTTTTTAAAATAGTAATATTAAATCTGACTTGACTTCACTGTTGAGTTGGATTTTAAATTACTATTAAAATGAGCACTTCAATCATTTTTCTAGATGCTCCCAAGATAAAATACGTTGTTATGATAGTCTTTGAAATTACTGGAGTCCATTGTAACCCAGCCTTGCATATTGTAAATTACTTTGGGGATTTTTCACTGCGAGGACATAGAAAACATTAAATATACATGTATTACTTTTTAAATATCATGCTTCCTGCTCTTTGGGAATTTAGGGCCTACCCTAGAGTTTACTTGTAAGTACTGAAAAGCAAGGTTTACGCCTGGCAGATGGTTTATTTTGCCCAGTTGAAATGGCAGTATAAAACTGCACATGAACACTGCAAGAGCTGACCTGGAGACATGCTTTATTCCCAGCAACTAGCAAGAAAATCTAACTTTGTAATCATAAGTTTGATTAGATACCAAGGAGAGAAAATTAAGGGACCATAGGAGGTGAACAGGTCAAAAGAAAATAGAGAAAAGAACAGAAGAGGAGGAAGCTATGAGAAAAGTAGATGAGGTTAAAAAGAAGAAATAAAAAAAAGAATGAGAAAAGGAAATAAGGATAAAATGAGAAACAGGTAAAGACGATGAGGTGGATAAGTAAAGTAAGTTTGCAAAAACATTAAGGAAAAAGGAGAAGAGGGAGGTAGGAAGAGGTTGAAACATGATGCAGAGGAGAGTATTAGAGGAGAACTAGAAGCAAAGATACCAACAAAAGAATAACAAACAAAAAAGTTGAAAGAGGACCAAACATGCGTGCAAGTGATTAAGGAAGGAAGGGCAAAATTATGCAATGAAAAGAGGAGGTGTTACAGAGCAGAAGAGAAGAGGAGAATGGCAAAACAAGAGAAAGCAGTAAGATCAGAAGAAGAGACAGAATATTTAGGCAGGAGAAGAAAAATAGACGCAGGAAGAAAAGAGAAAGAGGAGAAGGAATATGTAATGAGAGGAACGGGAATGCATGAAGAAGTAAAAAATAAATATAATGGAAGGAGAGAGCAGAGATGAAAAAGACAGAAAAGAAGAAACAAGGGAGAGGACAAGAGGAGGTAGACTGGAGGTGCAGGACATGTATATATATGAAAGATGCAACAAGGGAAAGAGAAAGGACATAGAAGAGAAATAAAACATCATCCAGAAAAGGAAGGATATAAGAGAAGAAAAATAGAAACATGAAAATTAAAATGAAGAAGAGCAAAATAATAAAAGAAGAGGAGCATTGTAGGAGAAACGAAGTAGAGAAGAGGAGTAGGTGATTAGCAGAGAGCAGTGTATTGATGAAAGGTGAAGAAGAGCAAAGAAGTACGTTGAAAATAAGGGAAACAGTAGAACATAAGACATCTTGTACAAATAACTCTCATTCTACCTTGACTACAATACTATTCTGTCTTCTCTTCAATATGGATTTAACTCTGCTCCTTTACTGAAACAGCTTTCTATTGTAGATTCAAATACTGCTGCCTGCCATTTCAAGGAACAATCTTTTCTTGTGCTCCTTCTTCTCTCTGCTGCTTTCAACAAAGCGAACAGCACGATATTTCACTTGATACTTCATACTATTGGTGTTCATCATTCACTTCTCTCCTTGTTTTTATCCCTTCTACCTTGTGATTCCTACTCTTTGGAGTGACCAGCAATCTCTCTGTCACCCTCAAATATGGGGCTCCTCAGGTTCCTCAGGACTGTATGTTCAGTCCTCTCTTTTCATCCATCTGCATCAACCCCATTTCCTCTAACATTTCCTATTTTTATGCCAAGAGACTACTTACAGAGTAAAAGCTCTGCAAATACCCTTAAAAAATAAATAAATACATTTTGGATTACAATCATGTCTAAACTGATGGCTCTCAAATCCTCATCTCTTTTTATGTATGTATGTATGTATGTATGTATGAATGTTTGTATGCATGTGACATTTGAATAGTGTGAGCCCACCCAAAAGGCAGCGGATCACTGTACAGAGTCAAAAGAAAGTATGCAGTCTATGAGTCATAGGGTAGGTAGTTGAATTCTCAGAATCGAAGTATATCGAAGCCGAAGTATACAGTTACTGCATTGTGATGTAATGTTCTTTGAAGAGGTATGCCATCAACGTTTTCCTAACTTTGAACAGCATTGACACAGTCCTGCTAGAGAGATGTTGCTGCAGTTTCTGATTGGAGCAGGCCTGCTGCATTGTTTTTCATATTTATAGTTCTTAGCGACCAGTCTGATGGTGTCCTGGCTATGGGTGTGCCAAGAGCCATCAAAGATGATGAGCCAGTCTGCACAATAAGTGGAGGTACTGTTTGTGATGGATTTGTAAATGATGCAGGTGAGTTTGAAGATGGTTCAGGCAAGTGGAGCCAATGGGTTTCCATCAGGATAGAGGTGACTTTATCATATTTTTTCAAGCCCATGATGAGATGTGCTGCAGCATGTTGGATGCCTTTATTTGGAGGGGGGGCAATGCTGAGGGAGGTCACATAGCGGGGCATTACCAACATCTAGATACAAGCCTGACAGCTTCAACAGCAATTCTGAAGTTGCTTTCTAGAAGAAAAGGTTTTACTTTCTCAGAAGAGGGAGCAAATCCCAGGCCATCTTTGCTTTTTTTGACTATGTGTTCCTTGAATGCCAGGTTGGTCTCCAGGGTGAATCCAAGTGACCTGGCATTTGGTGAATTTTGGGGTTTAAAACATTCATGGTTTATGTCCTACAGTCAGGTTTGTAGTATTCCTTGATTATTGTTCCTGGAAAATAACAGATATTGAGTCCTGTTGAGGTTGAACTTCTGGTTAGTGCTGGACATCCTGTTTGCATGAGGTGCAGGCAATGTTCGAGGCACTGGATGTTTTGAGCAGAGGAGTTTTTAAAATAAAAGTACCCATCTTCGGCAAACTGATGAAATTTGTTACTGCTATCTGTGAGTCAAGCCAACCAAAGGTCCATATAGAGATTGAACATGAGTGACAGAGGACAGTATGAAATCCTGGAATACTCCGTAAATGATAGGGGTCTTTTGGGACCTGGAGGTGCCCATGTGAATAACCATGTGTCATTCGGAAAGGTAGGAGGAGAACTAGCAAAGGACATTACCAGTGAACCCCATTCAAGACTTCAGGGTGTGCATGAGGGTGAGTGGGGCAACTGTGTCAAAGGCAGCTGAGCGGTCCAAAAGTAAAACATAGTAGGATTCATTTTTTATCTGTGGTGAGGAGGGTGTTGTCTTCAATGAGTAAGGTTAGGGTCTCTGTGCTGCAGTGTGATCCGACTCCAGATTGGCAGTCTTACAGGAGATGGTTAACACTGATGTGATCTTGGAGTTGAATGCAGAGCAAGGAAAGGTAGGTGAGTCCTGGGCCTGTAGTTGGCAAGGTCTTTATGGTCTAGGTTAGGTTTTTTTAGGAGTTGGAGGATCTGGCCTTTCTTGATAGCTTCAGGGAAAGTGCCTTGAGTGAGAAATTGATAATGGTGAGTAGGGGTGAAAGAACGTCCACGGTGAGAGCTTGATGAAGAAAAAGGGTAAGATAAATTTTTCACAGAAAGTGGCTTTGAGGGAGTTGAGTAGGTCAGCAATATCTGCAAAAGATAGGGCTGTGAAGGATTGAGGGGTTGAGGGATTATGTGAAATGGTGTGAGTGTAAGAAGAGTAGCAGGCTTGGTGTTGTCGATGTGTTGCTGGATCTTCTAGAAATATTTTAATTGAAGAAGAGATTAATGGCATTGTGAATATCTGTGATGTGTTGCATAGGAGGGTCAGGCATAGGGTTAATGCCGTGCTTTTCTTGAAGAGTGATCATCTTTACTTGGTCACCTCATTGATGGTTGTTAGAAATTGAGTTGTTCGCTAACTGGGGTGTAAGCCCTGGTCAAGCAGCAACCACAATCCATGTCAGGATAAGGCACAAGCAAACCCCCCAAAATAACCTGTGCTAAACCCTCTTGTAGCTTGGCACAGAGCAGTCAGGCATAACTTAGAGGCAATGTGAAAGTGTTTGTGAAAACACCACACAAACATATCCTGCACCAAGTTACAAAAACAAATCTGAATTTAATAAATAAAAAAGACCAAAATCCAAACAGTAGTACAGAAGGTATAAGTTTGTAAAGAATAAAGTGTAAAATAGAGCCTAAAAGCATAAAGCACCAAGTGCAGCTAATAGGTCTCTCTGGACTAGGTCAAAGTCAAAAGTTCAGGCCAATCGCAATGGAGTGCAGGTCGGATACAGTTCCAGATTAGTCCCACTGAAATGTTACCTTCTCAAGTTTTGTTCCAAGAGTACTGTTTGCATTGGAGAGGGCCGGGGAAGGAGAGCGGCTCTGGTGGTTGTCCACACGGCGCAAAGAGCAAGCAGGGTGGATAGGTGGGTTAGAGCATCGTGTTGGTGTCAGGACCCAACAACTCTGCCTAATTTGTCAACATCCTCAGGGGCGTTGTTTTAATCATGTGCATGTAGCACCATTGGGTTTCTTGTAACGTCATTGTACTCTCTGCATTTCAGGATAAATATTGCCAATGTTTGATATTTACTTGATGTTACTAATTCTTGTTGCACTATATAGTTGTTTTCACCAATGCTTGTTGAACACATGTGACTGTGTCAAGTCTTCTAAATGTGTCAGGTTCTCTTGTTAATTGGTTGCCAGGCAACCACCACGTCCCCATGGTCTCAAGGGAGCAGGTGTTTTAAAAAACGAGTCATGCTGGCTATAAATACTCTTGCTGTACACATGACTCTGCTTGGCTTTCTTCCTATCTAGCAAGGAAAGCCCTCTGCACCCTGGAATTCCCTCCAGGCCCCACTCACTGCCCTCTGGCTGGCAGCAAAGAGCCTCAGCAGAGATCTTCTGGAAAGAACACACTTCTGTCAGCTAAGTGGAGGAGCATGCTGTCTGGGATCTGTGTGTGTAGAATTTTTTATTATGGTTGCTTTGTCTTGTTTTGATGAAAGCTGAAAACTCAGACTGATTGCACTCTAGCCTTCTTAAGACTTTGAAAGGCCTCTTCTAAGGACACAAACATGATTTATGAGTGGGGGCCTTGATGAGGGTTGAATAACAGATTTAGCGAGGTGGCCTTGACAACTTTTGTTTTGTAACTGAGAACTGTGATGGAACTTCATTATCCTCCACTTGTTTATTTTTTTATACTAATAGTGATTATGCAATTCAGTCCTAGGATTACTTTATGTGTGAGTTTATTGCTTCTGGTATTGCAATTTATTTTATGTTAATAGTGATTATGCAGTTCAGTGCTAGGAATACTCTACATATGAGTTTTCTTGCTTTTGGTATTGCAACTCTTTTTATGTTGTAGTTTTACCGTAGTAAACCTAATGTAAAAGTGCAGCTCCATGAAGGAGACTTGCAGAACATCCTAATTTGTTTAGAGACCTTCAGATTTCATCACCTTTTGTATATATTAATCCGTGAGAAGAGATAGAGGGACAAGTTGCTGATATTACCAGGTGAATGTGCTGTGATAACCAAATTAGACAAATTTAATGAGATCAGTGCATGCCTTTTTGAATGCTGTTTAATGAGACCAATGCATGCTTTTTTGAATGTTGTGAAATAGTCTCTTAATAGCACATAGCTTCACCAACACTGTAATTCATCACAGAAAGGTAACTTCCAGGGGCTCCACTGACAGTTCTCCATAACCCGAAGAACTGCACCCGGCTGGACCTGGTGAAAAGAAGTGCAGTGTTTCTTTCGCTCTTTTTCCAAATCCCCTTCCCTTTTGGGGCACCTGCTGGGGCTCCTGGTGCAATCAGCAGCACCAAGAGGTGTCTCAGGAGGTTGGGAGAAGAGTCATCGCCCCTGCAGACAGCCTGGTTTTTAGGTGAGTGGCTGCACCACAACAGTTGGCGGCTCCCCACGGGCTGTCGATGCTGCTGTGCAAAACGATCAGCTGGTGGCAACTCACGCTGGATTTTGCTGCTGGTGCAGTATCGGTGCCATCGGGCCCTTTCACGGTTGTGAAGCGCCCAAAAGCTTGATTTAGGGTCCAAGACCTGAGAGGCACAGCTTGGGGGTTAGGAATTCACTGCAGCTAAGTGCAGGGGCTGCAATGGCTTCTGTCCTCTTGTCACCATGGTGAATTCGTAAAATATGAGTTAGCATTCTCTGTGATGTTCCTTATATAGCTCGTACAGTCCCACGCAATTTCACAGTGCATAGTACTAGTATGCATCTATGCACTGCAGAAAAGGGAGACTGAGTTGGTCCATCAAGGGGGTTGAGAAATGAGAATATAATCAAAGATTGCTCATTGCAATGCATTAGTTCAAATATAGTTTTTGTTAAGGAAATTTGGAAAAGGAAATTTAGAATTAGTATGGCCAACTCAACGATAGTCAACACTAGTACCATAGGCAATCTGATTTAGATAAATACAATGTTACTGCGTTTGCTTGTTATAACAATTTTGTGGTGATTAACTGTACCACTAATCTATGTTTTTTCCTTCTTAATTTCTTAATTCTTACATCAGCACCCAAGGGCAAGAAGAGGGGAAGCACAGAGGCAGGTCTGGGAAAAGCTGCGAAGGAGGCGCTAACCACCGCAGCCACTGCTGAGGGCTCTGCTCATCCCGGTAAGTCCTATTATTTATTATTATTATTATTTCAATAAGTTTTATCTCTGATCACTATTGTATACTAATTTGAATTTTGCCTTGTTTATTTTTTGTTATGCTGTCTCCTTTTTTTCCAACTTCCCTATCCAATTTTTGTTTAATTCCTGGTATCCCTGCTTTGTCTTTTTTTTAACCTTATTTCATGGTTTTATTTTGGTAGCTGACTTTGTCTGGTCTGTACTAGTCTGTGGATGTCTTCTGCTTGGTTGGTAATCTTTCCCTCTCCCCTACATACAAGGGCAAGAAGAGGGGAAGCACAGAGGCAGGTCTGGGAAAAGCTGGGAAGGAGGCACTAACCACCACAGCCACTGCTGAGGGCTCTGCTCATCCCGGTAAGTCCTATTATTTATTATTATTATTATTATTATTTCTATATGTTTGACCTCTGATCACTATTATATACTAATTTGAATTCTGCCTTGTTTATATTTTATTATACTATCTCCTTTTTTCCAACTTCCCTATCCAATTTTTGTTTAATTCCTGTTATCCCTGCATTGTCTTTCTTTTCCTTATTTCATGGGTTTCTTTTGGTAGCTGACTTTTTCTGTTCTGTACTAGTCTGTGGATTTCTTCTGCTTTGTTAGTAATCTTTCCCTCTCCCCTACTTACCTTGTGGTTCTGTAAGACTAATGTCATGTTTTTGGTATTCTACTGTGAAGATTGCAGGCGAATGTAAGCTAGTACTACAAATAATATTCACCATGTACGCCTGTTGAGAAGGCTTTCTTTTTCTTGCTCATGCTCTAACAGTTAACAAGAGAGTGGCCACAGTCATTAACCTCCTCCAACCCCCAATGTTGTGCTGTGTAATTCATTTATACAGTATACCAGCAGTTCCCATAACAGTGCAGCATGGCTGGAAGGTATAAGGTCCATGACACTAAGGGCCTGGTTATGACCTTGGCGGAGGGGATTTCTTCGTCCTAAATGTGACGAATATCCCGTCAGTCGTGTTATAAGTTCCATAAGATATAATGGAACTTGTAATTCAGCAGGCGGGCTATCCGTCACATTTGGGACGGAGTAATCCCCTCCGCCAAGGTTGTAATCATGCTCCATATGTCTTTCATTGATAATTATTATTCCACCCCCTCATTGCGCTTCAGTGATTTAGAGTCAACATCATTATAGGTTATAGTGCTGCCCCTTCATTACAAAAAGTTTTTGGTTGGTTTCACTACCTGTCTTTCTAGCATTGTGAACCAATAAAATGCCCAGAAGATACTGCAGTACTAACCGAGCTGTAGTGATGAATTGCGATCATATTTTTTTTAACTAAAAAAATGAAGAGGAGGCTTATCTGGCATCTAAAAAATGTATAATGTTTTTTATAGCCACACTGACCACCAGTGCTGCCAGCTCAAGAGCCAATGCAGAGGAAGAGTCAGTTGAAGGGAGAGAACTGGCCACAGGGACGGGTGGTAATAAGTCACATTGCTTGCTTATTGAAATTACTATTATACTCACTAGCTACAAGGCCTTCATCATGACTCGTGAACCACCCCCTTTACCAGCTACAGCAGTGGTTGATTTATGGCCTGTTCTGCAAAAGCTCACGTAATGTACGCTAAAAATGATGGCTTGATGGAAACAGGAAAGAACAGAAGGTTATAAGAAAGGAAGGGTGAAATGAGTGAAAGAAAAGGCTGCATGGGTGGGAGAAAGGATGCATGGGTAAAAGGATGATTGAAAGAAAGGGTTGCTACTGAATGGATGGATAATGGATTGGACATTTTGGTGAAAGACTGGATGAGAGAACGTAAAGCTTAAATCATGGTCGCTATGGGTGGATATAGTAGGAAGAATGAAAGGATGATTGAATAATTGCTTGGATCAATAAACAAGGGAGCTCTCCTGGAGAGGGGCATACTGCTGACCTAATTTGCTTACTTTGATTTATGGTTATCAAAGCTATTGTTCAAAGTGAGAGGTCTTTCAATTTTTGTTCTAATCTCTTGACTCACAGTATTTGTTAAGCAAGGCAGATATGTATCCCACCCATCATCACTCATCAACCCCCTCCTTTCCCATGGCATTTCACCACCCTTTGCCAAAGGACAGTAAGGTTCAGTTTGTGGCTGCAGTGTTGGCTGTGCAATGTGCGTCTGCTTTAATTAATGCAGCATTTACAAAGTTTTCAATGCATAGCAAACTGAACACACAAGGTGTGTTTCCCTTCACCACTTAGTCACTTCTTAGCACTTCATTCCTTTGTTGTTTCCTAAGTTCTTCTGTCGTAGTCTACCAAAAATACTGAAACATCCATTCTTTGCATGAGCCACATTTTTCAGGCCATGTGAAGTGATTCTAAAATATATTTCATAGTTTCCCAGAACAGATTTATTTTCCGCCTGTTGATATTTTTCCCTTTAGACTTTCATCTGTTACAGTGAATAAATAAGCCAAAGCCTAGGCACATGACAAATTGATGATCAGTAACACCCTTCTATTCTACAGCAAAAGCTCTACCTACCTGCCTAATCCCTCTACCTTACCCTGCAGTAGAGTAAGTCAAGTATCTTTTCCTTACTGCCCAGCAAATGAATTTGTTGTAAATAATGTGTAATGGTATGCAAGGAAAGTTAGTAAAGTTGGACTAAGTGCCTGATTTTATTTAAAGTTTCGCGTAAGGGATACTCTGTGGTGAACATGCCAAATACAATCTATACACCCTGTTCCTTTCCCTGTAGCACTGTACATCGTTTTCCCTACCGTCTACTTACAGCAGACAGGATAATTATATCTGCATTTTATATCTGACGTGTCTGACCTAGTATCTTATTTATTATTCATCTGCCTCTTTGGAGTCAGGGTAGAAAGTGAACGGCATTTGGAGAAGAGCAGGGCCACTGGAATTAAAGAAAGATAATTGTCAACTACACCTGTCCCAGCTGCAGACAGTAGCAAAGTACATGAAGCTCTGGCTAGCATGCCTCCATTAATTTAGCACAACAACTTGTACTCCATGGTGCATAATGCTTTATTCAACAATGGGAGGTAATTTATTTTTGTTTTCCCACTTAAAGTGTCTGTTTAGTTACTAGAGAGGCATAAAATCACTGTTTTATTAATCTGGCGTTAATCTGCCATAATTCTTTTCTGCCAGACAGTCAGTGTTTTATATGTGACACATGTGGGTATAAAATAAAATAGGCCCTGTCATAATCACATCAAATTCCAATGGCTCTAGGGGGCCATCAATATATTGCTACTGTGCCACTCACTACTTGATCTTAAACAACTGTTTGCACAGAGCATTGTTTAAATGTTTTTTTGTTTTTTTTGTTGTTGATCTAGCTACTCCTGCTGGTCAACCAGCACCACCCACCAGGCAAGAGATATTGGCATGTCTGCTGCAGCTGAGGCTGGAGACCATCCAGTCAGAATACCAGTAGCTGGTGGCCCTGGAGGATGAAGAGGCGGAGGTAGCTGCCTCTGATCGGAGCCCCTGTTCAGCCAGCCAGCCCCAGCCTTTAGCCTCCCGGTCATTACATCACCGGCGCCTCTGCCAGTTATCAGGGGCCCTGACTGCCACTGCTGCCTTCCCTCTGACCTTCAGAGGACATTGCTGCGGCCCATCCTGCAGCAGCTGAACCACCTGGAGAGGCGAGTAGAGAGCCGGCTGGAGAAGATCGAGCAGAGCCCTTTTCCAAACGTTTTGTTTTGGTGGGAGGGACTTGTCGTACGTGGAGAGGGTAGGAAGGGAGTTGGGACCGGGTTTTTTGCACTTTGGACTTTTGTTGTGGAGTTTTGTTTCTTTTGTTGTGGACTTTCGTTGGACTTTTGGGGAAGATGCCATTTGTTTGGGGAGAGGGGTGGGCCTTTTGTGGGTGCAAAGGGTGGATTTTCTATTTGAAAAAATAAAAGGAGATAATTTATTTTACTTCATTTATGCCTCAAATGTTTATTTTGTGTTTTAGTTTGCACTTCCATCTTTTAGTGTAGCCTGTTTTTAAAATCTGCTAAAAAAGTGTATGTTATTCACTTATATCCTTGCTTTATTGCCCACTGTAACTATATTGACCACTAGGGGATGATTCCCACTGCCTATTTTGCCTATAAAAACCAACATGTACATGAACAACATCTTTTTCAGTAGAAGTTAGTTGCTAACTAAATACGTTCACTTCAATCCATAGTTCTTCTCTTACCTAAATAGATGAAGTAAGGGCTGATACCTCAGTCTTCTTACAGCAGGAATTTCCCAATGTGGCCTCTCATCTTAAGGGATGGTATTAACCCCTTCTGTGCCTTGGACGAGATGATCTCGTCCAAGGCTACAGTTCCCCTGTGCCTTGGACGAGATCATCTCGTCCTAGGCACAGGGGAACATGGGGGCGCGCTAGCGCGCCCCCGTGCACCCCCTTTCCCCCCCCAATTCGGGATGGAAGGGGAAGACCTTCCCCTTCCACCCCCGACCCCCCTCACCCCCCCCTGTGACGTCAGCGCACTCGTCACAGGGGCCTCCCTAGTCGCGCTGGTAGCTCTGCTTCCAGCGCGATTGAAAAAGAAATGCAAAAGCATTTCTTTTTCAATCACTTGGGAGGTCCGGAGGGGCTTCAAAGGGAAGGAAAAGTATTTCCTTCCCTTTGAAGTCCCTCCGAGGGTTTCAAAAGCCGGATTGCTTGCAATCCGGCTTTTGAAACCCCACTAGACACCAGGGATTTTTTTTTTTTTATTGAAACACACAAAGGGAGCGACCCCTTGGGCAAGGGTCGCTCCCAGGGGGGGCATTTTTTTGAGAAGGCCTTTTCTGCCCCCCCTGGGGGCAGAAACCTCTAGGCACCAGGGACCATTTGTTTTTTTTGTTTTTTTTTATGTTTCATTTCTTTTTTTTTTGGTGGGGAGCGACCCCTTAGGCAAGGGTCGCTCCCCTTGGGGGAAAATTATATTTTGGCCATTTCTGCCCCCCTTGGGGGCAGATTGGCCTATTTTGATGAGGCCAATCTGCCCCCAAGGGGGGTAGAAACCACTAGACACCAGGGAATTTTTTCTTTGCGTGAATTTCACGCAAAGGGAGCTACCCCTTAGGCAAGGGTCGCTCCCTGGGGGGGAGGGCAATTTATTTTAGGCCATTTCTGCCCCCCCTGGGGGCAGATCGGCCTATTATTAGGCCGATCTGCCCCCAGGGGGGGCAGAAACCTCTAGGCGCCAGGGCAAATTTTTTTTTTGTGTTTTTTTTTTTTGTCGTTTCTTTTTTTAGAGATGGGGAGCGACCCATCAGGCAAGGGTCGCTCCCCTGGGGAGCAAATTGTATTTAGACCATTTCCGCCCCCCTGGGGGCAGATTGGCCGATTTTAGGTCAATCTGCCCCCAAGGGGGCAGAAACCACTAGGCACCGGGGATTTGTTTTGTGGCGCCAATGTCACGCAGGGGGAGCGACCCCGTAGGCAAGGGTCGCTCCCGGGGCGGGGTGGGGGCCGGGGGGGGGACAAATTTATTTTAGGCCATTTCTGCCCCCCCTTGGGGCAGATCGGCCTATTACTAGGCCGAACTGCCCCCAGGGGGGGGGGCAGGACCCTCAGGGCAAATTTTTTTGTTGTGTTTTTTTTTTTTTTTTTTTTTTTCTTCGAGATGGGGAGCGACCTATCAGGCAAGGGTCGCTCCCCTGGGGGGCAAATTGTATTGAGGCCATTTCTGCCCCCCTTGGGTGCAGATTGGCAGATTTTAGGTCAATCTGCCCCCAAGGGGGCAGAAACCACTAGGCACCGGGGATTTGTTTTTTGGCGCCAATGTCATGCAGGGGGAGCGACCCCGTAGGCAAGGGTCGCTCCCGGGGGGTGTGGGGGCTGGGGGGGGAATTTATTTTAGGCCATTTCTGCCCCCCCTGGGGGCAGATCGGCCTATTATTAGGCCGAACTGCCCCCAGGGGGGGGCAGAACCCTCAGGGCACCAGGGCAAATTTTTTTGTTGTGTTTTTTTTTTTGTTTGTTTGTTTTTTTCGAGATGGGGAGCGACCCATCAGGCAAGGGTCGCTCCCCTGGGGGGCAAATTGTATTTATGCCATTTCAGCCCCCCTTGGGGGCAGATTGGCCGATTTGAGGTCAATCTGCCCCCAAGGGGGCAGAAACCACTAGGCACCGGGGATTTGTTTTTTGGCGCCAATGTCACGCAGGGGGAGCGACCCCGTAGGCAAGGTTCGCTCCCGGGGGGGGTGGGGGATGGGGGGGGCAAATTTATTTTAGGCCATTTCTGCCCCCAGGGGGGGGCAGAACCCTCAGGGCACCAGGGCAAATTTTTTTGTTGTGTTTTTTTTTTGTTTGTTTGTTTTTTTCGAGATGGGGAGCGACCCATCAGGCAAGGGTCGCTCCCCTGGGGGGCAAATTGTATTTAGGCCATTTCTGCCCCCCTTGGGGGCAGATTGGCAGATTTTAGGTCAATCTGCCCCCAAGGGGGCAGAAACCACTAGGCACCTGGGATTTGATTTTTGGTGCCAATGTCACGCAGGGGGAGCGACCCCGTAGGCAAGGGTCGCTCCCGGGGGGGTGGGGGCTGGGGGGGGAAAATTTATTTTAGGCCATTTCTGCCCCCCCTGGGGGCAGATCGGCCTATTATTAGGCCGAACTGCCTCCAGGGGGGCAGAACCCTCTAGGCACCAGGGAATTTTTTTTTGTTGTGTTGTTTTTTTTTTGTTTGTTTGTTTTTTTCGAGATGGGGAGCGACCCATCAGGCAAGGGTCGCTCCCCTGGGGGGCAAATTGTATTTAGGCCATTTCTGCCCCCCTTGGGGGCAGATTGGCCGATTTTAGGTCAATCTGCCCCCAAGGGGGCAGAAACCACTAGGCACCGGGGATTTGTTTTTTGGCGCCAATGTCACGCAGGGGGAGCGACCCCGTAGGCAAGGGTCGCTCCCGGGGGGGTGGGGGCTGGGGGGGGCAGATTTATTTTAGGGCATTTCTGCCCCCCCCTCCCGGGGCCGGCTGAGCTAGAGGCCAAACTCCACAGGTAGGCACTTTGCAAAAAACACCTCTGTTTTCTGTGAAAAAATATGTTCTGTCCACGTTGTGTTTTGGGCCATTTCCTTTCGTGGGCGCTAGGCCTACCCACAGAAGAGAGGTACCATTTTTATTGAGAGACTTAGGGGAACGCTGGGTGGAAGGAAATTTGTGGCTCCTATCAGATTCCAGAACTTTCTGCCACAGAAATGTGAGGAACATGTGTTTTTTTAGCCACAGAACCTGGTCCGAGCCCCGCAAGTCACCCCTCCTTGGATTCCCCTAGGTCTCTAGTTTTCAGAAATGCACAGGTTTGGTAGGTTTCCCTAGGTGCCGGCTGAGCTAGAGGCCAAAATCTACAGGTAGGCACTTCGCAAAAAACACCTCTGTTTTTTTCCAAAATTTAGGATGTGTCCACGTTGCGCTTTGGGGTGTTTCCTGACGCCAGCGCTAGGCCTACCCACGCAAGTGAGGTATCATTTTTATCGGGAGACTTGGGGGAACGCTGGGTGGAAGGAAATTTGTAGCTCCTCTCAGATTCCAGAACTTTCTGCCACAAAAATGTGAGGGACATGTGTTTTTTTAGCCAAATTTTGAGGTTTGCAAAGGATTCTGGGTAACAGAACCTGGTCCGAGCCCCGCAAGTCAGCCCTCCTTGGATTCCCCTAGGTCTCTAGTTTTCAGAAATGCACAGGTTTGGTAGGTTTCCCTAGGTGCCGGCTGAGCTAGAGGCCAAAATCTACAGGTAGGCACTTCGCAAAAAACACCTCTGTTTTTTCCCAAAATTTAGGATGTGTCCACGTTGCGCTTTGGGGTGTTTCCTGTCGCCGGCGCTAGGCCTACCCACGCAAGTGAGGTATCATTTGTATCGGGAGACATGGGGGAACGCTGGGTGGAAGGACATTTGTAGCTCCTCTCAGATTCCAGAACTTTCTGCCACAGAAATGTGAGGGACATGTGTTTTTTTAGCCAAATTTTGAGGTTTGCAAAGGATTCTGGGTAACAGAACCTGGTCCGAGCCCCGCAAGTCAGCCCTCCTTGGATTCCCCTAGGTCTCTAGTTGTCAGAAATGCACAGGTTTGGGAGGTTTCCCTGGGTGCCGGCTGAGCTAGAGGCCAAAATCTACAGGTAGGCACTTCGCAAAAAACACCTCTGTTTTTTCCCAAAATTTAGGATGTGTCCACGTTGCGCTTTGGGGTGTTTCCTGTCGCGGGCGCTAGTCCTACCCACGCAAGTGAGGTATCATTTTTATCGGGAGACTTGGGGGAACGCTGGGTTAAAGGAAATTTGTAGCTCCTCTCAGATTCCAGAACTTTCTGCCACAGAAATGTGAGGAACATGTGTTTTTTTAGCCAAATTTTGAGGTTTGCAAAGGATTCTGGGTAACAGAACCTGGTCCGAGCCCCGCAAGTCACCCCTCCTTGGATTCCCCTAGGTCTCTAGTTTTCAGAAATGCACAGGTTTGGTAGGTTTCCCTAGGTGCCGGCTGAGCTAGAGGCCAAAATCTACAGGTAGGCACTTCGCAAAAAACGCCTCTGTTTTTTTCTAAAATTTAGGATGTGTCCACGTTGCGCTTTGGGGTGTTTCCTGTCGCCGGCGCTAGGCCTACCCACGCAAGTGAGGTATCATTTTTATCGGGAGACTTGGGGGAACATAGATTAGCAAAACAAGTGCTATTGCCCCTTTTCTTTCTCTACATTTTTTCCTTCCAAATATAGGAGAGTGTGTAAAAAAGACATCTATTTGAGAAATTCCCTATAATTCACATGCTTGTATGGTGACCCCGGAATTCAGAGATGTGCAAATAACCACTGCTCCTCAGCACCTTATCTTGTGCCCTTTTTGGAAATGCAAAGGTTTTCTTGATAGCAATTTTTTACTCTTTATATTTCAGCAAATGAATTGCTGTATACCCGGTATAGAATGAAAACGCACTTTGGGTGCAGCTCATTTATTGGCTCTGGGTTCCTTGGGTTCTTGATGAACCTACAAGCCCTATATATCCCCGCAACCAGAGGAGTCCAGCAGACGTAACGGTATATTGCTTTCGATAATCTGACATTGCAGGGAAAAGTTACAGAGTAAAACGTAGAGAAACATTTATGTTTTTTTCACCTCAATTTCAATATTTTTCTTTTTCAGTTGTTATTTTCTGTAGGAAACCCTTGTAGGATCTACACAAATGACCCCTTGCTGAATTCAGAATTTTGTCTACTTTTCAGAAATAGTTAGGTTTCTGGGATCCAGCATTGGTTTCATGCCCATTCCTGTCACTGACTGGAAGGAGGCTGAAAGCACAAAAAATTGCAAAAATGGGGTATGCCCCAGTAAAATGCCAAAATTGTGTTGAAAAATTGGGTTTTCTGATTCAAGTCTGCCTGTTCCTGAAAGCTAGGAAGCTGCTGAGTTTAGCACTGCAAACCCTTTGTTGATGCCATATTCAGGGGGAAATCCACAAGCCTTCTTCTGCAGCCACTTTTTCCAATTTTTTTGAAAAAAATGAAATTTTCACTGTATTTTGGCCAATTTCTTGGCCTCCTTCAAGGGAACCCACAAAGTCTGGGTACCTCTAGAATCCCTAGGATGTTGGAAAAAAAGGACGCAAATTTGGCTTGGTTAGCTTATGTGGACAAAAAGTTATGAGGGCCTAAGCGCGAACTGCCCCAAATAGGCAAAAAAAGGCCTGGCACAGGAGGGGGAAAAGGCCTGGCAGCGAAGGGGTTAATAGTAGCAGGCTACTGCGCTATTAGGGAAGACACAAGGTGCCACTCCCACCTATGCAAACTCCAACTGCAGGATTAATCAAAGGTTATCCATCACTGTCAACTAGATTGAAAAAAAACTGAGAGTTAGTGGGTTATGTAATATATCATACCTTTAGGAATACTAAGAAGAGACTACCACAAAGACAGTATTTGACACACACCAAAGAAGACCTCATATGATAATAAAATCTAACAATATCATCGTCTTCTGAGGAATGGGGTGCTAATATTTAATGAAAACTAAACTTACAGAATGAAATCCTCAAGTCAGGAGAAGTGGGCTCAGAGTCAGGAGTGGTTGCACAATGTTTAACGTTTACACAACACAAGGCCTTAATGATTATGTTGATGGAACCGGTGTGGAATATTGCTCAGGTAATAGAGGGAGGGCTATGCAGTGAGTTGGTGTCCCTTTCACCACTTCCGCCCCAGCAAGTGTGTGATCTATTTATGGTGTAAAATGAAGTCATACCTCAATAAATCTCACAGCCCAGGGGAAGAGGTTTAAGGGCTCGATGAATGGATGGGAAAGGGGATTTTGGGGAAGGTGTGAAAAAGACAAACCCTACACAAAAGAATCCACAACAATATTCGTCAGGGCACTGAGCAGCACACCATCATTAATGTGTTGTGGAAGGAAATGATAAAGGGATAAGTATGACATAGTTCAGATAAATGCATTACAAACCATCCTTCTGCCCCACAGTGACCCACAATAGTATATCTCTAAATGTGCATCTTCTAGGTTTGAAAAATACAAATTATGGGGGACTGAAGTTAACCCACCCAGTTCTAAAAATTATGATTGTTAAAAGGAAAATTATACTATATTGCCAAATTTGGTGGGGCATCTAATTCTTCTTGGAATATCCGGCACTCTTGGATGCCTGGCTGAACCTATCTAGTAGGTAAGCGGATTGTTGAGCTTTTACCAAGTTTTGTTCATGCAGAAGAGGACTAGGAGAAGGACTGCATATTAAAAAACAGTAACTGGATTATAGCGTAAAGAAGAAGGACATAAGGAAGCAAGGTAAGTGTCATGAGGAGTCAGTGGTGTACCAAGAAGACTCAGAGGCAGAGCAACACCATAAAGAGAAATTCCACGTTTGAGCCAGCAATGCAGCAAATGCACCCTCAGCAGCATTTCCCAAATCAACACACCTTTCTCCGGTCCACAGACCTGAGTGAGTCTTCGCCATCAGCATGGTTTCTCTTTGAAGCTGATAACTTTCTCCTTCTAGCTGTTGAGGTAGTCCAATCCTGAGTCCTTCCATCCTCCCCCTCCTCCTGATTCTGAATAACTCCTTTCCCGAACGAGGTAGACCTGTGTAGTGCATTGCTTTTGAAGGACAAATAGAGACACAGAATAGGAGTATTTTGTGTAGATGTGTGTTTGGTAGCAAACGTATCTGGTCTGGTCTCTGAAGGACCAAAAAAAAGTAGTGGACCTTGCAGGTAAATTTCGCTAAGTTTGAAAAGCTAATATCTTTCAGGAAAAAATGATCACCCATCAGCCCCCAAACATTGCAAATCTTTGAAATCAAGTTTACAAATTTGTTGAACTCCCTCCCTCACTGTCAGTCATCACATTAATCATCAATCATCACTCACAATCACTCAATATATAACCGCTCATTGGTGCAGTAGTTAGTAGTTACCTCTTCCAATCCAAGCTTGGTGGTTGATACAAAATATTATCTCTTCCTTGTCAGTAGCAACACATTGGAATTTGGCATTGGCACTGGTAGTCTTTTAATCAATGATCTTCTGAGGCAGCCCTGCTAGGTGATGTAAAAAAAAGGATGGGCAATGGCATGTGAGGGAGGCAGGCATTGCTTCCAATGTCCTGAAGGGAATGTAGAGGCTTCTTCGCTGCAGGTTATATGACTTCACTTCTCTTGTCTCTTGTGAACCTAAAATCAACCAAGCAAGAAAATCATGTAGTGAGTGAAACATGGAATTGTTGCAGGTTGAAATAGTACAGACTGATGCAATATTAGTATGATTGCTTACTTTGTAATAAATGCCAATTTAATCAAACATTGTAAAGTCAAACGACACCCCCACAACATAAAATTAAATTTCAAATCAGGCAACATAACATGCAGATATAGCTAAATGCTTTATCTTCATCTGTTTTAAAGGAGACACCTCTGGTAGTCAGAGAGAGGTGCATGGGTAAATGGAATAATCCTTGAGAAGCCTATGGTGGCAAGGTGGTCCAGTGGAAATGGAATAGTCATTAAAAAAAATAGTTATGCTGCTGATGTGCCTGTAGTGCAGTGCTGCCAGGGTGTCCAGGAGGAAATGGAATTATTATACACCTAAAGAAACCGAATTCTGTAGCGCAGCTGTGCGCATATGGTGGGTAGATGGATAGATTGAAGAATGGAACAAGGTAAAATTACATAAATTGAAAGAATAAAACTTTAAATCAAAAAGAAAAATTTACAAAAATAAAGAAAAATTAAAACAAAAAAAAGAAATTACATTAAAAAAAATCTAAATATTAAAATCAAAAATGAAACCAAAAAAATCTAAGTAAAACATTAAAATAAAAATTAATATGAAAATAATCAAAATAAAAATAAAATATTAAAATTAAAATTGAAGTAACACAAATTAAATTAAAAAGAATTAACATATAAACTTAAATTAAACAAATGATCAATAATTGCCAATGTTTGTAACGGCAACCAGCCACATGGTCAAACAACAACAATAAGGAGCAAGGAGGCATGTGGAACAAAGAACACATGCAAGCCTATGACAAAAAGGCACTGACTGGATACACAAAATGGCTGCCATCCACATGGTCAAACAACAACAACAAGGAGCAAGGAGGCAAGGGGAACAAAGAACACAGGCAAATCTATGGCAGAGGCACAGTGGCCGGATGCACAAAATGGCTGCCAGACACATGGTGAAACAACAACAGTGAGCAAGGAAGCAAGGGGAACAAAGAACACATGCAAGCCTATGGCAAAAAGGCACTGTCTGGATGCACAAAATGGCTACCAGCCACATGGTCAAACAACAACAACAAGGAGCAAAGAGAATTGGGGAATAAAGAAGGCATGCCAGTCTAAGGCAAAGGCACACTGGCAGCATGCAAAAAATGGCTGCCACATGGTCAAACAACAACAACTAGGAAGCATGGAGAACAAAGAACACTAGCCATTCTATAGACAAAGTCTACGCAAAATGGCCTCTGGTCACAGCACGGACAACAAAGACAAATGGTGAACAATGATAAACACACACTGGCCATGAGAGGACATGGCGGTAAAACTGAAGAAAGCACTAACATTAATTCAGCAACGCAAAACATGAAAATTAGTTGAGCTATAAAAACTTTCACAACAAAACACACATCCTCCTATGCCATCAAATGTTACCCCACAAAGTATATACTTTTGCAACAAAAATGAAATGCAAACAATAGCAAACATTTTTAATTTAATACAATGCCATCCCTCCCTTAAATGAAGATTTAAAAACATATACAACTGAAACATTTATAGCACTGGGCCTCCTGGCTAGATGGCCCTTTGACAATCTTGGCCGCATAGTAAAATAAAGTTGCAAATGTTACAAACGTAGAAAAGGACCTGAGCTATGCAACAATTTTCCTTTACAAAAGATGAAAAATCAATGAAATGCAAAATAAATAGTAACTAGGCCCATACCTAAACTCCAGGCCACCCACCACTATAACATTTAAAAATCAAATTAAAGTACAAAGCAATACTGGTGCATGCCCAAGCAAGCAAACAGCACCATTATACAATGGTTTTTTAACTTACTCGTGTGATTTCACAAGAACAAAGTCCTCAAATCCAAAGGTATATCCAGGAGACAAAAATAGTGATCCTTACACCTTGAAATCCAAGTGAAAAGAGACCAGGAGATGGATAAAGCCCTGGGAGGAGCCTGATGGATAGGAACAGGAATTTGAAGTCTCCAGGACACTGGAAGTAGCGCGCTTGAACATGAAGTCTTGTGCATGTGGCGGGAAGCAGCGCAATGAAACACGTAGTCTTGTGCGTGCTGACTGGTGCCCCAAGAGTATTGTGGCACTTGCCAAATCTCATGTGAACGAACTCAGCTCCCCACCAGATGGCCAGATTCAGGAACTCCATGCTACTTCACATAACGCAAAGTGCCCAAATTCTGAAAACTCCACTGATGGCCTAGAATGTATAGATTGGGTATGGGTCTTGTGAGCATTTGTGTCACCTAGATCTTTCTGTGAATGTGGAGATGAGCAGAAATGGGAGATGAGTGAGGCACATGGTTATACCTTGCCAAATATGTTACAGTATAGCAAAGGTTGTGGCCCTAACAGGCCCAAGAAGACAATACTCTTGTCTATGTTCGCACTTTGCTGAGGATGCCCAGGAGGTAGGGCATTCTGAAGAGTTCAGTGAAGTAGGGAGAAGGCAGAAAGTGATGTCAATTCCTGTGCATATGTATGCTGGGGAATGCAGTGATGCCACTTCCTGTGGAAATGGATGAGTGGGAATGAAATCCTTTATTTTTTAAGGATGTTGTTGGCAGTAAACCATTGATGTTAATTCATTCTTGTGCAGATGAATGCTGGGAAACACAGTGATAGTAGGCAAACAGAATGTTGGCCCTCAGACCATGGATGACATAACTACAGGCTACATAATTACTTTGCACCTGTATTTGATGACCGCTAGTCTCTATTATTTTAAGACAATTATTTAACTATCCTCACACTTCTATACCTGTTGTCCTTGCATGACATACACTTACAGCCAAATGTATGAATGACTGATATTTCTACGATTAACTTTATAGATCAAGGAATACTTTTTCATTTTACTCAACATATATGGACAGTAAAATGCATAAAAACATGACATAAATAATCAATTTGCCAACTTAACTGAAAGGACAAACAAATAAAATGACTTCCAATATATCTAGTCACTTCTTCAAACAATGTTTATACCTTTTATTCAAAATATAAATATATGTATATTTTTTAACATGAATAAGTGTCCAACATAACTATTTTTACATAGATAGGTGTCCAACAAATATCTTTTTATCACTGGGAGTACATCATTATTCCTCTAGTTTACGGTTTCAAAAATACCATTAGGCCCGTGTGTGGTAATGGTTGGGAATGATGGATGTGACTTTCTGTGATGCAGGGATAGACTTCCTGTGATGCAGTTCTATCCCTTCTTACCTCTGACTGTCTCACCTGTGTCCAGGCACTGACATCACCTCATTACTTGAATCCACATGCTTCTAAACTTGAGATCCTTTTTTTGTGCTTCCTCTTTCTGCCTCCCCCTAACATCTCTCCTTTCATGATGTATTTTCTTTCTGTGTCCCCTGCCAGAAACCTCAGGGTAATTTTCAATCCCTCTTTCAACTTCTTTATCCCTAGTGTCACAGCAGCTTAAAATTAGATATGTTCTTAGTTTCCAGTTCAGATGTACACTTTAATAAATATCTCTTGCTACCCTATCTCTCCATATTGGTTTGTGTACTTGCTTACTCCTCTCCAGTTTATCTGTAACTTCTCCTTTGCCTTGCTGTCCACTCTCTTCTACACACATTATGTATCTCCCTTCCTAGCGTCTAAACAGTGTCTCTTTGCATTCCTGCATTCTTTTCACTTCCATATTATTCTTTTCCGCTCACCATGGATTATCCCTCTCATTTTTACATGTTTGTACCTCTTCTTCTCAGTTCCTGCCAACTACCTGTTGTCAATTTGTGCACTTGGTTTGCCTTGCCGGGGCATTGCCTGGTCATTAAGTGTGGGAGGGTGTGACCTACCGATTTCCCGACAGTCATGCAGGCATATAATGTTAAAATACATTATACGACAAGCAGGTCTCATGAGAGGGGTTGAGGGGCAGTGGGAAGGGAGAGGAAAGCTGATAGGTGGGAGGACTAAGGGGTATATTTAAAAGCAAAAACCAAAGGAGGGACCGGGAGGTTAATGGTCCAGTGTATATTTAAAAGCCCCTAGCACCACCAGAGCTCCGGTGGCTCAATGCCCTGCACCTTATTTACAAGGTGGCGTTAAGCCACTTTTTGTGGCTTAACTCCACATTGTAAATATGGCCCCTTCACACACAGCCCTTTGCGTGGAAGGGGCGGGCAATCGGTGTTGCTGTGGGCATGCCACAACGACATCCATTGCATTTTGAGACTGACTCAGATTTAAGAGTTTTTATAAACCTGAGGCAGCACCAAAATATAACGCCATCTCCGGGATGACGTTAGCAAGGCGCAACAAGGAGGAATACTTTAATTCCTCCTTGTTTTTTACTTTTTCTATGTGTGCTGCATTCTGCTGCACACATAGAAAGAACAAAATGCCAGAAATTATTGTTTATGTGCGGGAAGGTGTCCCTTCCTGCACATAAGCAATCTTTTCAAAATGATTCTTTGGCACTTCTGTGTGTGCTGCATTCTGCACTCAGATGTGCCACATTACCATTAGTGATTGGATTGTTTATGTGCAGGAAGGGACAGCCCGCACATAAACAATCAAACCTCTCAACGCAGACATCCTTGCATGATGTTGCAAGGATGCATACATTGGCACTAGGCAGCTCAATTTAGTACCAGCGCAGGGGAAACGCAGGGGTGCGCCATATTCTACAAAATATGGCACATCCCTGCATTTGTAAAGTGACACAGCGCGGCGCTGCCAATTTTGGCACAGCACCCTGCTGCGCCTCGTTTTATAAATCTGGCCCTAAATGAGAAAAACACAATACTTTATAAAAGAATGAACAATAGGGCTTTCAAAACAGAGATGAGGGAGGCTGTGTGTCTGTGTTTTGTCAGATGCAAAAATTACAGGTGAAATCCTACGGACACCTGACCATCCCCTACTGAAAGAACCTGTACACAACTATTCATCAAAAAATACACTTATTAGGGGAGTGTAACATCGGAAAAACTCCCCTCCAAAGCTACGCCCCGGTGGCTTACCTCTCTATGTCTGCACCAGCTCTGGCTCTCCCTCCTTCTGTTACTAAGGGAACATCTTCTGTAATCCCCTCAAGCCGCTAAATTCATTTTCATAACTTGCCAATTCTTGTTGCTATAATTTGTACTGATTGTGTTCTGTTCTGTGCTTGGCTGAACGCACTATGTAAATTGAAAATAACTAAAAGGAAGAGACACAGGGAAATCAGGAACACAACGAGAGGAGGACATGCAGAACAGAAGAAGTGGAAGTAAAAAGATAAGAAGCGAGACAAGTAAGATAAAGGATGGACTGTGGAAGTAAAAGAGTGGAAGAGAAGGAAATACAGTTAAAGTAGAAGATAAGGAAACCCGTGAAGGAGATGAGGAGAGGGAGACGAACACAACAAAGGGAAGTTGAGGGTGAAATGGAGAAGACAATTATGTGACATGAAGAGAATAAAAAGGTAGGGTGGGTAAAGGGCAAGAGGCGGAATTTAGGACAAATGAGTTGTAACGAAGGACAAGAAGAGAAAGCAACAGAGCAAGAATGAAAATATTAGCATTTTAGGAAAAAGGAAAGGGAATAGTGGAGGAAAGCAGATAGAGGAGTATAGAAGAGATGCAGAAAAGTATTTCTAGTGAGAAACAAAGAAGGAAAACATATATAGTAGAACGAAAGGAAGAGGAAATGTAAAGGTGAGGACAAGAAGCAGAATAGAAAAGGAGTAGAACATCAAAAAGAGATAAAACAGTTAAAAAAAATATTATCATATGGAATGATCCCAGGTGCCTATACGCTTATTCGGCTATTCATGTGCAGCCTAATGGAGAGGCCTGCGGAGAGAGAGACTTGCTCTAGTCTCTCCACGGGCACGTTTGGAAAGGACAGGAAGGGGCGCGAGAGAGCCGGATTGGTTACAGGTAAGTGGGGGTGGGTTTTAGCTTAGGGTTTAAAAGGGGGGTGAGAGGGAGGGTCTGCCTCTTTCCGCGCCGACCGTTTTTAGGAAATAGCGGAGTTTGACCACCCACCCACCCGGAAGCTTAAGAAAGTTAGGAAGGGGAGGCGACATCAGGGGGCTATAGAGAGAGGGGAGGACGGAAGGGGTTTGAGATTCAGTCAGGGCAGGTGGCATTAGAGGGTATGGCAGAAGATGGGGGAGGGTGGAGAGCCAGATGCAGGCTTGTCCACCCTTCCAAGGGGAATTACAAGGAGGTGAAGGATCAGAGTGGGGGTTTATGCTCGAAGCAAGTAAGGCATGAGAGGAATAGGGGAGTGTCTAGGGGAGGAGAAGCAAAGAGAGGTTTGGAAGAGAGAGAGATGATCAAAGAAAATCTTGAAGAGTTGGGGTTTCGTTAATGTTGGGGTATACACTCGAAGTTTAATGTTGTTCTATGTTTAAATCCTGTCCTAAATAAATGACCTTTTACACTAATGAGGGTGTCACTGTATGTGTGTCCCGATAAATGATACAGTTTAAGTAATGCACTGTTTCACTGCCACTGTTGTCTGCAGACAGTAGACATCAACTTACCCAGATTTACTAACACTTTATGCCGGGTTCACAAAAGTAAGGGGAATATGACCCAAAATGTGAAGTTGGGGTTTACTTTCCAAAGCAAAAAGGTATTTGCATTTGATAATTTCCCAAAGTAACACAAAATTGTGCTATTCACTGCTTTGCTTTACTTTGCGTCAAGGAGGCATATCATGGATGTCCCCATGCAACCACACTTAGCTTTCGACGCAAATCACTTTCTACAAATAGTCATAGACAGGCTGTTGCGCCAAACTTTAATGCCTTCTTGAGGCAGGCATTACAAGGACAATGTTTTCCTTTGTCTTCATGTTTTTTCCTACTTTGCCTGCTTGGTATATTGTACAGCACACATGCAAAGCCTTCCAGTACACAAACTATTCCTTAAGGAACTCACACACCCTTGCACTTTGGCTCAAAGGTTTGTGCATTGGAACATAGCAGGCTAAAGTGCGCCAGCACAGGTATAACAGCACCATATCTTAATAAATATGGCGCTATTCTGCTCTTTCATGCAACGCAACGCAGCATGTGTAGTTGCTGCGCTGCTTTGTGTTAATTTTTTGTAAATCTGGACCCAACTGTCCATAATTACACGGTTGATTAAATGATTGTATGTCACAATATTGATGTTGAAAATATTGTCTTGAACACATATCGACTACAGATATATCACCTTGACCATGCGTCAATATTATGGCGTCAGTATAAGTGTGGTTCATTAGTAAACCTTTGATATTGTGGTATAACATCATTTAGACGGTGCACCTGTTTTAACAAGTTCGCTTGAAGGGGATATGAGGAGTTTGTGCTCACACCTGTGTTTGTGTGGGCACTCAAATCAGTGTGAAGTGCAATAATTCTAAATTACCTTGTGAGCATTGAAATAGGAATAAAGGAGTAAAATGTTGTATATTTCCAGAGTGGGTGATCTAATACCCACAGCAAATAGGAATTCCTGGAAATTCTTTGTGACCTACAGAAGATCTCTTTGATTCTGTTAGATGGCAGGCGAACACCCTGGCAGCCTTCAAAAGCTGCTTTCTACTCAGGAGCTCGGCAATTCCATTGCTTCCAGTTTCAACTGCAAAATTGCTCTACTAAAGAACTTTATCAATACGATTGTTAAACCTAAAGCAGCCTCAGATATGTGGCTTTGCTCTTTCAAATGTTTGTCCGCACAGATTGCTTGCATCGCCTTCCACTTCTTGGAGGAGAGATCATAATAACCCATATAACAGGAAGTACAGAAAGGCTCCCTGAAGCGTCTGAGCAAGAGAGATGCCCCAATTGATTCAAACTGAGGGGCCGCGCCTTTCATCAAGGCCAGACCAGGCTGCAGAAGGGGGAAGAGGACTACGGCCCCCAGCACCCTAAGTGCACCGACACCCTTATCTGGGGCCGGCATCTCCGCGGCACGGGACGCACCTTTCATCAAGGCCAGACCAGGCTGCAGAAGGGGTAAGAGGACTACGGCCCCCAGCACCCTAAGTGCACAAACGCCCTTATCAGGCGCCGGAATCTCCGCGGCGCGGGACGCACGTGGGACGCGCCCGGGCGTGTGACCGGGCCAAGACCAGGCCAAGACGGGCCCGTCTTCGCCCGTCATCGCCTGTAGGAGACTGGGCTGGGCCAGCACAGTTGGACTGGAAGGCAAGTGCCAAGAAAGTAAGGAGACCCATAGGTTAGTTTGTGATATTTATTGATTGAGTATCTATCACACTCATGTACACTTATTCCAAATCTGGTCACTGAACACGATATGGGGAAGCCGAAGGCTGACGATATTTCAGTGCCCCATTCTGGGATTAAGAAACACAAAAAGCGGTCTACTGGGAAAGTGGATGGTCACCCCGCTATTAGTAGGAAGCAATTCAAAGCTATTGACTCATTGTTTGAGGAGGTTGAGGCAATATTGAGGAGTCCCTCCATCTCCGCCCTCCCCAAACCTGATATCTCCTTGCCTAAAAAGATCCCTGATCTTTTTAAGAAAAAATGACAGACCCCCGGATTGGATACAAAGGTGGATCTTCACTCTTCCCCAAAAACTCAGGATGTAATTCCTTCACCCTTGAAGAGACTTCCTTCGCAAGCAGAATCTGCCGAACGCACTCACGTTGAGGACCTTTTATCTCCAAGGCTTAAGAGCCTAATTTCCACTGACATTCCCTGCTCAAATAGATTTTCGGTTTTGTCTAGAATGCCCCCAAGGCTCAGCTCTAGATGAACATGATGAACGGAATCAGGGTGAGAAGTCGGGGAGTAATGGAGCCTTTGAATTAATAACCATCTCTCACAAGTTGGATGATTTAAAGCTCCTGTCGGTAACACTTTTGAACAAAATTTCGGGACTCACTGAACAAAGGGCCGCATGTAACTGTAAACCATCCAGGGAGGCTGATCATAATCTCAAATCGATTGTGGGGGCAAGTATGACAACTACGCCTAATATTGGTTATAAAATAAGCACCTTTCCTCCGTGTAAAGGGTTCAGGGCTAGATTTGGAAGTAAAGCAGCGAATGATGGGCCGATCTGTCTGACCGCACCGGCTACTAATGGGCGAGTTTCCAAATTAGATGTAAACAATCATGAATACATCCCTGAGGTGCGGGATCCAAGTATCGTTTGCCAAACAGTTTTTAACAAGGACCATGGGGAAGCTTTGGGTGTGTATTCCTGTTCCCCTAGAGTTCCATCTTTTGGCCAACCAAGACCAATACAGACCCACAATTTGAAGGGGAGATATGGTTGGAGAAGGGAAGGTGCCCATATATTTTTGACAGGGGTCCCTAGGCTGCCAACCTGCTATAGAGAGTCAAATGATTCTCTTATTAATAAAGTTATATACTGGATACGCACACAGAGGAATTGTCTCTCTGTTTTCCGGTCTGATATCCAAGAGGTGTGTAGGTACAGTCAACCGGGGTCGGAGCTTGATTACATCTCTATCCTCTTTACCGACAGTGCTCTGGTGAACAATCTTATATCTTTTAATATACGGACTGCCTCCTTAAGTTCTGTCGGGAAAACTGGTATTAGTCTTTGTATGTATCCACCTGGAGATAAGATGTGCAGATGTTGCTGTCCATCTGATGACCATGCAGGTGGGACTAAAGTTACACTTGAGAACCACCTATCATTTAGGGCAGAAAACTCCCCTCCCTCACTATCTGACTTGGACTGACTAATTGATGACCCTTTTGTAGGGACGTTAAAAGTAGCAACTGAGGCGTGTGAAGTAGAATGCCTAGGGAACCTAAAGATTTCCCCTCAAATGAGAACTAAGGTAGAAATCATACCTCCAAAACTTACTGTTATGTCTTGGAATGTAGCAGGAATAGAGCAAAAACTAGAGGCCCCGAGTTGGTTAGCTTTATTAATAAGCAAGATGTCTGTTTATTCCAGGAAACTTGGGCTGAAAAATCAAATCAACTAGAAGGGTTTACAACCTATTTCTCTGCGGCTCAAAAAGCTTCTGGGGATTTTGGCAGACGGATAGGGTGCTCATGATTTCGCTGAACAGCAGATTGAAATGTGACCACTCAGTAATACAGTTTAATTCCCATGACCTGCTGGGTGTACAACTCACATTTCGGCCTGGCTTCAGGGTGATCATGATTAATGTGTATGCAAGGCCTGTCTCACGTGGCATAGAATCTAATGTTCTCACCCAGTTAGTTGATTATATGGAAATCCTGCATCCATCTGATTATCTGATGGTTGCGGGCGATTTCAAGTGTTACTTTGTATCAAAGAATATTATTAGTAGCCTAACAGTTGAGGAAGATGAGCTGTGGGGTATTCCCCAATCCAAGGAGACTGTTTTCTCCGCTGCCTCTTGTGTCGCCTCGCAGATGACCTCTTTATGCTTAAAATTTGGGCTACAAGATTGCAATGGTCGCACCAGATCTGATTCCAATCGATCTTTCACCTTCAAGCGAGGGTTATCCTCTAGTACCATTGACTATCTCCTGGTGGACAATAGGCTATGTACTAGTACCTTGGATATGGAAGTAATATCCCACCATGATAGTGACCATAATCCCTTGTGTCTTGTTCTCACTAACCATGCATTTGCAAGAGCTCAGCATTTACAGACCACTGATGTTCCCACTCCCCGTTTGAACCTTAGACGAACCCGTGTCAGTTGGCCAAAAGTGATATCAAATCCATACTTGATCAGGGAAATGTATTTATCATTTCTAAAAAAAAATTCTATCTTTGGGGAACAAGAGGCTGCCGCTATCCCAATTATGACCATTCATACAGAATTGGTAGGTACCTTACAGGGCATCTTTTATAAGGAATCCTCCGCTAGGCAGAAAACTGATAATGATCCTTGTAGGGAATGTTATAAGAAGGATTGTGTTTATGCAAGATCCAATCTAAAAGTAGCTTTAAATAACCACTCACAGGGGGAGATTAGGAATGCCAGACTCAGATATGTTAGGGCCCTGGAACGAGCAAAAAAAACTGGGAACATGAGGTTTGGCAGAGGTTGCTAGATGCAGTCAAGAATAGAGATGATGGTTCCTTTTGGAGGTTGTTGGCTTGCAGATCAAGAGGAGGAAATGACACTATTAGTATGTATATTCAGCCTGAAAGATGGGTGACCTATTTCTCCGAGATCTATGCTTCCCCTATGCAACAGGACTCTGTGGATACTGGGTGTAATGACTGCAGAGCTCCCGTTAAAAGTTCTGCGGACGACTTTGCCTTTACAATAGCCGAAACAACAGCAGCCATCAACTCCCTGAGACCAGCAAAAGCCCCTGGTCCTGACAAGATACCGGGGGACCTGTTTAAATCTGAACCTATTATATGGGCATGGTACATAAACACATTGTCAAATGCCATAGCAGCAGGTAGTCCCAACCCAGATTCGTGGCATGTGGCAGAAATATTTCCTATATATAAGAAAGAAGATGTGGGTTTGCCAGCTAATTATCAACCAATCAGCCTCATTGATAACTTGCAAAAGATCTTTGCTAAACAAGTCTTAGACAGGCTCATGTAATGGGTTCAAAATAGCCAGGTTTTATTCCCTCTCCAGGATGGCTTTTGCCCCAAAACCAGCACCATAGACCAAGTCTTTAGGCTTTCACTGCTATTTTGGAAATACGTTACCTTAGCTAAACAAAAGTTATACGTTGCATTTGTGGATCTAAGATCTGCCTTTGACCTTGTCCCAAGGCAGAAGCTATGGGAAGTCTTGAACACAATTGGTACCCCAGGGAACTTAGTGCTTTTAATCCAAAGGTTGCATGAGAATACATACGCACAAGTAAGATGGGGCAGACAGGGGGAACGCACCAACAGAATAGATATTAGGCGAGGGGTGCGCCAGGGCTGCGTCCTTGCCCCAACTCTTTTCACCCTGTTATCAATGAGGTGGTGCAAGTTGTAACCGATTGTCATAACGACGCGCCCTCCTTAAATAATCAAAAAATCCCAATTCTGTTATTTGCCGATGATTCCCTTTTGATTTCCAAAACACCTATGGGTCTTCAGGTCTTAGTGGATAGGTTCAGCCCATTCTGCGTCGATTACAAAGTTGAGCTTAATCATAATAAAACAACACTTATGACCTTGGGCTGTTGTCCCACCAAGAGATATACTATTTTACATAATGGGACCCCCTTAAATAAGGTATGTTCCTTCGATTACCTGGGGGTAACAATTAGTACTAATATGCAATGGGAGGCTCAGATGGATAAAAGTATAGCCCTCCTATTGCACAGATCTGGGACCATTTTGCGTTTCCATAAATCCACCACTGAGAGAGCGGTTTCTCCAGCCATCAACATTTATTTGGCGAAGGCCCAGGGTGCTGTGGCCTATGGGTAGAAGTCTGGGGATTTATTAATGCTAGTAAACTTTGTGTGAGGGAAAATAGCTTTATAAGATCGCTTTTGGCCTGCCCTCGAAACATCCCACTGATCCCAATGTTCTGGGATCTTGGTCTTCTGCGTATCCTAGACTTAATTGCCCTAAGACCCCTGCTTTTTTGGGTACGTGTTTGGACTACCCCTGAACTAATTGTAAATAAGGAGTCCCTTCAAGACATCCTAGACAGACCCAATGCACTTTCTATTCCTTGGCTCAAGCATATCTCAAAATGGTTTCATATCTTGGGACTTAGAAACTTTTGGAGCTAACCCTACAATTTAAGGAGGGACCAGAAGAAACACATGAAAGCAGTTTATTGGGCTTACGTCAGGGAAAACTATTTGTACGTATGTCACATGGCAGTCTTACATCCCAATTCTTAGACTTCAAGTGGTATCCCTATTTTGAACCATTTATGGATTTAATCTCTGACCCGTTAAGTAAAAGTTTGTATGTCCAGTTTAGGTATGGATGCTTACCTCTCAAATCTTTTAGTAGCACTTGGAGTTCTGCTTCGATAATTGATTTATGTCCCAGCTGTAATTGTACCTCAGAAACCGTAGTACATTTTATGTTCATATGTCCTGCATACAGGATTGCTCGGCGGAAGTGGTTACGCACAGTTTGCAGGAATATGGGCATAAGACAATGCAAAGATGCTTTAAGGATTATGGTGAGGGACACTCTACTCCCCTGTTCTGTGCGTTCAGCACGTTCCTTGCGGCCGCATGGTATATACGCACACGCTATCTAAAAAAGTCAAAATGACCAGCTCAAGTTTTATAGTTTTAATTATTTATGCTTGATTAATATAAGATTTTAAGATTACTGTGATTGTTTACTAGTTGCTAATGAGGATGATAAGAGAGATGGGCTTCTAGGAGGTCAAATATAAATTGCAGGAAATGTAAGCCTACGATTTTAAGTATCTATGCTTTTATTCTTTCCCAAATCATTATAGATAAGTTGTGTTTTCCTTTCTGAAATTGATTTTATTTTTTGTATTTATTTATCATGTTATTGCTTTGATGGTTGAATATAACCGAATAAAGCTGTGTGTGATGATGATGATGAACCCATTGGGTGTGGTAAATGCCCCCTATTCTGAATTTTTTAGGTGGAAAATAGCACACAGTGCAGAGTCAGTATTTAGCCACTAAAACCCACAATTGTTGCCTTTTTGCTGGGCCATTTTCCTCTATAAATTTCAGCAGGTTTGATGTGACAAAATGTGTCAATGCAAAACATTGGTAGTGTGATAGGTATCATTCAATTTGGAAATCCTACCCCTGCATAAACTTCTGTTTGCATAAGGATCAGCATTTTATACACAATACAATAGCATTTATAGAGCCCATGGCTTTTGCTGAGGGAGCCTCCTAGGGCTAACATGAGGACCGCCTGAGAGAACAGATTAGCTTACTAGACAATTGACATAATCATTAAACAAGGGGGCCTTCAGGCCTTTTCTGAAAATCTTTTCCGAAGGAGCAGAACAAAGAATGGATGGAAACGAATTCCAAAGTTTTGCTTGCAGAAAATAATCTCTCACCAAGCCTAGCCCTGTGGACCCTTGGGATGTGCAGGAAGCTCTGGGAATTAGACATGAGAGATTTACACTGATGACAGGCTTAGAGACTGCATCACAGGTATTGAGGTCCCTTGTTCTCCAAAGCTCTATAGGCAAAGATTAGAGCCTTGAATTTGATATGGCCTATGACAGGAATCCAGCGCAGCTGGTGAAGATGAGTGGACACTAATTGATGTATCTGAACCTCAGGAATGTGGCTCGTGACTGCATGTTGAATAATCTGAAGCCATTGGAGAAGGTAAACCTGCAAACTCAGGTAAAGACTGCTGGCATAGTGCAATTTAGAGGTGACTAGGGCATGGACAATGGTCTTACAGGATGCCTCCCTCCTTAGTAAGAACTCTGTGACTCCCTTGCCACTTTTTTCCATCGCAAGATCACAGAATTTCACAACATCTTCAACTCTTCACCCCCCATCACCACCACGGCCTCAACCAACCCTGACGCTCCCAGCCACACCAACCTCTTGCTCTCCTGGACCCACATCAACGACGAGGACACCATCAAAACCATGAGCACCATCCACTCCGGCTCTCCCTCCGACCCCTGCCCCCACCATGTCTTCAACAAAGCGAACCTCATCATCGCCCCCCAACTCCGTATGATCAACAATAGCTCCTTCGAGACCGCCATCTTCCCAGACAGCTGGAAGCACGCCAAAGTCAACGCCCTTCTGAAGAAACCCAAAGCGGACCCCAAAGACCTCAAGAATTACCAACCCATCTCCCTCCTCCCCTTCCCAGCAAAGGTCATCGATAAGATCGTTAACGGCCAACTGACCCGCTTCCTGGAACACAACAACACGCTGGACATCTGCCAAACAGGATTCCGTAGGAACCATAGCACCGAGACCGCCCTCATTGCCGCAACCGACGACATCAGAACCATGCTCGACAAGGGCGAAACCACAGCCCTCATCCTCTTGGACCTCTTGGCTGCTTTTGACACCGTCTGCCACCACACCTTCTGCACTCGCCTCTACAACGCAAGGATCCGCCACAAAGCTCTTGACTGGATCATGTCCTTCCTATCCGACCAAATGCAGAGAGTCTGCCTTCCTCCTTTGGGGCCACCAAAACGATCTGCGGCGTTCACCTAGGATCTTCTCTCAGCCCAACTCTTTTTAACATCTAAATGGCACCGCTGGCCAACATCATCCAATCCCACAACCTCAACATCGTCTCCTACATCGATGATACCCAGCTGATCCTCTCACTCACCAAGGACCCCGCCACCGCCAAAACAACCTTCACGATGGACTGCATGCCATCACCACCTGGATGGAGAAGAGCCGCCTCAAACTTAACTCGGACAAGACAGAGGTCCTCATCCTCGGCTCCAACCGCTCCACATGGGACGACTCCTGGTGGCCAGCCATCACAGGAACTGCACCAACACCCACCACCCACACACACAATCTAGGCTTCATCCTAGACTCAACAGCGTCTCATCTTCCTGCTTTAACACCCTCCGCACGCTTCGCAAGATCTTCAGATGGATCCCCATCGAATCAACAAGAACGGTCACCCACGCTCTCGTCAGCAGTAGACTGGACTACAGCAACGCGCTCAATGCAGGGACCATAGCCAAGCTCCAGAAGAAACTACAATGGATACAGAGCGCCTCTGCACGCCTCATCCTCAACATCCCTCGCCGTGACCACATCTCGGCCCACCTCAGAAACCTGCACTGGCTCCCTGTCACCAAGAGGATCACCTTCAAACTTCTCATCCACGCTCACAAAGCCCTTCACAACACTGGCCCGGCCTACCTCAATGAGCGACTCACCTTCCACGCTCCCACCCGCCAACTCCGCTCTACCAACATTGCCCTCACCGCCGTCCCTTGCATCCATCGAACTACAGCCGGTGGCAGATCCTTCTCCCACCTCGCCGCAAAGACCTGGAACACCCTCCCCGCCCACCTTCGACAGACCCAGGACCTCCTGACCTTCAGAAAACGCCTCAAGACCTGGTTATTCGAACAGTAGCAGTCCTTTCCTCCCCCCCTCAGCGCCTTGAGCCCCTAGCGGTGAGTAGCGCGCTTTACAAATGTTTGATTGATTGATTGATGCAACTGGAGACTGGAGACTCCTACTAAGCATTGTTTTCCTTGCTTTACTCTCATAGCATACGACAAACAATATGGTTCTGTTGGTTAAATTTAACACAAAATAATTAGCTACCAAGTAAGTGGTTACCCAGTTGCTTATACACCATAATTCAATCATATAAAGAAATAAAGAAACTGAAACCATGGAGGTTCGACAACTTGGCTACTAAGTGAATATTATGTATTGTATTCAGGTGAAATATGTTCTAACAATCATTCATTAAGGAACTCCATCAGTGTAAGAAACTGGGCTACAGATTGAGGGGGTTGAAATCCTTCTCAGGCTGCAGACACTTCTCAGAGTGAAGTCACAAGCAAACACTAAATGAAGCTATGCTTAACTCTTGGGTAGCTTGGCATAGAGCAGTCAGGCTTAACTCAGAGTCAATGTGTAAAGCAATTTTACAACACTATAATACAATGAAAATATACCACAAAATTAACAGATTTAGGAAAATAGAGCAGTATTTGATAAATAAAACAAGACCAAACTGATAAAAACACAATTAGTAGAACTAGATATATTAAATTACAAATATTTTAGTGACAATAGCACCAAAAGGTATAAGGTGCCAACTGTGAATATCTGGTCATGCCAGAGTGGGACAAAGTCACATGTTCAGGCCAACCATGATGGAGTGAGGGCTGGCTACAGGGACCCAGTTAGCCCTGTTAAAAAAGGACCTTAAATCCTGGTTTGCAGAGCCTTGTGAGGATCCCCGTAAAAGTTGTGTTGTACAGTTGAGTCGATGAATTGGTTTCAAGATGCAGCAATACTGTGGGTTGAGGTCCTGCATTGTTGTTAAGGATTTCATGGACCAGGGCTTGCAATGCAAAGTTTGGAGTCGAGGATGAGGATGCACTGCACGGTCAGGGCAATGCATTGGTTCAGACGGGGCAATGCTTTGGTTTAGAGGAGCTGTGTTGCTGGGTTCGTCGTCACAGCTGCTGTTGATGAGGGATGCAAGGGCCTGAACCGAGGATGCATTACGCAGCAGGAGTTATGATGCAGCAAGTGTAGGAGGCTGGCCTGGCTTGTAGTGGGTACCAGAGGTACTTACACCTTGTGCCAGGTCCAGTTATCCCTTATTAGTGTAGAAGAGGTGTTTCTAGCAGCTTAGGCTGATAGAAGGTAGCTATGGTAAAGCAGCTTAGGCTGAACTTGGAGACATGTAAAGCTCCTACTATACCACTGGTGTCATATGCACAATATCATAAGAAAACACAATACACAGATATACTAAAAATAAAGGTACTTTATTTTTATGACAATATGCCAAAAGTATCTCAGTAAGTACCCTCAGTATGAGGATGACAAATATACACAAGATATATGTACACAATACCAAAATTATGCAGTAATAGAAAAAGGAAGTAATGCAAGCAGTGTAAAGTTACAGTAGATTGCAATAGGAGCACATAGGTATAGGGGCAACACAAACCATATACTCCAAAAGTGGAATGCAAACCAAGAATGGACCCCAAACCTATGTGAGCTTGTAGAGGGTCGCTGGGACTGTAAGAAAACAGTGAGGGTTAGAAAAATAGCCCACCCCAAGACCCTGTAAGGTAGGTGTAAAGTGCACCTACAACCCCCAGAAAGCACAGAAGTCGTGATAGGGGGATTCTGCAAAGAAAACCAGCACCAGCAATGCAACAACAGTGGATTTCCGGACCTGAGTACCTGTAAGACAAGGGGACCAAGTCCAAGAGTCGCAACAGTGTCGAGAGTGGGCAGGAGCCCAGGAAATACCAGCTGAGGGTGCAAGGAAGCTGCCACCGGATGGAAGAAGCTTGGTGTTTTGCAAGAACGAAGAGGACTAGGAACTTCCCCTTTGGAGGATGGATGTCCCACGCCGTGAAGAAGCTTGCAGAGGTGTTCCCACGCAGAAAGACCGCAAACAAGCCTTGCAAGCTGCAAGGGTCGCGGTTAGGGTTTTTGGATGCTGCTGTGGCCCAGGAGGGACCAGGATTTCGCCACTTGGATGAGGAGACAGAGGGGGCGCCCAGCAAGTCAGGTAGTCCTCATAGAAGCAAGCAGCACCCGCAGAAGTACCGGAACAGGCACTTGGAAGAAGAGTGAACCGGAGTCCACGCAAAGTCACAAAAGGGAGTCCCACGACGCCGGAGGACAACTCAGAAGGTTGTGCACTGCAGGTTAGAGTGTCAGGGACCCAGGCTTGACTGTGCACAAAGGAAATCCTGGAAGAGTGCACAGGAGCCGGAGCAGCTGCAAATCATGCGGTACCCAGCAATGCAGTCTAGTGTGGGGAGGCAAGGACTTACCTCCACCAAACTTGGACTGATGAGTCACTGGACTGTGGGAGTCACTTGGACAGAGTTGCTGAGTTCCAGGGACCACGCTCGTCGTGCTGAGAGGGGACCCAGAGGACTGGTGATGCAGTCTTTTGTTGCCTGCGGTTGCAGGGGGAAGATTCCGTCGACCCACAGGAGATTTCTTCACAGCTCCTGGTGCAGAAAGGAGGCAGGCTACCCCCAGAGCATGCACCACCAGGAAACAGTCTAGAAAGCTGGCAGGATGAGCGATACAAGGTTGCTAGTAGTCGTCTTTGCTACTTTGTTGCGGTTTTGCAGGCTTCCTGAGCAGTCGATCCTTTGGTAGAAAGTGAAGAGGGAGATGCAGAGGAACTCTGGTGAGCTCTTGCATTCGGTATCTGAAGAATTCCCTGAAGCAGAGACCCTAAATAGCCAGAAAAGGAGGTTTGGCTACATAGGAAGGAGGATTGGCTACTAAGAGAGGTAAGAGCCTATCAGAAGGAGTCTCTGACGTCACCTGCTGGCACTGGCCACTCAGAGCAGTCAAGTGTGCCAGCAACACCTCTGTTTCCAAGATGGCAGAGGTCTGGGGCACACTGGAGGAGCTCTGGGCACCTCCCCTGGGAGGTGCAGGTCAGGGGAGTGGTCACTCCCCTTTCCTTTGTCCAGTTTCGCGCCAGAGCAGGGCTGGGGGAATCCCTGAACCAGTGTAGACTGGCTTATGCAGAGATGGGCAGCATCTGTGCCCATCAAAGCATTTCCAGAGGCTGGGGGAGGCTACTCCTCCCCAGCCATCACACCTATTTCCAAAGGGAGAGGGTGTTACACCCTCTCTCAGAGGAAATCCTTTGTTCTGCCTTCCTGGGCCAGGGCTGCCTGGACCCCAGGGGGGCAACAACCTGTCTGAGGGGTTGGCAGCAGCAGCAGCTGCAGTGGAGACCCCGGAAAGGCAGTTTGGCAGTACCCGGGTTCTGTGCTAGAGACCCGGGGGATCATGGAATTGTCTCCCCAATGCCAGAATGGCATTGGGATGACAATTCCATGATCTTAGACATGTTACATGGCCCTGTTCGGAGTTACCATTGTGACGCCATACATAGGTAGTGACCTATGTATAGTGCACGCGTGTAATGGTGTCCCCGCACTCACAAAGCCCTGAACAATGTGGGGGCACCTTGGCTAGTGCCAGGATGCCCACACACTAAGTAACTTTGCACCCAACCTTCACCAGGTGAAGGTTAGACATATAGGTGACTTATAAGTTACTTAAGTGCAGTGGTAAATGGCTGTGAAATAACGTGGACGTTATTTCACTCAGGCTGCACTGGCAGGCCTGTGTAAGAATAGTCAGATCTCCCTATGGGTGGCAAAAGAAATGCTGCAGCCCATAGGGATCTCCTGGAACCCCAAAACCCTGGGTACCTTAGTACCATATACTAGGGAATTATATGGGTGTTCCAGTATGCCAATGTGAATTGGTGAAATTGGTCACTAGCCTGTTAGTGACAATTTGGAAAGCAGAGAGAGCATAGCCACTGAGGTTCTGGTTAGCAGAGCCTCAGTGAGACAGTTAGTCATCACACAGGGAACACATACAGGGCACATACTTATGAGCACTGGGGCCCTGCCTGGCAGGGTCCCAGTGACACATAGACTAAAACAACATATATACAGTGAAATATGGGGGTAACATGTCAGGCAAGATGGTACTTTCCTACACAACCCCCCCCCAAATGAAGGACAATAAGACTAGCCATGACCTGATGAGTCTTCATTGTCTAAGTGGAAATATCTGGAGAGTCCATCTGCATTGGAGTGGGTACTCCCAGGTCTATGTTCCACTGTATAGTCCATTCCCTGTAGAGATATGGACCACCTCAACAATTTAGGGTTTTCACCTTTCATTTGTTTTAGCCAAAGTAGAGGTTTGTGGTCTGTCTGAACAATGAAGTGAGTGCCAAACAGGTATGGCCTCAACTTCTTCAGTGCCCAGACCACAGCAAAGGCCTCCCTCTCAATGGCAGACCAACGCTTTTCTCTAGGGGTCAACCTTCTGCTGATATAAGCAACTGGTCGATCCTGGCCCTCAGAATTAAGTTGTGATAAGACTGCCCCTACCCCTAATTCAGATGCATCAGTTTGAACAATGAATTTCTTGGAGTAACATGGGCTTTTTAGGACAGGTGCAGTGCACCTGGCCTGTTTGAGCTCCTCAAAAGCTTTCTGACAGCTAACAGTCAACAATACCTTTTTAGGCATCTTTTTGCTAGTGAGATCATTAAGTGGGGCTGCAATGGAGCCATAGTTTTTAATGAATCTCCTGTAATACCCAGTGAGGCCTAGGAAGGCTCTCACCTGGGTCTGAGTTGTAGGGGGAACCCAATCCATGATTGTTTGGATTTTCCCCTGAAGTGGTGCAATCTGTTCTCCACCTACCAGGTGTCCCAGATAAACCACTTTTCCCTGCCCGATCTGGCACTTTGAAGCATTGATAGTGAGGCCTGCCTTTTGCAGGGCCTCCAAAACGTTCCACAGGTGGACCAGGTGATCATCCCAGGTGGAGCTAAAGACAGCTATATCGTCTAGATATGCTGCACTAAAAGCCTCCAACCCTTGCAGGACTGTATTCACCAACCTCTGAAAAGTGGCAGGTGCATTTTTCAGCCCAAAGGGCATCACTGTAAATTGGTAGTGCCCTCCTATAGTTGAAAAAGCAGTTTTAGGTTTAGCATCCTCTGCCAATTTGATCTGCCAATACCCTGCAGTCAAGTCAAAGGTGCTTAGATACTTGGCAGATGCCAGTGTAGCTATAAGCTCATCTGCCCTGGGTATAGGGTGAGCATCAGTTTTTGTTACCTGGTTGAGACCTCTGTAATCTACACAAAACCTCATCTCCCTTTTTCCATCTTTTGAGTGAGACTTTGGTACAAGCACCACAGGAGAGGCCCATGGGCTTTCAGAATGTTCAACCACTCCTAGATCAAGCATTTTCTGAACTTCGTGCTTTATGCAGTCCCTGACATGGTCAGGCTGCCTATAGATTTTACTTTTGACAGGCAAGCTGTCTCCAGTATCAATTGTGTGTTCACACCAAGATGTGGTGCCTGGCACAGTTGAAAAGAGTTCAGAAAACTGTCCAAGGAGATTTATGCAGTTGTCTTTTTGCTCTGCAGTAACACAGTCGGCCAAAACTACACCTTCCACTAAAGCATCATCTTCAGTGGAAGAGAAGAGATCAGGGAGAGGGTCACTCTCTTCTTCCTGTCCTTCATCTGTTGCCATGAGCAGGGTGAGATTAGCCCTGTCATAGAGGGTTTTAGGCGGTTGACATGGAGCACCCTAAGGGGACTCCTGGCAGTGCCCAGGTCAACCAAGTTGGTGACCTCGCCCTTCTTTTCAACAATTAGATGGGGTCCACTCCATTTGTCTTGGAGTGCTCTTGGGGCCACAGGCTCCAATACCCACACCTTCTGTCCTGGTTGGTACTGAATCAGAACAGCCTTCTGGCCATGTCATTGCTTTTGGAGCTCTTGGCTGGCCTGAAGGTTTTTACTGGCCTTTTTCATGTACTCGGCCATTCTGGATCTTAGGCCAAGTACATAGTCCACTATGTCTTGTTTGGGAGCTTTTAAAGGTTGTTCCCAACCCTCCTTCACAAGTGTTAGGGGACATCTTACAGGGTGCCAAAAGAGAAGTTCAAAGGGGCTGAAGCCCACTCCTTTTTGGGGTAACTCCCTGTAAGCAAAAAGGAGGCAAGGTAACAGGACATCCCATCTCCTCCTGAGTTTTTCAGGGAGTCCCATTATCATACCTTTGAGAGTTTTATTAAACCTCTCTACCAGTCCATTTGTCTGTGGATGATAAGGTGTGGTGAATTTGTATGTTACACCACATTCCTTCCACATAGCCTTCAAGTATGCAGACATAAGGTTGCTACCCCTGTCTGATACAACCTCTTTTGGAAAACCCACCCTGGAAAAGATTCCCAGGAGGGCTTTTGCCACTGCAGGTGCTGTAGTGGTCCTTAGAAGAATTGCTTCAGGATATCTTGTGGCATGGTCCACTACCACCAAGATAAACCTATTGCCTGAAGCAGTAGGAGGATCAAGGGGGGCAACTATGTCAACCCCTACCCTTTCAAAGGGGACCCCAACCACAGGTAGTGGAATAAGGGGAGCCTTTGGTGTGCCACCAGTCTTGCCACTGGCTTGGCAGGTCATGCAAGACTTACAAAAATCTTTTGTGTCCTCTGACATCCTGGGCCAGTGAAACAGGGGGACAAGCCGTTCCCATGTTTTAATCTGGCCCAAATGTCCAGCCAAAGGAATGTCATGTGCCAGAGTTAGGAAGAACTCTCTGTACTGCAGGAGAATTACCAATCTCCTGGCTGCTCTGGGTTTTGGGTCCCTTGCCTCTGTGTACAAGAGGTTGTCCTCCCAGTAAACTCTATGTGAGTCACTGACATCCCCATTTTGCTGTTTGACAGCGTGCTGTCTGAGACCCTCTAATGTGGGACAGGATTGCTGTGCCACACTCAGCTCTTTCCTGGCAGGCCCCCCTCCACCCAAAAGCTCAGCAGTGTCTGCTGCCAGCTCCTCTGGTGAAGGTTCTGCACAGGGAGGAAATTCTTCTTCCTCAGAAGGAGAATCATCTGTAGAGAGAGGGATAGTGGGTAGGGATTTACCCTTACTACCCCAAGCTTTAGGGAGCACTTGGTCCATTGTTCCAGGATCCAAGTCACCCTGTCCTTTTTGCTTTTTGGCCTGAGCCCTTGTCAAAGCAAAAATATGCCCAGGAATGCCCAGCAGTGCTGCATGAGCCTCCAACTCCACTTCTGCCCAAGCTGATGTCTCTAAATCATTTCCTAGTAGACAGTCTACAGGTAAATCTGAAGCAACCACAACTTTCTTTGGACCAGTAACCCCCCCAGTTGAGATTCACAACAGCCATGGGGTGGCTAAGAGTGTTGTTATGAGCGTCTGTCACTTGGTACTGGTAACCAAGTAGGTGTTGTTCAGGGTGTACCAGTTTCTCTTTCACCATGGTAACACTGGCACCTGTGTCCCTGTAGGCCTGAACCTCAACACCATTGATTAGGGGAAGTTGCTTGTACTTATCCATATAAAGGGGACAAGCAACCAAGGTGGCCAAATCAATGGCACCTTCAGAGACTAGCACAGCCTCTGTGGTCTCCCTGACAAGACCAACCCCAACTAAATTACCAAAAGTGAGCCCAGCTACTCCCTTGGATTGGCTATTAGTAGGTTTACTCCCACCACCACTGCTATTACTAGGGGCACTAGAGTTTGCACTAGGGGTTGTGGTAGTGGGAGGTTTGGTGTTGTTCTTTGGACAACTGGCATCAGTTGTCCAATGGCCTTTTACTTTACATAAATAACACCAAGGCTTTTTTACTTGATTTGAAGAGGATTTGGACCCACCACCCCCACCAGAGTGTTTTTGTGGGCCTGATGAAGACTCAGTTTTACTTTTGTCCCCACCCTTGTCAGAAGACTTACCATCCTTCTTCTTGCCATCCTTGTCACCCCCTGGATGAACTTTTCTGTTCACTCTTGTTCTGACCCATTTGTCTGCCTTCTTTCCCAATTCTTGGGGAGAGGTCAGATCTGAGTCCACTAGATATTGGTGTAACAAGTCAGACACACAGTTATTCAGAATATGCTCTCTCGGAATAAGATTATAGAGGCTTTCATAGTCAGAAACTTTACTGCCATGTAACCACCCCTCCAAGGCCTTCACTGAACAGTCAACAAAGTCTACCCAGTCTTGTGAGGACTCTTTTCTGGTGTCTCTGAACTTAGGGGGTCATTCTGACCCTGGCGGCCGGTGACCGCCAGGGTCACCGACCACGGGAGCACCGCCAACAGGCTGGCGGTGCTCCCAAGGGCATTCTGACTGCGGCGGTTCAGCCGCGGCCAGAAAGGGTAAACCGGCGGTCTCCCGCCGGTTTACCACTGCCCTTGTGAATCCTCCATGGCTGTGGAGCGCGCTCCGCAGCCATGGGGATTCTGACACCCCCTTCCGCCATGCTGTTCCTGGCGGGTCTCCCGCCAGGAACAGGATGGCGGTAGGGGGTGCCGCGGGGCCCCTGGGGGCCCCTGCAGTGCCCATGCCCATGGCATGGGCACTGCAGGGGCCCCCGTAAGAGGGCCCCGCAAAGTATTTCAGTGTCTGCAAAGCAGACACTGAAATACGCGACGGGTGCAACTGCACCCGTCGCACCTTCCCACTACGCCGGCTCCATTCGGAGCCGGCGTCCTCGTGGGAAGGTCGATTTGCCCTGGGCTGGCGGGCGGCCGCCCGCCAGCCCAGGGCAAATCCCAAAATACCCTCAGCCGCCCGCCAATGTTAGAATCACCCCCTTAATCCTGTATTGTTCAGTGGTTAAGCCAAATCCATCCAAGAGTGCATCCTTCAAAACTGCAAAATTGTTAGCATCACTTTCTCTAACAGTAAGGAGCCTATCCCTACCCTTTCCATTGAAAGATAGCCACAATATAGCAGTCCACTGCCTTTGAGGGACCCCCTGTACCATACAGGCCCTCTCAAGTGCAGCAAACCACTTGTTAATGTCATCCCCCTCCTTGTAAGGGGGAACTATCTTGTGCAGATTCCTGGAATCATGCTCTCCCACAGGATTACTATCAGGAATACTGCTGCTGCCACCATGGGGTCCCAACCCCAATCTCTGTCTCTCCTTCTCCAGGTCTAGGGATTCCCTGTCTAGAGCCAGCTGTTGCTGTTTAAGCTTCAGCCTGGTCTCTTCCACTCTCAACTTTTTGAGTTCCCTTTCTACCATGTTGTCTTCAGGGTGGGTGGGTTGGGAATGCTTGGATACTGAGGATAAATTGGAACCAACAGAGGGAGCTCTGTCCCTAACAGCTTGGACTCTAACCACCTGGCCTCCAGGAATAAAAACATCCCTACTATGATGGGAGCTCCTATTACTACCAGCATTGCTCTGAGGTTTGCTGAGGGGCAGATTTGGAATAGAACCCTCCACACCTCCCTCAAGGGGTTCCCCTGAGTCAGAGTGTGAGCTATCTACTAACTTCTCAATTGAAGTGCCAGCTAGGGACTTATCATTCTCAATGAGCAGGTTAAATAGAAATTCTCTTGAAGGATTCTTTCCTATCACTAAACCTCTATCAATGCATAGACTCCTTAGGCTCTTAGGGGCATATTTATACTCTGGTTGCGCCGAATTTGCGTCGTTTTTTTCGACGCAAATTCGACGCAAAACTAACGCCATATTTATACTTTGGCGCTAGACGCGTCTAGCGCCAAAGTTCCCGGAATGTGCGTCATTTTTTAGCGTGAACCCCTTCCTTGCGTTAATGATATGCAAGGGAGGCGTTCCCGTCTTAAAAAATGACTCCCAGGCCTTTACGTGGTATTTATACTCCCGGGCAAAAATGACGCCCGGGAGTGGGCGTGGCCAAAAACGGCGCATTTGCGCCGCTTTTTAACGCCTGGGTCAGGGATGGCGTTAAGGGACAAGTGGGCTCAAAATGAGCCCAGAGTGCCCTCCCCTGCCCCCAGGGACCCCCCCTGCCACCCTTGCCCACCCCAGGAGGACACCCAAGGACGGAGGGACCCATCCCATGGACATTAAGGTAAGTTCAGGTAAGTATTTTTTTTTTTTTTTTTGTGGCATAGGGGGGCCTGATTTGTGCCCCCCTACATGCCACTATGCCCAATGACCATGCCCAGGGGACAGAAGTCCCCTGGGCATGGCCATTGGGCAAGGGGGCATGACTCCTATCTTTACAATGATAGGAGTCATGTTGATGGGGGATGGGCGTCGAAAATAAATGGCGCAAGTCGGGTTACGATGATTTTTTCGACGCAACCTGACTTGCCCCATTTTAAGACGCCCATGCGCCATTTTCCCCCTACGCCGGCGCTGCCTGGTGTACGTGGTTTTTCTCGCGCACACCAGGCAGCGCCGGTCTGCTTGCGCCGGCTAACGCCATTCAATAAATACGGCGCCCGCATGGCGCTTCAGAATGGCGTTAGCCGGCGCTAATTTTTTTGACGCAAAACTGCGTTAGCGCAGTTTTGCGTCAAAAAGTATAAATACGGCCCTTAGGCCCGTTTTTATACTCCGTTTGCGCCGAATTAGCGTCGTTTTTTTCGACGCAAATTCGGCGCAAAACTAACGCCATATTTATACTTTGGCGTTAGACGCGTCTAGCGCCAAAGTATGGGCAAATAGCGTCATTTTTTTGCGTGAACGCCTTCCTTGCGTTAATGAGATGCAAGGAAGGCGTTCCCGTCTAAAAAAATGACGGCGACGCAAATGCGTCGTATTTATACTCCCGGGCAAAAGTCACGCCCGGGAGGTGGCGGGTCAAAAAACCCCGCATTTGCGCCACTATTTAACGCCTGGGTCAGGGTAGGCGTTAAGGGGCCTGTGGGCTCAAAATGAGCCCACAGGTGCCCTCCCCTGCCCCCAGGGACCCCCCCTGCCACCCCTGCCCACCCCAGGAGGACACCCAAGGATGGAGGGACCCACCCCAGGGACATTCAGGTAAGTTCAGGTAAGTATAATTTTTTATATTTTTTAATTTTTTTGGGGTGGCATAGGGGGGCCTTATTTGTGCCCCCCTACATGCCACTATGCCCAATGACCATGCCCAGGGGACATAAGTCCCCTGGGCATGGCCATTGGGCAAGGGGGCATGACTCCTGTCTTTACTAAGACAGGAGTCATTTAAATGGCGTCTGGGCGGCGAAAATAATGGCGCAAATCGGGTTGAGGCGATTTTTTTGCCTCAACCTGACTTGCCCCATTTTAAGACGCCCTAACGCCATTTTCCCCCTACGCCGGCGCTGCCTGGTCTACGTGGTTTTTTTCCACGCACACCAGGCAGCGCCGGTCTGCTAGCGCCGGCTAACGCCATTCCATAAATACGGCGCCCGCATGGCGCTTCAGAATGGCGTTAGACGGCGCTAAATTTTTTGACGCTAAACTGCGTTAGCGCAGTTTAGCGTCAAAAAGTATAAATATGGGCCTTAAAGTTTAAATTGTCATAAGTTGTATTGACCATTTTAAGAGAAGTTCCTACATCAGACATGATAGAAGAAGGTTTAGAGACAGTGAGAAGAGAGAAAAAAGTTTCAGGACTTTTTAAAGAACAGGAAAAAAAACTTTTCAAACTTTTTGGAAACTTTTAGAAGTTTAGGAGTACTTTTCAGCACTTAGCAGAAAGTGTAAGACAAGAAAAGGAAAACTTTTTGGTTAGGTGTACATACACTGAACTTGTTTTGTATATTATTCTCTTATGAAAAGTACACAATGACAAAGTGGTAAGTAGTTATAAGTACTTATCCCACCGCTGCACAACCAATGTAGGAGGCTGGCCTGGCTTGTAGTGGGTACTTACACCTTGTGCCAGGTCCAGTTATCCCTTATTAGTGTAGAAGAGGTGTTTCTAGCAGCTTAGGCTGATAGAAGGTAGCTATGGCAAAGCAACTTAGGCTGAACTAGGAGACATGTAAAGCTCCTACCATACCACTGGTGTCATATGCACAATATCATACGAAAACACAATACACAGATATACTAAAAATAAAGGTACTTTATTTTTATGACAATATGCCAAAAGTATCTCAGTGAGTACCCTCAGTATGAGGATGACAAATATACACAAGATATATGTACACAATACCAACATTATGCAGTAATAGCAAAAGGAAGTAATGCAAGCAGTGTAAAGTTACAGTAGATTGAAATAGGAGCACATAGGTATAGGGGCAACACAAACCATATACTCCAAAAGTGGAATGCGAACCACGAATGGACCCCAAACCTATGTGAGCTTGTAGAGGGTCGCTGGGACTGTAAGAAAACAGTGAGGGTTAGAAAAATAGCCCACCCCAAGACCCTGTAAGGTAGGTGTAAAGTGCACCTACAACCCCCAGAGAGCACAAACGTCGTGATAGGGGGATTCTGCAAGGAAAACTAACACCAACAATGCAACAACAGTGGATTTCTGGACCTGAGTACCTGTAAGACAAGGGGACCAAGTCCAAGAGTCGCGACAGTGTTCGGGAGTGGACAGGAGCCGAGGAAATGCCAGCTGAGGGTGCAAAGAAGCTGCCACCGGATGGAAGAAGCTTGGTGTTTTGCAAGAACGAAGAAGACTAGGAACTTCCCCTTTGGAGGATGGATGTCCCACATCGTGAGGAAGCTTGCAGAGGCGTCCTGAGCAGTCAGCGGTCGATCTTTTGCCAGAAGATGAAGAGGGAGATGCAGAGGAACTCTGGTGAGCTCTTGCATTCGGTATCTCAAGAATTCCCCAAAGCAGAGACCCTAAATAGCCAGAAAAGGAGGTTTGGCTACCTAGGAAGGAGGATTGGCTACTAAGAGAGGCAAGAGCCTATCAGAAGGAGTCTCTGACGTCACCTGCTGGCACTGGCCACTCAGAGCAGACAAGTGTGCCAGCAACACCTCTGTTTCCAAGATGGCAGAGGTCTGGGGCACACTGGAGGAGCTCTGGGCACCTCCCCTGGGAGGTGCAGGTCAGGGGAGTGGTCACTCCCCTTTCCTTTGTCCAGTTTCGCACCAGAGCAGGGCTGGGGGATCCCTGAACCGGTGTAGACTGGCTTATGCAGAGATGGGCAGCATCTGTGCCCATCCAAGCGTTTCCAGAGGCTGGGGGAGGCACCTCCTCCCCAGCCATCACACCTACACCCTCTCTCAGAGGAAATCCTTTGTTCTGCCTTCCTGGGCCAGGGCTGCCTGGGCCCCAGGGGGGCAGAAACCTGTCTGAGGAGTTGGCAGCAGCAGCAGCTGCAGTGGAGACCCCGGAAAGGCAGTTTGGCAGTACCCGGGTTCTGTGCTAGAGACCCGGGGGATCATGGAATTGTCTCCCCAATGCCAGAATGGCAATGGGGTGACAATTCCATGATCTTAGACATGTTACATGGCCATGTTCGGAGTTACCATTGTGACGCCATACATAGGTAGTGACCTATGTATAGTGCACACGTGTAATAGTGTCCCCGCACTCACAAAGTCCGGGGAATTTGCCCTGAACAATGTGGGGGCACCTTGGCTAGTGCCGGGGTGCCCACACACTAAGTAACTTTGCACCCAACCTTCACCAGGGGAAGGTTAGACATATAGGTGACTTATAAGTTACTTAAGTGCAGTGGTAAATAGCTGTGAAATAACGTGGATGTTATTTCACTCAGGCTGCACTGGCAGGCCTGTGTAAGAATAGTCAGATCTCCCTATGGGTGGCAAAAGAAATGCTGCAGCCCATAGGAACTCCTGGAACCCCAATACCCTGGGTACCTTAGTACCATATACTAGGGAATTATATGGGTGTTCCAGTATGCCAATGTGAATTGGTGAAATTGGTCACTAGCCTGGTAGTGACAATTTGGAAAGCAGAGAGAGCATAACCACTGAGGTTCTGGTTAGCAGAGCCTCAGTGAGACAGTTAGTCATCACACAGGGAACACATACAGGGCACATACTTGTGACCACTGGTTCCCTGCCTGGCAGGGTCCCAGTGACACATAGACTAAAACAACATATATACAGTGAAATATGGGGGTAACATGCCAGGCAAGATGGTACTTTCCTACAGCAAGGGGCTGCAATGCCACATGGGTTGGAATCCACGCAGTAGCAGAGATTCGTCTGTTGTGGTGCGTAGCAGATAAGATGCACCAGTTCCGCTGGATCCACAAAGGCTGGCAGAGTACCACAGGCCCACTTCCACTTCCAAGGGTACAGGACTAGGGTGCTACCATTTGTCAGGGTAGACTCATAGATGACCAAGTCCAGGTGCTGGGTCAAGGTTGTTGGAGCATTCTGTCCCTGAGGCTCAAGTCAGGAGGCCAGCCAGTTCTGAGTTCAAAAGATGCAAGTCCAGTTGTTCTCACCCTGGCAAAAGGTCAGCAGGTCAGCACAGCAATGCAGCAGTACAGCAAGGCAGTAGTCCAGCAGGGCAGCAGTCTGGCAGATGTATAGTCCTTCAGCAGCTCAGAAGTCCTTCTTATTGGCAGAATATCCACAAGTCCAGAAGTGTACTGAAGTGGTGATATCTGAGGTCCAGTAATTATACCCATTGTGCCTTTAAATTGTGGTTGAAGCTTCTAGAGGTTTTACTGTGAAGTCCCCAAGCATCCCACCTTCCCTTCCCTGGCTTCAGACTAACTATGGGGGTTATGGAGCCCCTTGTGAGGAGGCATTATAAAGCCTATTCAAGTGTAATTGGGTATGTGCCCATATCATCCCTACCAGCCTGCCAGTGACGGCCCATCTAGGCACACCTAAGCTTCTGATTATGTGTGGTTGTCTTGGAGGCATACATGAAGCTCAACTGTCAGCTACACCCATCCATGTGCCCCTGCTGCAGGCACTAAATGGGTAAGGCAGGAAAATGTCAAATTCCAAAAGGTGGAATTTACAAAATTGTAATTTAAAACACAACTTCACCATAAGTTAAGAGTGTCATTAAAATTCCAAAGACACCAAAAAATCATCCAGCCAAACTAGTCTTACGATTGTCTAGTCCCTTCATATCCATTTGTTCTGAGACACAAAAACTACACATTTCAACCCACAAGATGAGACGGAATTTCAACTGGCTCTCTCCTTTGTTTTAAGTCTCCATTGGGTGCAAGCCATCTTTATGTCTAAACGATCTCTTTCAAGGACTCAGGGCCTCATTACGAGTCTGGTGGTCCGACCGCCAGCACCATCATGTTACCGCCAGCTGAAGGCCTGGCGGTGCCAGCGCCTCAATCCGCCAGGGCAGCACTGCCCTCTGGATAACGACCCACGTTTCTGCCAGCCTTTGCATGGCGGTCCGACCGCCATGCACTGGATGGCAAAAAAGGGGTGCCCGGGGCCCTCATGGACTGCCTCGTCGTGCTTTTCACTGCCCGAATTACAGGCAGTGAGAAGCACAACAGGTGCTGTCGCACCTGATGCACCACATCATTGCTGCCGGCTCTATTACGAGCCTGTGTTAATGTTGTGGTGTGTTTTCCTGCCGGCCCAGCAGGAAACTCTTAATAGGTACCGCTGAGTGACGGCCGCATATGCGGTCATACCGATGCAGGATTTCGGCTGGCAGCCTCCGCTGCCCGCCAAAGTCATAATGAGGGCCTCAGTCTCTGACAAAACATGAGACAAATAACAGAGAGGATATTCTTGTCAATTATCATCTTGTTTTTGTGACAAAACTGCTCCAATTGCTGTTTGAGAGGAATCTATTTCCACAAGATATTTCCTAAAAGTATCAAGCTGAGATAATATTGGTGCTTGAGTAATCATCCTTCTGAGAGAATTGAATGTCCTGTCAGCTTGATCATCCCAACAGAAGCCTTGTTTAATATTTTAATTTTTCAAAAGATGGGTGAAGTCACTTGTTATTGTGAAAACATCAATGCTAATAAGCATTTAAAAATCCAATAAAATGTAGGGTTTCCTTATCATTAATGGGAGAAAGCCAGTCCAAAATAGCTTAAACTTTCTTTGCATTTCAGTTTAATTTACTTTATTATTAATAATATTCTTTGTGACAAAATCCTAGTCATTGAACATTCCATTGGAACAACTTTCCAAAAAATAGAATAACAATAATAATTTTCATTTTTCCATTCTATAGGTGGTTAGTAAAAGAAACAATTTACTTTTATTCATAGAATATCTAATACAAGGAAGCCAATGTGCCCCTGATTTCTTCACTTCTCAGGAGATGACTGGATTCTTTCTGTATCTTTCTGAGACCATTTATGGCAGGTCTAAATCATATTCCTAGCTTTACTGCAATATAGGCACACCCAGCCTACTGCTGTCATTGTCTTTCATTCTTGTGAAAGGGCCCCTCGCTGCCCTTATAGGTTCTTCTTGAGGCTGCTCATTCACTGATGCATCTAACCAACTAAATAAAGATACTCTGGTAAAAGTGGAATTACTTCTCTGGGACTTCATTCTTTATCTTCATTGTTATTGTAATCTATGTTCAGTTTACTGTGCAGAATCAATGACTACATAAAAAGAAGAAAGACACTGCAAACAAAGCAATACACCCTTAATCTCTTCCTTCAACCCACACTGAAAAAAGTAATTTGAGTTTTTCCAACTCCGTAGCTTCTTTTACTATTTGATGAAACCGAGCCACAGATGTCAGTATATCTATTTTCCCAGTTAAAAAGCACACAATACTTCCTCAGCAAATTACTCAAAATCAGGGCATTCAAACATCTTGTTTAATGCAAATAGGAAGGTATTATGGGGGTCATTCTGACCCTGGCGGTCCATGACCGCCATGGCGGAGGGCGGCGGAAGCACCGCCAACAGGCTGGCGGTGCTTCCTGGGCGATTCTGACCGGGGCGGTAAAGCCACGGTCAGAAAAGGGGAGCCGGCGGTTTCCCGCCGGTTTCCCGCTGGCCCAGGGTATCCGCCATGGCGGCGCTGCTTGCAGCACCGCCATGGGGATTCCGACCGCCTTCCCGCCAGCCTCTTTCTGGAGGTGTCCACCGCCAGAAACAGGATGGCGGGAACGGGAGCCGTGGGGCCCCTAGGGGCCACTGCACTGCCCATGCCACTGGCAGGGCAGTGCAGGGGCCCCCTAACAGGGCCCCATACAGATTTTCACTGTCTGCTTTGCAGACAGTTTAAATCACGACAGGTGCCACTGCACCCGTCGCACCCCTGCAACTCTGCCGGCTCCATTCCGAGCCGGCTTCATTGTTGAAGGGGCTTTCCCGCTGGGCTGGCCGGGAAAGCCAGAATGGCCGCCGCAGTCTTTTGACCGCGGAGCGGTCTTTCGGCGGGAACCGCTTGGCGGGCGGTGACGCCGACCGCCGCGGTCAGAATGACCGCCTATATTTCTCCAAATAGATATCAAAAGTCGTTAAAGGAGATGTCCATGTGCCCAGGTTGAAGCAGGACTGATAAGGCAACCGGTCAAGTAACCACTCTTAACTCAATAAAATGCACCCAAAGAGAATCCAAAAATCGTAACTTTACTAGGTCCAGAAAAACATGGGGTATTTGAAGTGTTGAAGTAAGCCTCAGCAAGGCCTACTAGTACAAGGGGTTCACCTTTCTCTGCACAAAGTCCTCAGACCATGTAGGAAGAAGTTGGCACAGAAACTGGAATAAAAGACAAAAGTTTATTAACCTCATGAGGTGGTACTACAGTTCAGACAGCACCCTTGGGTAATGTCTGAAGTAGCACACTGAACTGAGAGAGCATGGTCCTTTTATACCCACACAGGGGCTAAAAGGAGATGGTACAATTATGGAAACAAGACTTGTATACATGTAAGGTCATGTGGAAAATGCACAGTCGACAGGTAGGAGGAGCTAACAGTTTCCAAGGACTAACAGCTGCAGACCTTACTGAGCATGTGCAAAAGTAAGAGATGCTAAATATAACTTGTCACTAGGCAGATTTCAAGAGCAGTTAACAGAAAGGTAGGACAGAGCACATGGTGAGCACATGGCAGCATGTAGCAGAGAAAATGGCTACCATGAATACAAAATGGATTCCGCAAAATGTTCACAATAGTTACTAAATACAAGATGTCTTCTGCTAATGCTTAATCTAATCACTGCTAAATTACAACAGACGACCCTTTCAGCATTAGCTGAAGACATTCGTCTTTCTGGGATAATCTAAATATTCATCCTGTATATTTATGCTCATCATTTCAGCTATTTCCTTATCTAACATATGTTTTGCCTTCATTTCTGTAATATTTCTTTTGGTAGGCATACAAGCAGTAATACACATGGAGCAGAACATTGGACCACACTGAATACAGATACAGCATGTCAAAAATATTGCAATTATTCCACACAGGACCTTCCAACATGTAGTTGGTAATATCCATAGTTACCACAAACAAAATATGTATTATGTGAAGCTGTAAAACTACTATTATTTACACTCTCAATAGTTAAAATCAAGGTACAATCGCTTATCCCTACTGGAATTCGTCCAATGCTTCGTATACATAAATCTGCTTTAGTTTTGTAACAGAAATCACAAATTGTTCTTTCTTGTCAGAGTCTTGTATATTTGTGAAGACAGATGGTATTGAAACATTGTCCGGTTGATACTCTTCCGATTCCCATTTAGTTCCTTTAGCTTGGGGATACCCATCTTTGTCTTGGTAGCATACTTTATTAAGGCGAAAAAGAAGTCCGCCCTCTGTACGTTTTCCAGATGCAAACAAAAGCATGTACCAAGCTTAACAAGAACCATTGTGTGAAAAAGGAAGAGGAATGAAAGGTGTTCCTCCTTTCTTTTGATGCGCAGGTATCTTTCCACATACCCAACAGTTAGTAGTATTTGTAGCATTATGAGTATGATGCAACATCTGAATGAAAGTTTTATTGAAGTAAGATTGACAGTGCTTCTGCTCCTGATAGGGAAGTGTAAAGTAATAGTGATCCTCTGGTACTGGAGTAGTGGCAACAAAAAACTAACGAGCAGGAGACTTCTTTTCAATAAACCAGGTGATTGCTGCTGTAACCACCAAAACAACAACAAACCCCATAATACTAATAATCAATTTGTTATTCATTTTAGCAACAGTGATAATCGACCCTTTCAGAAATGAATTAAAAAACAATCGTTGGAGCTCTTATCCCTGGGCAGCCGCTGATTTCTTCACCACGGGCCAAGACGGGTGTCACTACTCTAATGCACGGCTGATCCACCCCCCTTGCCACATTGGCTCTCCGTTTCACTAACCCAGGGCGGTAGCTCAACCAGTCTTTTCAAAACAATTTTCAGATTCTTTCCTTGGTCTCAAATTATATCGCGACACTCCAGAAGTCGTATGGTCCGGGAGACCTCTGCATATTCGTCAGGTGATATAGCACGGCCTTTCTCCGTAGTCAAAATCTCTCGATGATCGGTCAGCACAGCAGGTTCCACCAAGGTAGGTAGCACTCTCTTGCAGTGAGTACTATGGACCCAATTCTTTCGGTTCGTCACTCGAACTGCTGTCCTTGTCGCAAGGAGCACCTGTTCTGGGCCTCGCCACCTTGGTTCCAAGCTGCTTGATCTTTCAAAAGACTTAATCATCACCTGATCACCAGGTCGGAGTTCATGGCCTTCACCTGTAGATCTGTCAGGAAGTGCTTCTCGAACCTGTTGATGAATAGAAACCAAATTGTCGGTTAACTGTGCCAAATAATCATTCATCAGGACACAAGGTACATCATATACAGATTTTGGTTTAGGAACTCCCCAAATATTCATTGGTCTCCCAAATACTACTTCATAGGGGCTAAGGCCAAGTCGGGAGTGTGGCACTGACCTAATGGACAATAATGCCAATGGTAATGCATCCGGCCAAGTTAAGGATGTGGAAGCCTGTATCTTCGCTAATTTCAGCTTCAATGTAGCATTATACCTTTCCACCAACCCTGCTGATTGTGGGTGGAAAACCGCATGGAACTTCTGTTTGATCCCTAATCCTTTCAGGACATACTTAATAACTTCCCCAACAAAATGAGGTCCGTTATCACTCCATAAAAGTCTGCAAACACCAAAGCTAGGGAAAAATTATTTCGAAAAGCACATTCGCTGTGGTAATGGCAGTATTATCCTTTGTGGGGTACGCCTCTATCCATTTACTGAAGGCACAAACCACAACCAAGACATACTTTAAATTGTTGCAGCGTTCAAGCTGAATATAATCCATTTGTAGAACTTCAAAAGGTGCAGTTGGTGTAGCAAACCCTCCTGCAGGAGTACGTGTCCCTTTTCCAGGATTGTATTGTAAGCAGATCAAACAAGACTGTACTACTCTCTTAGCTGTACTGGAAATTTCTGGATGCTCCCAAACTTGCGTAAGCAACTTCGTTATTGTTGAAGCTCCAACATGTGCCAGCCCATGTGCCATCTGAACCATAGGTTGTACAAAAGCTATAGGCAATTTCCATTTATCCATCTGCTTATTCCGCCAACAGCCCTCATCATCCAATTCTCCATCTTTAGACCATTGCTCACGTTCTTTCACAGAAGCAGATTTCTGTATATCTAATACGTCTTGTCTAGCATTATGCCAACGTTCAGCTTGTGACTTCACTACATACATAGAAGTAGTACTTCGCTGCATCACAGTCTCACGTGCTACACGGTCTGCAAGAGCATTACCTTGCCCTATCTTATCGGTCACTTTCTTATGTGCACTACATTTCACAATAGCTAGTTTATTTGGATATGTCAATGCAGTCAAGAGGTTATGCACTAATTCTCCGTGCATTATCTGCATCCCGTGGGATGTGAGAAAACCTCTCTTCTTCCAAAGCAAACCAAAATCATGAGCCACTCCAAAAGCATAGCGGCTGTCTGTGTAAATGTTCACACTTAAATCAGTACTAAGCTCACATGCTCGTGTCAAAGCTATTAGTTCAGCTGCTTGAGCTGACTTCTGTGGTATACGAGCTGTCTCCACTACCGTGTGTATTGTGGTGATTGCATATGCAGCTGAGGTCGTACCATCTGGCAACTTTAAACAAGACCCATCAACCCACAGTTCCCCGTCTACATCTAAAAGGGGCGTATCTTGTAAATCAACACGACCCTTTGTCTGTTCTTTGGTAAGGAATATACAATCATGTGTTTCTTGTGACTGAGGCTGAGTCACCGGATATGGCAACAAAGTAGCTGGATTTAGTGTCGCACATCTCTTCAGTGTAATGTGAGGAGCCAACAATGTCAACTCATAACCTGTCATACGGGCGCTAGTTAAATGTTGTGTCTTTGTTTGATTTAAAAGAGCATCAACCGCATGGGGTACTAGCACCAACAGCTTATGTGACAAAACTATCCCTTCACTCTGACGTATTGAGACAGCTGTTGCGGCAACTGAACGAAAACACCCAGGCAACGCTCGAGCGACAGGATCAAGTACTGCTGAAAAATATGCACAGGGATGCTGCTTATTGCCATGTGTCTGTACTAAAACTGACAATGCACATCCATCTTTCTCGTGTACGTAAAGTGCAAAAGGCTTCATGTAATCTGGAGTACCTAACACTGGTGCAGAACAAAGGGCTTGTCGCAGCTGCCAGAAAGCAGTCTCACATTCATCTGTCCATGGGAGGGGCATTGGAGTATCTTTAGTAAAAAGTGCTAGCAAAGGTTTGGCAATGTGTGAAAACCCTAATATCCATTGCCTACAAAAAGAAGTAAGACCAAGGAATGCAGGAACATCTTTCTGAGTAGAGGGTACCGGTGTGTCTAAAATTGCTTGAATACGATCTGATGTAAGTGCACGGCCCTCCTTAGACAAAAGGTGACCTAAATAGGTTACCTTTGGTCTACAATATTGCAATTTCTTTCGTGACACTTTATGATGGTGTGAAGCAAGAAAAGAAAGTAAGGACAAAGTGCACTTTTCACATTGCTCCGGGGTATCAGCTGCCAACAAAATATCATCAACATATTGTATGAGAGCCACACCTTCAGGTAAAACAAAAGAATCAAGGTGTCCAAAGTCATAGTACAAGAACTAATTGCTCCCTCAACTTCCTCATAAAAGGCGGATGGATTTTTCCGCGGGTCAGGTAATGCTGTTTTAAGTGCCATTACATCTGCCCTATTCCAAGGAGTATACACCCAATTATAAATAAAATAACCCTTAGCATCAACAGAAGTTTTATCATCACTTGTACCCAATCCTTTAGGAGGAACATACAAAGGCGCGGCCTCCCGCATTGGTTTCGCGTGAACTATCATAATCTTATCTGTTTCAAAGATGGAAGCTTGCGCCCCTTCGGTCTGAGATGCTCGTGCAACTGCGTCCGCAGCCCTTTTCTCTTCTTGCAAACGGACTGCCACAATACGTAATTTCATTAAAAGCCTGATTGCATCAGCCACCTGGGAGAAAACAAAAAGACCATCATGCATTTGCTTATGATCAGCTGCTACATCATCGGGCTCTAACTCATCAGAATATTTCCGATATAGTTCAATAACTTCTGAGCCAAATGCCTCAGTAAAATATAGCTGCTCCTTTTCCGTCCACCCTTTCATGTTGTCTAAAAGTTCAGAAGCAGAAACAACGCTACAAATTGTTTTACGAGCAATAGATCTAAGCTCAGACGCAAGGTCAGCAGGCAGCATAGAGCGACTGTCCCGCATCTTCTGTTGCTCCGAACTGGAGACTTTAGGTAACTCATGAGGGGCAGAAGGGACGACATACGGAGGTGGAGGGCGATCTAGTAACAATAAATCATCATGTGGTTTATTAAGGATAGGATAGAGAGGTTGCCTAACAGTGTATTGGCCAGTTACCTGTAGCTTACGTTCTTTCTCTTCTAGCTCCTTTAAGTCATTTCTTTCTTTCTTTCTCATTTCCAATGCTTTCACATATACATTCTTCCGCTGCTCTTTCTCAAGCAAGGTTTGCTCACGCTTCACTCGTCCACGCGCTTCTTTCTCCCACATTCGTACACAGTCAAACATATCTTGCCTAGACTTTCGCTTGCACATTCATTGTTCCACATACTCAATCTTTCGCAAATCAAATGACCCATGCATAGGCCAACGTAACTCAGGATCCGCGCGGGTGTATTTATTCCATAATGTGCTGTACATTATAGAAGAAAGACCATGTTTAACATACATATCTCTATTTGGCGTCCCCTCTGGGGGTGCCGGTTGCGATTCTACCAGTCTCAAATTGGTACCATTACAAAAGCAACACATCCTACGAAGTGCGCTAAAAACAGGCATGCCAAAAATAGTGCAGAATATGCAATATTATAATCAAAGTAGCACTTAAGGTGCCGTTCAAATCAAAATTAAATTGGAGAAAATTCTCCTCATTACCTGCCTATATAAATTGCAATTTATATATCAAATCCAAAGAATACAAATTGACTAGTCACCCAAATCACGAGAGCCACAGTAAGTAGTGCTAAACTAAATTACCAAACACAGGCATCAAAACCCACAGCAAGTGCCGTAAAACGGCTCTTACCAATCACAGGGTGTCCAGGTTCCAACTGCCAAGTTCTAAAATCGACCAAATGGTCACTGCATGACGAATGAACAAACAGGATCTCAGTCGAGGACCGGCGCCACCTGGATGGTCAAGTCAGAAGGAAGGGAAAAACGCTGTGGTTGCCAAGACTCGGGTCTCCTCAGGCATTGATCGTCCGCAGCGAGATCCCAATCCTTCGTCGCGACCAATCCGTTGGGCATCCGAGTCGCTGATGAGTCCCTGTTCGGGCGCCAATTTGTTGAAGTAATCCTCAGCAAGGCCTACTAGTGCAAGGGGTTCACCTTTCTCTGCACAAAGTCCTCAGACCATGTAGGAAGAAGTTGGCACAGAAACTGGAATAAAACACAAAAGTTGATTAACCTCATGAGGTGCTACTACAGTTCAGACAGCACCCTTGGGTAATGTCTGAAGTAGCACACTGAACTGAGAGAGCATGGTCCTTTTATACCCACACAGGGGCTAAAAGGAGATGGTACAATTATGGAAACAAGACTTGTATACATGTAAGGTCATGTGGAAAATGCACAGTCGACAGGTAGGAGGAGCTAACAGTTTCCAAGGACTAACAGCTGCAGACCTTACTGAGCATGTGCAAAAGTAAGAGATGCTAAATATAACTTGTCACTAGGCAGATTTCAAGAGCAGTTAACAGAAAGGTAGGACAGAGCACATGGTGAGCACATGGCAGCATGTAGCAGAGAAAATGGCTACCATGAATACAAAATGGATTCCGCAAAATGTTCACAATAGTTACTAAATACAAGATGTCTTCTGCTAATGCTTAATCTAATCACTGCTAAATTACAACAGACGACCCTTTCAGCATTAGCTGAAGACATTCGTCTTTCTGGGATAATCTAAATATTCATCCTGTATATTTATGCTCATCATTTCAGCTATTTCCTTATCTAACATATGCTGTGCCTTCATTTCTGTAATATTTCTTTTGGTAGGCATACAAGCAGTAATACACATGGAGCAGAACATTGGACCACACTGAATACAGATACAGCATGTCAAAAATATTGCAATTATTCCACACAGGACCTTCCAACATGTAGTTGGTAATATCCATAGTTACCACAAACAAAATATGTATTATGTGAAGCTGTAAAACTACTATTATTTACACTCTCAATAGTTAAAATCAAGGTACAATCGCTTATCCCTACTGGAATTCGTCCAATGCTTCGTATACATAAATCTGCTTTAGTTTTGTAACAGAAATCACAAATTGTTCTTTCTTGTCAGAGTCTTGTATATTTGTGAAGACAGATGGTATTGAAACATTGTCCGGTTGATACTCTTCCGATTCCCATTTAGTTCCTTTAGCTTGGGGATACCCATCTTTGTCTTGGTAGCATACTTTATTAAGGCGAAAAAGAAGTCCGCCCTCTGTACGTTTTCCAGATGCAAACAAAAGCATGTACCAAGCTTAACAAGAACCATTGTGTGAAAAAGGAAGAGGAATGAAAGGTGTTCCTCCTTTCTTTTGATGCGCAGGTATCTTTCCACATACCCAACAGTTAGTAGTATTTGTAGCATTATGAGTATGATGCAACATCTGAATGAAAGTATTATTGAAGTAAGATTGACAGTGCTTCTGCTCCTGATAGGGAAGTGTAAAGTAATAGTGATCCTCTGGTACTGGAGTAGTGGCAACAAAAAACTAACGAGCAGGAGACTTCTTTTCAATAAACCAGGTGATTGCTGCTGTAACCACCAAAACAACAACAAACCCCATAATACTAATAATCAATTTGTTATTCATTTTAGCAACAGTGATAATCGACCCTTTCAGAAATGAATTAAAAAACAATCGTTGGAGCTCTTATCCCTGGGCAGCCGCTGATTTCTTCACCACGGGCCAAGACGGGTGTCACTACTCTAATGCACGGCTGATCCACCGCCCTTGCCACATTGGCTCTCCGTTTCACTAACCCAGGGCGGTAGCTCAACCAGTCTTTTCAAAACAATTTTCAGATTCTTTCCTTGGTCTCAAATTATATCGCGACACTCCAGAAGTCGTATGGTCCGGGAGACCTCTGCATATTCGTCAGGTGATATAGCACGGCCTTTCTCCGTAGTCAAAATTTCTCGATGATCGGTCAGCACAGCAGGTTCCACCAAGGTAGGTAGCACTCTCTTGCAGTGAGTACTATGGACCCAATTCTTTCGGTTCGTCACTCGAACTGCTGTCCTTGTCGCAAGGAGCACCTGTTCTGGGCCTCGCCACCTTGGTTCCAAGCTGCTTGATCTTTCAAAAGACTTAATCATCACCTGATCACCAGGTCGGAGTTCATGGCCTTCACCTGTAGATCTGTCAGAAAGTGCTTCTCGAACCTGTTGATGAATAGAAACCAAATTGTCGGTTAACTGTGCCAAATAATCATTCATCAGGACACAAGGTACATCATATACAGATTTTGGTTTAGGAACTCCCCAAATATTCATTGGTCTCCCAAATACTACTTCATAGGGGCTAAGGCCAAGTCGGGAGTGTGGCACTGACCTAATAGACAATAATGCCAATGGTAATGCATCCGGCCAAGTTAAGGATGTGGAAGCCTGTATCTTCGCTAATTTCAGCTTCAATGTAGCATTATACCTTTCCACCAACCCTGCTGATTGTGGGTGGAAAACCGCATGGAACTTCTGTTTGATCCCTAATCCTTTCAGGACATACTTAATAACTTCCCCAACAAAATGAGGTCCGTTATCACTCCATAAAAGTCTGCAAACACCAAAGCTAGGGAAAAATTCTTTCAAAAGCACATTCGCTGTGGTAATGGCAGTATTATCCTTTGTGGGGTACGCCTCTATCCATTTACTGAAGGCACAAACCACCACCAAGACATACTTTAAATTGTTGCAGCGTTCAAGCTGAATATAATCCATTTGTAGAACTTCAAAAGGTGCAGTTGGTGTAGCAAACCCTCCTGCAGGAGTACGTGTCCCTTTTCCAGGATTGTATTGTAAGCAGATCAAACAAGACTGTACTACTCTCTTAGCTGTACTGGAAATTTCTGGATGCTCCCAAACTTGCGTAAGCAACTTCGTTATTGTTGAAGCTCCAACATGTGCCAGCCCATGTGCCATCTGAACCATAGGTTGTACAAAAGCTATAGGCAATTTCCATTTATCCATCTGCTTATTCCGCCAACAGCCCTCATCATCCAATTCTCCATCTTTAGACCATTGCTCACGTTCTTTCACAGAAGCAGATTTCTGTATATCTAATACGTCTTGTCTAGCATTATGCCAACGTTCAGCTTGTGACTTCACTACATACATTGAAGTAGTACTTCGCTGCATCACAGTCTCACGTGCTACACGGTCTGCAAGAGCATTACCTTGCCCTATCTTATCGGTCACTTTCTTATGTGCACTACATTTCACAATAGCTAGTTTATTTGGATATGTCAATGCAGTCAAGAGATTATGCACTAATTCTCCGTGCATTATCTGCATCCCGTGGGATGTGAGAAAACCTCTCTTCTTCCAAAGCAAACCAAAATCATGAGCCACTCCAAAAGCATAGCGGCTGTCTGTGTAAATGTTCACACTTAAATCAGTACTAAGCTCACATGCTCGTGTCAAAGCTATTAGTTCAGCTGCTTGAGCTGACTTCTGTGGTATACGAGCTGTCTCCACTACCGTGTGTATTGTGGTGATTGCATATGCAGCTGAGGTCGTACCATCTGGCAACTTCAAACAAGACCCATCAACCCACAGTTCCCCGTCTACATCTAAAAGGGGCGTATCTTGTAAATCAACAAGACCCTTTGTCTGTTCTTTGGTAAGGAATATACAATCATGTGTTTCTTGTGACTGAGGCTGAGTCACCGGATATGGCAACAAAGTAGCTGGATTTAGTGTCGCACATCTCTTCAGTGTAATGTGAGGAGCCAACAATGTCAACTCATAACCTGTCATACGGGCGCTAGTTAAATGTTGTGTCTTTGTTTGATTTAAAAGAGCATCAACCGCATGGGGTACTAGCACCAACAGCTTATGTGACAAAACTATCCCTTCACTCTGACGTATTGAGACAGCTGTTGCGGCAACTGAACGAAAACACCCAGGCAACGCTCGAGCGACAGGATCAAGTACTGCTGAAAAATATGCACAGGGATGCTGCTTATTGCCATGTGTCTGTACTAAAACTGACAATGCACATCCATCTTTCTCGTGTACGTAAAGTGCAAAAGGCTTCATGTAATCTGGAGTACCTAACACTGGTGCAGAACAAAGGGCTTGTCGCAGCTGCCAGAAAGCAGTCTCACATTCATCTGTCCATGGGAGGGGCATTGGAGTATCTTTAGTAAAAAGTGCTAGCAAAGGTTTGGCAATGTGTGAAAACCCTAATATCCATTGCCTACAAAAAGAAGTAAGACCAAGGAATGCACGAACATCTTTCTGAGTAGAGGGTACCGGTGTGTCTAAAATTGCTTGAATACGATCTGATGTAAGTGCACGGCCCTCCTTAGACAAAAGGTGACCTAAATAGGTTACCTTTGGTCTACAATATTGCAATTTCTTTCGTGACACTTTATGATGGTGTGAAGCAAGAAAAGAAAGTAAGGACAAAGTGCACTTTTCACATTGCTCCGGGGTATCAGCTGCCAACAAAATATCATCAACATATTGTATGAGAGCCACACCTTCAGGTAAAACAAAAGAATCAAGGTGTCCAAAGTCATAGTACAAGAACTAATTGCTCCCTCAACTTCCTCATAAAAGGCGGCTGGATTTTTCCGCGGGTCAGGTAATGCTGTTTTAAGTGCCATTACATCTGCCCTATTCCAAGGAGTATACACCCAATTATAAATAAAATAACCCTTAGCATCAACAGAAGTTTTATCATCACTTGTACCCAATCCTTTAGGAGGAACATACAAAGGCGCGGCCTCCCGCATTGGTTTCGCGTGAACTATCATAATCTTATCTGTTTCAAAGATGGAAGCTTGCGCCCCTTCGGTCTGAGATGCTCGTGCAACTGCGTCCGCAGCCCTTTTCTCTTCTTGCAAACGGACTGCCACAATACGTAATTTCATTAAAAGCCTGATTGCATCAGCCACCTGGGAGAAAACAAAAAGACCATCATGCATTTGCTTATGATCAGCTGCTACATCATCGGGCTCTAACTCATCAGAATATTTCCGATATAGTTCAATAACTTCTGAGCCAAATGCCTCAGTAAAATATAGCTGCTCCTTTTCCGTCCACCCTTTCATGTTGTCTAAAAGTTCAGAAGCAGAAACAACGCTACAAATTGTTTTACGAGCAATAGATCTAAGCTCAGACGCAAGGTCAGCAGGCAGCATAGAGCGACTGTCCCGCATCTTCTGTTGCTCCGAACTGGAGACTTTAGGTAACTCATGAGGGGCAGAAGGGACGACATACGGAGGTGGAGGGCGATCTAGTAACAATAAATCATCATGTGGTTTATTAAGGATAGGATAGAGAGGTTGCCTAACAGTGTATTGGCCAGTTACCTGTAGCTTACGTTCTTTCTCTTCTAGCTCCTTTAAGTCATTTCTTTCTTTCTTTCTCATTTCCAATGCTTTCACATATACATTCTTCCGCTGCTCTTTCTCAAGCAAGGTTTGCTCACGCTTCACTCGTCCACGCGCTTCTTTCTCCCACATTCGTACACAGTCAAACATATCTTGCCTAGACTTTCGCTTGCACATTCATTGTTCCACATACTCAATCTTTCGCAAATCAAATGACCCATGCATAGGCCAACGTAACTCAGGATCCGCGCGGGTGTATTTATTCCATAATGTGCTGTACATTATAGAAGAAAGACCATGTTTAACATACATATCTCTATTTGGCGTCCCCTCTGGGGGTGCCGGTTGCGATTCTTCCAGTCTCAAATTGGTACCATTACAAAAGCAACACATCCTACGAAGTGCGCTAAAAACAGGCATGCCAAAAATAGTGCAGAATATGCAATATTATAATCAAAGTAGCACTTAAGGTGCCGTTCAAATCAAAATTAAATTGGAGAAAATTCTCCTCATTACCTGCCTATATAAATTGCAATTTATATATCAAATCCAAAGAATACAAATTGACTAGTCACCCAAATCACGAGAGCCACAGTAAGTAGTGCTAAACTAAATTACCAAACACAGGCATCAAAACCCACAGCAAGTGCCGTAAAACGGCTCTTACCAATCACAGGGTGTCCAGGTTCCAACTGCCAAGTTCTAAAATCGACCAAATGGTCACTGCATGACGAATGAACAAAAAGGATCTCAGTCGAGGACCGGCGCCACCTGGATGGTCAAGTCAGAAGGAAGGGAAAAACGCTGTGGTTGCCAAGACTCGGGTCTCCTCAGGCATTGATCGTCCGCAGCGAGATCCCAATCCTTCGTCGCGACCAATCCGTTGGGCATCCGAGTCGCTGATGAGTCCCTGTTCGGGCGCCAATTTGTTGAAGTAAGCCTCAGCAAGGCCTACTAGTGCAAGGGGTTCACCTTTCTCTGCACAAAGTCCTCAGACCATGTAGGAAGAAGTTGGCACAGAAACTGGAATAAAAGACAAAAGTTTATTAACCTCATGAGGTGGTACTACAGTTCAGACAGCACCCTTGGGTAATGTCTGAAGTAGCACACTGAACTGAGAGAGCATGGTCCTTTTATACCCACACAGGGGCTAAAAGGAGATGGTACAATTATGGAAACAAGACTTGTATACATGTAAGGTCATGTGGAAAATGCACAGTCGACAGGTAGGAGGAGCTAACAGTTTCCAAGGACTAACAGCTGCAGACCTTACTGAGCATGTGCGAAAGTAAGAGATGCTAAATATAACTTGTCACTAGGCAGATTTCAAGAGCAGTTAACAGAAAGGTAGGACAGAGCACATGGTGAGCACATGGCAGCATGTAGCAGAGAAAATGGCTACCATGAATACAAAATGGATTCCGCAAAATGTTCACAATAGTTACTAAATACAAGATGTCTTCTGCTAATGCTTAATCTAATCACTGCTAAATTACAACAGACGACCCTTTCAGCATTAGCTGAAGACATTCGTCTTTCTGGGATAATCTAAATATTCATCCTGTATATTTATGCTCATCATTTCAGCTATTTCCTTATCTAACATATGTTGTGCCTTCATTTCTGTAATATTTCTTTTGGTAGGCATACAAGCAGTAATACACATGGAGCAGAACATTGGACCACACTGAATACAGATACAGCATGTCAAAAATATTGCAATTATTCCACACAGGACCTTCCAACATGTAGTTGGTAATATCCATAGTTACCACAAACAAAATATGTATTATGTGAAGCTGTAAAACTACTATTATTTACACTCTCAATAGTTAAAATCAAGGTACAATCGCTTATCCCTACTGGAATTCGTCCAATGCTTCGTATACATAAATCTGCTTTAGTTTTGTAACAGAAATCACAAATTGTTCTTTCTTGTCAGAGTCTTGTATATTTGTGAAGACAGATGGTATTGAAACATTGTCCGGTTGATACTCTTCCGATTCCCATTTAGTTCCTTTAGCTTGGGGATACCCATCTTTGTCTTGGTAGCATACTTTATTAAGGCGAAAAAGAAGTCCGCCCTCTGTACGTTTTCCAGATGCAAACAAAAGCATGTACCAAGCTTAACAAGAACCATTGTGTGAAAAAGGAAGAGGAATGAAAGGTGTTCCTCCTTTCTTTTGATGCGCAGGTATCTTTCCACATACCCAACAGTTAGTAGTATTTGTAGCTGTGTGACAGGGGGAGTACAGGCCCAGGGAACCGATTCTCCAGGAGGCACTCACCAACATCCTGGGAGCATACCACCATTCCCAGGAGATGATGGGCCAGATACTGGACAAGTTGCAGGAGACCCAGTGGCTGCAGGAAGAACAGTACCTGGGGATCAGGGAGGACTTGAAGTCCATTAACACCACCCTGGTCACCATTGCAGGGGTGCTGGCCAACACCATGAGGGAGGCAGTGGCACACCACCGGGCCCCTGACACTAGCCAAACTGATGAACAGCCTTTCACTTCTGCTGCCGCTAATGGACAAGAGGCCCAGCCACAGGAACAACAGGCCACCAGCGCCCCACCCCCTGCAGGAGGGAAACCACCCCGCAAACGGTCCCTGCGATTTAGGCAGAAGCCAGAGACCATTGCTAAGACCCCCACCAGGAAATAAGACTTTCCTGAATGTCACCCTTGTGTCCCACTCTGTCACCCTGTCCACCTTGAACTGCCAGTGCTCCCCTTCCTTTGCCTCCTTGGACAATGCACCTGTGATACAAATAGACTGGACTCTATCCTGGACTTTCCTCCATCATCACCCCAGCCCATTGCACATCCCCCTCTAATCGTTAGCACTTAAATAAACACCATTTGAATAAATAAGTATGGAGTCTGTCAAATCATTTAATCATGTATTCGTTTAACAAGTTTTAAACACTGCAATATAACTGTACATATTGTATACATAGGAATGACCTGTAGTTGGCTGCAGTCAACACACCAGGAGCAATAGTGGGACACAAATATCTGAAAATAGAGATGCTAAAGGATAAGTGGCCATAGAAATTGGAAAATCAGCCTGCCAGTGGCTATGTCAAATACAAAACTGTCAATGTAAAGTGTAATTACAGTGTCTTACCTGTGTGTCATTGGAAGAACTGTCTTATAATAGCACTTCTTTTGTCCTCATCCTCATCCTCTGCCTCCTCATCTTCACTGTCCACAGGGTCCACTGCTGCCACACGCCCATCTCCAGCCTCATCCTCCTGCAGAAAAGGCACCTGGCAACATAAGGCAAGGTTGTGCAACATACAGCATGCAACGATGATCTGGCACACCTTCTTGGGTGAGTAGTACAGGGACCCACCTGTTAGATGGAGGCAACGAAACCTGGCCTTCAGGAGGCCGAATGTCCTTTCTATTATTCTTCTTGTTCGCCCATGTGTCTCATTGTAACGTTCCTCTGCCGTCATCGTGGGATTCCTCACAGGGGTCAGTAGCCATGAGAGGTTGGGGTAACCAGAGTCACCTGCAAATATTGAGGGACAACTGTTAGACACACACTAACCCTTAGGGCCCACACCATACCCATACACCAACAAACCCTGGTTGGGAACCAGGGCTCACCTATTAGCCACACCTGGTGCCTCTGGAGTTGAGCCATCACATATGGGATGCTGCTATTCCTCAGGATAAAGGCATCATGCACCGACCCAGGATACTTTGCATTGACATGGGAGATGTACTGGTCCGCCAGGTACACTATCCACACATTTATGGAGTGAAAGCTTTCGATTTCTGAACACCTGTTCATTTCTCAGGGAGGGAACAAATGCATTATATGTACCATCAATTGCCCCAATACTGTTGGGGGTATGTCCCATAGCATAGAAATCAGCTTTCACTGTGGCCAAATCCTCCACCTGGGGTAAAAAGATGTAGCTGCGCATGTGTTTAATCAGGGCAGACAGTACTCTGGTCAGCACTATTGAGAACATTGACTGAGATATTCCTGCTGCCAAGCCCACTGTCACTTGGAAGGAGCCAGTTGCCAGGAAATGGAGCACAGATAGGACTTGCAAAAGAGGCGGTTTCCCGGTAGGCTGACGGATAGCAGATATCAGGTCAGGTTCCAATTGGGCACACAGCTCTGTGATTATGGCCCAGTCCAGTCTATAGGTGAGGATAATGTGCCTGTTCTCCATTGTTGCCAAGTCCACCAGGGGCCTGTACACGGGGGATGTCTCCATCTCCTACTCATCTGCAGCGGTTGCAATCTAGGGGGCAAACGGTGAGTAGCTGGTCAGTATTCCATACTTCCAAATACTACATTGCATTGCACGTTGTGACCGTAACACAATATTGTTGTATAGGCCCAAATGGTGCCTATGTGTACTGTGATGCAGTTAGGTGCCATGGCCTGCCTCTTTGAAGTAAAAAGGCATAAAAATACCCAAATGTACTGCAGCAAAATCTTTTTTATTTCTTCAGGTAAGAGAATATAAAACTCCAGCCACTCCTGCTCAGCTCCCTCTCCAACGGCCAAGCATCCAACCAACATTCCAGCCAGTACAATAGCTGGAGCAGGGGCAGCTGGAAGATACCACAATACATAATACAGATAAAATGAAGAGCAGAGGAAGAAAAGGTACAACAACATAAGGGATAAAAGAAATGCTATATACAATAAACAATACCACACCCCTCCCCTGAAATAGCGTCCGCCTGTCCTGAATTGAGAGACAGGTGGAAATGAGGTAATTTTGCTGACGTTGTGCGCCGCTGCAGGAAGCAGTTGAAAAAAGCTGTGCAACTCCCCATTGGATCCCATTGGGCCCCATGGGTTACAGTGGCCAATGGTGATGTACGCCAGCGGTGACGGTACGCACAGCCGTGGACGTGACCGCCATTTTCTATCTGTTCACCGACTTGTTACCTGACCTTCAACAGGAGAGGACCTACACTGCAAGTGCTGCTGTGACCTGTGTCTGGAACCGACCATGGCTCGTGTCACTTGGGAAAGGGCCCCTGCCTTCACCGCTGTGGAGTTGGAGAGACTGGTGGATGGGGTCCTACCCCAGAACCGATTGCTGTATGGGCCTCCAGAGCAACAGGTGAGTACACTGTCAGCACGATGCATGGGGCATGAATGCATGGAGTGCTGTGTGTGAGGTCCTCGTGTAGGGGGAGCTGGTGGAAGGGCCCTGGGCTACATGCTGCATGTATGGTGGACAATGTCTGTTTGTAAGGGGATGGATCGCCAAGGACGTGCAGACCCTGGGGGTCTATGGCAGGTGGAGCACCCACTGTCGCAAACGGTGGGAGGACCTGAGACGCTGGACAAGGAAGACGGCGGAGGCACAGCTGGGGAGGGTCTCCCAATGAGAAAGGGGTGCCCGTCGAACCCTGACCCCCCTGTTGGCCCGCATAATGGTGTGGCCTATCCGGAGCTGGATGGGCGCTTGGGGGCATCACAGTAGCCACAAGGGGGTGAGTACAGTTTTCCAATATACTACTTGCGCCTGGTGGGGTGGTCTCTGGGTTGGGGATGTGGGCCTGTCGGTGCCCCTAGTCCAGGTCAGACATTGCAGGGTTGCTCCCATGTTGGGTAGGGTATGATGTGAACCACCTCCAACCAAGCTAGTAGGCATCCACTATTGGGCAGGGGTCTGTGGGTCTCAGGTATGCTGTTTTTGGCATTAGGTATTACTGGCCTGGTCTGGTGACTAGCATTGTGACTGGTAGTGTATTGCCTAATGCGCAGGGCTGTTCTCTGTGTGCGTGTTGTGTACGCCAGCGGTGGTGTTGGAGCAGCCATTGACCAAGTGTATCCTTTGTCTCTTCCCCCCTTTTTGTTTTGTCACCCTGTCCTTCTGTGCATTAGCATCATCTGGTGGAGGAGCTGAGGCACCGGCAATGGAGGGAGCTGCATTCCACATGGCCCAGGATGCCGAATCCACCTACGGTGAGGGCACCAGTAGGACTGAGAGGGAGGGGATCTCCACAGCGGAGACAGCAGGGGACTGTTCATACAGTGATACCTCCTCCGATGGAAGCCCCCTGATGGTGGCGGACACCTCTGTGGCCATCCCAACTACAGGTACAGCTGCCACCCCCGTACCAGCACCGCCCTCCCAGCAGCCCCTCAGCGTGTTTCCTGTGCCCGCTCACCCAGGAGGGTGGGCATCTCCTTCGCCCCATGCACCTCAGGCCCTGCCCCAGTTAGCCCTACTTCCCTGAGTGAGGAGGCTATTGACCTCCTGCAATCCAACCCTGTTGCTCAGTCAACCATTGTGAATGCCATCCAGGGGCTGGCAGCCCATTTGCAAAAAACAAATGCATTCCTGGAGGGCATTCATTCTGGCATGGCGGCCGAACAGAGATCAATCCAGGCTCTGGCCTCCTCTCTCATGGCAGCCATTGTCCCTGTTTCTAGCCTCCGCCCTCCAACTTCCTCTACCAAATCCCATTCCCCTCAACCCCAACCTATCCCAAGCACACAGGCAGACCAGCATGCACACAGGACAACACACAGAAGTGGTTCCGGCAAACACAAGCACCATACATCATCCCACAGGCACTCACACAAACACCATCCAGATGCAGACATACCAACATCCACTGCCTCCACTGTGTTCCTTTCCTCCTCGTCATCCACTTACCTCCCAGTAGCGTCTCCACTCACACCTGCATGCACTACATCCTCATCTACTACCTCCATCACCAGCACGCCTATCACTACACACCCCTCACTGACAGTCACCACCCCCACATCCATGCACACATCCCCTGTGTCCTCTCCCACTGTGTCGGTGCCCCCTCCTCCCAAAGTACACAAACGCAAGCACTCAGACACCCAACAGCAATCCAACTCACAACAGCATCCAGCCCATGCAGCTCTACCCAAATGCAGCAGACACCTCCTATAACCACTTCCTCTTCCTCCACTCCCAAATCTTCACCCTCTTCCCACCCCAATGACCCTAAGAAGCTTTTCCTCTCCACTGTTGACCTCTTCCCTACCCCTCCAGCCGTCCTTCACGTCGGGCCAGGGTGGTCAGAACTCAGGCAAGCACCTCAGCCACCCAGTCCACGGCCATAGTAGTGTTGTCAGCTACTGCAGGTGGGAGAGGATCCTGGGAACCAGCCAGCAGCACTGAAAGTGTGCCTGCACCAGGTGCATAAAGGAACGGGAAGGAGGCACCACCAGCTGCGAAAGGGAAGGGCAAGGAGGCACCACCAGCTGCAAAAGGGAAGGGCAAGGGGCCTGCACCTGCAGGCAGGAAGGACAGGAGGCCTGGTGCTGGGACTCATTCGGAGCCCACACCGCCAACCATGGCAGTTCAGCTGTCCGAGGCTGCAGGGGAAGGGCTGGAGCCTCCCCCCACCGCTGCCAGCACCGCCACCAGCACTGCCACCAGCACCACTGCCAGCAGCAGCAGCCCCAGTGGGCAGCCGTCTGAGGCTGCAGGGAATGGGCTGGAGCATCCCCCCGCCACTGCCAGCACTGCCACCAGCGCCACTGCCAGCAGCAGCAGCCCCAGTGAGCAGCTGCCTGAGGCTGCAGGGGAAGGGCTGGAGCCTACCCCCACCACTGCCAGCACCGCCACCAGCACCACTTCCAACAGCAGCAGCCTCCGTGGGCAGCCGTCCGAGGCTGCAGGGGAAAGGCTGGAGCCTACTCCCACCACTGCCAGCCCCGACACCAGCCCGCCACTGCCACCACTAATTAGCCGTCACCGCCGACGGGCAGTGTGTAGTCCTGCCTCCATGGGCTGTAGTGCATCCTGGACCCTGCAAATCCTGTTGGTGTGACACCCAGGTGAGAGACTGTGACCTTGCACTCCCCAAGATCTGCATCACAGGGCACAATGCCCCCTCCAGAACCAGTGGAAGAAGCCATCCACTCACCCCATCCTTCCCAGGTTGAAGCACATTGGATACAAGGCCCCCTCCAGAACCAGTGGAAGAACCCATCCACTCACCCCATCCTTCCCAGGATGAAGCACACTGGCCACAATGCCCTCTCCAGAACCAGTGGAAAAAGCCATCCACTCACCCCATCCTTCCCAGGATGAAGCACACTGGGCACAATGCCCTCTCCAGAACCAGTGGAAAAAGCCATCCACTCACCCTATCCTTCCCAGGATGTAGCACACTGGGCACAATGCCCCCTCCAGAACCAGTGGAAGAAACCATCCACTCACCCCATCCTTCCCATGATGAAGCACATTGGGCACAATGCCCCCTCCAGAACCAGTGGAAGTAGCCATCCACTCACCCTATCCTTCCCAGGATGTAGCACAATGGGCACAATGCCCCCTCCAGAACCAGTGAAGGAAGCCACACACTAGAGAGACTGTGGCCTTGCACTCACCAGGACCAGCTTGAGAGACTGTGGCCTTGCACTCCCCAGGACCAAGCAGTGTGTAAACCACCCACTTGAGAGTCTGTGGCCTTGCACTCCCCAGGACCAAGCAGTGGGCAAACCACCCACTTGAGAGACTGTGGCCTTGCACTCCCCAGGACATCGCACAGGGCATGAAGCCCCCTCCAGGACCAGTGGCGTTGTACCATCATCCGGCTGAGGTGCCCCCCCATTCCCCGTCCCCCTGAGGTGCCTGTGTATTTTCGACCCAATGCCCCTGTAGTGTTCTCTCTGTGTTGTTGCAGGAGTGAAGTGGGGCCTTGGCCTATGTGATGTGGCACTGTGGCCCACGGACATTGAGGACTGGGCAGTGTCCCTCCATTTGTGAATATGTGTATACATTTGTATTTTGATGCACTTATTCATGTTATTTTATCGTATTACACTCACTTTCTACCTATCTTTTTGTCCTTGCATTATTCCTGAGGGGTACGGGATGTATATGTAATGTTACTGCATCTGGTTGTGTGTATGGTGTTGGTGGTAGGGGTGGGGGTGTTGCGTGTGTGTGTCACTCTCTTTTATCTCCCCCCTCCCTTGTGTGCTAAGTGGCAGCGCTCATCGTGGTCGTCTTCGCTGGGGTTGATGTTCATAATGCAGGAAAAGGTAGACGGGCATCGGAAAAATATGCAACTTGGGCTCCATGGCATTGTGGTTGTTCCCTGAGTCTCCAGAGGTGAGTCCTTTGACTTCTGTGTTCTGTTTCTGCAGTGCTTTTGATGTTGTTGGTACCGCCCCAGAAAAGGTGGCAGATAGGCCTGTCATAATACAATGGGTGGTACATTGTCTTCCACCTGGCTGTTGGCGGTTACCGTTGTGGTGCTTGTTGATACCACTGTGGCAGTCAGTGTGTTAAAGTGGCTGTCTGTCTGAGCTGTTTCCGCTGTGGTCATAATTCTTTTTTTTTTACCACCGGCCTGTTGGCGGCATTACCGCCGCTTTATCGTCGACCGCCAGGGTTGTAATGAGGGCCTCAGACTTCAAGGAGCAAAAAATTAATGGACAAACAAAAGTAGCACGTGGGTGATGAACACAACAAAAAATAAGGCACAGAAGGCATCACAATGCAGCCTTCACTCATTAATGACTCCTTCATATGTTATTCAAAGGAACAGACACCCATGAAAACACAGGCTTGAATTTCAGAAAGTGGTGCTGCATCCAATGCACTGCCACTTTCCGTGCACCTCTTAATGCCCCCCTTCCGCCACCATGTGTATGTCATATTTAATATATGGCGCACTATGGCACAGGGTAGGGGCAATAGCATCAAAGGTTTTGACACTATTGATGTAGTGTGCAGGATTAGTGCCAAAATGTTGGCGCTAATCCTGCAAAGAATGTAGGGGCACACTGAAAACAATGGTATGCCCCTTTTTAACGCCTGCTCTGTGCAGGCTCTGACACCAGGGGGCACTAGATGTTGGCAGGATGGGACATCCTCTTTTTCTATAGGTATAGGTGTTGGTGGAGTATACAACATTTCAGGACCTTTGTGTAGGTAATGAGATTTGAATCACATACAGATCACAAACCATTGATTGAGTTGTTTTCTGCAACTGGGGTAAATAGAGCCACTCAGCACAATGCTTAGTATATATATCAGCTTTAAGAGTTCATGTTTTCCATCAAGTACATGTGGAGAATACAGAATATCAATGCAGATTACTTGTTGAGGTTACCCTTGGGTGGTGGGGCGAGTCCTAAGGTGGAGGAGAGGATGGTGGCAGAAACTGCTGAGGCGTTTAATGGTGCCATTGGTGTGGATGAGTAGAGGCAAGCAGTATCGGGAGATGCAGAGTTAAGATTCCTAGTGAAGGCATTGTCATCTGAAAAGACGTAGAAAGTATTGGAGGAGTTAGTTGACTTAAAAAATATGTAGACTGAGTTGTTGGTAGTTAAGTGTTTTGTGAGGAGAAGTGATAGATTGGTGATACCAAACAATTTACGTGAAAGATTGATGGCATTGCTACATGAGGGACATGGAGGCATATCTAACATGAAGCCAAAGGCTTTGATTGATTTCTGGTGGCCGGGCATGGATATACACATTGAATTATGTGACTGGAATTGCATACCATGCACGTGTAGTGACAAATCTCACATGTTACAGGATTCATCCATAAGTCCCACTGCACTTCCAGATTGGGCATGGAAAATACTGGCCATAGACATCTGTGGACCATTCAATTGTATGGACGCTACTGAAAGGTTTGTAGTGGCAATGATGGATTATCACTGCAAGTGGCCTGAGGCAGTGTTCATGGGGGAAGTGAAGTTGTTACATGTGATTTCATTTTGTGAAGACTGTCCAGGGTGATATTGACTGACAATAGCCCACAATTTGTGTCGGAAGAATTTGAGTAATTTCTAACTAATTGGGGAATTAAGCAACAGTATATCACCCTTGTGAGAATGGTTTGGTTGAACATTTTAATAGGGTGTTGGGAGAACAACTACAGCTAGCAGTGTCTGGAAACATATGGTGGATGACGCAAGTGAAGAATATGTTATGGAATTACAGCATCACACCATATTCAGTGACTGGGTGAAGCCCTTACTTTTTAATGAAAGATAGCATGCCTTGCACAGTGGAGGGGCCAGCATGGATTGAAATGACAGGTCGACAAGGGGTGGAGAGTAATGTACTGAACGAAAGAGTTAGAAGATTTATTGAAATCAGTATGTTTATAGACATAATTCAAAATTGATTAAATTACTTTTGAAAAAGGAAAACATGTACAAGTATGTGCAGGAGAAATGTGTAAGAAAGGCTGTTAAAAATTGTCTGATCACAAAGAAGTGCTTGAGGTCAAAGGAAATATGGTGAGGCATTCAGATGGAAAGTGGTGGAGTGTGAGAAGGGTTGCATTGTGCAGTGAAATTGAACAGGGAGAATGCATCAAACCTGGAAGTACATCAACAATGATAACAAGGGTGAAAACATCTAACTTGGTTTGAAGATTAAGGCCCTCATTACAACCCTGGTGGTCTTAAAACCGCCAGGGTCGCGGTGGCGGTCAGACTGCCAGCACCATCAGTTTTTCTCCAAAGGAGGGTCTGGAGGTTCTGGTGGTTCTACAACCAACTTTGGAGGGTTGTAATGATGTTATGTGGTGCACTTTGGATTAATTGCATTTTCCTGTGTATTTGTATGCATTTTTTTGTATTATTTTAAAGCTATTATTGGAGAATTATGTGTTTTACTTTGGATGGTGTACTGTCTATGAAGGATTATAGGTACGAAATGGAACTGTAAGATTTCTACATGTTTGGGTGGGATAGTTGTTGCTTGGAAGTGATTGTGGAACTCTTTCACTGCATTGTTAGTTTTAGTCTCTTTTCTTGTCATTTACATTCCACCATGGAATATACAATTTGGATTGGCATCTGCATCTTGATCGGTGAAAGCATTTGTCTTCAAAATGGTCCATTAGTGGAGAGTTTTTTTTTCATTCCTTTGTGGGGATTCTATTAGCACCTTACAGAGTTTTGTTACTTCTGTTACAGGGACATAAGCTAATGCTATTACATTTTTTATTTCATATGCAAATTCTTGTTTTGGGGCATAGCCTATACTGCTTTGTGCTAGATGTTTCCATATACTTTGAAAAACATAGTAGAAGCACCCTTGGATTGCTGTGTGAAAGTAGACCTTTAATATGCCTGCTATCTTTGTTCATAGTTAATAATGAATTTTATGGATTAAATATTTTGTTTTTGTGCCATTAGTGTTAAGGTTCCACTTGTTTGGAAGTAGTGCATTTATTAATGGAACAGCTGTGTTATGGTGCAGGAAATGTATGGTATATCTCTGGAAAAATGGTGGCAGGCAATATTTAATGTCTCATGCATCATTCATGTTTCACACTGTGTTAGGGTTTTTAGGTTATTATTTGCAGCACAGATGAGATTTCTTTATTTTCATTGTCATGCAGAATAAAGCTCTTGGTTAGTGTGTTATTCTTAAATTGTGAGTCGTTTCTATTTCTTAGTACAGACTGAGTGTGCTTACTGTTCTCTAGCTACTCTCAAGTCCTCTTGTTTACATTTATGCTTTCTGTGGCAGGGAGTTGTCCATTCACTTGAGGAAGGATATTTTGAAGAAAAGTTCCTGTGAGCTCCTCTGAACTAGTGTTTGCTTCTCATACGTCTTATAGGATGTGCCTAACATAAATTTCAGTCATGTTTGAGAAAGCTATGTTACCTTACACTTACAACAATATGTTCGTTGGTGGTGGATCTATCATTGCAAGCAGTAGCATTTTGTGCATTCACATTGCACTTTTTCATTAGATTAGTATAGGTGTATTCCCTGTAACAAGGTAGAGGTTTCCCCTTTTGTAACGTGATATATGTTGTAGTTTCAGACATCATATCTGTGGATTATAGGATTATTAAAATATGTTTATTATATATTATTTAAATAGATGCAGTCACATTTTTATAACATGTTTTACATTACATATTTACATTGTTGTTCTTTCTTCTATTTGTGGTTGATTAGTCATGTGTTTGTTGGAGGGTTTTTGTTTCCCTTCTTTTCATTATTCTTTGTTTTTAGTTTTACTGAAGGGGGGTTATATAATGCATTTATTAATTTTAATAATTAGACTTGCATTTGTTTATGTCATTGTTGGAAAACGAATTTTCAATATTTTTGTGGCGTGGTCTTCGTTTTTGCATTGTTTAGTTTAATTTACGCGGAGTCTTAGTATCTGTGTTTTGGTGATATAATGTTTAAATAAATATTAGTTTTTGTGTGCACAATAAAATGTTAGGTCTAAGTTTTATTTTTATTTAGTTATTTTTTCATTTGATGAGGCTTATTTCTTGAAAGTTTTGCAGTGTTTCTGTCTGTAGTTTCAGTTGGGCAGGTGAAACATTTAAGCAATGATAGCTTATTCTGCATTAGTGAGCTCAGGATATCTCACTCATCCATATCAGCACTCAGGGACGCAGTCAGGGATTTTGGGGAGTGCTCCACCAAACACCAACAGTAGAGTGCTGCAGAAGGTGTAAGATGCAGATCATAGTTACCCTCACATTCCTCTTACTGATACTAGCATTCATGGCCACAATCATGAGTTTTGGGGGAGTGCTCCAACCGCAGCAAAAGTATGGAAAAGTACTGTGGGAGATAGAACACAGAGATTTGAAAGCAACGAAGGAGGGAAAAGAACAGTTAGAATAGTGGGTGTCCAACATTTGTCCAAGAACACAAACATCTGCGATCAGTCACACACACTCAAGGCTACTCTCTGTAAAACTATGACCCTGAAGGAAGGAATGCTACTGTTGGCCATTGGATGTCAGCAAAGAACCGAGATCACAACCAGCGCCAATCACTTGGTTATACATTCAGAAATGATCTCAGAGAACTAAAAACTATGATGGCGAGTAAAGGACGGTGAGAAAGGGGATGTCCAACACAGATCCAAGATCACAAATACCTGCACTCACTAAGATACTCACTCAGAGCAAAATAAAATTGAGTTAACATATTGTTTATTTTTCTATATAGTAGGTACAGTTACAATTTGGTTGAAATTTATTAAAAGGGGAAAAGTTAATTTATTATCAATGAGGTAACACATTTTTGATTTTGATACTTATGACATCACAATGGGAAAAAAAGATTTGTAATCCTTATTTTGAAGCCATTATGGAAATCGTGTTAAATGTGGCATTGAATATGATGATGTAGTTCTGCCTTAGACTTTAAAGAAATGAATGAATGAATAAAAAAGATTTATAAGGTGCAACAGCTACCGGATATAAGGCAATGCAAGGCATATCGACCAGAAAGTTAGAACAGGGATTTGAACTGTTAATGAAAAAGTGCTTCAGACAAGGGACTGCAGATTTTAAGAGGTAAGACATGTCAACGTTTGAGAACCAAATAAGAACATGTGCCCTGAATAGGTAGGCTATTTCCAACCTCAGGGCTTCTTCAGGCTTGTAGCCACAATTACACTTTAATGATTATTGGGACCTATTGTAGTCAGTGCTTTGTATGCAATAAGAATGTTTTTTGTTAGAAATTGGGTTACTGGTTGCCTGGGGTGTGTGCCATGCTCGCACCGCATCCACAATCCTAGTCAGGGTAAGGCACAAGCAAGCCCCAAATTAACCTGTGCTTAGCCCCTTGGTAGCTTGGCACCGACCAGTCAGACTTAACCTAGGGTCAATGTGCAAAGTATTTGTGCAACACTTCAAACAGTAAAACAGTGAAAACACCACACAAAAAGATCCCACACCAGGTTAGGGAAATAGAGCAAAAATAAATAAATAAAACAACAAAAATCCAATCAGTAGAAGTAAGCATTTTTAAAGAATAAATTGAAAAATAGTGCCTAAAAGCATTGAGCCCCAGCCGGGAATATCTGGTCATGCTGGACTGGGTGAACATCAAAGGTTGAAGCTGACCGCGATGGAGCGAGGGTTGGATGCAGTTCTAGGTTAGTCCCACTGACATTTTACCTTCTCAAGTTTTGTGCCAAGAGTTCCAGTCACATGGAAGAAGAATGCCAGGAGCAAGCAGAGCATCCCTGGTGATGGTCGGCATGGTGAAAGGAGCAGGCTGGGCATCACAGACAGGCGGCCTGGAGCCTAATTTGCAATCCACACAAATGTGCAATGCTTGTTGTGCGAAGAGATGGACTTGCAGTGACTCGCAATGAATTTCTGGGTGAGGGGCCCAATTCCAGAGACAATGGGCCTGTTTGCGGTCACAAAGAGACCAGAATCTTGACTTTGAGCTCAAGAGCCACACCAAGGGCCCATGACCTCATAGGTATCTCTTGGAGATCAGGAACTAGTTGAAGGTGGGCCCAGAAGTAGTGGGGGGCTTCTTATGTCCCCGATGCACAGATCAGGAGGCCAGCAGACTAGCCCTGGGTTCAAGATTGAAGTGCTGGTCCAGTTGTTCTTCCCCAGGAAAGAGGGCATCAGGAAGCAGGTCAGCAAAGCAGCTCAGCAGTTCCTTGTAGAGCAGCAGCCCAGCAGAGTGGCAGTACTTGTAGGAACACAGCAGTCCTTCTTCCTGGCAGAGCATCCACAGGTCCACAAATGTACTGAAGTGGTGGTTTTCCTTTCATACACATTTGCACCTTTGAAGTTGGGGAAACTTCCAGAGGCATGCCTTTGAAGTGCATAGATGTCCTATCATCCCTGCCCTATCTCCAGACTAATGACAGGGGGTATGCAGCCTTTGTGTGGAGACAGGTCATAGCCTATTTAGGTGTAAGTGAGGCTGGGTACAGCTCCTCCCTGCATTCCTGCCAGTAATGGCCCATTAAGTTAGACTTAAGCTCCCATTGTATGTGACTATCCAGGAGGAATATACAAAGCCCAACTCCCAAATACATCCAGTCATGTGACCACAGATGGACTGCAGGTACCAAATGGCTAAGGAAGGAAAATGTCACCTTTCTAAAAGTGGCATTTTCAGATTTGTAACTTAAAATCCAATCTCTTTAGGATTCCAGAGACACCAAACTTGGAAGGGTTTTCTCTTCCCATTCGGAAATGACTCTTATAAAATGTAACAAGCCAACTTCAATGTTATCCTATGGGAGAGATAGGGCTTGCATTAGTGAAAAATGAGTGGAAAGGTTTTCAACTATCAGGACATGTAAACCTTAAAAGTACATGTACAACTTTTTAAATACACTTCACCCTGCCCTTGTGGCTGTCTAGAGCCTACCTTAGGGTGACCTATATGTATTAACAGGAAGATTTTGGCCTGGCAAAAGGTTTTCTTAGCCAGGTTGAAATGGCAGTTTAAAACAGCACATACAAGCTCTGCAATGGCAGGCTTGAGACATGTTTAAAGGGGTAATGTAGTGGATGGCCTAATCAGTGCTGCAGCTCCACTGGTAGCATTTAATTAACAGGCCTGGGCACTTTACTAGGGACTTATAAGTAAATAAAGTATGCCAATTGGGTACAAGCCAGTTCTACCACGTTTAAAGGAGAGAGCATAAGCACTTTAGCATGGGTTAGCAATGGTAAAGTGCTCAGACTTACAAAGCCAAAGAAATTCAGCAAAAACAGGACGATTGAAGGCAAAAAGTCTGTGTATGACCATGCAGAAAGGGCCACTTCCAACAGTTTATAATTGAATTATTTTATGCACCCTGAGCGGATGTAAGTCTTTAGACTGTGGCAATATGGGCACTCACCTGCAGAGTTTAAAAATGATTCTAGCTGCTGCATTCTAGATTATCTGGAATCTGGATTTAGTGCATTTGGGAAAGCTTAAATAGAGAGAGCTTCCATGTTCCAGTCAGAGGAGAATGCAGGAATCAACAATGATTTAACATGTTTAGGGGGGAGTAGTTCCAGGGCTTCTTGTAGATGGGAATGGCTCTGGTGTGTTTTCAAGTAGTGGAAACCTCTCCAGAGAAGAGCGAAAAGAGATGTATATGTTTATGTGAGTTTCTTTTTTTTAAATTCATTGATCTCATCTTGTGAAGTAGTGAGTGATATCATCAGTTATGTCATTTATGATGACAACAGTGATGTATGATTTTATAGGTGGGTCAAGGGAGTGGCACAAGTTATGGTTTAAGGGTTCATGTCAATAGTGATGTTGTAAGTGATATAATCAATGCTGTCCCGTATGATGTCAATACTGTTGTGTGTTATGATTTTCAGAATGCAAGTGGGAGGTGATAGTTATGGATTTTGCTGCGAACAATAACAGGCGAATTTCGGAGATCTAACAAATCTGAGCCAGAACTATAACTCCGTTTTGCCTGTGTTTTTTTCTAGCTCAGCATGGATAGCACTATGTTAATCCTATGTTTAAAAACTTTACTAGAAAACAGACTTTTGAGGTGAGCAGTGTTAGAGGGTTAGTGGTGTTGCAGAGTGCTCCATATAAAACATCTACTCAGATATTTTTGTTTGTGTGGTTTTGGCTATGTTCCATTGGCTTCAATGTGTTGCTGATATTTTGTTTTTCTTTATTTTTGTTTTAAATATTTTATAATTTTCTATGTTTTGTATTTTTTGTTGATATTTGTGTTTTTATGCTATTTGGACAGAATGTCGATATAAGGGCTTGCAATACTTTTTAGGCAATATTTTTGAGGCTCAGTATTCTTAACCTCAATATTATGTCATATTCGTAAGCTACACTAGGTAACATGCATATATTCACTTGATTCTTCACCTTAAAACAAGTTGTAAAATCCTCAAAATCCGATATCATCTTGATTGACACAACAAAAACTGATTATTGATCCTGTAAGCAGTAGAATAATTAGCTGTAGCTCAAGAAAAGCATGAAGACGTATGTTTTCATTGGGGTCTGTTTAATGCTCCCAAGTGGCTTATTCTTACAAAGGGGGAGGCCACTGCCCTCTCATCTCAGTTCAAATGACTGGGGATTGACTCTGTGGTGATGGGCAAATTCTTGATTTATGCATCTGAGGCAGTGGTTGCAAACACATCCTGGATTGTTGCCTCTTAATGTGTTTTGACCAGTGCCCATTTCTTCTTGAACGGGAGAGTCCTGTTTTTGACTGTTGCCATATCTTATCCATGGCATAGGGTTCCCATACTTTGGACTACCACAAAGCTATGCCAGCAGATCTAGATCCTTCAACGTTTGAGCTATTGCCAATTTACCAGCTAACAGTAACTGTCAGATAATTGTTTTCATTATAGACAATAAGTATAGGCCTTCCTCATAGACCACCCCTAACAATATCACGGATTGGTCTAATTGCAGTTGGACACAGTATTATCTTTAATATGCAATAGAACCTTCTTCCAAAAATCAAAAATACACCTGAACATTTGTGCCATATGAAGATCTGAACCCTGTACTGGTACCTCACATCCTTTCCAAGATGAATCCAGCTCCTCATAGATCATACTCCGTCTCATATGTGTCAAGTACCACTGCAGCATATGTTTGTATGTGATCTCTACACAATATATACGTAAACTTAAGCTACTCTGTGCCAAATAAGGACCCAAAAGCTTTCAGGGGTCCTGCTTGTAGGCGATATCAGTCATATGTTTTTTTTAACCAGTCCACAGGACAGCTCTTCTGTGTTTGACATGGCAGGCATTCAGAGAGACATAATTTCTGCTTTGTGTCTGCTTTCACATCCATAACGGGCAAATGAGTTCTTTGCCCCACCCTCCTTGTCATCCCTTCACAGCCCTCTAGCACATGCTTCTAGGTGCTTTGTTTGAGCAGTGAGTGTATTGGCAGCTCTTCTGTTGTGTTTGCAAAGCTGCTGATTTGGCAATTTGCTATACAGATGTTCTGACTCCTGTGTCGCCTTTCATGACTGAGCTTCCCCGTGATACACAGGAGTCTTGACTTCTACCTGGATTGGCCAGGGTCCAGCAGCTCTACTGATATATTTGCGGCACCACTGATTTATCGAAAGCTCAGTGTCTGCCAGCTCTTCTGATAACTGCGTGGTGGCTCATTTGGCATGCAGAGTGCCTAGCAGTTATCCTTCATGGTAAAATGTAGCAGAAGATTATACATTACCAATCCATAATCATTTGAGACATTGGCAACACAGTGCCACAATATCACCACCATCACCATTTCCACCACTGCCATTGTCATCACCAGTACCACCAGTCAACCACCATTTACAATTAATGTTCTCATTATCAGTACAACAACCACAATACCACCACCATTACTACAATTACTACAATTACTACCAAAATTACCAAAATCAGCATTATTGTTATTATCATTAAAATTACCATTTTCACCACTACCAATCCATTAAACCATATCACCACCACCAACATAGCACTTCTACTAACACCATTGTTACCACACCACCATTAATACCATCCCTACCATTAACACCACCACATTATCACTATCATCACCAACATCCTCACAACCAAAACCACCTGAATCACTACTACAATCACTTCCATTACCGCAGCCACCATATTAGCCTCACCAACAATTATTATGACGATTACCATTACCAATATTGCCATTCTCATTACGACCAATACAAATACCACCTAATCATCAGCACCATTATAAACACCAACTCCATTATCACTCCAACTCTCATTACCAGTACCATTCTTACCGCCATGATTACCACCACCAGCATTAATATCACCACCACATCATCACTATCTCTGCCACTCCACCACCATTACCGCCTCCTTCAATAGGCATTTTATTGGCCTTTATCCTAGTGAAATACTTTTCATTTTTTTGTCAGTGTTCTGTTGGTCTAATGATGTTGGCCAAATGTTGGCTATAGGGGCAAAAGACGCTAGCAAAACCCATAAACATTTGAATGTTCTTCATAATGGTGAGTTATGATCAGTCCAAGACAGTTTCTACTTTAGAATTGTCCTTTGTAAGGCCTTTCTCAGAGATCTGAAAGCCCAGCAAATTATTTTTGGATAATGTGAAAAGCATTTTTTTTTTAATTTAGGATACAGAGAATATCTTCTTAAATAGATAATAAAGAAGTAAGTCTTTGATATACCCCTGACGTTGCTGAAGACTTTCAGAATAAATCAAAATGCCATCGAGATAAACTACCATGTCCTAAAAATGGTGCAAAGGAGAGGGAGGTTGGCAATGGCAAAACCTGGAGTGGAACAGTAGGGAATAGTGAATTAACAGTTTCTCTTGGATGTGATAAGCTGAATGGGTGTGATAAAGGTATAGAGGTCGGTAGGCAGACATACTGTGAGAGTGTAATTTTATAGAAGAACCCAGCCCCGCAAACCAGATTGCTTGAATACTAAGAGGGTGGAGTAGTTATGCGAGCAGAAATCAACCTGGTGACCGGCAATGCTCTCCAGGACACCCAGACATTGGAGACCACAGTGTAACAGCAGATGGTCAACCCCCTCACACAGAGTACAACAAAAACAGGAAGAGACACAACAGTAGCAGGGAGGGGTTACACGAGGCACCCGGTGAAGGAGAAAACAATAAAAGCGCAAGGAGCCAAAATTAATGAACAAACTAACAAGGTAACAAATTGGAGAACAGATGCAACTATGGGTTGCTGTTGGGTAACTAGGTGAGGGAGTAAAGCTGTTTTTAAATACTCTTCTGCCTTTTTCGGCGCCAAAGTAAATCACAACCTGTAATTCCTACCCTTACTGTCCTTAGCTGTATAGTTTCCTAACTTTCTAGTGACAACCTCCATTCCCTATTCTGTAGGAGGTTAGTGACCCTGACATTGTTGTAATCGGCATGATTTACAGACTCCTGTTCTTTCACTTGGTATTCTATCCCTAATTCTCTCACATTATAGCAGAACTGGAAGAACTGAGACAGGGTTTTTTGTCAACCGGTCCAGGATTCTCTCAGATTCTGCTTTTTCATTATTTGTCAGTGTTCTGATTGTCCACTTAGGGCCAGATGTATCAAACTATTTTTCATTTGCAAACGGTGCGAATCGCAAAATTCCACCGTTTCCAAATTGAAAAAAGCCTCCTAAGATGTATGAAAGGCATTTGCACTGCATTTTTAACAAATCACTAAAATAGCGATTCCCTAAAAATGTGACTAAATTTGCCCAATCGAAAAGTGCGATTTGCAAATAAGGAATCGCAAAGCCAATGTATGAAGCAGTCACAAATAGCGACTAGTCGCAAAACAGGGAATTTGCATGTGCAATTTACAACCAAATTAAATCAGGTGGTAAACAGGTGCATTCTATAAAAAGAGGCCCAGAATGCATCAGACCTTTTCCACAAAGGCTGCACTCTACGTCCTGGCGAGGAGGATGAGGAGCTTGGCAGGTTTGAGGAGAGGAAGGTGGAGACAGGAGCGCATTTGCAGAATGCGCATTACTCTTTGATCAAACAGAGGAGGAAATATATGACAAGTGCAGGTTGAACTCTGCCATTATACTGGATTTAATAGTAGATTTACAACCCCTACTGCAGCGACACACACACAGAGAACCAATTCCATTACCACTCAGATGCAGGTATAATGCTCCCTGCACCCCTTAGCCTCAGGAAGCTATCAGGGGGTCATAGCAGCAGCTGGAGGTGTATCTCAAAGGGCACTTTCATGCTTATTTAATGCATTCCTAAATGCTATGTTAATAAAATTGAATCTGCACATAAAGGTCCTCAACACCCCACAGGATTTGCAGCTAACTAAATTAAATTTCTACCAGGTAGCCCAATTTCCACGGTATTGGCTGGATTGATGGGACACGTGGCAATTTGTCCAATATCTGCTACAGCAATCGTAAAAATACCCATTTGATGAACATCTAGGTCATTTGCAATGCTTCCCACATCATAACTGATCTAGTGGCCAGATGCCCTGGTAGCACACATGACTCCTACATCTTTAGGCACAGTGGAATGTACATAAGACTTCTTGCTGGGGAGTTTGGCAAAGGATACCTAATTGGTAATGTAACAGAGAGCAATGCTGCGTATTGTAGAAGTGATGTCACAGATAACAATAACTAATATGTCACTCCTGTTGTTGTAGAAGACAGTGCACATGCAGTGTGGTCCTTCATCCTGACAGCGTGTCTCAATCCAGCCACGCTAAGTGAGCGATGATACAATGCGACACATAGGAGGACACGCAGTGTGACAGAGAGGACCTTTGGACTGCTGAAGAGTCGCTTCCGGTGCCTGCACAAGAGTGGGGGTGCACTCCAATACAGTTCAGAAACCACCTGCAAGATTGTGGTCACATGTGCAATTTTGCATAACATTGCTACAACACGAGGTATACCAATGGAACCGAGACAGACTCCGATGAGGGTGACAACTCCTTGCCACCCCTTCACCAAGCAGACAGGATCAGAGCAGCAGATCTCGTTTCTTTCTTGCTACAGGTATCACATTTATTGCCTTAACTCCAGGTCAATTATGTGAGCATAGGACATGGGTATTTCAAGATAGCACAATCAATACCCAATAACAATGTGATACTATAAACATCACAGTACCAATGCATTGCGACAATATATGCAAGGCCCAGAACATGTCCAAATCACTTTTTACATCCATTCATTTGGTATGGTAGGTAGGGTATCCCCCAAGCACAAAAATCCTATTGGGAAGGAGAGAAAAATAAGTGTAAACTGGACAGAGCTTCAGACTGCATTCACCCAAACATTGCTGTTAATACATTCAAATTCCTCTGCCATCACTTCTTAGTAAAGCTTCCTCAAGTTGTCAATCCAGGGGCAATCATGCAGTCAGCCGACTTGTCATATTTATTCAGTTAAGGCTCCTCTGTATTCACTAAAGGAGTCCCCTTGGCCCTCCAGAAAAATAAAAACAAAAAATAAGCACTACATTGATAGGATCACTCACATAAAATCAAATAAACAAAGAGATCACCAGAGGGACTAAAGCTAGACATATACTTAATGGGTAACTGTGTAATATGGACCAACATGAGGAGTTCTGATAACATCATAAACCATGAGGACAACGTCCAAATAGTTTGTTAGAGTTATCAGAACTCTGTGATGCATGATGGCAACAAAGGACCATATTAAATGTTACAAATGTTTTACAGTGCATATTTATTTAGGCCCAGTTACAGTGAAAACGATGTTTTTCAATCAGGGAAAGGTTTTGCACTACACTGTTCAAAATCCACAAAAATAAAATTGTCTGAAAATGTGTTACATGATTTTACATGATTGCACTGCAAATAATGACTTAAAAAGTATATAGAGGAAAACATTGTGTAAAGATATTTTTGACAAACAGCCAGCATTTTCATCACATATTTAAGAAAGCCTTTCTGTGTGCGTGTCTTTACTTTGCAGTCAAAAAAGCTGTAAATCCAACAACATGTTATCATGACTTCAAAGTAAAAAAAGAATGTGCAAGAATTAGTGAACAGCACACATTTTTGTCACAGGCTAAAGCATACAAACGGTAAGCACTTTCTAAACAAAAAGACATGCACATAAAGTTTTATTGTGCTATCAAAGTTAACATAACAAATTATATTCTGGCACTAATGTAACAAAATGACACCTTGAACCCAATCGGCAAAACCTAATCAGCACACAAATTGGACAATGTAACAACCATCCATGAACTGCCTTGGTCTTGATGGACAGCTGTTGGAGTGTGTCTTTTAAAACAATATTAACATGAAAAGCTTGCAATATAATCTGTAATGAGGCTGCATAGAAAATGTGTTAACATAGAAAATAATGCACACGTTTGAAATGTGCCCACAGGGAGTGGCTACCAATGTATACGAAGACTAATGAAAGATATTAATGCTGAATTAATTATGTACTAATGTTTTGAATTTGTATTAGCATATCATAATTAGATTCATGTATTAGGAGTTTGTTAAATTAATCACTAGGCCTTAGTTTAGCGAGGGTCTGGGCCTAGCTGCCTGGTCTTATATTAAACTGTGTTTTCCCTAACGTGCAATGTGCTGTTTTCTTGAAGGACACGAAACTGTACTTTTCCAGAAGCTAGATGTGTGTGTAACCGTAGTAAAATTCTTTCTCATGGGACCCAACTTGCTCAAGGAGACATTCTTGCTGAATGCAACAGTGTAATTCGTAACAGGTGCAAGGCTGCCTGGAGTAGGAGAAAACAATAGAGCTACTGACTGAAGCGTAAAGTGTAACTTTTCTTACCTGACATTCCAACCGATGAAGACGTCAATAACATGGGCCAATCAACGATATGAGAACTGTGGTTTATGGAAAATTCTAGTGAAATGCGTGGAGAATTATTGGACAGAGATAACGATGCACAAATTATTATCCAATGAAGAATTAGGAGCAAATTAGGCAGTATTGATTTCACCGCATGATCTGAAGAGAAATCGGACATTCCACTCTAAGCCATTCTTTGCCATTCTACTGAGGCAGTTAGGCCATTCTTTTGAGACTTTGCCGTTTATTCTTCCTGATACTTATACCATCCTCTATCCATTCTTACCTGATACTTACTTCTCCTCCATATGAGGGAAGAGTCCTATTCCTTAGCTATGCCATACTGAGACTTTGCCCTGTCCTATCTTTGCTGATGGTGAATCAACTGATGTCCTGAGGACGAAGACTGACGCTGTTTGCTGATTCGTTGGATGGGTAACTGTAAAGAAATGGCTCCCTGTTGCAGTTACCCCCCACTTTTTGCCTGATACTGCTGCTGACTTGACTGAGAAGAGTGCTGGGACCCTGCTAACCAGGCCCCAGCACCAGTGTTCCTTCACCTAAAATGTACCATTGTATCCACAATTGGCACACCCTGGCATTCAGATAAGTCCCTTGTAACTGGTACTTCTAGTACCAAGGGCCCTGATGCCAAGGAAGGTCTCTAAGGGCTGCAGCATGTCTTATGCCACCCTAGAGACCCCTCACTCAGCACAGACACACTGCTTACAAGCCTGTGTGTGCTAGTGAGAACAAAATGAGTAAGTCGACATGGCACTCCCCTCAGGGTGCCATGCCAGCCTCTCACTGCCTATGCAGTATAGGTAAGACACCCCTCTAGCAGGCCTTACAGCCCTAAGGCAGGGTGCACTATACCATAGGTGAGGGTACCAGTGCATGAGCACTGTGCCCCTACAGTGTCTAAACAAAACCTTAGACATTGTAAGTGCAGGGTAGCCATAAGAGTATATGGTCTGGGAGTCTGTTTTACACGAACTCCACAGCACCATAATGGCTACACTGAAAACTGGGAAGTTTGGTATCAAACTTCTCAGCACAATAAATGCTCACTGATGCCAGTGTACATTTTATTGCAAAACACACCCCAGAGGGCACCTTAGAGGTGCCCCCTGAAACTTAACCGACTGTCTGTGTAGGCTGACTAGTTCCAGCAGCCTGCCACACTAGAGACATGTTGCTGGCCCCATGGGGAGAGTGCCTTTGTCACTCTGAGGCCAGTAACAAAGCCTGCACTGGGTGGAGATGCTAACACCTCCCCCAGGCAGGAGCTGTAACACCTGGCGGTGAGCCTCAAAGGCTCACCCCTTTGTCACAGCCCAGCAGGGCACTCCAGCTTAGTGGAGTTGCCCGCCCCCTCCGGCCACGGCCCCCACTTTTGGCGGCAAGGCTGGAGGGAACAAAGAAAGCAACAAGGAGGAGTCACTGGCCAGTCAGGACAGCCCCTAAGGTGTCCTGAGCTGAAGTGACTCTAACTTTTAGAAATCCTCCATCTTGCAGATGGAGGATTCCCCCAATAGGGTTAGGATTGTGACCCCCTCCCCTTGGGAGGAGGCACAAAGAGGGTGTACCCACCCTCAGGGCTAGTAGCCATTGGCTACTAACCCCCCAGACCTAAACACGCCCTTAAATTTAGTATTTAAGGGCTACCCTGAACCCTAGAAAATTAGATTCCTGCAACTACAAGAAGAAGGACTGCCTAGCTGAAAACCCCTGCAGAGGAAGACCAGAAGACGACTACTGCCTTGGCTCCAGAAACTCACCGGCCTGTCTCCTGCCTTCCAAAGATCCTGCTCCAGCGACGCCTTCCAAAGGGACCAGCGACCTCGACATCCTCTGAGGACTGCCCCTGCTTCGAAAAGACAAGAAACTCCCGAGGACAGCGGACCTGCTCCAAGAAAGGCTGCAACTTTGTTTCCAGCAGCCTTGAAAGAACCCTGCAAGCTCCCCGCAAGAAGCGTGAGACTTGCAACGCTGCACCCGGCGACCCCGACTCGGCTGGTGGAGATCCAACACCTCAGGAGGGACCCCAGGACTACTCTGATACTGTGAGTACCAAAACCTGTCCCCCCTGAGCCCCCACAGCGCCGCCTGCAGAGGGAATCCCGAGGCTTCCCCTGACCGCGACTCTTTGAATCCAAAGTCCCGACGCCTGGGAGAGACCCTGCACCCGCAGCCCCCAGGACCTGAAGGACCGGACTTTCACTGGAGAAGTGACCCCCAGGAGTCCCTCTCCCTTGCCCAAGTGGAGGTTTCTCCGAGGAACCCCCCCCTTGCCTGCCTGCAGCGCTGAAGAGATCCCGAGATCTCTCATAGACTAACATTGCGAACCCGACGCCTGTTTCTACACTGCACCCGGCCGCCCCCGCGCCGCTGAGGGTGAAATTTCTGTGTGGGCTTGTGTCCCCCCCGGTGCCCTACAAAACCCCCTTGGTCTGCCCTCCGAAGACGCGGGTACTTACCTGCAAGCAGACCGGAACCGGGGCACCCCCTTCTCTCCATTCTAGCCTATGTGTTTTGGGCACCACTTTGAACTCTGCACCTGACCGGCCCTGAGCTGCTGGTGTGGTGACTTTGGGGTTGCTCTGAACCCCCAACGGTGGGCTACCTTGGACCAAGAACTGAACCCTGTAAGTGTCTTACTTACCTGGTAAACCTAACAAAAACTTACCTCCCCTAGGAACTGTGAAAATTGCACTTTTAAAACAGCTATTTGTCAATAACTTGAAAAGTATACATGCAATTTTTATGATTTAAAGTTCCTAAAAGTACTTACCTGCAATACCTTTCGAATGAGATATTACATGTAGAATTTGAACCTGTGGTTCTTAAAATAAACTAAGAAAAGATATTTTTCTATAACAAAACCTATTGGCTGGATTTGTCTCTGAGTGTGTGTACCTCATTTATTGTCTATGTGTATGTACAACAAATGCTTAACACTACTCCTTGGATAAGCCTACTGCTCGACCACACTACCACAAAATAGAGCATTAGTATTATCTATTTTTACCACTATTTTACCTCTAAGGGGAACCCTTGGACTCTGTGCATGCTATTCCTTACTTTGAAATAGCACATACAGAGCCAACTTCCTACATTGGTGGATCAGCGGTGGGGTACAAGACTTTGCATTTGCTGGACTACTCAGCCAATACCTGATCACACGACAAATTCCAAAATTGTCATTAGAAATTGATTTTTGCAATTTGAAAAGTTTTCTAAATTCTTAAAAGACCTGCTAGGGCCTTGTGTTAGATCCTGTTTAGCATTTCTTTTAGAGTTTAAAAGTTTGTAAAAGTTTGAATTAGAACCTAGAACTAGTTGTAGATTCTTAAAAAATATTCCAACTTTTAGAAGCAAAATGTCTAGCACAGATGTGACTGTGGTGGAACTCGACACCACACCTTACCTCCATCTTAAGATGAGGGAGCTAAGGTCACTCTGTAAAATAAAGAAAATAACAATGGGCCCCAAACCTACCAAAATACAGCTCCAGGAGCTTTTGGCAGAGTTTGAAAAGGCCAACCCCTCTGAGGGTGGCAACTCAGAGGAAGAGGATAGTGACTTGGAGGAAAATTCCCCCCTACCAGTCCTATCTAGGGAGAACAGGGTCCCTCAAACCCTGACTCCAAAAATAATAGTCAGAGATGCTGGTTCCCTCACAGGAGAGACCAACACCTCTGAAATCACTGAGGATAACTCCAGTGAAGATGACCCCCTGTTAGCCAGGATGGTCAAAAGATTGGCTTTGGAAAAGCAGCTCCTAGCCATAGAAAGGGAAAGAAAAGAGATGGGCCTAGGTCCCATCGATGGTGGCAGCAACTTAAATAGGGTCAGAGATTCTCCTGACATCCTAAAAATCCCCAAAGGGATTGTAACAAAATATGAAGATGGTGATGACATCACCAAATGGTTCACAGCTTTTGAGAGGGCTTGTGTAACCAGAAAAGTAAACAGATCTCACTGGGGTGCTCTCCTTTGGGAAATGTTCACTGGAAAGTGTAGGGATAGACTCCTCACACTCTCTGGAAAAGATGCAGAATCTTATGACCTCATGAAGGGTACCCTGATTGAGGGCTTTGGATTCTCCACTGAGGAGTATAGAATTAGATTCAGGGGGGCTCAAAAATCCTCGAGCCAGACCTGGGTTGATTTTGTAGACTACTCAGTAAAAACACTAGATGGTTGGTTAACTGGAAATGAAGTGTGTGACTATGTTGGGCTTTATAATTTGTTTATGAAAGAACACATTTTAAGTAACTGCTTCAATGAAAAGTTGCATCAGTATCTGGTAGACCTAGGTCCAATTTCTCCCCAAGAATTGGGAAAGAAGGCAGACCACTGGGTCAAGACTAGGGTAACCAAAACTTCCACTGGGGGTGACCAAAAGAAAGGGGTTACAAAAACTCCCCAGGAGAAAGTGGGGGACACTAGAAACAAAGAAAAAGAGTCCTCTGTAGGCCCCCAAAAACCAGAACAGGTGGGTGGGCCCCAAGACACAACCCAAAACAAAGGTGGGTACCAGGGTAAGAACTGGGATGCCACTAAGGCATGGTGCCACAACTGTAAACAGTCTGGGCACCACACCAAGGACACTTCTTGTCCCAAAAACAAACCCCAGAACAAAATTCCAGGGGTAACCAGTGTAGCCATGGGAGATGACTCCTCAGATGAGGAGGTCTTCATAGCCTTCAACTGGAAACAGGGCCCAACAGGTGAGTTGGAGATTCCAGAGGGAAGTAGACACTTCCACCACCTACTGGTGAATGGAATCCCAACCACTGCCCTGAGAGACACTTGTGCCAGTCACACTATTGTGCATGACAGGCTGGTGCTCTCAAACCAGTACATCCCAGGTGAGACTGCCAGGGTAAGAGTTAGCCTAGACAGGGTCACTAAGAGGCCTGTGGCTTTAGTGCCCATAGAAGTGGGTGGCACTCTTAGCTGGAGAAGGGTAGTAGTCAGTACAGACCTCCCCCTTGATTGTCTCCTTGGAAATGACTACCCAGAGGTTAGTCAGAGCCCAAGAGAGGAACTGGTCCAGTGCCAGTCCTCTCCCAAGGATTCTGGAAGTCCTGCCTCTGCAGTAAATGCAAGCAGGCCCCAGAAGAAGAAGAAAAGAAAACAGAGTAGGAAGGGTGGACAACCTTTAACCAAGGTTACAGCAAGCCAAGGAGATTCTGCTCCAGTAGGGGAGAACGCCAAAAATGGCCCTGATAAAGTCCAACCTGACCCACAAGAAGTCCTGGCTAGTCAAGCAACTGTTAAACCTGAGTGGGTGGCTCCTCAGCTAACAGAAGAAAGAGTGGAAGAAGGGTGTTTACTACAAGATGTGGTAACCCCCCACTCTAATACAGCAGACAGGCAACCTGAACCCAAAGAGGCCTGTAACTTAGCCCCTTCCCTTTTAGGTGAAGAGCTAAAGGTGTGGTTCTGGGCACTGACAGCTGTCAGTGGCCTCTGCTGGGTGTTAGCCTTTATGGCTGCACTATCCTTAGCATGGTGGTCTGACCCCATGCCAAATAGCAAGTTAGGCCCCCTGACCCTATTGGTCATGGTGGGGTTACTCCAGCTCTGGGTAACCTCTCTGGGTAAGCTAGGGGTAACCCTGGCCAAGATAAGGTTAGCAGAGGTGGATACCTCTAAGACCAAAATAGAAAGAATGGGTGGAGACATTGAAGAGGCAGACAAGAGGCAATTCAGACTAGGTCCTATCACTGTGGAGGTAGGTCAGTTCCCCAAAGGGAATGACCTGAACAGAAGGATGTAAGGCAGAGTAGGCCCTGCAACTAACCAGCCTATTTCTCCTACTCTTCCTCGCCTGACAGACTAGGAAGACTCTCCCAGCTTGGGCTGAGTCTCCTGGCCTGTGGGCTGGGGGGGGCTTGTGTAAAGAAATGGCTCCCTGTTGCAGTTACCCCCCACTTTTTGCCTGATACTGCTGCTGACTTGACTGAGAAGAGTGCTGGGACCCTGCTAACCAGGCCCCAGCACCAGTGTTCCTTCACCTAAAATGTACCATTGTATCCACAATTGGCACACCCTGGCATTCAGATAAGTCCCTTGTAACTGGTACTTCTAGTACCAAGGGCCCTGATGCCAAGGAAGGTCTCTAAGGGCTGCAGCATGTCTTATGCCACCCTAGAGACCCCTCACTCAGCACAGACACACTGCTTACAAGCCTGTGTGTGCTAGTGAGAACAAAATGAGTAAGTCGACATGGCACTCCCCTCAGGGTGCCATGCCAGCCTCTCACTGCCTATGCAGTATAGGTAAGACACCCCTCTAGCAGGCCTTACAGCCCTAAGGCAGGGTGCACTATACCATAGGTGAGGGTACCAGTGCATGAGCACTGTGCCCCTACAGTGTCTAAACAAAACCTTAGACATTGTAAGTGCAGGGTAGCCATAAGAGTATATGGTCTGGGAGTCTGTTTTACACGAACTCCACAGCACCATAATGGCTACACTGAAAACTGGGAAGTTTGGTATCAAACTTCTCAGCACAATAAATGCACACTGATGCCAGTGTACATTTTATTGCAAAACACACCCCAGAGGGCACCTTAGAGGTGCCCCCTGAAACTTAACCGACTGTCTGTGTAGGCTGACTAGTTCCAGCAGCCTGCCACACTAGAGACATGTTGCTGGCCCCATGGGGAGAGTGCCTTTGTCACTCTGAGGCCAGTAACAAAGCCTGCACTGGGTGGAGATGCTAACACCTCCCCCAGGCAGGAGCTGTAACACCTGGCGGTGAGCCTCAAAGGCTCACCCCTTTGTCACAGCCCAGCAGGGCACTCCAGCTTAGTGGAGTTGCCCGCCCCCTCCGGCCACGGCCCCCACTTTTGACGGCAAGGCTGGAGGGAACAAAGAAAGCAACAAGGAGGAGTCACTGGCCAGTCAGGACAGCCCCTAAGGTGTCCTGAGCTGAAGTGACTCTAACTTTTAGAAATCCTCCATCTTGCAGATGGAGGATTCCCCCAATAGGGTTAGGATTGTGACCCCCTCCCCTTGGGAGGAGGCACAAAGAGGGTGTACCCACCCTCAGGGCTAGTAGCCATTGGCTACTAACCCCCCAGACCTAAACACGCCCTTAAATTTAGTATTTAAGGGCTACCCTGAACCCTAGAAAATTAGATTCCTGCAACTACAAGAAGAAGGACTGCCTAGCTGAAAACCCCTGCAGAGGAAGACCAGAAGACGACTACTGCCTTGGCTCCAGAAACTCACCGGCCTGTCTCCTGCCTTCCAAAGATCCTGCTCCAGCGACGCCTTCCAAAGGGACCAGCGACCTCGACATCCTCTGAGGACTGCCCCTGCTTCGAAAAGACAAGAAACTCCCGAGGACAGCGGACCTGCTCCAAGAAAGGCTGCAACTTTGTTTCCAGCAGCCTTGAAAGAACCCTGCAAGCTCCCCGCAAGAAGCGTGAGACTTGCAACGCTGCACCCGGCGACCCCGACTCGGCTGGTGGAGATCCAACACCTCAGGAGGGACCCCAGGACTACTCTGATACTGTGAGTACCAAAACCTGTCCCCCCTGAGCCCCCACAGCGCCGCCTGCAGAGGGAATCCCGAGGCTTCCCCTGACCGCGACTCTTTGAATCCAAAGTCCCGACGCCTGGGAGAGACCCTGCACCCGCAGCCCCCAGGACCTGAAGGACCGGACTTTCACTGGAGAAGTGACCCCCAGGAGTCCCTCTCCCTTGCCCAAGTGGAGGTTTCTCCGAGGAACCCCCCCCTTGCCTGCCTGCAGCGCTGAAGAGATCCCGAGATCTCTCATAGACTAACATTGCGAACCCGACGCCTGTTTCTACACTGCACCCGGCCGCCCCCGCGCCGCTGAGGGTGAAATTTCTGTGTGGGCTTGTGTCCCCCCCGGTGCCCTACAAAACCCCCTTGGTCTGCCCTCCGAAGACGCGGGTACTTACCTGCAAGCAGACCGGAACCGGGGCACCCCCTTCTCTCCATTCTAGCCTATGTGTTTTGGGCACCACTTTGAACTCTGCACCTGACCGGCCCTGAGCTGCTGGTGTGGTGACTTTGGGGTTGCTCTGAACCCCCAACGGTGGGCTACCTTGGACCAAGAACTGAACCCTGTAAGTGTCTTACTTACCTGGTAAACCTAACAAAAACTTACCTCCCCTAGGAACTGTGAAAATTGCACTTTTAAAACAGCTATTTGTCAATAACTTGAAAAGTATACATGCAATTTTTATGATTTAAAGTTCCTAAAAGTACTTACCTGCAATACCTTTCGAATGAGATATTACATGTAGAATTTGAACCTGTGGTTCTTAAAATAAACTAAGAAAAGATATTTTTCTATAACAAAACCTATTGGCTGGATTTGTCTCTGAGTGTGTGTACCTCATTTATTGTCTATGTGTATGTACAACAAATGCTTAACACTACTCCTTGGATAAGCCTACTGCTCGACCACACTACCACAAAATAGAGCATTAGTATTATCTATTTTTACCACTATTTTACCTCTAAGGGGAACCCTTGGACTCTGTGCATGCTATTCCTTACTTTGAAATAGCACATACAGAGCCAACTTCCTACATTGGTGGATCAGCGGTGGGGTACAAGACTTTGCATTTGCTGGACTACTCAGCCAATACCTGATCACACGACAAATTCCAAAATTGTCATTAGAAATTGATTTTTGCAATTTGAAAAGTTTTCTAAATTCTTAAAAGACCTGCTAGGGCCTTGTGTTAGATCCTGTTTAGCATTTCTTTTAGAGTTTAAAAGTTTGTAAAAGTTTGAATTAGAACCTAGAACTAGTTGTAGATTCTTAAAAAATATTCCAACTTTTAGAAGCAAAATGTCTAGCACAGATGTGACTGTGGTGGAACTCGACACCACACCTTACCTCCATCTTAAGATGAGGGAGCTAAGGTCACTCTGTAAAATAAAGAAAATAACAATGGGCCCCAAACCTACCAAAATACAGCTCCAGGAGCTTTTGGCAGAGTTTGAAAAGGCCAACCCCTCTGAGGGTGGCAACTCAGAGGAAGAGGATAGTGACTTGGAGGAAAATTCCCCCCTACCAGTCCTATCTAGGGAGAACAGGGTCCCTCAAACCCTGACTCCAAAAATAATAGTCAGAGATGCTGGTTCCCTCACAGGAGAGACCAACACCTCTGAAATCACTGAGGATAACTCCAGTGAAGATGACCCCCTGTTAGCCAGGATGGTCAAAAGATTGGCTTTGGAAAAGCAGCTCCTAGCCATAGAAAGGGAAAGAAAAGAGATGGGCCTAGGTCCCATCGATGGTGGCAGCAACTTAAATAGGGTCAGAGATTCTCCTGACATCCTAAAAATCCCCAAAGGGATTGTAACAAAATATGAAGATGGTGATGACATCACCAAATGGTTCACAGCTTTTGAGAGGGCTTGTGTAACCAGAAAAGTAAACAGATCTCACTGGGGTGCTCTCCTTTGGGAAATGTTCACTGGAAAGTGTAGGGATAGACTCCTCACACTCTCTGGAAAAGATGCAGAATCTTATGACCTCATGAAGGGTACCCTGATTGAGGGCTTTGGATTCTCCACTGAGGAGTATAGAATTAGATTCAGGGGGGCTCAAAAATCCTCGAGCCAGACCTGGGTTGATTTTGTAGACTACTCAGTAAAAACACTAGATGGTTGGTTAACTGGAAATGAAGTGTGTGACTATGTTGGGCTTTATAATTTGTTTATGAAAGAACACATTTTAAGTAACTGCTTCAATGAAAAGTTGCATCAGTATCTGGTAGACCTAGGTCCAATTTCTCCCCAAGAATTGGGAAAGAAGGCAGACCACTGGGTCAAGACTAGGGTAACCAAAACTTCCACTGGGGGTGACCAAAAGAAAGGGGTTACAAAAACTCCCCAGGAGAAAGTGGGGGACACTAGAAACAAAGAAAAAGAGTCCTCTGTAGGCCCCCAAAAGCCAGAACAGGTGGGTGGGCCCCAAGACACAACCCAAAACAAAGGTGGGTACCAGGGTAAGAACTGGGATGCCACTAAGGCATGGTGCCACAACTGTAAACAGTCTGGGCACCACACCAAGGACACTTCTTGTCCCAAAAACAAACCCCAGAACAAAATTCCAGGGGTAACCAGTGTAGCCATGGGAGATGACTCCTCAGATGAGGAGGTCTTCATAGCCTTCAACTGGAAACAGGGCCCAACAGGTGAGTTGGAGATTCCAGAGGGAAGTAGACACTTCCACCACCTACTGGTGAATGGAATCCCAACCACTGCCCTGAGAGACACTTGTGCCAGTCACACTATTGTGCATGACAGGCTGGTGCTCTCAAACCAGTACATCCCAGGTGAGACTGCCAGGGTAAGAGTTAGCCTAGACAGGGTCACTAAGAGGCCTGTGGCTTTAGTGCCCATAGAAGTGGGTGGCACTCTTAGCTGGAGAAGGGTAGTAGTCAGTACAGACCTCCCCCTTGATTGTCTCCTTGGAAATGACTACCCAGAGGTTAGTCAGAGCCCAAGAGAGGAACTGGTCCAGTGCCAGTCCTCTCCCAAGGATTCTGGAAGTCCTGCCTCTGCAGTAAATGCAAGCAGGCCCCAGAAGAAGAAGAAAAGAAAACAGAGTAGGAAGGGTGGACAACCTTTAACCAAGGTTACAGCAAGCCAAGGTGATTCTGCTCCAGTAGGGGAGAACGCCAAAAATGGCCCTGATAAAGTCCAACCTGACCCACAAGAAGTCCTGGCTAGTCAAGCAACTGTTAAACCTGAGTGGGTGGCTCCTCAGCTAACAGAAGAAAGAGTGGAAGAAGGGTGTTTACTACAAGATGTGGTAACCCCCCACTCTAATACAGCAGACAGGCAACCTGAACCCAAAGAGGCCTGTAACTTAGCCCCTTCCCTTTTAGGTGAAGAGCTAAAGGTGTGGTTCTGGGCACTGACAGCTGTCAGTGGCCTCTGCTGGGTGTTAGCCTTTATGGCTGCACTATCCTTAGCATGGTGGTCTGACCCCATGCCAAATAGCAAGTTAGGCCCCCTGACCCTATTGGTCATGGTGGGGTTACTCCAGCTCTGGGTAACCTCTCTGGGTAAGCTAGGGGTAACCCTGGCCAAGATAAGGTTAGCAGAGGTGGATACCTCTAAGACCAAAATAGAAAGAATGGGTGGAGACATTGAAGAGGCAGACAAGAGGCAATTCAGACTAGGTCCTATCACTGTGGAGGTAGGTCAGTTCCCCAAAGGGAATGACCTGAACAGAAGGATGTAAGGCAGAGTAGGCCCTGCAACTAACCAGCCTATTTCTCCTACTCTTCCTCGCCTGACAGACTAGGAAGACTCTCCCAGCTTGGGCTGAGTCTCCTGGCCTGTGGGCTGGGGGGGGCTTGTGTAAAGAAATGGCTCCCTGTTGCAGTTACCCCCCACTTTTTGCCTGATACTGCTGCTGACTTGACTGAGAAGAGTGCTGGGACCCTGCTAACCAGGCCCCAGCACCAGTGTTCCTTCACCTAAAATGTACCATTGTATCCACAATTGGCACACCCTGGCATTCAGATAAGTCCCTTGTAACTGGTACTTCTAGTACCAAGGGCCCTGATGCCAAGGAAGGTCTCTAAGGGCTGCAGCATGTCTTATGCCACCCTAGAGACCCCTCACTCAGCACAGACACACTGCTTACAAGCCTGTGTGTGCTAGTGAGAACAAAATGAGTAAGTCGACATGGCACTCCCCTCAGGGTGCCATGCCAGCCTCTCACTGCCTATGCAGTATAGGTAAGACACCCCTCTAGCAGGCCTTACAGCCCTAAGGCAGGGTGCACTATACCATAGGTGAGGGTACCAGTGCATGAGCACTGTGCCCCTACAGTGTCTAAACAAAACCTTAGACATTGTAAGTGCAGGGTAGCCATAAGAGTATATGGTCTGGGAGTCTGTTTTACACGAACTCCACAGCACCATAATGGCTACACTGAAAACTGGGAAGTTTGGTATCAAACTTCTCAGCACAATAAATGCACACTGATGCCAGTGTACATTTTATTGCAAAACACACCCCAGAGGGCACCTTAGAGGTGCCCCCTGAAACTTAACCGACTGTCTGTGTAGGCTGACTAGTTCCAGCAGCCTGCCACACTAGAGACATGTTGCTGGCCCCATGGGGAGAGTGCCTTTGTCACTCTGAGGCCAGTAACAAAGCCTGCACTGGGTGGAGATGCTAACACCTCCCCCAGGCAGGAGCTGTAACACCTGGCGGTGAGCCTCAAAGGCTCACCCCTTTGTCACAGCCCAGCAGGGCACTCCAGCTTAGTGGAGTTGCCCGCCCCCTCCGGCCACGGCCCCCACTTTTGGCGGCAAGGCTGGAGGGAACAAAGAAAGCAACAAGGAGGAGTCACTGGCCAGTCAGGACAGCCCCTAAGGTGTCCTGAGCTGAAGTGACTCTAACTTTTAGAAATCCTCCATCTTGCAGATGGAGGATTCCCCCAATAGGGTTAGGATTGTGACCCCCTCCCCTTGGGAGGAGGCACAAAGAGGGTGTACCCACCCTCAGGGCTAGTAGCCATTGGCTACTAACCCCCCAGACCTAAACACGCCCTTAAATTTAGTATTTAAGGGCTACCCTGAACCCTAGAAAATTAGATTCCTGCAACTACAAGAAGAAGGACTGCCTAGCTGAAAACCCCTGCAGAGGAAGACCAGAAGACGACTACTGCCTTGGCTCCAGAAACTCACCGGCCCGTCTCCTGCCTTCCAAAGATCCTGCTCCAGCGACGCCTTCCAAAGGGACCAGCGACCTCGACATCCTATGAGGACTGCCCCTGCTTCGAAAAGACAAGAAACTCCCGAGGACAGCGGACCTGCTCCAAGAAAGGCTGCAACTTTGTTTCCAGCAGCCTTGAAAGAACCCTGCAAGCTCCCCGCAAGAAGCGTGAGACTTGCAACGCTGCACCCGGCGACCCCGACTCGGCTGGTGGAGATCCAACACCTCAGGAGGGACCCCAGGACTACTCTGATACTGTGAGTACCAAAACCTGTCCCCCCTGAGCCCCCACAGCGCCGCCTGCAGAGGGAATCCCGAGGCTTCCCCTGACCGCGACTCTTTGAATCCAAAGTCCCGACGCCTGGGAGAGACCCTGCACCCGCAGCCCCCAGGACCTGAAGGACCGGACTTTCACTGGAGAAGTGACCCCCAGGAGTCCCTCTCCCTTGCCCAAGTGGAGGTTTCTCCGAGGAACCCCCCCCTTGCCTGCCTGCAGCGCTGAAGAGATCCCGAGATCTCTCATAGACTAACATTGCGAACCCGACGCCTGTTTCTACACTGCACCCGGCCGCCCCCGCGCCGCTGAGGGTGAAATTTCTGTGTGGGCTTGTGTCCCCCCCGGTGCCCTACAAAACCCCCTTGGTCTGCCCTCCGAAGACGCGGGTACTTACCTGCAAGCAGACCGGAACCGGGGCACCCCCTTCTCTCCATTCTAGCCTATGTGTTTTGGGCACCACTTTGAACTCTGCACCTGACCGGCCCTGAGCTGCTGGTGTGGTGACTTTGGGGTTGCTCTGAACCCCCAACGGTGGGCTACCTTGGACCAAGAACTGAACCCTGTAAGTGTCTTACTTACCTGGTAAACCTAACAAAAACTTACCTCCCCTAGGAACTGTGAAAATTGCAGTGTCCACTTTTAAAACAGCTATTTGTCAATAACTTGAAAAGTATACATGCAATTTTTATGATTTAAAGTTCCTAAAGTACTTACCTGCAATACCTTTCGAATGAGATATTACATGTAGAATTTGAACCTGTGGTTCTTAAAATAAACTAAGAAAAGATATTTTTCTATAACAAAACCTATTGGCTGGATTTGTCTCTGAGTGTGTGTACCTCATTTATTGTCTATGTGTATGTACAACAAATGCTTAACACTACTCCTTGGATAAGCCTACTGCTCGACCACACTACCACAAAATAGAGCATTAGTATTATCTATTTTTACCACTATTTTACCTCTAAGGGGAACCCTTGGACTCTGTGCATGCTATTCCTTACTTTGAAATAGCACATACAGAGCCAACTTCCTACAGTAACTATCTGATGAAAATTTTTTATTGTCTGTTTGCCTGTTTCTCTAGGTACCAACTGTGCTTTTGATAGAGGCCATAGTTAGATGTTTTCCAAATTTGTGTTTGCTAAATTGTTTTGCATGAAGCCCAACATGCTAATGCTAATCAGAGGTTAGTTAAGGTGTTCACAAATATCCTATGCAAATGGACAAATGACTGAGTTCTTGCTTTGTTGAATAATGTACTACTGAGACTTCGCTAAGCTGTTTCTTATTAATAACGTGTTAGTGTTGAATGAATATTCTCTATGCATTGATTAATTGTATTCTAATTACAAATCTGAAGAGGTACTAATGAGGTGAATTGCTAATGAAACTAACAGGAATGACTTTAGATTTTAATGAATAGGGAAATAAATATCCTAACATTCAACTAAATTGTTGTGGTTATTCATGATTGAAAGGTCGTCGTGTGCTCAACTTACTGATTCACATTGAAAGGTATTGATTAGCTAATGACTAGTTATTGTGATGATTGATTGAGTCGTTGACGTATCGATTTGTGATGTCAAAGAGACACTTCGTACTGGGAAGTCTCCGAACGTGGGCCAAAGGTTCATCAACCTAGGTGTAGGAGGCTGGACTGGCTTGTAGTGAGTACCAAGGGGTACTTGCACCTTGCATCAGGCCCAGTTATCCCTTATTAGTGTATAGGGTGTCTAGCAGCTTAGGCTGATAGATAATGGTAGCTTAGCAGAGCAGCTTAGGCTGAACTAGGAGACGTGTGAAGCTACTACAGTACCACTTAGTGTCATATGCACAATATCATAAGAAAACACAATACACAGTTATACTAAAAATAAAGGTACTTTATTTTTATGACAATATGCCAAAGTATCTCAGAGTGTACCCTCAGTGAGAGGATAGGAAATATACACAAGATATATATACACAATAGCAAAAATATGCAGTATAGTCTTAGAAAACAGTGCAAACAATGTATAGTTACAATAGGATGCAATGGGGAAACATAGGGGTAGGGGCAACACAAACCATATACTCCAAAAGTGGAATGCGAACCACGAATGGACCCCAAACCTATGTGACCTTGTAGAGGGTCGCTGGGACTATTAGAAAATAGTGAGAGTTAGAAAAATAACCCTCCCCAAGACCCTGAAAAGTGAGTGTAAAGTGCACTAAAGTTCCCCTAAGGACAAAGAAGTCGTGTTAGAGGAATAATGCAGGAAAGACACAAACCAACAATGCAACAACTGTGGATTTCCAATCTAGGGTACCTGTGGAACAAGGGGACCAAGTCCAAAAGTCACAAGCAAGTCGGAGATGGGCAGATGCCCAGGAAATGCCAGCTGCGGGTGCAAAGAAGCTTCTACTGGACAGAAGAAGCTGCGGTTTCTGCAGGAACGAAAAGGGCTAGAGACTTCCCCTTTGGTGGACGGATCCCTCTCGCCGTGGAGAGTCGTGCAGAAGTGTTTTCCCGCCGAAAAAACGCCAACAAGCCTTGCTAGCTGCAAATTGTGCGATTAGCGTTTTTGGACGCTGCTGTGGCCCTGGAGTGACCAGGAGGTCGCAAATTGGACCAGGAGAGAGAGGAGACGTCGTGCAAGACAAGGAGCCCTCTCAGCAGCAGGTAACACCCAGAGAAGTGCCAGAAACAGGCACTACAAGGATGTGTGAAATGGTGCTCACCCGAAGTCGCACAAAGAAGTCCCACGTCGCCGGAGAACAACTTAGGAGGTCGTGCAATGCAGGTTGGAGTGCCGTGGACACAGGCTGGACTGTGCACAAAGGATTTCCGCCGGAAGTGCACGGAGGCCAGAGTAGCTGCAAAAGTCACAGTTCCCAGCAATGCAGTCTAGCGAGGTGAGGCAAGGACTTACCTCCACCAAACTTGGACTGAAGAGTCACTGGACTGTGGGGGCCACTTGGACAGAGTTGCTGGATTCGAGGGACCTCGCTCATCGTGCTGAGAGGAGACCCAAGGGACCGGTAATGCAGCTTTTTGGTGCCTGCGGTTGCAGGGGGAAGATTCCGTCGACCCACGGGAGATTTCTTCGGAGCTTCTGGTGCAGAGAGGAGGCAGACTACCCCCACAGCATGCACAAACAGGAAAACAGTCGAGAAGGCGGCAGGATCAGCGTTACAGAGTTGCAGTAGTCGTCTTAGCTACTTTGTTGCAGTTTTGCAGGCTTCCAGCGCGGTCAGCAGTCGATTCCTTAACAGAAGGTGAAGAGAGAGATGCAGAGGAACTCGGCTGAGCTCTTGCATTCGTTATCTAAAGTTTCCCCAGAGACAGAGACCCTAAATAGCCAGAAAAGAGGGTTTGGCTACCTAGGAGAGAGGATAGGCTAGCAACACCTGAAGGAGCCTACCACAAGGAGTCTCTGACGTCACCTGCTGGCACTGGCCACTCAGAGCAGTCCAGTGTGCCAGCAGCACCTCTGTTTCCAAGATGGCAGAAGTCTGGAGCACACTGGAGGAGCTCTGGACACCTCCCAGGGGAGGTGCAGGTCAGAGGAGTGGTCACTCCCCTTTCCTTTGTCCAGTTTCGCGCCAGAGCAGGGCTAAGGGGTCCCCTGAACCGGTGTAGACTGGCTTATGCAGAATTGGGCACCTCTGTGCCCAACAAAGCATTTCCAGAGGCTGGGGGAGGCTACTCCTCCCCTGCCTTCACACCATTTTCCAAAGGGAGAGGGTGTCACACCCTCTCTCAGAGGAAGTTCTTTGTTCTGCCATCCTGGGCCAGGCCTGGCTGGACCCCAGGAGGGCAGATGCCTGTCTGAGGGGTTGGCAGCAGCAGCAGCTGCAGTGAAACCCCAGGAAGGGCAGTTTGGCAGTACCAGGGTCTGTGCTACAGACCACTGGGATCATGGGATTGTGCCAACTATGCCAGGATGGCATAGAGGGGGCAATTCCATGATCATAGACATGTTACATGGCCATATTCGGAGTTACCATTGTGAAGCTACATATAGGTAGTGACCTATATGTAGTGCACGTGTGTAATGGTGTCCCCGCACTCACAAAGTTCAGGGAATTGGCTCTGAACAATGTGGGGGCACCTTGGCTAGTGCCAGGGTGCCCTCACACTAAGTAACTTTGCACCTAACCTTTACCAGGTAAAGGTTAGACATATAGGTGACTTATAAGTTACTTAAGTGCAGTCTAAAATGGCTGTGAAATAACGTGGACGTTATTTCACTCAGGCTGCAGTGGCAGGCCTGTGTAAGAATTTTCAGAGTTCCCTATGGGTGGCAAAAGAAATGCTGCAGCCCATAGGGATCTCCTGGAACCCCAATACCCTGGGTACCTCAGTACCATATACTAGGGAATTATAAGGGTGTTCCAGTGAGCCAATGTAAATTGGTAAAATTGGTCACTAGCCTGTTAGTGACAATTTGAAAGAAATGAGAGAGCATAACCACTGAGGTTCTGATTAGCAGAGCCTCAGTGAGACAGTTAGGCACCACACAGGGAACACATACATATAGGCCACAACCTTATGAGCACTGGAGTCCTGACTAGCAGGGTCCCAGTGACACATAACAAACATACTGAAAACATAGGGTTTTCACTATGAGCACTGGGCCCTGGCTAGCAGGATCCCAGTGAGGCAGTGAAAACACACGGACATACACTCACAAACAGGCCAAAAGTGGGGGTAACAAGGCTAGAAAGAGGCTACTTTCTCACACAACCCCCCCCCCCCCCAAACGAAGGACAATAAGGCTAACCTTGGCCAGTTGAGACTTTATTGTCTAAGTGGTGATAAGTAGAGAGTAGCTCTGCAATAGACTGGTTACTCCCTTTATCATCCACTATATGGTTACTTCCCTGTGGGGATGTAAACCACCCTGTTTGAAGTTTTTTAGCTAAGCAACAATGTGAAGATGTATTTTCAGAGTTTCTATCAGTAAGTTTTAGTTTAGAGCAGTGTGAATTGTCCACTGAACCTATTTGTAATGATGGAAATGCCAGACAGGGATGCTGTCTCAGTAAAGCCATAGCTGGGCAAAAACTTTGTCCATATGGCTGGAAGAGAGAACAGGGATGCTGTTTCTCTTGAGTTGGAGCAGGGCAGGGATGCTGTCCTATCAGCTCCACACTAGGGCAGGGATGCTGTCCTAAGTGTTGTGAGGCAGTGCAGAGTTTCTGCACTAAAGTTTCTCTGGGAGGGTTGGAGGGATGCTCCATGTTAACTAAAATGGTGCTCTTTTTGTCACCAATGTTAGTTATCCCACAGAGAGGTACTTCTACCTCAGGGAGTACAGTTTTGCCAACTGATGATTCCCTTGGAACAGGTGCCACCCCAGGAGAGGTTTCTCCCACCATAGGAATGGTATCCTGAATGGTAGGGTGGTTAGGGGATACTGTGATACCCCTTTTACCTGTTGTTGGAGAGGGATCCTGAGTTTTCAGGCCTTCTCTCCTTTGCTTTTTCATTTCAGAAGAAATGAGAGGGAACAATTCCTCTGGGATGCCCAGCATGGCTGCATGGGCATAAAACTCTACATCAGCCCAACCTGAGGCCTCTAGGTCATTACCTAAGAGACAGTCTACAGGTAAGCTAGGTGATACCACCACCTGCTTAGGGCCAGTAACTCCACCCCAACTAAACTGAATTATAGCTAAGGGAAGAAACTTAGTGGAGTTATGGACATCAATAATCTTATACTGTTGTCCAATGATGTGTTGATCAGGGTGCACTAGGTTTTCAGTCACCAAAGTGATACTGGCACCTGTGTCCCTGTAGGCCAAGGCCTCAACACCATTTATTGAAACTGTCTGCCTGTACTTATCCATTGTAAGGGGACAAGCAGCCAGTGTGGCAAGGCCAATGCCACTAGGTGTGACAGAAACTGTCTTGGGACTGACTACCCCAGTTTCTATGATGGACCCATAAGTGAACCCAACTACACCCTTTGCTTGACTGTTGCCAGCAGTCCCACCACTAGTACCACTACTGCTAGGGGCACTAGAGCTTGATGTATTAGTGGTGGTAGGCTCAGGGGGTTTACCTGGACAGGACTTATCCCCTGGCCTATGGCCTCTGTTTTTACACACAAAGCACCAAGGCTTTTTAATGTGTGCAGGTTGAGAAGAAGAGGAAGAATTAGTTGTATCCCCACCCTCTGAAGAGTGTTTAAGATTTGAAGTGGGATCTTTGGTTTTACCCTTATCCCCATGCTTATCTTGAGATTTTTCACCATCTTTCTTCTTATTGCCATCTTTGTCACCCCCTTTTACGAACTTTTCTGTTCACCCTTGTTCTGACCCATTTGTCTGCCTTCTTTCCCAATTCTTGGGGAGAGGTCAGATCAGAGTCCACCAAGTACTGGTGCAACAAATCAGACACACAATTATTAAGAATATGCTCTCTCAGGATCAAGTTATACAGGCTGTCATAATCGGTAACTTTACTGCCATGTAACCACCCCTCCAAGGCCTTCACTGAATGGTCAATGAAATCAACCCAGTCTTGTGAAGACTCCTTTTTGGTCTCTCTGAACTTTATCCTGTATTGTTCAGTGGTTAAGCCATAACCATCCAGGAGTGCATTCTTAAGAACTTGGAAATTATTAGCATCATTTTCTTTCACAGTAAGGAGCCTATCCCTACCTTTTCCACTAAATGATAGCCATAGGATAGCAGCCCACTGCCTTTGAGGGACATCCTGTACAACACAGGCCCTCTCAAGTGCAGAAAACCACTTGTTAATGTCATCCCCCTCCTTATAAGGGGGAACTATCTTGTGCAGATTCCTGGAATCATGCTCTTTTGCAGGATGACTATGGGGAATACTGCTGCTGCCACCATGGGTTTCTAAACCCAACTTCTGTCTTTCCTTCTCTAGTTCAAAAGACTGTCTATCCAAATCCAGCTGTTGCTTTTTAAGCTTCAGTCTGGTTTGTTCCACCCTCAACTTATTGAGTTCCCTCTCTAACATTCTGTCATCAGGGTTGGTGGGAGGGACATTCCTAGATACAGAGGTATGATGGGAATGAACAGAAGGAGACCTGTCCCTTACAGAAGTCACCCTAACAGCTTGGCTAACAGAAACAGTACTACCTGTATGGTGAGAATAAATGCTTTTGCTATGATGTGAGACAACACTATTTGTATGGTGTGGCTCATCATCATTACCAACTATGCTAGACTGTCTAGTAATGGGCAGGCTAGGAAGTTTCTTTCCTGAATCTTTTCCTGGGGGAGTCCCTGAATCAGATTGGGAACTATTAGGTACTTTTTCAACAGATGGGGCACCTATAGCCTTATCTTGTTCTCTAAGCATGTTAAGTAACAGTTCCAAGGAAGGATTCTTCCCTACACTCAAACCTCTCTCTATGCAGAGACTCCTTGCTCCTTTCCAGCTAAGGTGATCATATGCAAGTTTGGACAGATCAACATTTTGGCCTGTGCCAGACATTTTTAGAGAGAGTTAAAGTGATAGAAAAAGAGAAAAAAGTTTTCAGAACTTTTTAGAAAGACAGAAAAAAAACTTTTAAAACTTTTAAGAACTTTTTGAAAGTTTAGAAGTACTTTTCAGCACTTAGAAAAGAGTGAAAAGAGGAAATGCAAAACTTTTTGGCTATGTGTATATACACTGACCTTGTTTTGTATATTTTTCTCTTATGAAAAGTACAATGACAAGAGTGGTAAGTAGTCTCAAAGCACTTATCCCACCGCTGCACAACCAATGTAGGAGGCTGGACTGGCTTGTAGTGAGTAACAAGGGGTACTTGCACCTTGCACCAGGCCCAGTTATCCCTTATTAGTGTATAGGGTGTCTAGCAGCTTAGGCTGATAGATAATGGTAGCTTAGCAGAGCAGCTTAGGCTGAACTAGGAGACGTGTGAAGCTACTACAGTACCACTTAGTGTCATATGCACAATATCATAAGAAAACACAATACACAGTTATACTAAAAATAAAGGTACTTTATTTTTATGACAATATGCCAAAGTATCTCAGAGTGTACCCTCAGTGAGAGGATAGGAAATATACACAAGATATATATACACAATAGCAAAAATATGCAGTATAGTCTTAGAAAACAGTGCAAACAATGTATAGTTACAATAGGATGCAATGGGGAAACATAGGGGTAGGGGCAACACAAACCATATACTCCAAAAGTGGAATGCGAACCACGAATGGACCCCAAACCTATGTGACCTTGTAGAGGGTCGCTGGGACTATTAGAAAATAGTGAGAGTTAGAAAAATAACCCTCCCCAAGACCCTGAAAAGTGAGTGTAAAGTGCACTAAAGTTCCCCTAAGGACAAAGAAGTCGTGTTAGAGGAATAATGCAGGAAAGACACAAACCAACAATGCAACAACTGTGGATTTCCAATCTAGGGTACCTGTGGAACAAGGGGACCAAGTCCAAAAGTCACAAGCAAGTCGGAGATGGGCAGATGCCCAGGAAATGCCAGCTGCGGGTGCAAAGAAGCTTCTACTGGACAGAAGAAGCTGCGGTTTCTGCAGGAACGAAAAGGGCTAGAGAATTCCTCTTTGGTGGACGGATCCCTCTCGCCGTGGAGAGTCGTGCAGAAGTGTTTTCCCGCCAAAAGAACGCCAACAAGCCTTGCTAGCTGCAAATTGTGCGGTTAGCGTTTTTGGACGCTGCTGTGGCCCTGGAGGGACCAGGAGGTTGCAAATTGGACCAGGAGAGAGAGGGGACGTCGAGCAAGACAAGGAGCCCTCTCAGCAGCATGTAGCTCCCGGAGAGGTGCCAGAAACAGGCACTACGAGGATGCGTGAAACAGTGCTCACCCGAAGTCGCACAAAGAAGTCCCACGTCGCCGGAGAACAACTTAGGAGGTCGTGCAATGCAGGTTAGAGTGCCGTGGACCCAGGCTGGACTGTGCACAAAGGATTTCCACCGGAAGTGCACGGAGGCCGGAGTAGCTGCAAAAGTCGCGGTTCCCAGCAATGCAGTCTAGCGAGGTGAGGCAAGGACTTACCTCCACCAAACTTGGACTGAAGAGTCACTGGACTGTGGGGGCCACTTGGACAGAGTTGCTGGATTCGAGGGACCTCGCTCGTCGTGCTGAGAGGAGACCCAAGGGACCGGTAATGCAGCTTTTTGGTGCCTGCGGTTGCAGGGGGAAGATTCCGTCGACCCACGGGAGATTTCTTCGGAGCTTCTGGTGCACAGAGGAGGCAGACTACCCCCACAGCATGCACAAACAGGAAAACAGTCGAGAAGGCGGCAGGATCAGCGTTACAGAGTTGCAGTAGTCGTCTTAGCTACTTTGTTGCAGTTTTGCAGGCTTCCAGCGCGGTCAGCAGTCGATTCCTTATCAGAAGGTGAAGAGAGAGATGCAGAGGAACTCGGCTGAGCTCTTGCATTCGTTATCTAAAGTTTCCCCAGAGACAGAGACCCTAAATAGCCAGAAAAGAGGGTTTGGCTACCTAGGAGAGAGGATAGGCTAGCAACACCTGAAGGAGCCTATCACAAGGAGTCTCTGACGTCACCTGCTGGCACTGGCCACTCAGAGCAGTCCAGTGTGCCAGCAGCACCTCTGTTTCCAAGATGGCAGAGGTCTGGAGCACACTGGAGGAGCTCTGGACACCTCCCAGGGGAGGTGCAGGTCAGGGGAGTGGTCACTCCCCTTTCCTTTGTCCAGTTTCGCGCCAGAGCAGGGCTAAGTGGTCCCCTGAACCGGTGTAGACTGGCTTGTGCAGAATTGGGCACCTCTGTGCCCAACAAAGCATTTCCAGAGGCTGGGGGAGGCTACTCCTCCCATGCCTTCACACCATTTTCCAAAGGGAGAGGGTGTCACACCCTCTCTCAGAGGAAGTTCTTTGTTCTGCCATCCTGGGCCAGGCCTGGCTGGACCCCAGGAGGGCAGATGCCTGTCTGAGGGGTTGGCAGCAGCAGCAGCTGCAGTGAAACCCCAGGAAGGGCAGTTTGGCAGTACCAGGGTCTGTGCTACAGACCACTGGGATCATGGGATTGTGCCAACTATGCCAGGATGGCATAGAGGGGGCAATTCCATGATCATAGACATGTTACATGGCCATATTCGGAGTTACCATTGAGAAGCTACATATAGGTAGTGACCTATATGTAGTGCACGCGTGTAAGGGTGTCCCCGCACTCACAAAGTTCAGGGAATTGGCTCTGAACAATGTGGGGGCACCTTGGCTAGTGCCAGGGTGCCCTCACACTAAGTAACTTTGCACCTAACCTTTACCAGGTAAAGGTTAGACATATAGGTGACTTATAAGTTACTTAAGTGCAGTGTAAAATGGCTGTGAAATAACGTGGACGTTATTTCACTCAGGCTGCAGTGGCAGGCCTGTGTAAGAATTTTCAGAGCTCCCTATGGGTGGCAAAAGAAATGCTGCAGCCCATAGGGATCTCCTGGAACCCCAATACCCTGGGTACCTCAGTACCATATACTAGGGAATTATAAGGGTGTTCCAGTGAGCTAATGTAAATTGGTAAAATTGGTCACTAGCCTGTTAGTGACAATTTGAAAGAAATGAGAGAGCATAACCACTGAGGTTCTGATTAGCACAGCCTCAGTGAGACAGTTAGGCACCACACAGTGAACACATACATATAGGCCACAACCTTATGAGCACTGGGGTCCTGACTAGCAGGGTCCCAGTGACACATAACAAACATACTGAAAACATAGGGTTTTCACTATGAGCACTGGGCCCTGGCTAGCAGGATCCCAGTGAGGCAGTGAAAACACACTGACATACACTCACAAACAGGCCAAAAGTGGGGGTAACAAGGCTAGAAAGAGGCTACTTTCTCACACTAGGCATGTCTACTTGTAAGTTTACTTATCAAGGTTCTGATGCGCTATCACAGCCCAACCGAGCAATGGCAAACCATGAAAACCACAAGAAAACCAGTGGCTTATGGGGGCTGACTCAAAGCTGTCTCTCGCTTTCTGTGCTTCATATTGTAGGCTTTTTGAAGAATTTATGACAAGGCATTCCAATTAGCTGAAGAAGTTGATGGTCATACCTAACTTTCGCCCAAAATGTGGTGCAGCCATCCACCACTGGCAGCGATGAATGAACTGCCATCCAGGCTCTGCTAAAGGGAAGCAGAATCCTGGAGAGACTGACAGAGACAGCGGAAGAGGTGCATGCAAGATAGAGGCTGAGCAAGAGCATGATAGTGATTTTGACCCAGGAGACCAGTTGCAGCCTATTTTAACTGGGCCCACTCAGTGCAGGTGGGTCTTTCAAGTAAATACAAGGGTCTTGTTTTACTTGCGTGTGCGTGCCTCACAGAACTTTTAATAACTATTCCAGTAGCAGATGGAGCAACAGGAGTGACCTGCCAAGAGTATTTAGATATTTTTCCTGCTGACCAGAATACACCTACTACCCCATGTGATTTATAGGAAACCAAGTTACATTTCAATCAAAAGCATGATTCCAAATAGCATCAGGTGTATGTGGCCATGTCATGAAGGTGTGTGTTTGCGCAGGGCACAAATGTGCACTCATTTTTCCAAAAGTGCAAACATTTCACGCAGAATTTCTCTGAGTTAGTGCACTTGTCGTAAAAAGCACAATTTAGAAATTGAGGTTGTGATTGCTTCTCACTGTTTCAGAGGTTTGCTGCGTGTAAGAGATGCACAAACTTGGAGAAATTTTGAGTCAAATGTATATGACTTAGAAAGTATATTTGCATACAAACAGGCTCATAGCTGTGCCCTGCAAGAATGCACACCTTCATGATGTGGCCCACAGACTTTATAACATTCAAAGAGGTACCTATTGAGAGTATTGGGTCACTTTTGCGTTTTGTACTGATTTTGAATTCATGGACAACACATATCCTGATATGAGGGTAGTAAGTACCTTCACTGATTTGTAAAAACCTGCACTAAGTGTCAGATTTATCAAGGGCTTGCGTTGCCCGTGTATCACACAAGGTGACACAGGCCAACGCAAGCCCTTAATTGAGATTTACTATGCCACACAGAGGCACCTGAGTGGCTCTGCATGGCCTAGTAAATCTGGAATAGCGCAAGTCAGCACTGCCTTCCCTTTCTTTGCCTTGGGAAGGCATTCAATGGGTGGAGCATTGGTGTTCCCATATCGACCTATGTTCTTTGGCACATTGCCAGATTTACTAACACTAGCAAACCTGGGAATGCCACAAAATTGTACGCCTTCCCAGGAGAGGTGTACCAATGAGAAATATGTCTATTTCTTCTCGGTTTTTCTTTTTTTCTATGTGTGTCTCTTTCTTCTTGTGTTTCCCTTTTCCTCATTCTGCAGCACACATAGAAAGAGGAAAAGCCTCAGAGGATTGTTTTTGTGCAGAAAAGTGTCCCTTCGTGCGCAAAACAATCCTGGCTGTAATGCAGGCACTCTTGCACGATGCTGCAAGGGTGCCTGCATTGTCTCTTGACAGTCACAAGGGTGTCAGCGCAGATGGAGAGCAGGAATGTGCTATATCTTAGTTGATATGGTGAATTCCAGCCCTCTTCATTTGACGCAGTGCAGCACAACAAGTTGTCTTGCTGCATTGTGTTGCACCAAACATTAATAGATCTGCCCCAAACTATGTAATCGGTGTGTGTCAAAAACAATATATCATAAAAAAAACCTAGTGGCAAAATCCCCCAGGAGCACACACTATTATTTCCTGCTTCAATATTGTTCCCTTTTTGACCTCCTTGCAGACTACACATCAAGATGGTTGTTTCCTTTGTGAGTTTCAGGTTCTAGGGTCATGTGATAATCACCAGAGCACGTGCAACACATCCTGACCCCCATGTCCGGGTGCAAGTGACAGCATATATGCCATTTGTCTGTGAATTTTGACTGCACTTGAATCCGTGGACTCACAGGGAACACAGTGCACAAGAAGAACAGAAAACATTTGCCTAACTTTAGGGAACATTTTGTGGTTTGCACAAAATGGAGGGGGCACTGAACTAGAGCCTTGACACTTGTTGGAAACCCATAGGAGCTTGTGCATTGCTCCAGAATGTAGCCCTGCACAAGGGTATGCCACAAGAACCTTAGGATGATAATTTGATTGTCACAGAGAAACCCTTCTGGCACATTCCCAGACGCTGCCAGAGATGAAAAGGGCACGCAGAACAGATCTCACAAATTTAAATTTCAGGGGTTAACAGTATTCAAAGAGGCTCCAAGGAATGCACAATGATACAGAATGTGCTTTGAACTAACAAGCCCTACTTATTCACAGGTAGAAAGACAGACATGAATGAAGAATAACAGGAGAGAATCCCCCTGGGCGCATCAAGTACATCAAACATATAGGCAAAGGTAATTTTTAAACAAATTACACACTAAGGGCCTCATTTACAAGAATCTGATGCAGCAGCTGCGATGCGTCACATTTCTTGCGCTGCCCTGCAACCCCTTAATGACGCCATGGATACGCTGTATTTACAATACAGAACTCCATGGCACACATTTCCATAGATGCATCAGAAATTCTGATGCATCTGTGGCGCTAAACTGATGCATTGCTGGACTAGCATAAAATATGACGCTACCCCAGGAAAGCAAGGAAGGCTCCCATGGTAAAAAGCCCTGCGTCAGTTAAACGCCTGCTCTGAGCAAGCGTTAAATTTTTCATACAGAGAATTCACAGAACAACGCAGTGAAATGTAGTACATTTCACTGCGCCAGTTCTGCATGACTTTTTGCCCGGAACGCCTACCTTGCATACAGTATAACTGGCACAGGTATAATGTGGCAAAAGGTGTACAAACTAGCACAATGGTCCCATTGTGCAAGTTTGTAAATGTGGCGCAGTGTAGGGGACTGCTTTCGCAAGTGACATTACAGTGGCACAAGTGGCTTGCAAATAAGTTCCCAAATCTCAGTTTACTCTTCCGCTTATCCTCTTTGGCCCCAGTTAGCCTGTGACGTCCGACCTGTATATCACCTCCAATGATGTCAACACTCCTTTTCCTTCTGTATATACCATTTCCACCCCAGGCATCAATGCACTGCTGACACTAGACCCTTCCTCACTCTTGTGGGGGTGCGGCAATAATAGCAGCATTTGACTTTGTGTTTCAAGTTCCTGTTCAAGGCCCCTCTTAAGTATGTTGGAGATTTGGGGTTCCTGTTCACATGGTGGATGCTGCAAAGCCACTAGATAGAACGATCAAATAGATGTGCATCTAGGTGCATGAGTGTCCCTGAGTGTGTGAGCTCTGCATGTTTGCCCTTGCCTCTTCGTTTCATTATCACTTTTTACAAGCGCCAATTGTGGCTTATTTGGTTTGTTGGCCCCTGGAGCAGACGTGCCAATGTTGCTGCCACTTGCAAGTACTTTTTGCTGGGATGTGCTGACAATTATCTTTACCATGGGAGGGGTGTGTACGTGCTTCCTCCTGCTCCAGTGCCACCAGTCTCTAATCTTCTGGCAGCTAGTTTTTCCTTGATGTGGGACCTCAATTCATGCAACACTTCTATAAATGCTTTTGGTCACCTAGCATCATTGATATGTTCTCTGATGCGGTCCTAAAGTAACTTTTTGGGGCTTCTGGCACACTAGGGGAATTTTTACCAAATTGCTTGCCAGTCTTGGCTAGACACTCCTCTACCAGGATTTCAAGTTCTGCATCACTACACTTTCATTATCTATTACGCAAATTGTCTCACTGAAGCTCATGGCAGGTGTGGTAAGTTCAGATGCTTCTCTGCAGAGTTTTGTTACGCCACCCTCTCCACTCTCAGTGCAACTGGCTCAAGTCCTGGTTCATTGATGTTATTCGTGAATGCTGGTCCAATATTCACAATTTACGAATTCCAACCAGTCAATAAATGTGATTCCTTATTTTGTACATTTGAACGGCACAGATTCTTTATCACAGCCCATTGATGATTATACATCACAATTTTCAGTTCTCTTTTAGGGGTAGGTACATTTTGCAAAGTCTGTATCACAAATGTTGATGTTCATACCTCAGGTCTGTTGAGGGTTGCTATGATTCTATTGTGACCAAACTTTTGATGTAAACACGGAAACCAAATCTTCTTACGAATGTAATTCCTTAAGATTGTTTTAGTTGTAAAAAGATGGAAACCAATTGACCAACCTGCAACTTCCTCGATAGATACGGGAAGGCAGACTTTCTGTTTATATGCCTATATTTAATTTTGTTGCTTGCATGTTATTATATAAAGTTCTCTAGCACATACCCATAAATGGGGAGTAACCTTTAGTCAGTGCTATTTCTATGTTTTTTACTGACTCAGATTTCAAAACTCTCGATTTCCTCTTAGATCAAACCTTAAGTGGACAAGCCCACAGTACAGCCATGTCTGACTACTTGGCAGCCAGTGTACTTACAATAGAACACAAGACACTTAGGGCCTCATTCTGAGGCCGGCGGGCGGCGGTCGCCGCCCGCCTGGCGGGAACCGCCATATGGCCGCTCCGCGGTCGAGAGACCGCGGAGGCCATTCTGGCTTTCCCCGCTGGGCTGGCGGGCGACCGCCAGAAGGCCGCCCGCCAGCCCAGCGGGAAACCCCTTCCCACGAGGAAGCCGGCTCCGAATGGAGCCGGCGGAGTGGGAAGGGTGCAGTAGCACCCGTCGCGAATTTCAGTGTCTGCTAAGCAGACACTGAAATTCAAAGTGGGGCCCTCTTACGGGGGCCCCACGACACCCCTCACCGCCATCCTGTTCCTGGCGGTCGGAACCGCCAGGAACAGGATGGCGGTGAGGGGGTCGGAATCCCCCATGGCGGCGCAGCAAGCTGCGCCGCCATGGGGGATTCCTCAGGGCAGCGGAAAACCGGCGGGACACCGCCGGTTTTCCTGTTCTGACCGCGGCCATACCGCCGCGGTCAGAATGCCCTGCGGAGCACCGCCAGCCTGTTGGCGGTGCTCCCGCCGAACCCGGCCCCGGCGGTCCTTGACCGCCGGGGTCGGAATGACCCCCTTAGACACAATAAGTAAATATTTGTTAATTACGATTAACTGCCCAGTTACCACTCATTCCCAAGGCACCGAATAAGAAGCTTTTCATGGGTCCACACAGTCATCATGATTCACCCAAATTCTGCCCAAACCATATAATTCTAATACTAGCACTTACAAAACGCTCATTCTGCACTTCAATCCTGGCCTTTAATACCACACAATATTAAGCACCTGGGAGGCAGTGGGTGGGGTGTTGGGGGTCACACAACCCTACAAATGCACCTCTAGTGTTAAAATATGATTCTGTGTCAAAAGGAAACCTTGGCCCAAATTTAAGAAAGGCCTAGCATCACATTAGCATCATTGTTTTACTAATGTGGCGTTGTCTGCAAAATCGCTGCACCATATTGACAAAGTGGCGCAATGCATGCGTCATGCATATTGTATGCAAAGGGGACATTCTGGTGCAAGGAGGCCCACAAACATGGTGCAATAGAATCTACAAGAATTTATTGCGCCATTTTTGGTGTCATTTTTAACACCTGCTGAAAGCAGGCGTTTAAAGGACAGACCAATTGGAATCAATGGGGCTCCTTGCACTTTTCTCCACTAGCGACAGAATTTTTGACGCTAGAGGAGCAAAGTGCCACAACAGCATCGCAAATGTTGACACTATTGTTCCTAATACTGTCCTGGTGCACAGTATCTTAAATACTGTGCACACATGGTGGGGGTAGAGGGGCGCTAAGGGGTGCAAGAAAAGTAGCGCTACTTTGGATGCAGCACTACTTTTCTTAAATGAGGCCCCTTGTTTCCAGCCCTGGACTTTCCTTTACCAGTGTAATACACTCTGCGAAAGGTAGCACTGGATTATTTCATGTGATCCTATTTATCTATCTCTACTGGGAACAATGATTTGTGAAAATAAAAAACAGAACTGGATAAATTATTCACTTGTTATTTGGATGCATGCGGCTAGTCTATGTACCTGATTCTGCAACAACCCATTCTATTCCCATGTTATTGTATCAATGACTCACAATAGGGCTTTCAGTCCCTAACCCATTGCACTCCCTCGTATTCCGGAACTGAGGCCCATACATAGCGCTGCTCACGCACTTTAATTTGTATCATATTTATTTTCCAGAAATAAAAAATCTCTGAAATCATTTGCATAGTTTGTAATACTGACCTACTAAAATAATTTTGGTTATGCCATTCTTGCACATGCTCTCTGTATACATACCCTACAGTGTGTACCTTTCACTGCGGCTCAGAAAAAAGAAGTCACTCCTCTCATACTTCTGCTTCCAGTGCTAAGTGCAGGAAGGCTTTGAGTGCTTGTGCCTTTCAAATCAGAACTGTAGTGATGTAATCCAGGTCCCTGAAACTCATCTGATGGGGGCCTGGAAAACATGTTTTCTTCTCTTCACATTAAATGCTAAGCAAGGTCATAGCCGTGACCTACCATGTTAATGTTTCTTTTAATAGTTCACATCTTCCTCCGGGTACCTCCAGGTCAAAAGGACACTGTTGCTGTTCACCATGAACAGGCGAATGCCTCTGCCTCTCAGAGATCCTTGAGCGGGGGCACTTGTACAAGGTAAACAGCCTCCATCGACAGCCTCTGATACAGGGGTCTAGGGCAGCCCGAGGGGCAGTAAGGGGCCAGCCAGGGGTCGCAGCTGCGACAGGTGTTGACCCCTAAGTGATTTCAATGGAAGAGACAGGGACGGATTGTTAGTGCAAAGTAAGGAATTAGAGGCTGAGTGTGAGCTGCATGAAGAAGTAACAGCTGAATTGTTTCCCAGCGTTTCAGCTGCTCCTGCTCTCGCTTGGACTGTTGGGTCTGCTATATGTGCCTGATTCATAAACTGCACTTTGTAGTGTATTTTGTAGTACTACATACAATACTACAAAGTGCTATTCACAAATTGCACTTTTGTAGTAACTTACACTTTTGAGTAAGTTTACTACTTTTCAGTATTCACAAACTCCACTTTTGTTATACCTTATCAGAGGGCGTACCAGTCCTAGTGGTTGGCCTTGAGTAGTGCTGGACTAAATATAAAAGTGTAAGTGATACAACAATGTAAGTTACTACCAAAGTGCAGTTTGTGATTACTGAAAAGCAGTAAACTTACTCAAACGTCCAAACTTACTCAAAAGTGTAGGTTACTTTTGTGAATCAGGCCCATAATGTACTGTTACTGATGGGATGCCGTGCCTTGATGAGGAACAGTATGACTCATTGTGACACACCATGTTGACATTGGCAAAGAACCACATATGTGGTACCCACCTGGCATGCCCTGTGTTTGGTGAGGCTGCCACAAGCTTCAGATATTCCCAGGACCACAAACCGAATATGAATGCTGAACTATGAATTAAGGAAACTCCTTTAAAGATTTTCAGATATTCTATGCACATCAAAATATCTTTGCATGAGAGCCCGTCTGCATTCTGCACGATTTCTGCCCCTGGACGATTGGGTCATGGTTTAACAAATACCACATGGTTACGAGAGTTAATTTATGCTGAAAAAATCACCTCCTGAAGCAGCCAGCTTTGGGCAACAATGGTCCAAATGGAATCCAATAGAAAGCAAGCTTGCTGCTCCATAATTTGACCATTTTTAAATGAGTTTAAGAATGCAACTCATTTTTAACCTGGTGCCAATCTATAACTAGTAGATAATTCTTGTGGACTCTTATCTAGATATCATTAAGGTGTTTTTTCTAACATTGAGCTTGTTATGAGTCCTACAAGAATGACAAGGTGAGTGATGTTGGGAACTGAAACTGTTTAGTTGCACTGAAATATAACGCAGTGTACCACGATTTTCAGTATTTGTGGAAATAGCTTAAAAGTTAGATACAGGGGCAGCTTTTCATGATTCTCATGATTCCAATTTCCCATAACCGCACACAAATGAATGGTTTGTCTCTGAGGCAGTTCTCTCTTAAATGCAGCATTAACAGTTGGTTGTTTGTATCTTTCTGTGTGGGTCAGCTGAGGTTTCTATTTTTTGTATAAATGAATAGGTGAGGGTGACACCAAGTGTTCCTTTCCCTTACTCACTGTCCTTCACTAAAGTAATTCCTTCCTCTCTAATAGATCTCCATACTTCGTCTTCTCACTTTGCGTTTTGCACCCCTTTGCTCATCTTCTCTCATCACTTGAAGTTCCACAAGTATTCATCATCACCCTCTCTTTTTTAACATCCACCTTAGTCCTCTATCAGAGGGCATCTCATTCAACATTACATTATTTTCATGCAAATCATATGCAAAGAAGACTAAAACTAAAAACTCCATATGATCTTGACTCCTGTACCTTTGGCCAATGCCTCTTGCCAGTTCACCACTGGATGCTGATGAACCATCTTAAGTTAAACATATATGCAGGGTCACAACCAAAGTTTTTGCCTTCTTTCTTCTTGATTTCTGAATTTGTTTTCATTTGCATTAGGAGTCTGTGCACTTTACCACTGCTAATAAGCATGAAAGTGCTTGTGATCTCCCTCATAAAGTATGGTAAAATTGGCCTATCTCTGATTGGCACATTTATTTATCTAGTAAGTCCCCATTAATGTAGTACTACATGTACCCAGGACCTGCAAATTAAATGTCACTATTGGACCTGCAGCACTCATTGTGCCACCTACTAAAGTAGCACTTAAAACATGTCTCAGGCTTGCCATTGTAGTTTTAAACTACCAATTGGACATGGCAAAATATACCTTTTGCCAGGCCTACACCTTCCTTTTTAATAGATATAAATCACCCCATGGTAGGCTCTAGCTACCCATAGCCCAGCGTGCATTGTATTTAAAATGTACGATATGTGTTTGTACGTTTTATATGTCCTGGTAGTGAAAAACTCCTAACTTCGTTTTTCACTACTGTAAGGCCTACTCTCACATTCGGAAAACATTGTGTTACCTTATTACATTTAATAAGTGCTAACTTTTGTTTGGTAAATATTTAATGGTAAAGTCAGATTTTAAGTCACAGTTCTGTCCTAATAATTTGGTGCCTGCTGCCAGTGTCGTGGGACACATGACCCTGCTGTTAGGCTTTGTGCATTCCTCCCAGGCAGTGAGACAAAGGGGCTTTTTTGTGGGCAGGATGTGCCATCCTGACAGGATGGATGGGGGTGGAGCTGTTCCCTGCCCTGCTTGAACTTCAATGGGGCTGGCCCCAGCACACACAAAGAAACCCAACATACGTTTTTTTGTCTCCCTAGTCTTCTTGGAGCCTTGACAGTGGAGAAAAGGAACATTCTAGAACCAGATGTTAGCCTAGAGGTTTCCTCCAGTTCACAGGCTGGCACTAGGCATAAATATTGGACCCTCAGAGCAACTCTTCAGTACACTCCTGGACCTGTGGAAGACTACCCTGCTGTGTGAGGCCTGCTTTGTTCCCAGAGGACTGCCCTGCTGCTACCAGAGGACTGCCCTGCTGCTTGAGACCTGCTTTGCTGATTAAACCCAGGGCACCTATAGTGACTCCAACCAAGGGCTAATTGGCTTGCTCCAGAGAACTTGAACCCTGCACCTGACCTCTTCTGGAGTGAGTCCTGGTCTCTCAAGAGGTTCCCCTACAGTCCCCTTGGAAGTGGTGTGGAAAGTGACGCTCCTGATTAATCCCAAATGTTGGGGCTTGTCCTGAGAACCAAAAGAATACCGAGATGTACCTGCCAGCCGATCCCCCATAGGTGCATTGCCAGTCAGCCTGACTCCGCAAACATCCCCTTCAGCTGGAATTCTCAGTGAAGGTATCTGCTCTCATGGAGCACTCTGCCGCTACAGGCTGTATATTCGTCCCACTGGAGAATTTCGACTTCCAAAAATGTGCAGACAGAAGATAGAAATCTTCACCTCGGCTCTGTCCAACAGCTCCCTGGTGACCATGCATCCTCCTAAGATGCCATCAGCTTCCTTTCACCTGCCAAACTTTAAATTCTCAAGAACTTTACTTCGAAATTTCTCCTGGGTCCCAATTTAAACCGAGAACGAGCCCCATCCACCTCATGTATCCAACACCTTCTCCATTGCTGTTGGCCCTAACTTTCGACTTTTCTCAGGTTTCACATGACTATATGGTGCTTTGATCTTAGCAATATTTTTCACTTAAAACTGAAAATTAATTACTCTGGTTCTATTGAATGGATTTAATTCATTTTATTGTCATTTTATTTATGAACATTTTCTCTATCTTCCTAAATTGTAGTGTGATTTTTCCTATCTGGTATTTTCACTTTATACCTGCTTGTACACTGCATATATACTTAACACAGTGCACGTAACTTAAGCCTAGCTGCTTTTTTTGCCAAGCCACCAGAGGGTTAAGCAGAGGTTAGTTTAGTGACTTTTGTGGCTCAACCTGACAAGGGTTGTGGTTGTTGCTTTAGTAGGATTTCCACCTTCCTCATTTAATAACCCAATATCATAGGAAAACTTTTCAACTACATCATAGAAACAAGCAGAGGAGACCCAATCAATGCCTTTCCTGCATCACAAAGTCTCACCTGTATTGGCTTTGGAGACGCCATCATTCTCATGACAATGCATTAATTGTAAGATCCTTTTCCAACCCTGGGCTGGGAGATTGCCACTGTATTATATTCAGATTCTGAAGTCTCTTGTCCCTGAAATCTGGGTTTTACTCACTGGATATCACTCTTTGCTTTCATAAGCATTGGTAAAGCCAAAAGACACATGTAATATGCCAATACAAAGCAGTGTTGGCCCATTATAGCCAGGCAAATTTAAGAAGTGAAAGGCAAACTCCATTGAAATCACCTTTGTATGTCACAACAAGCCTGCTTTTCATTTCTACATCAAATACTGGAAGGATGATAATGGAGCCTTCATTACAGTCCTTTGTCTGAGTTTCTAAAACACAGAATGAAATGAAGACTAGAAGGAAGGCTTCTTTACCACCAACCATTTTTTTGCCTTCGAAACGATATGGAATGCAATTGAGTCTTCAATATAGGCATCATTTCATTTCAATGCAAATAAAAGAAAAAGCAAACAGAGCCCCAGTGTCACTAATGAAAAGCCTTCCAAAGGGAAGAATAGTTTGGGGAAATGGGGAAGATACATGGAGGATAAAGAGGGAGGGCAGGACAGAAGAATGAGAGGAGGTGGTGGCAGCAAAAATGAACCATAGGCAGATGGGAAAGATGAGGGCAAGAGGGAGGTGTGGGCAGAGGGACCTAGCAGCACATGGCCAGGAGGGAGGGTCAAGGAACAGGGTGGCAGGCAGGAGAAATGAAGAGAGGGAGATTCAAGGGAATGCAGGAGCAGTAGGAAGGGGCCAGTAAGAGCAGACAAAAGAGGAGAAAGTGATAGGGGTAGGAATGAGCACTGAGGAGCCGACAGAGAGGCCTTTTGCTGTACAATAGCACCTCATGCAGTTCAGCACCAGTGCTCCATTACAGGCTCAAAGACATGTTGGGGGAATAAGCCTATAAAATATATTCCTATTATTTCCCTACATCGGATACTACATAACAGCCTATTATCTCTTTTAGATGAAATGGCAATATTATTGTAGGAAGACCCAAGTTGTGATTGACAAAGCCTGAGCTAATGGTTGAATTAGACAATAGGTCTCTAGTTGTGCTAGACCTAAATATCAAGACAATTCATTGTGGATAGCAATCAAGGTCACAAGCACTGACATGGTAAACCCTCTATTCGAGCGGGTACAGCGAGGGCTGCCTCTGGATCGAAGGCCCAGTAGGCTGGATTACACTACAATTCTAATTAATTCCTTATGGACCTCCTGTGTGCAGAAAGAAGCTCATAAAGAACACCAGGGTGCAAGGATGCCTGTGTTGGCGCTAGGCTGCCTAAAGGGTGCTAGTGCGGGGGAAAGGATGGGATGTGTAAATACTGCGCATTCCTGCCCTTCCCAGTGATACAGCGCAGCATGGTGAATTGCTGCTATGCTCCACTATTGCAACAAACATGTCCCTATTTGTGTCTGTTTACAGGAAGAAATAGGCCGATTAACGCTTGTAATTCACCAAAGCATTACTGCCAGACTTAGTTGGTTTTACTTTCTGTAGATTCTTCCACCATGATTGCACAGAAAATTGCAGTAGTAGGTCTCACACAAGAGTTGAGAAGTGGACATTAGAAAATGTGGTTATCACTGTTAGTTTGTGGCAATTCACTAACTGAAATACAACCCTTTTCCACCATAGAAATAGTTGGAAATGTATTGCAATCAAGGACCCTAACTCAGATGAAGTGCTGGGGCTGGGGCAAGGCAATCTTCATGGGGGGAAATGTTTTCTCTGTGGTGAAAAGGAAAAAAGAAAAAAAAGTTGCACTTAAGATGGTAAAAGTGCTTTATTTACAGGCCAGTGAGGAAAACCGAAAGAGAGAACACATAAAATACTCCTTTATCTGCTCCCTCTCCAGATTTCTTGGGAGCACGGGTCACATGTTTCATGTCTTGGATGTGGGACTGCCACACATATAGGGGGCATCCGGTGGAGGCCACAGTGAGAACTCTACCAAATGTCCCTATTAGCTGCCCACAGTCAGGGAAGGGGTAGACATGAAACAATCATATAACTGTTGGCAGGCCAATACATGCAGTGTTGTTGCCCAGTGTCGCATAGCCAGATGCCATGCTCTAAGACCTTGCTGCTACTTTACTATTTTACTATTTTATTTTCGTACCTGGGCCTGATTCATGTCCATGTCTGACCCTGTCCTCTGGATCTCAGAGGAGCCCTTTCCATGCTACATAGGTGTGGAGAATGGCACAGGAGATTTTAAGGGGAAAACTGCAGTGCTCTTCCACTTTTGTGGATTAAATGAAATCTGCCCTTGTTAATGGTACAATCCATCACTTAGGACGCCATCCGCCCATTTGCAGCTAGAAAAATGCTTTTTGGGATGTACAAAGCCCAAATTGTGATTTCCAATTTGGGTTTTGCGATTCGGTATTAGGAAGGGGCATGTTTATTACTGAATCTGAATGTATGTATGATTGTTTTGTGACCGTGAATGTGGTCGCAAAACAATCACAGTTAGCACCAATTTCAAATTGGTGTTAGCCCATTCACAAAGGGATGAATGCATGTGAAACCGTTTTTAAGAACAGGCAGTGGTCCCACAGACCACTGCCTACTCTTAAAAAATGAAACTACAATGTTTATTTTTTTTCTTTTTAAACAAATCCCATTTTCATTTAAGGAGTACGGGCTGCATTTAAAAAAAAACAAAAAGCAATCTCAGACATGGTGGTCTGCTGACCCCATCAGGCCACCATCCCTGTGAGATTTGCGATTCCCAGTGTGTCACAAATTGCAACCTACCTCATTAATATCAATGAGGTAGGTTTCTTTGAGACCCAGTGGGAATCGCAAAAAAAACTCAATGGAGTTTATTACATTTAGAATTGTGATTTCCTAATTGCGATTTGCATGGAATCACAATTAGGAAATCGCAATTCCAAATGTTCGTACATGTGTCCCTCAGTGTCTCTGTTGCTGCGCCATGTTGTACCTCTTCTCCCAACGCCGACTGTGAACATAGTTATGGTGTCATGATCAATGCAAGATTGCATATGCACTGCCACCTACAAGATGTATTTTAATTTAGAAACATATTTGTCATGGTGAAATCTTTATTGGGTTAAGGATGCAGCTACCTACCTACAGTGCTTAATTTGTAAATAAAAACGTGCCGTTGCCCAAAGCCCTCCTCTTAAACACACAGCTGCTGCAATTAAACGTGGGAGCACGGAATCCTGAGGCAGCGTAATCCTGAAGCCATCTCGGGCCTCTTCAGTCAATTTAAAGCCCCTCTCTGCCCCTTCAGCTCACTCTTGCAGCTTTCTGCTCTCTCCCTTTGTGACGCTTTTTCATTTTTTTCTTCCTCCATCTTTCCCAAATGTGTCTTTTGCTTGCAGCAAATGCTTGAGACGGGAAAGATCCGGAACAACGCATCCGGAACCATGCACATGTGTGGTTAAGGCACAGAAAAAAGAAGATCCATCGGGAGAGGACGCAGTCAGGTAAGTGGGGCTGGGGCAGGGTTGGGGCAGTTTTTAGGGGTGGGGCGGGGGTAAAGGGAATGGGGTGGTTAGGTTTTTTTTTTTTTTTACGGGGTAGGGGTGAAGGGGTCGGTACTATGGTTTTTAGGGTGGGGGGTCGGGGTAATTTTGTATTTAGGGCAAGTGGGGGTTCGGGTTTTAGGGGTGGGGTGGAAGGTCAGGGTAATTTTAGGGTAATTTTGTATTTGGGGGGTTGGGGTAATTATGTTTTTAGGGCAGGTGGGGGCAGGTTTTTAGGGGTCGGGGTAATTCTGTATTTAGGGCGGGTAGGGGGGTCGGGTTTTTAGGTGCGGTGTGGGGTTTGGGGTAATTTTGTATTTAGGGCGGGTTGGGGTGGGTTATTAGGGGTCGGGGTAATTTTGTATTTGGGGCGTGGTTTTAGGGGTGGGGGTCGGGTAATTTGGTATTTAGGACGGGTGGGGCGGTCGGGTTTTTAGGGACAGGGTGGGGTAATTTTGTATTTAGGGCAGGTGGGGACTCCCGGTTTTTAGGTGTGAGGTGGGCGGTTGGGGTAATTTTGTATTTAGGGCAGGTGGGGGGGCGGGTTTTTAGGGGTGAGGTGGGGGTTGGGGTAATTTTGTATTTAGGGCGGGCAGGGGTGGGCTATTAGGGGTTGGGGTGGGGGTCGGTGTAATTTTCTATTTAGGGTGGGGTGGGGTAATTTTCTATTTAGGGCAGTGGGGGGTTGGGTTTTTAGGGGCAGGGTGGAGGGGTTGGGGTAATTTTGTATTCAGGGCAGGCGGTGGGTTTTTAGGGGCGAAGGGGGGTCAGGGTAATTTCGTTTTTAGGGGTTGGGTAGTTTTATTTTTGGGGATAGGGTCGGTTTTAGGGCTCAGGGTTGGTGGGGGTATCGGGGTAGTTTTTAAAGGTGGGGGTCGGGGTACTTCTGTTTTTAGGGGCGCAGTTGGGGGGTTCCGGGTAATTTTGTTTTTAATGCTTGGATTGTTTTATTTTTGGGGGTGGGGGTCGGTTTTAGGGCTCTGGGTGGGTGGTGGGTATTGGGGTAGTTTTTAAAGGTGGGTGGTCGGGGTAACAACGCGGTTATTGTTCCAACCGCGTTGTTCAGGCATGAGTGGTTGCCGCATGCGTGGTTCCATCATACAACCGCTTGAGACAGAAGAATAAGCACCGGACCTCAAAAATAAGTGCCGGTGCTCAGCACCGGAAACAACAAGCACAAATTAGGCACTGCCTACCTAACCAACTCTCTAAGGTTTTGCCTGACAATACAGTCGTAAAATACTCTGTTTCACAAGTCAAAATAGTGGGTATTTCAAGGTAGCATGCCACAAGGGCTGTAATTATGCAAGCTGAGTTTCATACGTCCTGCATGCTTAGAGGATGCTGGATTGTTATGTTCCAATGAGGTACTCAGTACCGGAGGACTGCATATAAATACATGGGGACCCTTTACTCAGACTATCACTTGTGGGAACTGAGCTATGCAATAGAATCTCACCATGGTTTTCTGCACGTGTCCATGTTGGTGAAAATAATATGTGGGCATGTATCCTAGATATAAATGATTTCTGACTGACCTGAATACCCTGGATAATGCTCTTTGGGATATGGAAGTGACTTTGTCCTGGTGTATGCCTGACATTAGCAGGTTGTAGGGAGCCCAGCACCTACACATGCATAGGCACGGCCTGGTTGCAATGATGGCTCCTTCCTAGTACAGGTTCAAGGTCATCCATCAGCTCAGACTACTGATGTTCCATACACAACTAACATATGGCTCTTCCTTTTCAATGTGTCTCCATGTTCTTCTAACCAGGACAGTCAGAGCTGACACTTGATTGGAACCTGCTCTAATTTGATTTTAAATCAGATGTACAAATTGTTTTGCCAGTATACGCAAAGCACGAATGATTGCTGCTTTACATTTGTGAATCGCAATTTAGAAATTGCAAATTGTGAATGCTAAATCAATTACCAATTGTTGTCCGCTTGGTTTGGTGTGGCAAAACACCCAGTATTTATACTTTTTTTAGCGCCGCATTTGCGCCGCTTTTTGACGCAAAACGACGCAAACCTACAAAAGACAATGGCATTTTGCAAGTTTGCGCCGTTTTTGCGTCAAAAAACGACGCAAATGCGGCGCAAAAAAAGTATAAATAGGGGCAGTCCTCCCTTTATGTCTGCAGTGCACTGTACATTTAGCATTTGGTTTTGTGACCATTTGCGACTGGTTTTTGCGAATCGCAAACTGTTGGTACGTCACGCCCTCAATTCTTAAAACTCCAGCTGGTGAGTTCAGCTATAAAGAAGAGCACATAAACATAATCGTTGTTGTTGTAAAAGCTTTCTCAGTAATTCTTCATGTGAGCGCGTATTTGGAAGCCCATGAAATCAATATCTGTGGTTAACAAACCTGGATACAGCGTTTTACGCAAATAAGTAAGAAGGTACATCCACAACGAAACTGCATGTTTTTCCACATGTACCTCTGTGTAAGTCCCAACAAACATTTGCTAGAAGGAACCATACACAGTGATTTTCACATACATTAAATGCTTAATTTGTGTATATAAAGGGCACGGGACTCATTTTTGGGTAAAGGCAGTGCCTAATGTGAGCTGGTAGTTTCCAGTACTTGGCACCGGAACTTGATTGTCCACACCAATGATAGTGGTGTTTGCCTTATTTAAAGTTGAGCACAACAATAATTGTTTATTAATTAACTGCAAATTGGAAATGGCTAATACCTGCAGTCCAAGCTATTCCCATAGCTTTGGGGGCCTAGAATAGTCTGAGTTGTCACTCTCTTAGGAGCGTGATGGTCAGTAGTTGGGTTTGTATTGTCATTGGCAACGCTGGCAGGGGCAATAGGTGGTGCAAGCTAAAGTGACGCGGCACTTATTTTTTGACAAATTAAGCAGAGCTTTTTTTTTCATGTTTAAAGCAGTAGAGAAAGGCAAACAAGTGAAAAGGGATGAAGAGAAACATTGGAAAACAGAGATAACAGGAAATAGACAAGAAGTGAGGTGGATGGAAAGAGAAGCATAACATAGAATGAAACACTCTAGCTATGGTAAGTGGGCCCCGAACTTATCTTTCTTTTGTTGATTTTTTTTTTTACACACATGAGGGCACTGCACTTAATGCAGTGACTCTACATTTCTCTAGATCTGCCTGGGTGATAGGAAGGTGCGTAACCCGATTACTAAACAGAACTTGCCTAGATCAAACCTTCAAATGAATCGAAATGTACTAGGTGTACCATGAGATTCAGTACACAGTACTTAAACTAGTGAGACTAAAAAAGTACACTTTACGAAGGACAAAATGATATCATGTTCCTCCTAATTTCATGAAAGCAGCGCAGACAGTTTTTCCTGCAGGAACAAATGTCCCTTGCCAAGCCGTCTGTGCAAGCCAAGGCAGTGCTGGCTTCTCTGCGGCAGACTGGAGGTTTAATAACCCAGACTCGCACTGCATAATTCATCTGCAGACTGCTGGGACGGGACGAGGCTGGCAAACCTAATGTGAAGTGCCACGAGCGTCGAATCTGGTGGTATTCCCTTTACGTTTAATTTATGAAATTAGTAGTGAGCACACATTTAGCGGACGCAGCGCAGCCATGCTGTCTCGTGCTTGTCATCAAGATTAATAGGTCGCAGTCGGCTCTTACCTGGTAATTGCCATGTGGTCAGAGAGGTGACTCTAAGGCCATGCGCATGCGTGGTTCGTGAGTTTCCATTTTGAATGGGGGGTTATTCACTGTGTAGTAATTCTGTGCTCTTGGGTTTCTACCCCATTTTAATTCCAGAATTTCTCGAGGAAACAAGACTCGGAGTGTGAAAAATACATGACGACACTGGAGAAGTAAAACTGATTTAAATACCTTAGCTGGTGACCTTTAAAAGAAGTGGGGCATTAACTCTGGCTCGAATTCGACTAAGCGAGCCAGACTTCTCAATGAGTTCAAGGGTGCTTGCTCAGTCCCACTCTGACTAACTCACACTCACTCAGTCTCACTTGGCCTCATTCTCATTCTGACTCATTCGTCTCACACATTCTCTGTTGGTCTAACTCGAGTCGCACTCAGTCTTATTCACTGTCACTCGGCCTCACTCACTATCATTCAACCATTCTCACTCCAATTCAGCTATCACGCAGTCTAACTCTGAATCCCCTACTCTCACTCGTTCTCAATCATTTCTACTTAGTCCCACTCATTCTGAATCACTCTGCCTCACTCATTCTGTGACTCACTCAGTTTCAATCATTCTCTGTCTCACTCAGACTGTGACTTGCTCAGTTTCACTCATTCTCTGTCAATCTCACTTAGTCCTAATCATTTTCACTTATTCTTGGGCAATCAATCTTACTATGATTCATTCAATATCGCTGTCTCACTTGCTCGCAGTCATTCTCACTAATTCCTACTCAGACCCACCCAGGCAGATTCACTGATTCTCACTCTGTCTCAGTCCTTCTGACTCACTCATGCTGTGAGTCACTAAGTCTTACACACAGTAACACTCACACTCATTCTCCCTCACAGTAAACTCGCTGTCATTCTCCCGCACAATAGCATTCACAGCCATTATCCCTCACAGTAACACTCACTGTCATTCTCCCTCACAGTAACGCTCACTGTCATTCTCTGTTACAGTAACACCCACTGTTATTTTCCCTCACAGTTACACTCACTGTCACTTACAGTCATTCTCCCTCACAATAACACTCACTGCTAATCGCCCTCACAGTTACACTCACCGTCTTTCTCTCTCAGTAATATTCACTCTCATTCTCCCTCACTCACTATTATTCATTCACGTTAATAGTCACTCTCCCAAAACACACATACATGACATGCACATGCTGTCCCTCATAAGCACACTCTTACCCACAAACACACATATTTACCCTTATGGATAGCACATAACATTTAAACGCTTTAAAGATTTGCACTTGCCTTGCCAAGGACCCTTTTGGAAGATTGCTCCTTTCATCTTCCAGCATTGGGGCATGAAACTGAAACCTCGAACCTGCGCAGTAGCAGGCTTGAGGTTTTAAATTCTGCTGTTTCACCCCATACTTTCCCAACCCCGTGACGGGTTAGTAATGGATGGGGTGACAGGCTGATTGTCTTGTAGCCAAGGTAGGCAGCTATGATAGGTCAGTGTATCCTGGAATTGTCCTATTCGAATCCCAACAGGGAGGCTCAACCTTTCATCCCAACAAGTGCGCTACCATGATCGGCAATGGGTTTGTTGCTAGAACCTATTTGCAGTTCTTATTATCCAGTCCGAAGAGGGTGTCTTATTATAGTTCAAACAAGGTTAGTTATATCCCTGTTTGGTGGGATGACGGAATGTCGTAGTCTGAATACAGTCTGACATAAAGATTGTGTGCTAAATATCATTTACAAAAATATCACTCCGTTAGATTAAGTTAAAAAAAAATTCTATGCCTAGTGTATTGAGAATGTAAACTCTATTTAGGACACAATATTTATGTCTAGTGATATTTCTGACTTCGATATTCCGACTTACAACCTTTAGTTCAGACTGTTGCAATATATTTCTTCATATCAGGCTATGTCTGACATTTGAACTAGACAGTAATATCTTCTTATAACTGTTCTCACATTGCCCGTTGCCAGAGCCTTTGCCTTCCCTGTCGTCTCCTTTCCCTATCTGGTCCCCAAACTCTATGGTAACTTAATATCCCGATAACCTAAGATAGGGACACTCTAGCCAATGTATTATTTGGAGTCTATGACTCTTGAGTGTAGTGAGCGGCGGTCATAATGATGGTGTATTAGCATAAAAGTCGTCTGCAATGCATCCGAAAATAAATGTGAAGTGGATATCAGATATATGCTTTTTAGAAAATAGTAACAAATGAAACAATAATAATTGTGCAGCTCTTGGTACCTTGAGCCACCCTGAGTTGGAACCTAATTCTAGGTTATTCCTCCATGCCAAAGGAACGGCACAAGGCCAGGGCATTTCCCAGGGTATACCAGTCTCCCTAGAGGCAACCTGCTTGTCTGCAATATTGGAGAGACCCCTTCCCCCTCTTTAGTGTCTTGTTCAGGATGGATTTAGACAATCCATCTGGCTCAGCAGTCACTCACATCAGACACACACTGGCAGCCAAGCCCTTCCCAAGCACACTGCCCCTACTTCCATTGGATTGCTAGCATCTATCCCACCCAGCTATGCTATCTGGGGGCTATGCTATCTGGGGGCTGGGTGGGAGGGTCACTGGAGCATATACCCAGCTCTCACTGACTTTCCTAACTAAGGCCAACACTTAGCTGTATACATCAATGACCAGGTCGCTGCAGGAACTCATTCACTCACTCATTGCAGAATGAACACTTCAGTTGTACTGATATTTAGCATTTAATTACTGATAAGAGAAGAAAGCCTATTCCAAGTGGGAAAATGCTTAAATAGATATGTTTTTATTTCTTCATAATATTTGTTTTATTTAGTGTCAAATACATAACAATAAAACTAGGTCAGAGTGTTCACAAACTATAAGTGTTCATGGATGTAATTAGGCATAATGGGCGCGACCGGCACTGGCAGACCAGAAGTTTCTGGTCAATCGATCCCAGGCAGTCTCCCGGTGCTTGACAATATTCATGACAGCAACAGAGCTGGGTCGCCAATGGCTCTCTTACAGAACACTAACAAGCGGGACATCATGGCTCTAGACATCTTTTATCCACCAAAAATGGGCAGGTCACTGGCACCAGATCCCCAGCCCATGGAGGTTTAAGATTCTGAGCTTCTGGACTGATCACAGCCTAGCTCGGATATCCCAGGTGAAAGCTCTGTCATCCACTTTTTCAGTCCCGATTTTTGCAGAAGAGTGTTCCATGACTGACTGCTAATGGCTGTAGCTCAGTGATCACAGCATTTATCAGTTTCCACCTCGGCCACCATAATGTCCTTTACTCAGTTGTCCTGTACTACACTATAGACAAGCTGAAGACCATCCTAAATGAGTCCACCACTTTGAGTTGTTGGGGCTTGCCATGTTGGTCATGCTCATGCTGTGCTAGGTGTATTGGACTGGATTGCTCGCACCGGCACGATGTGCATCAAGGTACTGTGCATGGTCCATAGAGCTATCTCTGGGTCTGTTCAGTTAAGATGACCATGCTGCCTACCACACCCATATGCACCTACAGTAGCATCAAAAACACATAACAGGAAACATTTCTAACACATAACAACCTCCTGAAGTGAGCAATGGACAACAGTACACAACAAACACCAATGTCCTTGGGCACATACATGCATGAACCAAATGCTCCAGGCAGATCCAAAATGGGATCTAGCTTCAATTATCCAATATGAGCTATCATTAATGAATACATTAGTCTAATTTAACCTTCATGGATCACATAACGTAGCCTAACATAAGGCAGCACTCCACTTCTGTTTATAAATTAGGAAATCCTTGATTTCAAAAGCAGTGCTAAGGTGACCCCCTCCCTTTTTGATTTGTAGATTTGTGCTAAACAATACGATTTACAACCACTAAATACAGTGTCAACAGAGCACTTTGGCTTCAGTTAGCTAGAATCTCAGAAACGTGCAGGTCGAAAAGGCACTGCAGGACCATACAGATGCACTTAACATAGCATGACATAACATGAAGTACACACAACATTCTGCTTCTGAGTGTAAAGTAAGAGCCTTTGATTTCAAAGCACTGCCAGGGTACCTGTTCATTTTTTAGGTCGAGCCTAGACAGCAGGCCTGCGTTGTCTTCGACATGGTGTAATATACTTCTGTGGGCTTTCACCACGTCCATTTCACATCCATCACTTTCATTTGTTCCTTGGCCTGCCTTTCAAAATTCCCTTGATTTTGTAGTTAGATGCGTTACGTTTCTCCCGCCTTGAGGCTGCTTTGTTTACCACCTTGGTGACTGACACTGTTACATGGATCATTGCAGGATCAATCATATACCTTAGTGTGGCGCACTACTTTTTTTCGATTTGGCTCTCTGCTTCGCGCCGTATGATGTTTCTTCCTCTTCCTTGTTTTTGAGCATGCTGCTGTTTCTTTGTGGTGTCTTCGCCCAAAAGTTGCAAGCTGGAGGGGGGGTTCCTTTTAAAAAAAAAAATTGGGGGGGGAAGTTTCATATAGCGCAAACTTGATCGGAGGAGCGCTTTACATGAGTACCACATACGTACAAGTTTGGCAGTTGGAAAATATACAAACTGGAGCATTTTAAACAGAAAAAACACAGAAATCCTTAATGTGGGGAGTCAATACTACAATAGTCATCGCACTCGGGAAACTCACCCAATAATGCTTTGCAGGGCATTCCTTTTACAACACATTTTGGCCCATAACTCAGGCTGTGGTGGGCCTACGACAATGGGAAGACTGCCAAACCGTTCAGCACAACATGTTCTCTCTGCCTATGTCATCTCCCCACTCTAGGTTGGGGGGTCTCAAAATAGTAACCTCTCCCACCATTCAGTGTCTTATTAAGCTCCCATGGCTTGAACGTTTGCTCTATGGCTGGGAGTACTTTGTGTTTTTAAGGGTCTTTGTTTGTTATATTAATGCAGTAGGCCTGCTAGGCCTGAAAATGTGTAAAGCGCTACGTCCTCTGGGTGCTAAATATATGGTTACACGTAATTACTTTCTGCCATTCTGTTTTCATGTGGTTGTGCCCTCTAGGGGCTGACTATATGGTTACATAACCATGTTTCTTCCAAACGCTGTTTTTTCTGTGGTGTCCTCTAGGGGCTGTTCTCAGCATTGCAGTCAAGATGCTACAATATTTGCTGCACTCGGATGCTCTCCCTATAATGCTTTTCAGGGCATTCCTTTTACAAAACATTTGTGCCAATAACTCAATGTGTTGTAGTCCTAGGACAATGGGACCACCATTAAAATGATCAGCACAACGTGCTGTTTCTGTCCAGGTCATCACTGGGTCCCCACAACAGGTTAGGGGACCCCAAAATAATAATATAAATAAATATAATAAATAATAGCAATACTTTCATTTTTTGCTGCAGTTAGAGGAAGAACACAAATGGAAGTGCTTTAGTTATATGCAGGGCCTCTGGAATTATGTGGCAGAGGTGACCAAATTATGTAGCAAGTTGAACAATTTATGTGGCAACAAAAGTCCAGTTATGCATTTACAATGCCAATAGCTCTAACTCAAGCAAATGCGACACCTATTGCATTGCAAATGCTTGTCTATTTTGATTAATGTCGAGCCTGACAAACACGTTTTGAAGAGATATTTAGTAGTCAGTTGGTTTTACCAATCAACCTATAAAAATGCAGCATTGGTTGTCTTCTCATGTTTCCTTCTCTTTATTTTCTTCTATTTTTTCAACTCGTACGGCTTTCAAACATTGGAAGGAAACCCTTGTGGGTGTCCAGTGCAGGTACACATAGTGATGTGCATGGGCAATGTATGAGAATGCGAGTAACCTGAAAAAAGTACTATGCTTGACATGAACACTGGAGATCTACAGTTTGCATTATATCTTCAAAATGCCTGACCAGACTTTCACCAAACCAACAAAAGGCACTTTATGACAGAAAGGTCACAGTGCCATAGGAATATTGGTGAACATTCGTTCAGCAGTTTGAGTTACAGAAGGGAAAAATATCCTATGGTAAATCCCATTTAATTTGTGACAGAAAAAACATGTGGGTCATGCCTTCTACTACCTTTTGAACTATTTGACAACTCTTCACTACATTTGGCAGGCTATTAGATGTCTTCAAAACGCAAAAATTCCTAAGATTGGTACAGATTGGTGTTGGGTAGGAGTACTTTTAATGGATACAATTTTTTTTTTTATGAAGTGAACTGTCAATCATACCTACCATGGTACAGCTGCACTTCTGTAGTATATGATGCCTTGCTACTGGCCTGAAGCCTTACTTCTTCCATGTGCCTCCACCATGATAATGGGATCTTGAAACCCTGCTTATATACATCATATACTTTACCCCAACATTGATTCAGTCATAGCTGTACGCTGATCTTTATTTTCATATTGGGTTATTAGCTGTACTCATCAGAGAGGGGTCTCAATGTCCATCTCATTGATTGCAGGTACATTTATCAAATCTATGTTGAGCACACACCATCACTTTCCAGAAAGTAAAGTCTCCAGATTGTTCAAAACTATAATCAGCCTGAGAAACATTTATCAGAAATCACTAATAGTAGCCTGCTTGTCTCTCTCACACTCAGAATTGTCTTACTGGTTTCATCTTCTTTTCTTCGGGTCTGTAACAACACATAACCTAATAACCTTCAGTGAGTGTAGGAGGAGAAACCAACATACAGGCTGACATCTTCCTCTATCAATTTACTGTTTGTTGTTTGCCACACCGAGGTAATGTGGAAAGACATTCCCTGAGTGTACTAAAGCATAAGAAGCAAACTGAGAGGGGAGATGTGGGCTGGTGTGATGATCTTTCCTCCTACACTTTATATAAGGCAACCATAAATCTGGGATACCCATAGCCCCTTGCCATGAATTCTATGGCCTGTGATTTGCTACAGAGCCATATCATGGGCAGTGTACACCCCCTGTACAATGGAGCAGGTCCCAACCAGAGCCCTATCATTCCCATTGTGTTTTGTAACCCTATTAAAAGCTCGGCTGCAGCATCCCTAACCACCTACTTTATCTAGAAATCTTTGGACCATATCTCTTCTCCAGCTCCTTTTCATCTCTCCACCTCTTCCCTGTGGACATGTCTATGAGGACTGGCATTGCCTGACATATGAACCTGCTAGTTGCTACAATGTAGCTTTGTGCATTCTGTTCCGTTCTAGAGGGACCTCTTTATCCTCAATCAATGAGATCTCCCTTTTCCCTGCCTCAAGTTCATGATGGAGGGTTTGTTGGAGCCCCAGAAGCCTGTCCACCTGACAGTTCAACTGCAGGCTCTCCCTCCTCTCTCAAACTTTCAAGAGCACTTTCACTGCATTTTCCATTAGACACTTCTCTGCACTCTGACTTGCAGTTTTCCCAAAGCAGGATCTGTGACTGGTTCAGACACAGTCCAGGCACAAACAGATATCTCTTATTTCCTTCCTAGCAAAGAAGGTACATTGTGTCTCCCAGCTTTCCTGGCACGCTATGGTCTCCAAGTGCACTGGAAATGGTCTGCAGATGCACTGCATTCTCATACAAACACACAATATACTAGACCTAGCCTCCTTGTAGATTCCTTGCATTTTCTCTCTCATATCATTAGAAAGAGGTTTTTACACAACTATATAGCAAGTTCAGAATGGTCTAGAATATCAATGTCTGACTACCATAATTAAACCTTTAATAGGTTTATAGTCTGGCCAGAAGAGGTTTAGAGGAAGGATACAGCTCATAGGGCATCACACGTGTTGTAGGTTCGTAGGCTGACTGATAGATTTTTGGAAAAACAAAGCCAGTTTCCCTTCACACGAATAGTGGAGTGGAATTTGTGAATTTATCGATACTATGATGGTTCACATTTCCAAGCCTGACCATCTCAGGCTATAGAGGCAGGGCAAACAGACTTAGGACATGATTTAAATATGGACAGCCAGCCTGTGTCCATCAGGGTGGTAGAGGACATTCCGTTTACAACTCTGATGGACTATTGCCCACCATATCTAGAGATCACCACCAGCCTAAAGGTGATCTTTGTGGCTTCAGAGGAACTGCCGTAATAGCAGCACCTCTAAAGGCATCATAAGTGTGGTGTGTGGCCTCTTTGTTTCAGGTGGCCAGGCACCAAAGAGAGAGCTTTAGTGAAAACTCTCAAAATTTAACTGGGAATTTTTTCTCAGGAAGTGGGGATTATGTTTCTTTTTTTCGTTGCCAGCCAGATTTTTCCTAGTGTTGAGAGATAGCAAAAAACAATCAGACTGCCAGCTATAAATGGATGAGTGGTCCGATGTCTCTATTCTGATGGGTAAGCTTTCAGAAGGGAGAAACAGTGGGGGCACTGCCATCTGAAATCATAATAGCTTGGGCAGACCAAGGGTTTCACAGACAGGGTACTCCGCCATGTTTGTGGCAGAGTGCCCTATCAGCCATTCTTTATTTTGGGCCCTTAGAACTAATGATGGATATTTCTTTAAATGCAGAACATTTGTAAACAATCCTAAAATAACCAAAGCTTAAATTGAGTCTATAAAGAGCTTGTGCAGCTGCTCGGAAGGTCATTCTGACCTCTTAAATAGGTGGGAGTATTTGCTCTGATCCAACAGAACTAGTGCAATAATGACTAGTCCTCCCACATGTATTTTTGACGAAGGTGTGACAGCATGTACAAATATATAACCTGGGTCTCACATATATTAACTTTTGAATATTTGAAAAATAAAGATGTAAATCTCAACTTCAAGAGTGTATGCACGTATTTGGTATATGTATAGTGCAAAGCTAGTTGAAAGGCAGTAGAGCACAGTACTGAATGCGTAGGAGAGGTTGCGGGGGTCAGAGACCATCAGTGTTCTTTATAGAGGTATGTTTTCACTTTTTCCTAAATGGGAGCAGGATTAGTGTAGTCTTGACGAATACAAGTGGTATTGGTGTCAGAAGTTTTTATTTTGAGCATGGGTGTTTACATAATTTAGCACAAAGGTATTTAGAAGTGTACCTAAAAGTCACTTAGAATGGAATTGGCACTGGATATAAAAGTGCTAAATTAAGAGATAAGTATGAGCTTTTGGTTGTTGATAAAGAAGTCTTTGAAGGATCTGAAGAGTTGTTGTTCTCTTTTGAGTCAAACTCAGTGTGTTAGTTCGAAGCTGAGCATGGTGATGCAAATTATGAGGTGGTAAGCCCATTCCAGGGGAAGAGGAATGGGAAGTTTGGATTGCATGGTGGTAATATCAAGAAGATGGGGGTGGGCCTTTAGTGGGATTTGGATGGGTAGTGTACTGTACCACATTGATCAATAAAGTCCATGGTCTAGCAAGAGGGCCTGAAGATAAGGTGGAAGATAGAAGATGAGTAGTGGAAAGTAGAAATCTTGGCTTGTGAGGACAGTTTTGTCTCTAGAGGGGAGCCAGATGAAGTCCGTTCTTGTGATAGTGATAACGCGTCCAGCCCTTATAAATTACCTGTACCTGGACACGTTGGAGGTCGGTGAATCTTTTAACCGAGTCGGGCTCTCCTCATCCTCAATAGTCGAGTGACTCAGATCAATAATCAACAACTGTTGTAATCGGTAATCAATACTCAATTAATAGATCAATATAATACATCAGAAATCAATAACAGTTGGTATTTCGGCGCACCATGACCCTTCAGTCATGAATAACCACACCAGTTTATTAAAAGTTAGTGAATTTATTTCCCTATATTAACAAAGCTAGCACGATGTATATATGTCTCAAAACCAATTGATATATGTATATGAACATTACTAGCTGTCCATAACGGCGGAAGAAACGCAATCTATGTAAAATCTGAATAATGATACACTCTGTTATAGCAATGCAAATCACCAATGTGACTAACTGTATTTGACTAATTGCATACATTCGGTCAGCATAACAAGATTTCAATTCTTCATGATACATTGAACGAATACCTCGACTAACCTCTAATTAGCATTGGCATGTGGGACTTCATGCAAAACGAATTTAGTCAACACAAATTTGAAAAAACTTCTAGCTAGGACCCTATCAAAATAGCAGTTGGTACCTAAAAGGAAAAACACAATGCATAATACATTTATCCTTTCATATTTACCAAATACAATCAGCATTCAAGAAAAGTCTTCGTCCTTCAGGTACCGGTTGATCAGCATGGGGCAAATTTCAAAGGGGGCAAAGTTAAGGGCAAGCTTCCTTGCAACGGCAAGGAGAATGGGGCAAAGTTACTGCATGGGCAAGACGGGGGCAAATCAAAGTTAAAGTCTCTAGGGTGAGAATTCTTAAAGTCTCTTTCTCTCAGATAGAGAAAAGGGCATCAGGGTGTCGTCCAAAATGGAGTCTGGCATCAGGCTTCAAACTGGCATCGAGGAAAAATGGCTGACTTCTCTTTGTCCGGTGGGTTTAAGTAAGAAACATTCCAAATTCTGTAGAGTCTTCCATTGGAGGGTTCATAGGTTGGCTTCAAATTGTCCAATCAAAAATTGTCTTTTACTAGCGCTCATTTATGCATACACTGTCCTTGGAGCCTTGGAACACAAATTGTATCATGGTTTGCCAATTATTTTACTATCTGTACCTTCATTGTCCGCACCTGCAGAGACTGACCTTGTATCAAAGGGGATGTAACCGGCCTAGCACGAAACCTTGGAGATAAGTGTACCAGCCAGTTTCTACTGGAAAAATACAACTTCAAGCAAGAATATATGTTTCATTAGTTCAAGGAAAAAAATCACCAGTTAGAATTTGAAACCAAGCAACTAGGCCAAAGCCTGTACTAAATTTAAGCTAAGCAAAGCAGTTTTCAAACAAGAAATCATGGCATACATTTGCGATTATGACGGATTACTACATTTTTAATACTTCATGATTAATAAAGCTCGTTTAGAATGATGGCGAACTACCCCGAGGGCACAATTTCCCTCGTACATTATTTCTTTTACTAAAATCACACTTCATTATGTATTTTCGATTACACAGTATACATGAATATATGTCGGACCTTCTTTTTCTGCGTCATCAATCCCTCCTCTGATGACTAATTATGTCATCACATCAAATCTACCCACAAATTTTATTCCATTAAAATTCTGTATAGTAATTTGGCACTTCAGTCAATTCCCTTTTTCTTTTAATCCCTTTTGACTTCTCCCTATATATTTCCACCATTTTGTTCTCTATTTTCTCTTCTCTTTTTCTTTTGTTCCTTGCTTTTAACATTTTGAAAGCTTTCCATATTCCCCAAGAGCCTAATAAACAAATTAATATTATCAATATTCCCTTTACTATTTTTAGTAACAACCCGTTCCAAACGTTGCTGAGCCAATTTCCCACGGAAGCAAATCCCTTTCCAACTTTCTCCCAAACTCCGGGTTCTTTCAATTCCTTTAAATCTACACTTTCTTTAGTTAAATTTGTAAGCATCGTTCTAATTTTTCCACTGTTGTCTGGTATATATGTATAACAGTGACGCGTGCCAAGCATTTTGCAAACGCCGCCATCCTTTGCTAAAAGAATGTCTAAGGCAAGCCGATTTTGAAGAGTCATAGCTCTTTCTGCAGCAAGTTCAGCATCCATCAGGATTATAGCTCCTGAAAACTTTGTCAGCATGTTATCCACAATAGTAGACAACTTTCGTATTTTGATTGAATTCAATATGACTCCTACTGAAGGAATCAAAGCTCCAAATATATCTCCTACCACACCAGAAGCTGTCTCCCTTTTCTGAACACGATGTGATTCAGACAGCCTTGGAAATTTCTTTAAGTCGTCTAGTTGGTAAACCTTTGGGAACACTATTCCCAAATAACACCTCCCATACCATCCTTTAGGAAGACGATAATAGGCGTTGAGTCCACAAATATAATATACTCCAGGAATAACTGGATCTTGTCCATTCAGCATGAACGTCCACTTAGATTGAAATGCATATGTATGTTTACATTCACTCGTTCCCACAAAAACTGTGTCATAATATGATGGAAATCTATGTATACAAAATCTTCCTATATGCAATGTATCTAAAGCTATTTTCCCTTGTGTCTTTATTGCAGCAAAAGCATAATTATCTACAGACGTCCTTTCGTGTAATTCCCTCTCTAATTTCTCCTTCATTTCATTCTTCCTATCATCAGTGCGGTCTAAAAATTCTATTTCTACTGGTGAAAGCAAGCATGTAAGGTTCTCTCTATGTGCGTGAGCTGTGTGAAAAGGTGACATCGGTTCGAAGAATTCCCTCATTAATTTGGCATAATAATCTCGAGCTATCTTACTTAGGTGCCCTATTATGGGGACATATGCAAAAGTAACATCGTAATTAGTATAGAAATAGTGAATGTCTTTTTGAGCATAAAATCTGGAAGCTACTATACTACATGTAATTCCATACGTAAGAGGCATGCTGTGATACGTTACCCCCTCCACTACTGAGGTAGGTATTTGTGTACACACATAACAATCTTTCGCATCCATGGTCTCAACATACTCACTCAGTAAGCGATAGAAAACGTTAGATGAAAGTTCCTTCTTATCATGCAAGTGTCTCTCGTCTTGCTCGAGTCTCTTCAGAGCTGTTAGTTCAGTAACGATAATAGGTTTAGAAGTAGAAGCATCATTCGTCTCACTCTCACTTTTACCATGCATTCCAAGAACTATTGCTACGATTATTAGTACGCATGCGGTTATTAAGCCTATACACATGTATTTACAATACTTCATTTTACGCCCCTGTGTAGTGAAGCTAGTCATGATCTGTATAGAATCAGAAAGTTGAAGACACTTTATCAAAGCGTGTTTGCAGGTATTTACAAAGCTGAACGAGTTCAATGTTCACACAGTTTCTTTAGCAGCTTAGTCTCAAAATCGGTTTCAAAGTCAATCAAGCTAGCAATGTCTTAGCCGGTTGAAAAATCAATCAAGTGATCAATGGTTTCAATCAACAGAGTCCATAAAGTTTTTATTTCCAAAATGAAGTTCTGCCTCTTCGTTCTCAAGACTGAGGGATACGAATTCGTCTGACCAATCGTTATTGGCTACGTACGCCCACTCCGGACCGGAATACCTCCTGCTTGGTATTCTTTTTCTTTTCAACTTTGCATCTCTCTTTGATTCTTTCTCACTGATACTTTCCTCTTTGGCCAAGTCCTTTTCTTCACTTGGTGTTGGTACTACAACAGACACTTCCTTTCTTTTCTCTTTCACTCTTGGCCCTTCACTGTCGTTCAACGTTTCTCTAGTTCTTAGTTTTACTGGCGATATGCTCGGTCTTCTTTTTGCACTGTGTCCACTTGATGGACCTGCGATCTCTTCTGAAGAAGTTTGAGCAGTTTCGTTCTGTTCTGCCTTGTCCCCTCCTTCTGGGGAGTCAATCAGGTTTTCCTTTTCTTTTTCTGTATCGTCTGCTTCTGGGAAAGCCCTCCTCTGATCAGGCTCTCCTGCTTCTTCACCTGTTTCGAGCCCTTTGTCACCGTTACTTTCTTCAGGCTCTTTGTCACTTTCAGCTGCTTCAGGCTCTTTGTTACCTTCAGCTGCTTTGTCGCTGTCTGAGGCTCCTCCTTGGTCTTCCCCAAGTGAATCAGTGGCTTCGTCCTCAGAAAATATTTCTCCCTCCTCTATTTCTGCTTGTTCGCTTCTAGTTCTGTTTTGCTCTGCCTCAGCGCTCGGTACTTTGTTATCAGGTACTGGTAACTTCAGCGCTTCAACTTCCTCATCTGTGGGACACAACACCCTCTTTGTGTGACTGGCGTGAATCCAGTTGGGAACTCCCGCACACTTCACTGCGGTGGTAGTCGTCAAAATCACTTGGAAAGGTCCTTTCCAACGGGGTTCCAAACACGACTTCCTCACGTGCTTCTTTATCACGACCCAGTCACCTGCTTTCAGGGCGTGTCCTGGACCTTGGATCGGTGGCAAGGTGGTTGCCTCCACCTGGTGAGAGAAAGATCGAACCACATCAGCTAGACCTTTGCAGTAGTCTAACACCATATCATCTGTAATATTCAAAAGCGCATTTGCAGGAACTGCTGGAAGTCTCATAGCTCTGCCCATGAGAATCTCGTGTGGGGACAGTCCAGTCTTTCTGTCAGGGGTGTTTCTCATTGACATTAGTACCAAAGGCAATGCGTCAGGCTATTTCAAGTTTGTTGATGCACATATTTTCGCCATTCTCGATTTCAATGTGCCATTCATTTGCTCCACTAGACCTGATGCTTCAGGGCGGTAGCTACAATGCAGCTTTTGCTCAATGTTCAGTGCTGCACAAAGCAATTTTATTACTTCATTATTGAAGTGACTTCCCCTATCTGATTCTAAAGAGATCGGGAATCCGAAACGTGGTATTAACTCTCTCAAGAGTAGTTTTGCAACTGTGAGACTGTCATTTCTGCGTGTAGGGTATGCTTCAATCCAGTGACAAAAAATGCACACAACCACCAACACATACTTCAAGCCTCCATGCACAGGCATCTCAATGAAGTCCATTTGCATCCTGCTGAATGGACCCCCTGCTCTTCCAATGTGGCTCAAATTTACTACTGTTCCCTTCCCTGCCTTCATCTGTTGGCAAATGACGCAACGGTGGCAAACTGCTTCAGCAACTTGACGGAATTTGGGGTTAAACCAATCAGTTTTAAACAACCTAATCATGGCATCCCTCCCAAGATGAGCTTGTCCATGGTAAAATCTGGCTATCTGTGTCAAAAGGCTATTTGGAAGAACGAATTTCCCTTCACTTGAAACCCACAATTCATCTAGTCTCTTTACACATTGTGACTTGGTCCATGAAAGTTTCTCATCCTCACTAACATCATTCTGTAGGGATTTCAATTCGTCCATCGTATCTATCACCTTTAGAGCAAATATTTCGCTTGGTTCGAGTTCTGGTTCACTTATCAAATTCCATTCATCCCTAAGCAATATACAGTTCAATGCGCAAAACCTTGCGACTTGATCCGCATATCCATTTCCCAGAGAAACATAATCTTGTCCCTTCGAATGTGCACTGCATTTTACCACTGCTACTTCTCCTGGTAGTTGGATGGCATGTAACAATTCCTTTATTCTTTCGCCATTTTTCACTGGCGACCCTGAAGATGTCATGAAACCTCTCTGTGACCACAATTGTCCGAAATCATGCACTATTCCAAACCCGTACTGGCTGTCAGTGTAAATGGTAACTTTCATCAATGCAGAGAGTTGGCAAGCTCTAGTAAGGGCTACCAATTCTGCTACCTGTGCAGAGTAAACTCCTTGAAGCCAAGATGCTTCCAAAACACCTGTTACCGTGCATACAGCGTACCCTGCTTTCAATACACCCAGTGCATCTCTTAAACATGAACCATCGACAAAAATAATTTGATAATTTTCTTCCAATCGGGTATCTTTGATATCAGGTCTTGGTTTGGTGCAAAATTCAGTCACCTGAAGACAGTCGTGCTCGATGTCTTCAGCGTTCTCAATTTCAGCATTTTCACTGGGAAACAAGGTTGCTGGATTCAACATAGTGCACCTTTTCAGCTGCACATTAGGTGATCCCAGAATTATTGTTTCGTACCTTGTGAGTCTAGCACCAGTCATGTGCTGTGTTCGGGAACGTGTCAAAAGTATCTCGACTGAGTGAGGGACCATGACTGTTAAAGGGTGTCCCATCACTATTCCTTCACTTTGAGTGAGGCTGATACCAACTGCGGCTACGGCGCGCAAGCACCCTTGCAGTGCTGCTGCGACCGGATCCAAAGTAGCTGAAAAATACGCTACTGGTATGTTTATGCCACCATGGGCTTGGGTCAAGACAGACAAGGAACATGCATCACGTTCATGACAAAACAATGTGAAAGGCTTTGTGTAGTCAGGCATACCTAAAGCTGGAGCCCTGCACGTGCATTCTTTCAATTCAATAAAAGCATCCATCTCATCTCCTTTCAGCTCAATTTCATCCAATGCATCCTTCTGGGTCAGTTTCAGTAAAGGTTTTACGAGGGTGGAGAAGTTGGGAATCCATTGGCGACAGTAACTCACCATTCCCAAAAACTTCCTCACCTCCCTCCTCGTCTTTGGGGGACTCATTTAAAGTACACTTGTTATTCTTTCCTTCATTATTCTCCGTGACCCTTTCTCTATTTGGTGACCCAAATATTTCACTTTCTTCTGACAGAACTGTAATTTTGAAGGAGACACCTTGTGTCCATTCCTTCCCAAATGGTTCAATAGGGCAATGGTGTCGGCTGTGCAGTCACTTTCTGTCTTGGATGCAATCAGTAAGTCATCAATGTACTGTACTAGGGTTGACTCGAATGGCAATTCTAACGCTTCCAAGTCTTTCTTTAGAATCTGATTGAAAATTGACGGTGACTCCGAAAACCCTTGAGGAATTCGACACCAACTGTAAACTCTGTCTAAGAATTTGAAACAAAAGAGAAATTGGCTGTCCTCATGAAGAGGCACCGAAAAGAATGCTTGTGACAAGTCGATGACTGAGAACCACTCGGCATCGCAAGGGACTTGAAACATTATCACAGCTGGATTTGGTACTACAGGGCAGCATTTAATTATTATGTCATTTATTTTCCTCAAGTCCTGCACAATTCGTACATTTCCACTTGGCTTTATCAGTCCCATAATTGGTGAATTACATGGACTGCTTAACACTTCTTTCAGTACTCCCTGCTTTACAAACTCATCAATGAGTTGGGCGACTTTCATGAGGGTGTCTTGTGCCATATGGTACTGTGGGGTCTGGGGAAAGGTTACATTGGGTTTTACAGTCACTTTCACTGGTTCCACTCCTTTCACCAATCCCACCTCTTTTCCTGTCATATCCCACACTTCTTTTCCGACTGTTTCCTGTAACTCAGCTGGAATATCTGCTTCAGTGATCATTGGAAAAAGGGTAATCAGAGGATACTCTTCATCGACAGTCTCCATCTCATCCCCTTCTACACTGTCCTCTTCTTCCCCATCACTGCTCGTCTGAATTCTAATTCCATCGTTCGAACACATAATCGAACATCCCAATTTGCACAATAGGTCTCTCCCTAACAGTGATATCGGGCTTGAGTCACATACCACAAAATTATGTGACCCTTGATAGTTACCAATTCTGACTTGTACTGGATCTGTGATTGGGTTCGTCAGGTACCTGTTTGCTACTCCCACTACTTGAACTGTTCTCCCTGAAAGTGGCAGATTTGGCACTTCAATGCTCCTAACAGTTGAACGTGTAGCTCCTGTGTCAACCAAGAATGAAACGCGATGACCCATAACTCTTCCCTCCACATACGGACCCTTTTGATCAACTTCCAAAGATGCTGCAAGCACACAATTTCCCTCCTCATCTGAACTTCCACTCTCCCATACATCGTTTATTCCATTCTCGCTGTGTAGTGGGAATTGGTGTACTGTGTCATTTTGACTCATTCCCTGACCCGTGACCTGTTGAGGAAGCATTGCTTGCTGCTGATTCATTGGTGCTAAGGGTATTTGCATTTGCTGATTAGGTACCATAGGAAACTGCTGTTGCATTGGCTGCAATTGTGTCATTTGCACACAAGGCATTTGCACCTGTTGCGGTTGCATGGGTTGTAGGCCCTGCATCTGGTTCATATTGTTTTGAAAATTTGGGTTCGGACCTCTCAGTTTCGGTCCTCTCATAGTCTGAAATGCATTGACATCATTGTTTTGCTGACCTACACCTTCCTGCACCATCATTGGGCACTCCCGTTTCCAATGCCCGACAATTCCGCAAGTGTGACATGGCATCACCTTCTTCATTGCCTGTATACCATTTGGAATCATAACGGTATTCAAATCAGGACCATTATTCACAAAACCTCCTCGACCTCTGCCTCTCATCTGCGGCTGAAACATAACATTTCCCTGTTGCTGCTGCTGCGGCATCTGTTGTTGAAACCCTTGTAAACCTTGTAAACCTGTCTGAGCTGCTCTGAGCTGCATCACCATCACCTTTTCCTTCAATCTTTTCTGCTTTGTCTCAATCTCATCACTGCAGTATTTTGCATAATTCAACACTTCATCAATCGACTTTGACTGCCAATAAATCAAATGCGATTTAATCATCTGGCTAATTTCGGGTCTCAGCCCTTCCACAAACCTGAACACAAAATGGAGCATGTCCTTTGGCTCAATCGTTTCCGTGCCATTGTAATTTTTGAACGCTTTCAACAACCTCTCATAATACGCATGTATAGATTCTTTAATCTCTTGAGCGGTCCTGTCAATCCTTTGCCAGTCCAAATTTTTCGACGCAACCTTGGTTTTCAAGTGCTCGATCACCTTATGGTATAAACTCATTACCATAGGTGATGGCGCACCTGTGTCCCTATCTCTCTCTGGTTCACTCGTCGGCCAACCTACAGCCCTTTTACAATCTTCCCACAAATCTGCCGGAACCACAATTTCAAATAAGGTATTCAGGTCTTCCCAGAGACACTTCGCGAGTTTCACAAATCTATCCGTTTGTTGATACCATTCAATCGGCTTCTCTCTTAATTTGGGAAAGTCATCCGTAAAGGATTGAATATCGCACCTGTGCCATGGTACATGCACAAGTTTTCCCCCTGCTGTCTCTCTCATTGGTAGCATGGTTATCAGATCGTCATTCTGTTGTTTTTTCTCACTTCGTTCTGAAGTATTTTCTTTCTTTTTGTCCTTTTTCTTGACCCACCTGCTTTCCCACTTGTCTAAACATCTCCAAACCTGTGCACTCTGCAGTATCTCTTTAAGGTGTGTTTTCATCCCTGCGGATCTCATGTGTTCAAAATCTTTTGTCTCAAAGTCTAACCTGTAACTTCTGCTTAGATGTTTGGTCTTACCTATATCGATCTCGTTTCTGTCTGCAATTTCTTGTAATTTCTTATGTATGTTGCTCACTTCTCTTGTAATCCTAGGGCGCATGTATCTTAGTTCTTCTTCTGTGTATGATTCTAATCTGTTCAAACCCATTGTTCCCTCTACCAGTTCATCTGCCTCCATGCCCAACCTTATTTTATTCAGGTATTCTTCTCCCTTCCCGCTTGATGTACTCTGTGGGGAGTTCAGGCTGTTGAACCATTGTGTTAACTGTTGTGCATTCAGTCCCATCAATGTAGCAGTTACATCAACTGCCATCGACGGTTTCTGTAATGTTTCAGTCTGTGAGGTCAATGGTACTAATAGTGGTGGATGTGACCTTACCACGGTTGACGGAGCACAAATTGGAATTGGACTGAATTCCGACAAGGACCCAGATCCATTTGGCAGTGCCGCTATCGGAGTTGTCTCTGGAGTAGTTTCTATGCATCTCCTCCCTGTCCCATTCTGTATCATTAACCCTTGGTCGCTGGTGCCTGAATTTGCCTGTATGTACAGTGGTACTGGTGGACCTACAGTGATAGGTAGAGATATTGCATCTGGATTCTGTCTGTTCCCCGAATTCTGTGGCATGTTAATCCCCACATTGTGGTTCATCATTGCTGGCATACCTAACTGGCTTTCTACTACTCGCGCTTCTTGCGTTTGCTTTTGGGGCATCGAGAACTGTGTTGATTCAGCTTGAATCAATGTCGGTCTCTGATAGTTTTGTCCTCCCTGCGCCATTGAATCAGAAGTCATTCCCACATTATGCTCATCGCAACAGTGCCTTTGAACCTGTGGCTGATAGTTATCAGCAGGTTTCAATGTTGGCACGTCTGGGTACATTCTCTGAATCCGTGGTATTCGTGGTGAGAAAGGCATGTCAGAGCTGCTCGGCCTTTGAGATATTCTCAAATTTGGTGTTACATTACCCTGTATTGGTTCTGGAGGGGCAGTACTAATACTTGAGACGTTTTCGTTTTCCACATATGGCGGTGGGCGATCATTCAGCAATTGTATAATGAACTCCTCATCATCTGACTCGTCTCCCCTTTTCGAGTTTCTATTGCTCTCTCCCTCTCTGGACTGACTCCTGTTTGTCTTACAGGTGGCTTTCCTTTCTTCCGTCTCCGCTTCCTCGGCAATCGCTGGAAACAATTTAATTCCCTGCAATACGTCTGATCTCCAAACCTTTTGTGTGCTGTCCCATCTAGCATCCGCTAGTGTCTTTTCTACTTTTCTTATTCTTGTCTCAAATTTCTTTTGTTGTTGGTTTTAGCTATTAGCTCCCAAATTGCTAATGCCTCAAACTGTGCTGGCCTTGGAGGTACTTTCATGTCGTATAACGCAAATCTCAGATTTTCTAAAACACTTAAATTAAACGACCCGTGGATAGGGAACGCTACACTTCCATGTTTCTCTGTTAATTTACACCATTGTTTTAACCATAGACATGGCGCTACACCCTTTTCTTCAATGACGATGTAAGCTGGTGTACCCTCAGGCGGTGTTTCTTCTCCCACATTTGCTTTAATATAAACGTCTCCCCTCATGGCACTCTTAAATGCTTTGAAAGATTTCATCTTTCCGTCTTTTGTTTTTCTAAAATATGTAATCAATAAGTGACTTTAATTCCCGGAATACTCTTCGCTTGCCTTTCCCCTTCCAATTGCGCTTCACGGACTGCGTCCAATCCGTGCGCGACCCTACTCACCAACCGACCTATCCCAGCGCGGCTCCTAGTGACGTCACACTCACACACTGCGGCTGACAAAGTCCTGCGGCTTGTCCTCTTTTCATTCGGCTTCACTCATAAACTAATTTCTGCAATATAACGCGAGCACTTAACCAAAAGAATAAAACAGATCTGTCGGTTTACTACAGGAAAGGTAATACAATCGCTTCAGAAACGTTAGGGATTTTTCACTAGCCTCGGCAGTTATTCCATCTTTCTCGGTTTCCCACTTTCCCAAGCAAAATTTGACCCGCAAACTTTACTCTCAACTGATCAATGAACTATTCTAGTGCACTTTAGAATTCGTCAAATCTCAAAGTCGAAATTTTCTTTCACTCTGCAACATTCATACCGACTTGTTGACCATGCCCGATCAACCTATTAAACCGACCAGATCACAACATCAAACAAGTGTCACATACACTTTTCAACATACTCCGGAGTCTCTTGACCTCGCAGGGCCCGTCTCAACATCAACAACCACGTGGACAATTTTTCTGCTCAAAGCGCCACACACACGTGAAGTTCGACGACTTCCCTACTCTCACACCTTTGGAGGAACACTCATCTAATATCTTTTAACTCCTTAAATCCTCACAAACTTCTCAATTAATCTGCGGCGATAAGCTGTGCAAGCGCGAAACCCTAAATTCACTCATACCGTCACTAGAAATGCTGAGACCGTTCTCATACCTCCATGTTCCTCATTCGCAAGCTCCGAGATCCCGGGAAAGTCACTGGGGACTTAGGGCATCATCATCTCTCCAACTTGTTTTATCAAAGAAAATTCTAACCTGACTCTGTCTATTGTTCGGATGGGGTCCCAAAGGGCTAAACCATCAATCTCTACTACCATCTACTGATAACGCGTCCAGCCCTTATAAATTACCTGTACCTGGACACGTTGGAGGTCGGTGAATCTTTTAACCGAGTCGGGCTCTCCTCATCCTCTATAGTCGAGTCACTCAGATCAATAATCAATAACTGTTGTAATCGGTAATCAATACTCAATTAATAGATCAATATAATACATCAGAAATCAATAACAGTTGGTATTTCGGCGCACCATGACCCTTCAGTCATGAATAACCACACCAGTTTATTAAAAGTTAGTGAATTTATTTCCCTATATTAACAAAGCTAGCACGATGTATATATGTCTCAAAACCAATTGATATATGTATATGAACATTACTAGCTGTCCATAACGGCGGAAGAAACGCAATCTACGTAAAATCTGAATAATGATACACTCTGTTATAGCAATGCAAATCACCAATGTGACTAACTGTATTTGACTAATTGCATACATTCGGTCAGCATAACAAGATTTCAATTCTTCATGATACATTGAACGAATACCTCGACTAACCTCTAATTAGCATTGGCATGTGGGACTTCATGCAAAACGAATTTAGTCAACACAAATTTGAAAAAACTTCTAGCTAGGACCCTATCAAAATAGCAGTTGGTACCTAAAAGGAAAAACACAATGCATAATACATTTATCCTTTCATATTTACCAAATACAATCAGCATTCAAGAAAAGTCTTCGTCCTTCAGGTACCGGTTGATCAGCATGGGGCAAATTTCAAAGGGGGCAAAGTTAAGGGCAAGCTTCCTTGCAACGGCAAGGAGAATGGGGCAAAGTTACTGCATGGGCAAGACGGGGGCAAATCAAAGTTAAAGTCTCTAGGGTGAGAATTCTTAAAGTCTCTTTCTCTCAGATAGAGAAAAGGGCATCAGGGTGTCGTCCAAAATGGAGTCTGGCATCAGGCTTCAAACTGGCATCGAGGAAAAATGGCTGACTTCTCTTTGTCCGGTGGGTTTAAGTAAGAAACATTCCAAATTCTGTAGGGTTTTCCATTGGAGGGTTCATAGGTTGGCTTCAAATTGTCCAATCAATAATTGTCTTTTACTAGCGCTCATTTATGCATACACTGTCCTTGGAGCCTTGGAACACAAATTGTATCATGGTTTGCCAATTATTTTACTATCTGTACCTTCATTGTCCGCACCTGCAGAGACTGACCTTGTATCAAAGGGGATGTAACCGGCCTAGCACGAAACCTTGGAGATAAGTGTACCAGCCAGTTTCTACTGGAAAAATACAACTTCAAGCAAGAATATATGTTTCATTAGTTCAAGGAAAAAAATCACGCAGTTAGAATTTGAAACCAAGCAACTAGGCCAAAGCCTGTACTAAATTTAAGCTAAGCAAAACAGTTTTCAAACAAGAAATCATGGCATACATTTGCGATTATGACGGATTACTACATTTTTAATACTTCATGATTAATAAAGCTCGTTTAGAATGATGGCGAACTACCCCGAGGGCACAATTTCCCTCGTACATTATTTCTTTTACTAAAATCACACTTCATTATGTATTTTCGATTACACGGTATACATGAATATATGTCGGACCTTCTTTTTCTGCGTCATCAATAGTTCATCATCTACATACACACACAAGCACACGCACACACACACTCACACACACACACACACACACACACACACATATATTCACTTGCGTCCCCCCCATACATATTTTTTCTGTCAAAAACGTTACTGCAAATATTACCTTGGTATTATGAAAGATGTCATGATTGTCGTAATTTGTGGGGTAATTAGCAGTGCATGGCGAGGGCATGAGTTTTTAATTACCTTAGGGCATGGGTTATAGTTACTTGAGATAACTCTAACAAGTGAATGTTTATGGTTTTGTATGTTTAAAATGTGAACTTAACTATAATGTCCTTGTAATGTTTTGTAAGTGAATTTCTATGTTTTTTTAATTCTTTTTCTTCACAATAACATCCCTGTAACCTTTGTTTTCTTAGTGAATTTCTATTTTTTTTAAATGCAAAGTAATTTTTATTACTATACGTAAACTCAACCACTGCCAGGCATGGCCTTCGGACAGTTTCTGCAGCCAACCCCTTAAAACCCCCCAACCTTGTGCTGCGCACAGTCTTTGGCCATGTGCAGTGGGGTTGGCCAACCCCCCTAGCCACCCAACCCTGAGAGAAAGAGAGAGAGAGAGAAAGAGAAAGTGAGAGATTGAGAGAGAGAGTAATTTAGGCTTTGATAAATGATATACTTAGAATGAGATATTTCCATACAAATTGAAAAGAACAATGTTTTTGTCAATTAAAAAGAGTGAGAAGTGAGGTCGCCTTTTAGTATGTAACTTAAATATTTATAGTTGAAAAGAAACTAAAACTAGACTAGAACCCTTAAACGTGCCTGTCTAATACAGTAACCACTAGGCCAGAGGTGACTCCTTACTGTGCAGTGTCCAGACTTAGGTATGACATTCAACCCACAGATTTGGAGTGAAAAAATACTTCAATTTTTCATCACTAAGAATGTTTAACATTGAAAACACTAGAAAATAAACAGACAAACTGCCAAGTGATACTAGGATTTGAACCTTCAGCCTACTGAGTGACAGCACAAGACCTTGACCATTAGGCCGAAAGTGACTCTGTCCAGCTCTCTATCTAAACGTAATTATAACATTCCTACCAAACATCTTGCTAGTCTGACTCTTTGAAGTCATTGTATGAAGAGAACATTGCAATGACAATCTCTCTCTCTCACTCTCTCTCTCTCTCTCTCTCTTCCATGTCATTATGAAGGCCCTCGCAGTCTTTCCCTTGCTTCTATCCCATTATGAAGGCCCCCGCGGTCCTCACTGGCTCCCCGCATCCTACGGGAGCTGGTACTGCTCCCACAAGAAGGGAGCTGCTTTAAATAGCAGCTCCCTGCTTACAGGAGTATTGTTTTCATCTGTTACCCTGCACACATATTTGTGCGCTGGGAAACAGATGAAAAGTTGACATTCTGCAAGTGAGAGCTGTTTGCCAGCTCTCACTTGCAGAAAGTGAAGTGTTTGCTCTGACTTGATGGGAGGTGTCTAACCTCCTGCCAAGTCAGAGTAAACAACTGTTTCCTGGGGTGGGCACCCCGGAACATAGCAGGAGCTGACCTTGGGAGGTGGTGGTCCCCAGGGCCATCTATGGCTCCACGAGTGGGGCCGTGCAGCCTCCCTCCAGTGTTATCTAGCCCTGGGGAGGTGGTGGTCCCTGAGGCTGTGGGGGTCCGGGCAGCACCCCTGCATTTACTTTTATAATAGTGCCGGGAAGGTGGCAGTCCCTGGGTCTGTGTGGGGGCTGGCCGCTCCCTTGAATTTAGTTTGAGGATAGCCCTGGGGAAGTGGCAGTTCCCAGGGCTACAGGGGGTGCAGCCAACCCCCCATATTTAATTTCATGATAGCCCCTGGGAGGTGAAGGTCATCAGGGCTGCCAAGGAACGAGGTGGCCCCACTGCACACGTAAAGAATTTAGCCCTGGGGAGATGGTGGTCCCCGGGGCTGCCCCCGCATTCAAAATGTCAATGTCCCCCTGACCTGGCCCACTTGGGAGCTGCATTAAAACAATTGCGGAAGCCTGCCTTTTTAAAAACAATTTAGGCAAATCCACAGATCCGCCGCATCTCCTGCTGAAGGTCTTTTAAAAAAAACTTTTTGCTCTGGGGGGGGGGGGGGGGGGGGGTCAGGGTGTCCCTACCCTGCCCCCCCTTTTTTTAAAAACTTTTTTTTTTAACTTTTTTTCTGGGACTCAGCTAAAGCTGAGCCCCAACATGGATGCCAGAACTTCCTTGTTGAAGTGTTGGCAGCCAATGAGAACTCAGCTTGAGATTGAGAGGGTTCACTGAGCCTTTGTGTCCCTATAAATACAAATTTGGATTTTCTTTAATTTCTCAAAAACTACCAAACAGATTTACACCAAATAACAAAAAGGTCACTTTCTAGACCACAAGCTACCTTTCTAACAAATTTGGTGTAATTCCTTCATGTGGGTCAGACGCTAGTCCTGTTCAAAATCCATTTGGAAAAATGCATGGGGGAAAAGTGTTTTGGGACCCCCCTTTTCCCCAGCACCCACTTGTCAGATCACCCCAAAACTTTCCAGACAAACATTGAAGTGAGCACCATATTGTATTGGAAAATTATGTGACGATTCATCAAACAGCGCTAAAGTTATTCGCAAAACTAAAACGTTTCTTCTATAGAAACGAAGTCCTAACTATAACTACCTAGTGACAACCGCCAATGATAAAACATGATTAATTTATCAGATGTTACTCTCAGCAAAGCTGAAATTCAATTGCTGTCATTGGGATTATCATTCCGACCGGAAAGTGCATTTAGTTATAGTCAAACCAGAATCAATATTTTCTAATTTATACTCAAATTAAAGCTGGCAAACTTACATTTGCAAAAAAAAGTGCCTATCTCTAAGGCAATGACTTTGAGGCAAGATCAAAAGCAAGGTCATTTACAAGTCACTGATTTATGTAAAATGCAGGGTCTGGGCGAATTATTAAATGAGAATTTGGAAAATCAAGAGCCAATAGAAAATCAAGAACCAATAGACACACAGCAAATAGTTAAACATCTATTGTTAAATGTTTATGATGAAGCAGAAACACCTTTTAAACCCATATCTACATTTGTACTCTTTAACGATAGAGTGGTGGAAGAGGTGAAGAAGTTAAATCATACCACACAGAAAATGCACATATAAACAAAATTATCAGCAAATGAGATATCAAAATGTAATAAAGAAATTACAATCACACAATCAGGTTGTGATCCGCAATTCCGACAAGGGTGGTAATATTGTGCAATGACCACTTGCTGATTAAATGGAAGAGACATAAACAAATGAATGACAATCTATGCTATATGAGACGTACTTTGCAGCATGTAAGGGACACCAATGCTAAGTGTCAAGCCTAGCTTTTAACATGGAAAAATGAAGCTTTACTAACTCAGGATGAGAACCAGTGCTGAATTTGTGCTTGTTGTTTCCGGTGCGGAGCACCAGCACTTATTTTTGAGGGCCGGCGCTTAATTTTCTGGCTCAAGCATTTATTGCAAGCAAAAGACACATATGGGAAAGACGGAGGAAGAGGGAAATGAAAAAGCGTCAAACAGGGAGAAAGCAGAAAGCTGCAAGAGTGATCTGAAGGGGCATGGAGTGGCTGTAAATGGATTGAAGAGGCCTGAGATGGCTTTAGGATTACGCCGCCTCAGTATTCCGTGTTCCCACATTTAATTGCAGAAGCTGTGTATTTAAGAGGAGGGCTTTGGGTACCGGCACATTTTTATTTACAAATTAAGCACTGATGAGAACTCATTCTTGCACAATGATTTTCCGCAATTACCATCCATGTATTTCATACCTAAGATCCACAAGAATGTTTTGCCACCTCCTGGAAGGCCAATAATCTTGGCAAGGGACAGTACACTTTTGTGAATACATCAAAATATGTTGACTCTTTTTAACAGGAATATGTCCGCACTTTACCATCGTCTGTGCAAGATGCTGGTGATTTCTTAAAAAGGATTTATGATATCCCATGGCATGATGATTATCTGTTAATGACACGTGACCTCTTTGTATACTAGTATAAATCATCATGACGGTCTACAGGCCGTAGTGTATTATTTAAGGGGCAGACCGCTGAGATTATATAATCACAGCATAATGTTGTTATCAATGATTAAGTGGAGCATTAAAAATAATTGCTTTCTTTTCAACAAAGAGATATTTCAGCAGTTGAGCAGTGTTGCAATGGTTGCCTGCTTCTCACCCAGCTCTGCTTGTTTGGATATGGGCTGGTGGGAGGAGCGGGTGTTCATGGCTGAACATGGCAAACTATGGGATGAACATGTGGTATGTTGGCTACGCTATATAGACAATTTATTAGTCATATGGAGAGGTACCCTTGAGACAGCTGAGGCATTTGTTGGAAGTATTAATACTAATTCAGTGGATTTCCATTTCACAGTACAGATGAATAGACACTAGGTAGAAGTTTTGGATGTACAGGTGTTCATAAAAGACAATAAAATTGAAACACGGCTATTGAGAAAAGCCACAGCAGGCAATTCCGTGTTACATGCCAGCAGCTTTTCATCTTAAACATCCTAAGGCTAGCATCCCAAATGGCAAAATGTTTCAGCTTAGAAGAAATTGCAGCTGTACTGATGATTTGGAAAAATGTCAAAATAAGGGGAAAAGCAGATTTCTAACATGAGTATACACTAAAGCAGTGTTTCCCAACCTTTTGACTTCTGTGGACCCACACTTTATCAGTACTGGTACCCGGGGACTCACACTGAATCATTATTGGAATCCGGGGACCCCCCAATGAGCCATTACAGAAAACTGGGGACCTAATCTGTTAGTATTATTACATTTTCTAATCAGTCACGGACCCCCTAAGGAGGCTTTGTGGACCCCTAGGGGTCCCTGGACAACAGGTTGGGAACCACTGCACTAAAGCAACCCTTGGCCATGTGACAACTAAAGCAAATTTGAAGAGTAGGGAAGCTGTTTTGTTTGAGAAAAGGACCAAGGACAAAAATGCTAACATTAGATTAATTTTAACGTATATTAAACAGGAGAAACAGCTCAGGGCAATTTTTAGAAAACAACGGTCTTTGGTTCAAGGGGACCTGGTGCTAGGCACCACTGTTTCCAAGTCACTACCTATTACATTTAGAAAAGCTCCTTCAGGGAGGGATGCTCTGGTTAAGAGTAACCCGGAAGCGATGGAAAAACAAAGTTGACTCTTTCCAAGAGGAGTGTTTTATAAATGTATCTCCTGTAAAGCCTGTATATTTGAAGTAAATACCATAGAATATACTATGCTGTTCCACAAAAAATAATGTTTTTTTAACAGTAAAACTGAATATGCAGTGTATGTATTGGTATGTGACTGTGGATTAAGGTATGTTGGCAGTACCAAATTACAGGTCCACAAAAAAGTCTCCAAAATTTAAGAGCCATCTCCAACATAGAATCCATATACCCAGTACCAAGGCATTTCAATGAGTGTTGTGACAACAATCTTAATTGCCTGAAGTATCACATTATTGATGCAGTCCCTAAGCTAATGTGATGAGGTAATCAGGATCACATACTCAGGCAATTGGAGACAAGATATCTTTTAAACTTAGATTGTAAGGCTCCAAATGGGTTGAATTTGGGAGAAGAATTGCACTAGGTGCTTTTTTTAGGTAAGTACATGCATAAATACAATATATTGTTTTTAGATAATTCACTGAGGTTGGTGGAAACATGCTTAGTTCTGTCTTCCCCTTTTTTACATTCTGAGATTTAGTGGTAATATTGGATTAATGGATTAATGGTCAGGAATATCTGTACTGTGACGTTTTGAGCAAGTTTTGCAGTAATGAACTGATAAGTATGATAGTCTATTTTTTATGACCATTGACCTACATGACTATTATCAAAACATGTACAAAATTGAGTGTTAGTAACACGGTTCACAGTGTGTATCCAGGCTTGACCGAAACGCGGTATGGCGAACATGCTGTAATAAAACGTGGAGAGAATTAATTGGTGTCTGTGCCTGTTTTTTTGGGGGGGGTTGGAGAAACAGGAGTATTGTGATACATACATACATGTATATATATATATATATATATATATATATATATATATATATATATATAACGTACTGGTGGTCACCTACTGGTTATATATATATATTTATATATAACCGACTGGTGATTGCCAGAGGGTAGTTATAGTTATGACCTAGTAGGTTCTTCCATAGGAAGAACATTTATTTTTTATTTTTCCAATAACTTTGGGGCCACTTGATAAATTGTCACGAAATTTTCAAAACGTATACTTTAGTCGGATCAGCTTCTGTCTTCGGGGTGATCCGTTAAGCGGGGACCGTGAAAAAGGGGGTCCCAAAATGCATTTTCCCCATGCTGCCTCCCCCGCAGCTCTGGGGACAGCCACCTCCCCAAGGCTGAAATAAAACAATGAAGGAGGTCCGTCGTGGACCCCCGGCCCCAGGGACCACCACCTCTCCAGGTGTAATTTAAGTGTTGAAGGGGGGCCATGTAGCCCCCCTCATGGAGCCAATAATGGCTCTGGGGACCGTCACCACCCAGGGCTGACTCTTGCTATGTCCTGGGGTGCCCAATCCTGTGACATAGGCGTTGCTCTGACTTGGCGGGAGCTTTGATAGCTCCCACCAAGTCAGAGTAACACTCTGGTTCCAGCGGGTGAGAGTTGTCAAAGTGCTCTTGCCTGCTGGAACCGTAGGTTTCATCTCTTTCCCTGCTCACAGAGATGCGGGCAGGGAACACATGAAACTATTGCTCTTGCACACAGGGAGCTGTATGTTTAGCAGCTCCCTGTGTGTAAGAGCAATGCCAGCTCCCGCAGGAGGTGGGGAGCAGGCTGGGACCACCGAGGCCTTGAGGCAGGGATGTGAGTTATACTTACCTTAGGCTGTGAGTTATACTTACTAGAAATAGCTAAAGTTATAAGTGCTGAATGTATCTGGTTTTGTATGAATCATCTCTGTAACTGTAACCTTTGTTTTTTTAAGTGAATATATATATATCTATATGTGTTACTCAAAGAAATGGGAAACACTCCGTAGCAAACTTTCTGTTTGTTGATTCATAAACAGTCAACGCATTTCGGCACAACTGTCTTCATCATCATCATTTAACTTTATTTCGGTGTGTAAAAACAAACCATTAAAGTACAATACACAACAAAGAAAGAAAGGACTTCTAAAAGCACGGAGGTAATAATAAAATAAAAAAGGTAAAAATACAGTTAAAAGGGGCAAGACAGGTTTTAAAAACAACCAAAAAATAAGCAGTCAGATAAACATCACTTAATATAATGAAAAACAATACTTAAAAATGAAAATAATTCTCTAAATCAGCACCAGTTAAAAAATATAATACACCAATATCTGAATACTGTGGAGCAATCACACATCCAATTTGATAAATATAAATAGATAAGTCTAAAAATTAGTTCCCCACTCTTGCTCCTTGAAATTGCTGAACTCAGATATCATAATAATACAAGAATTTTCCCCTTTTTCCCCCCATTAAAAAAACTGTCTGGGTGGATGATTTTCGCTTTAAAATTCTCACAGCATAAAATAAGGGAACAGTTCTATAGGTCTGTAAATAATCCATAAGGACCCAAGCCAAGATCCATGTCCTGTGCAAAAAAAAGCTAGAGTCATACATCCAAGTCAGATAAATATGCATAAATAGTACTAGACAATAACTACACCATTTTATCCCTTAAACTTGCTAATCTCAACCTCCAGATAGACTCGAGAAAACTTACCACTGGTAGAGCTATCTTGACGGACGGGTCGCTTTTTAAAATTCTCTCAGCATGGAGGCAGGATCTAACTCCTAATTGTTTAAAAAGCGGGATGAGCCAAAGTGCTCTTTGTTTGTGATATGCTTGACAGTGGAAGAAAACGTGTGGAACAGTTTCTGCACTTTTACAACCCATCGGGCAACCTTTAGATCTATTAGTTGAACTGGACCATTTGTACGTAAGGCAACACAGGGGGAGGGACCCAATCCTAAACCTGATAAAGAGGGCACGAGCAAATGGAGATAACTTTGCATCCAAAAAGGGCTCAAATTCGTAATGGCATTTAACAAGTAAAAAATTGTCGGACATGGACAATGGAATAGAACCAGCAAGTTGTCCAACCTGAACATTATGCCAATAAGCATCCTTTAACAGCTGTGCAGCATTTTTAGGAATAGAAATAGGATCATGCCAATAGGAGCCTAACCCCAGATGGGAAAAAGATTGTTCAACGAATACACACCATTTAGGTTTAATACTAAAATCACGGCCCACCACATTTAGGAGGCCACACCGAAAAGGGGTTAGGGCATCAATTGCCCACAGCCGAATCCAAAACAGCAGGGGCCTTAGGGCCGCAATCTGTGAGATTGAGAAAAGATTTAGGTCCAGATGAATGGGCAAGGATGGGGTACTCGATGGAACCTTAAGCATCATTTTTAAAAACTGGTTTTCCGCGCTAGCCAGATTTGCCAGATTACAATGGCCCCAAAGTTCGGCTCCATATAGGGCGGCCCCCCTAGCTTGAGCTGTGTATATTTCCAGTGCGGGAGACATTGCAAATTTCGGGGAACTAGAGGCAAATCTGACAATTCCACCCGCCCTGTGCTTCAGGCATAATAAAGATTTATGGCGCTGGGCATGCCAAAGATGTGAATCTTCCACTTTGATACCTAAATAATCAAAGGTACCTACCCTTTCCAAAGGGACATCATCTAAATATACAGGCCTCTTCATTTTTTTCCTACTATCTCCAAAAACCATGTATTTTGTTTTTGCTGAATTAATTGATAACCCATGGTCAGTGCAAAACTCCAGGAATTTGGAGAGCAGCCTAGAAAGGCCCATAGCAGTGAGTGATAGCAATAGGGTATCATCTGCAAACAGAAGACAGGGGATCTTCTGCCCACCCAGGCTAGGGGCGTCACTTTGACAGTCTAAGAGATATGGCAAACAGGCATTAATAAACAAGAGAAATAAGGTGGGCGCCAAGACACAGCCTTGCCTCATGCCCCGTGTAGTTGGGAAAGCAGGGGTCAGATCGCCAATGGTACCCCAGCGGACTTTAGCACAATTATCAGAATAAAGATCCTTGATAATATTAATCATGGAACCCGGAACACCGGTGGTACTAAGGACCTCCCAAAGCTTGGCACGCGGGACCAGGTCAAACGCAGACTTCAAGTCAACAAAGGCCACAAATAAGTGCCCTTTGTCTGCATCTATGGTCTTCCACTTGATGGTGGTGAATCGGAAGATCTGATCAATAGTGCTGATCTTGTCCCTAAATCCTGCCTGGAGATGGCTTAAGACCTGATTTTTCATTATCCATTGTTTTAATCTAGTTAGCAACTGATACGAAAAGATTTTCTGCAAGTTGTCTAATAGACTGATAGGCCTATAATTCCCAGGGGAGCTCTTGTCTCCTTTTTTATGAACGGGGACAATAATCGCCATCTTCCACGAGAGCGGATAAGATCGAGATGCCATGGCAGTGTTTGATACCCTGTTTATATAACGGGTCCACACAGATAGGTCTGATTTGTACAGGTCAGAGGGAATACCATCTTGGCCAGGGGCCCTACCAGATCTTTGCGCACAAATTGCCATCTCTGTTTCTTTTAGGGTGAAGGGCGGCATTTCAGGCTGGCACAGTGCATTATCTATGGGAGTATCATAAAGCTCCGTCCGAGAGCCGTACAGTTCATGAAAATAAGAAAGCCAGGTTTCTGGGTCGATATGGCATTCAGTAGTGGATGACAGGCCTGGGTCGCTACGCGCAACCAAAGTCCAAAAGAGCTTGGCGTCGCGAGAGCTAGCAGCCTCCGCCAGACACTCCCATAAATGCTCCTCATATTTGAGTTTTGATAGAGTGAGAGTAGACACATAGGGGGTCATTCTTACTTTGGCGGGCGGCGGAGGCCACCCGCCAAAGTAACCCCGTCAGAACACCGCACCGCGGTCGAAAGACCGCTGCAGTGATTCTGAGATTTCCTCTGGGCCGGCGGGCGCTCTCCAAAAGAGCGCCCGCCGGCCCAGAGGAAATGCCCCTGCAACGAGGACGCCGGCTCAGAATTGAGCCGGCGTAGTTGCAGGGGTGCGACGGGTGCAGTTTGCACCCGTCGCGTATTTCAGTGTCTGCATTGCAGACACTGAAATACACAGTGGGGCCCTCTTACGGGGGCCCCTGCAGTGCCCATGCCATTGGCATGGGCACTGCAGGGGCCCCCAGGGGCCCCGCAGCACCCCCTACCGCCATCCTGTTCCTGGCGGGAGACCCGCCAGGAACAGGATGGCGGTAGGGGGTGTCAGAATCCCCATGGCGGCGGAGCGCGCTCCGCCGCCATGGAGGATTCCCCCGAGCAGCGGGAAGTCGGCGGGAGACCGCCGACTTTCTGCTTCTGACCGCGGCTGAACCGCCGCGGTCAGAATGCTTGTGGGAGCACCGCCAGCCTGTTGGACCCCCATAGTTCTTTCTCGCATGTGTAATGTCGTCCCGATTCTTTGCCTTTAAGGCTTCAGATAGAAGATACTTGGCCACCCGGCACTCTTTGTCAAACCATTTGCACGTAGGAGCAGAAGATTTAGTTTGGGATTTGGAAGGTTTAGTGAAAAGCTCCTTAAGTTCCGCAAAAAACCCCACATGGGCAGCCAAAATTTCTGAAGGGGATAATGCAATGGAGTCCTCAAAAAGTTGGTGACGGGACATCATAATGCCAAGCTTATCGTTCAGTAAATCAGATTTCAAAAATGAGGGCCACTTTACCGCAAGCTTATTAGTGGAAAGTTTTGACAGAACACTTCGGCCAGCCAAACCAGCGGGTAGATCAAACAGGGCTACGTTATATGCAATTTGCAGGGGGGCGTGGTCACTAGTGCGGGGAAGACCCACCTCTACATTAGTTATGAAATGCCAGACTCGTAAGTCCAAGATGACATAATCCAAGCAGCTACTATAATTACCTCTGAAAAAAGTAGGCCTAGCAGGGTTATCGTTTGGAAATCGGCCATTTCCAAAACGGAGGCCGTAGATAAGTGCAAGGTCTATTATCTGAGACACCCTAGGGGAAGGAGTGAGTGGCGTAGGATGAAGTTGGAGCAGGGGGATGTTCCACACTACGTCCTCATCCTGAGTGGACTCAGCAAAGGTTGAGCCAAACTCAATTTGGGCGTTAAGATCACCAGCAATAATAACTCGATATTTAGAATGGAATTCCGAGAGAACATTATGCAAGCGATAAATGGTATCAGACTGTTGGTTAAGGGAGCCTGGTCGATTATAGATATTAATACACAGCACAGGGGTACTAGACCTAGGCTGTATTACTATGGCTAAGATATCACAAGAATCAACAGCAATTTCCTTGACCCTAACCATCTCAGACATCTTGACCCAGATACATAGACCCCCAACCGCCCTTCCCCTGGGGGATTGAGTTGCCTTTTTTATAAAAGAACAATAACCTTGCCTATACATGCCACCCATTGCCCAAGTTTCCTGGAACATGCAGATAGAGTAAGATTCCACAAAAGCCCCCCACTCCGGATCATGCAGTTTGCTCTTAATACCCGCCACATTCCAGGACAGCAAGTACCCTGATTTTGGTACGCTTACTTGTAACACTCCACAATTGTCTTGTTCCTGACTATTAGTCCTACTTTCATGTTGTCAACAAATACGTTTTTATGACCCAATGCATTCTGGATCTCATAATTCAGGTCCAAATATACATGAAAATGTTTAAATGACAACACAATTTTTTATGAGAGAAAAAATTAAAGTTTTCATTTTTGCTACGTTCTACCAATGTTATTACACGTTTGTATGTTTCAAGATAATTATTAATTTTTACAAATTATAATTAGATTCATATTTTCCATTTTCAGTAATAAGTAGGACCTCTTCTATTTCTGATCATTTTTACATATTTGAAACATTATTTCTATTTTGGCTCTGCCAATCAATATCTTTTTCATCACACATGTACATATAATTCTTCATCAAGGTTCAAAGCCCCTGAGTATTTGGTTCTAAGTTTCATGATATATCTTGATTCTTTTCTCCTTAATGTTAGGATCCTATCATCCCCTTGGTAGTTGGGGTACTCTGTCTATCCCATAATATTGCAGACTTTTCCATGCGGAATCTTCATGTACCCTTTTCATGTGTCTTGCTACAGCATATGTTGTATCCTTATTTTCTATGGCCCTAATGTGTTCAAGGATTCTCCTTTTTAATTGACAAATGGTGCTACCAACATACTTTAGCCCGCACTGGCATTCAAGAGCATATACCACATATGTGGTTTCACATGTGAGTTTTTGGTGTATCAATATTTCCTCACCCATTGCATCTCTGTACGACCTCATATTGTTGCCAATAGTGCAGTCTAAATCCTTTGCTCATTTTGTAAAACCAAAATTTGTCCTGCTTATCCTATATATATATGTATTTACGGAGGTGCAGCATGCACACCACTGGCGTGCCAAAGGCAAGCCTGTCTGCACTCGTCTGCATCCTGTCAGGGCGGGGCCAGGGTTGCTGCTGATGTAAATGTAGATATACAGTGAGTGAGTTACTCAAGAGAGTCCCTTTTGAAGTTTCAATGGAAGGTGAAGTGTGGGATAGAGGTGGAGGGGAAAAAGGAAGTGATGGACCCTGGGATAGAGGGAGGCTGGTGTTGTACCTTATGCAAGTTGTTAGAAATGGGATCTTTGGTTGACAGCCAGGTTACCCCCTGTTCAAGCAAGGACCCTCACTCTAGTCAGGGTAAAAGAGAATCACCCTCAGCTAACCCCTGCTTACCCCCTTGGTAGCTTGGCAGAGCAGTAGGCTTAACTTCAGAGCGCTAGGTGTAAAGTATTTGTACCCACACACACAGTAACGTAATGAAAACACTACAAAATGACACAACACCGGTTTAGAAAAATAGGAAATATTTATCTAAACAAAACAAGACCAAAACGACAAAAATCTGACATACACAAGTTATCAATTTTTAGAGATTAAACTCACAAATAGCGCTTAGAAACAAAAATACTTCGATGAGATGTTAACACAGCGTCGTGACGGAGTCGTTCCCAACAAGCCGACACCAGCGGCGCCGGACACGGGGTCGTGTAGACCCCCCAAGTACAGTACCTTTGGTGAAGAGTGAAAACAAGCCGATGCGCGAAGTCGGGAATCGCGGCGTCTGTGCGAAACGTTGAATCCGTGCACTTCGAGCGGCGTCGGTCACGACGTGGTGCGCCGACTTCCACGGAGTCGCGGACTTTAGCGGGGCTGCTGCGGCGTCGGGCCTGCGAAGAGCGTCGCGTTCCAGCGAAGGTCACGGCGTCAGGTGCAGGCGGCGTTACCGGATTCAGCAGCGGCGTCGGTCCGAAGTCGTCCGAAGTCGATTTCCTTGGATTCCACCAGCTTTCCTTTCAAGGGCCCAGGGACTGGATAGGGCACCACTTGTCGGGGCAGGAGTCTCTCCAGAGACTCCAGGTGCTGGCAGAGAGAAGTCTTTGCTGTCCCTGAGAGTTCAAACAACAGGAGGCAAGCTCTAACTCAAGCCCTTGGAGATTTCTTCACAAGATGGAAGGCACACAAAGTCCAGTCTTTGCCCTCTTACTCTGGCAGAAGCAGCACTGCAGGAAAGCTCCACAAAGCACAGTCACAGGCAGGGCAGCACTTCTTCCTCAGCTATCAGCTCTTCTCCAGGCAGAGGTTCCTCTTGGTTCCAGAAGTGTTTCTGAAGTCTGTAGATTTGGGTGCCCTTCTTATAACCATTTTAGTCTTTGAAGTCACCTTTCTTCAAAGGGGACTCACACCTACTTGTGAAATCCTGCCTTGCCCAGGCAAGGCCTCAGACACACAGCCGGGGGTTGGAGCCGGCATTGTCAGAGTCAGGCACAGTCCTTTCAGATGAGAGTGACCACTCCGCCCCTCCCTCCTAGCAGAGATGGCTAATCAGGAAATGCAGGTTACACCCCAGCCCCCTTTGTGTCACTGTCTAGTGCGAGGTGAAAAACAACCCAACTGTCAAACTGACCCAGACAGGGAATCCACAAACAAGGCAGAGTCACAGAATGGTTTAAGCACGAAAATGCTCACTTTCTAAAAGTGGCATTTTCAAACGCACAATCTTAAAATCAACTTTACTAAAAGATGTATTTTTAAATTGTGAGTTCAGGGACCCCAAACTCCACATGTCCATCTACTCTCTAGGGGAATCTACACTTTAATCATATTTAAAGGTAGCCCCCATGTTATCCTATGAGAGAGACAGGCCTTGCAACAGTGAAAAACGAAGTTGGCAGTATTTCACTGTCAGGACATATAAATCACATTACTATATGTCCTACCTTATCCATACACTGCACCCTTCCCTTGGGGCTACCTAGGGCCTACCTTAGGGGTGCCTTACATGTCAGAAAAGGGAAGGTTTAGGCCTGGCAAGTGGGTACACTTGCCAAGTCGAATTTACAGTGTAAAAATACACACACAGACACTGCAGTGGCAGGTCTGAGACATGATTACAGAGCTACTTATGTGGGTGGCACAACCAGTGCTGCAGGCCCACTAGTAGCATTTGATTTACAGGCCCTGGCACCTCTAGTGCACCTTACTAGGGACTCACTAGTAAATCAAATATGCCAATCATGGATAAACCAATTACATACAATTTACCCGGAGAGCATATGCACTTTAGCACTGGTTAGCAGTGGTAAAGTGCTCAGAGTTGAAAAGCCAACAGCAACAGGTCAGAAAAAAATAGGAGGCAGGAGGCAAAAAGACTGGGGATGAACCTGCATAAGCAAAAGTCCAACACAAGTGGTAGACTGGGAGAAAAGACCAGGAGAGTGGGCTGTCCTTGGAAAGTACACCTCCATGGAACCTGAAAAGAGCCCACGGGGGCATTAAGGTCAGGGGAAGGTTTGTGCTGTGATTTATTCAACATACACTCTGTTATTAAGCATAGCCTTGAAATTTATCAGATGATTAAGTCTGCTCAGCCTGATTATTTATTTCTTGCGGAGACCTGGGCAAAGGAGGATTTAAGCCCAGATTTTGTAGCCGCTTTGCCACCAGGGTACATGGTGGTGAGACTCAACAGGGGCACTAGCTATTATTTTTAGAGAGCAGTTGAATTGTGTTCTAGAGCCAGTCAATACCACAGTGGAGAGTGGCAAGATGGGTTGGTTTCAAATTAAAAGCAAACATTCAGTAGTTTTAGCAGGCCTACTGAGTTATCACCCACCAGGACCAAAAAAGCTATTCATTTCGAATTTGCACCAAGTATTTGAACCACAAATTTCATGGGATAACCTTACCATTTTGGGGGACTTTAATATCCATTTGTAGGAGATGACAAACAGTGATACCAGGGCATTTTTGGATCTCATGGGCAATTTTGGCCTCATCCAGTTGGTCTGTTAACAAGTGTACACCGCTCAGCTGATTGGAGCACAGTGTGGTGAAGTTTAAGGTGCAAGTAACACATAGGGCAGAAAGCATGCTGAGGTTAGTAAGGAGCTTCAGGAAATGGGGAAACACTTGGATGGATAATTTTGAAGAGGCGCTGGAGCATTTTAAAGATAAAGATCTTAGAGGCCCAGGCTCTATGGTAGAGAATATTAATAATTGGGTGTAATCGGCAATGGAGGTATTTGCCTCTTTGCATAGTTGAAGTTTGAAGGGAAAGAAGAAACCATCTGCCCCTTGGTTCTGAGAAGAACTTAAGGTCTTGCAAAGTCAGTGAAGGAGACAGGAACATTGATGGAAACTGTCCCTTAAGATGGAGAAAAATGCACATAAGGTGTTTATTCTCAAATATATTCTCAAATATAAAAGCAAGATGAGGGAAGCTAAATCTGTGTACATTTCCCTGAACATAAACTCTAGCGATGCCACAAATACGTCAGGTGCTGGAAAATTAAGATTTTATTCAGTGGATCCATTTGGTGTTCCCCAAACGACCCCTGTCCTCTCAGGATCATACAGGTGGTCCTGGGCTTAATGGTGGAGGCCTTGGAGAAGGTATACTCCTAGATCTTTGAGTCAGGGGTGTAAACACAGGAGTGGAAGGAGGCAGTGGCCATCCCTTTGGAAAAAATGCTGAATGGGGATCCTGGTGATCTTAACAGTCTGCATCCAATTTTGCTGCTGCTTCTCCTGCTAAGATCTTGGAAAAGCCCATGAATCATGAAATAGCCCAGTATCTCTTGGGTCATGCTCTCTTAGACCCTCTGCAGAATGGTTTCAGGAAGAATCATAGTACTGAATCAGCACTTATAGCAACCACCGCTTCCATCCGCATGCAAGCTGACCAGGGAGGGGTGGCTATTTTAGTAATATTAGATATGTCCACAGCCTTTGAAACTATTTCTCCATCTACATTGGTGCAAAGGCTGAGGCAAGCAGAGCTGAGGTATTCAGCTCTGAATATACTGGAGTTCTTCCTGAGGGATAGAACTCTCATAGTCAGCTGTGAGGATTTTAGAGCCAACACTTTTCAGCTCCCCTGTGGGGTTCCACATGGGTCTCCACTCAGTCCTACTTTATTTAACTTATATGTGGCCCCCCTAGCAAAACCGGTGCACTGATTTGAGTTCCAAGTGTCCTCTTACACAGATGACACTCACAACATTGTGCCCTTCGATAATGACTGGAGAGAGTTGGTGGATAGATTCAGGATGTGCATGGTAGAAGTCAGTAAGTGGATGAAAGAGAACTGGCTCAAGATGAATGGGAAAAAACAGAGATTTTGGTCTTCAGTATGGAGAGAGCAATATGGTCTAGCTGCAGGTGGCCGGATACCTGTGGCGGGTGACCCGTTCTAAAAACATTTGGTGTGGTCTTTGATGACTTGCTGACTTTTGACACCCAGGTTAATAAGACAGCTAGCTCCTGTTTCTGGATTATTAAGACTCTGAGGAAAATCTTAACGTTTCTCCTTCAAGAGCTTAGAGTAGCGGTTGCCATTGCATTGATTACATCCCCTTTAAATTACTGTAATGCATTCTACCTCAACACCAATAAGCATTCACTGAACAAGCTCCAAACTATTCAGAATGTGGCTGCACACCTCGTTTTTGCTGGGCCAAAGAAATTCCGGTCATAGAGGGCCTGAGATTCCTTCACTGGCTGCTGGTGCAAAAACTGGTGTTTTTTACAGCCCTGTGTCTGACATATGGGGCTTTCCACCTTCGGGGCTCGATTCATTTGAGAACAGCCTTTAATTGGCATGTTCTGAGCAGATCCTTGCAATCAGTAGGACGCAGAAAGGTGAAAATACCTAGGAATAGGAAAGTTAGGTGGGGGGATCGGGCCTTTTCTGTGGCAGCTGCGAGGCTTTGGAACTCCCTCCCAGAAAACATGAGGAGCATAAATTCATACCTGATGTTCCAGAGACACGTGAAAACCTGGTGATTATCAAATTAAGCCACCTAGGTATTGGACTTTCCTATTAGGGTCAGTTTCCTCATCATAGCCCTCTTCTGGCCTAGGGCTTTGAAGCCTATTATGCCTTTTATGCACTTTATAAGTGCCACAAATACAAATATATATGTATAACCCCCTAAACAAAACTTCTAGAAACGCCACTGTGATGAATGATGTTTGATTCCCTAGGGTGTATGAATGACAGCTAGGCTTCCTACGTGGGCACTCTGCATGCTTAATGCTGGTAGAATAGACATCTAGGATTTGTGAGGATGTGGGGGTGAGCTATGCTTCTGTGATGAAGAGTGCAGCATGTTTTTTTATAAGTGATGAAGTCTGCGATGTTATTTAAAAGAGCACTGCAGAGTGGTGGTTAATGAGCAAGAGTAGGCGAGTGAGTTCAGTAGTTTGAGAATGTGTGGTGGTTAGTGGGATGTGAATGCAGAGTGAGTATTTGTGTCATCTAGGTCTAGGTGAGGTTGTGTGGATGGGCAGTAAAGTCTGCTGATCTATGCACTTAATGTGATCTTGCCTTGTATGCTCTTTTGCTTTCAAGAAGGAGTTCTGGCCAAAGGCCTTGCTGGCCTCAACAAGCCCAAACTACGGAAGCCCTAATCTGTGTCTTCCCTCAGCAGCCGAAATAGGAAAGGAAGGCCCTTGTCTGTGTTTGCCTTTATCAGTGGGATGTCCTGAGGGGTTTTCTGCAGTAGGGGAGGAAGCAAGAAGTCTCATGAATGAACCAGTGATGTAATTTGCTGTAAGATGGATGCTGGGAAATGTAGTGCTGCCACTTCCTGTCGAGGTTGGATGCTAGAAAATGCAAACGTCAATACCCATGAAGATTGATGCAGGGGGTGTACAAGAAGTTCTTTCATCACCCACAACCCTATAAGGAAGTACACTCCACTGCTCCCCAGTGTGAAAGTAAATCAATAGCATCACTCGTACTTGAAATTTTAAACATATTCATTAAACTAACATAGCAGAAATAAACTCTCAAAGAGACAATGTTTCCCTCCTTTGATATTGAGCAATGCTAACACCTCACTTTAAATGTATTTTCATCTCATAAGCAGCAATAAAAGATACTCATGACAGAAACTAAAACGCAAGACAGTGGGATTTTCAGCACGGTGCGGGACTTTCTCAAGGGAAGGCTGAAGACCTAGAAAGGAAGCAGATAACATAAATTTCTCAAATGCTCAGAAAGTCATTTGTCAATCCTTGCTTACAAGCACTGATAGGAAAACGGAGGCTAAATACATCAAAAGCGCATTACAGTGTAGGCCTAAGTATAACAGGGGCATACAAAATGTTTCAACAACATGGTGTTTTCATTAAAGGAATCCTTATTCAGCATAAATCATTGAAAGAGACCTAACAAGTTCATAACAGGTAGGCTTGCGCTATAGAAATACCAACACACAGACATACATACCTCGCCACTACCTTCCTTTGAGACCAGCTAAGGGGATGACACATGCCAGGTTGCCTAGTAACAGATTTCAGCCAGATGCATGGTTAAGGAAGAGATGATTGGTGTAGGGAGAGCTAGTATGTGTGATTGATGAAGAGCTAGTATTTGTGATTGATGCAATGTTGCATGATTTTCTAGGACATGGATAAAGGTGCCAGGAGGGAGTTCCCTGAGATGGTATGATACATTGTGTATTTGTCACTTTCTGATCGGCAAAGGAACAGTTCGGCCATGTGACCTTTCAGTTGTAAAGAGCAAGGGTCAATGCTGTGCCATGTGCCAGTGAATGCTTGCCACCGACTTCCTCCAGGGAGGTGACTTCCTCCAGGGAGGTGACCTATCGTAAACTGAGTGTAACAAGGCATGTCCAAATCACATTTTCAGATATTTTGCTTTTTGGTACTTCAAGAGTTAGACGTGCATTGAATGCAGCAGTGGACGTGTTGACTACAGAACAGCAACAATCCGTCACCCAATATTTTTACATCATTCCATGTGTCAAGTAATGGCGGTGTCCAGGATGTAACAAATGAACTGTGGACGCGTCACCCAAAAACATGCATGTTCTACAGTGTCCCAAAAATAAAGTGTGCACTGAACCCCCAAAAATATGAAGTGTGCATACTACTCAACAAGTAAATAAATTAGCTCAGTATACAAAAAATATAGGGGGTGATTCTAACCCTGGCGGTCGGTGATAAAGCGGCGGCCAAACCGCCAACAGGCCGGCGGTCCAAAAAATGGAATTCTGACCCTGGCGGGAACCGCCAACACAGCCCGCCACTTTAACACTCCGACCGCCACGGCGGGACCGACAAACAGCGCGGCGGTCACCGCCAACAGCCAGGCGGCAGACAATGTACCGCCCACACTATCATGACCCACCAATCCGCCACCTTTTCCGGGGCGGGAGCCCCGCCGCTAAAAACACGGCGGAAACAGACTACGAATGTGAAAACGCTCACCTCTACGCACTCCACGAGGAAGGAGGACAGCATGGAACCCGAATTGAACATCATACCTGCTCTCGTCTACCTGCTCATCTACCACGAGTACGAACTCCGGCGCAGACGTCAACGGTGAGTACAGCACCTACGACACATGGGAGGGGGGAGGACGAAAGGTTACGGGCACACACATATGCAACCCCCCCCAATATGTACACACCAATGCAGAGCAACAAGTCACAGTGACACCAACCAAACCCCCGTAAAAAATGCAATGACATGTCAAAATTGTCAATAAATATTTATGTCCAAAATAGCCTCCGATAAGTATTGGTCAACTAGCCAGAATATTTACATTTATAAAGTCAATATACACAGCAGTGGACAACTGCAGAAATCAGTCCTGCACATATTACGTAGTAACGATTTGTCCGTGGGCCAAAGTGTAGCAACACAAGGGCAAAGCCCACACACGAGACCTGAGTCCTTTGGAGAGAACACTGCAGGGGCATCTGATGACAAAACTACAGGCACCTCAGGGGGAAGGGAAGGGGGGGCACCTCAGCCACATGAGTCCACGACGCAAGACCCACGAAGGGGCCACCATGCCCACTGCCATATCCTGGGGAGTGCTTGACAGGAAGGGCCCAGCGGAGCGGTGCCTGAGACGGCGGGGCCCAGCGGAGCGGTGCTTGAGACGGCGGGGCCCAGCGGAGCGGTGCTTGACAGGAGGGGCCCAGCGGAGCAGTGCTTGAGACGGCGGGGCCCAGCGGAGCGGTGCTTGACAGGAAGGGCCCAGCGGAGCGGTGCTTGACAGGAGGGGCCCAGCGGAGCGGTGCTTGACAGGAGGGGCCCAGCGGAGCGGTGCTTGACAGGAGGGGCCCAGCGGAGCGGTGCTTGATAGGAGGGGCCCAGCGGAGCGGTGCTTGACAGGAGGGGCCCAGCGGAGCGGTGCTAGAGACGGCGGGCCCAGCGGAGCGGTGCTTGAGACGGCGGGGCCCAGCGGAGCGGTGCTTGAGACGGCGGGGCCCAGCGGAGCGGTGCTTGAGACGGCGGGGCCCTGTTCAGCGGTGCTCTTCTGCACGGCGGGGCCCTGTTCAGCGGTGCTCTTCTGCACGGCGGGGCCCTCTTCAGCGGTGCCTGTCTTCACGGCGGGGCCCTGTTCAGCGGTGCCTGTCTTCACGGCGGGGCCCTGTTCAGCGGTGCTCTTCTGCACGGCGGGGCCCTCTTCAGCGATGCTCTTCTGCACGGCGGGGCCCTCTTCAGCAGTGCCTGTCTTCACGGCGGGGCCCTGTTCAGCGGTGCCTGTCTTCACGGCGGGGCCCTGTTCAGCGGTGCCTGTCTTCACGGCGGGGCCCTGTTCAGCGGTGCCTGTCTTCACGGCGGGGCCCTGTTCAGCGGTGCTCTTCTGCACGGCGGGGCCCTGTTCAGCGGTGCCTGTCTTCACGGCGGGGCCCTGTTCAGTGGTGCTCTTCTGCACGGCGGGGCCCTGTTCAGCGGTGCCTGTCTTCACGGCGGGGCCCTGTTCAGCGGTGCCTGTCTTCACGGCGGGGCCCTGTTCAGCGGTGCCTGTCTTCACGCCGGGGCCCTGTTCAGTGGTGCCTGTCTTCACGGCGGGGCCCTGTTCAGCGGTGCTCTTCTGCACGGCGGGGCCCTGTTCAGCGGTGCTCTTCTGCACGGCGGTGCCCTCTTCAGCGGTCCTCTTCCAGGAAGTCAAGGGAGACAGACCTGGGCTGGACACCCTGATCACTCGCCCTCCGAATGTGCAGTGGCAGGCCCCTTCGGGGACGGAGTCCTGGGCCCTTTGCTGTCGTCCCTTGCAGGCGGGATGGGGCTTGCGGGGCCCTCCAGCTCCGCGCTCCTGATGGATGACCTCTCCGCCCTGCTGCCCTTTCGCTCCTTAGATGGGTCTCTCGAGCCCTTGCCTCCCCTGGCTGTTGTGGCAGGTGAAGTGGCCGTTGTTGGCTCCTTGGGGGCAGCCGTCTCAGTCCTCTCACGGCGGCCCTTCACTTTACGTGTCCTCTTGCCTGGGGGTGGGCTGGATGTCCCCTTGCTGCTCAGTGAAGTGTCACTGCCGCGAAAGGGTGGACTCCAGAAGCCATGCACCACTTGGACCCTCGATGCTGGGCTGGTGGTGGCTGAGGTGCTCTTGGGACTCTTAACCGATGGAGGGGGTGGGTCAGGGGAGGGAAAGAGGTTAAGATTAGAGAGGTAACATTTCTTAGGACCAAGGTAAAGGGTAGGAGTAGTGGTGATGGAAGTGGAGGAAGAGGATGTGGTTGTAGGAGAGTCAGGTGTGCTGTCTTTCGGTGCAGGTGACTGAGGCGTAGGCTGTCGTGAGGTGGTTGGCTGTTGTTTGGGTGTCTGCCTGCGTTTATGTGTCTTGGAAGAGGGGGTGACAGACACAGTGGGAGAGGACACAGGGGACGTGTAAATGGCAGTGGGGGTGGTGACTGCACGTGTGAGGACTGTAGTGGAGGGTGTGCTGGTGATGGAAGCACTGGCTGATGGTGGTGTGCATGCAGGTGTGAGTGTAGACGTCACAGGGAGGGAGGAGGGAGACGAGGAGGAGGGGGACACAGAGGTGGTAGTGACTGTTGGAATGTCTGCATCTGGGTGTTGCTGGGGTGAATGCTTGTGTGTCCTGTGGTGCTTGTGTCTGGATGATCTGGCCTTGGGTGTTGAGGTGTGTGCAGGCTGGTCTGATGGTGTGGATGGGATAGGCTGAGGGACAGGAGACAGAGAAAGGGTGGAGGCAGTTAGAAGAGGGAGGCTGGAGACAGGGACAATGGCTGCCGTCAGTGCTGAGGCCAGAGCAGTGAACGATCGTTGATGGGCAGCCTGACCCGAATCAATGCTCTCCAGGTAGGCATTGCTCCGATGCACCTCCCTTTCCACCCCCTGGATGGCATTCAAAAGGGTAGTCTGCCCAACAATGAGCATCCTCACGAGGTCAATGAGCTCCGCACTGAGGGCAGCAGGGGTAACTGGGGCAGGGGCTGAGGTGCCTGGGGCGAAGGAGACGCCCGCCTTCCTGGGCGAGCGGGCACGGAGCGAAGGCTGAGGGGCTGCTGGGAGGGCGGAGCTGGAGCGCTGGGTGGCGGCTGTACCTGTGGAGGCGGGGGCCCGGATGTTGCCGTCCCCGCTAGGGAGCCCCCAAACGAGGACGTGTCCGTGTCGCTGGTGTCTTCACCGGTCCCCGTTGTGGTGCTCCCCTCGCCCTCCGGATCACTGGTGCCCTCGGTGTCTGTTCCAGTGCCCACCGGGGCAATGTGACTTGCAGCTCCCTCGTGCTCCGACGCCAATTCTCCTCCGCCTGATGATGCTGATGCACAAGAAGACAAAGAATAAGGGTGGGGGGAGAAATAATACAAAGTTGAGTGCATGCCTTGTCAATACCGTTGGCGGAGAGGACAGACACAGGTGCCTCATGCACTAAGCCGCGAAATTGGGGTACACTACTCAGTACTTCTGACTAGGCCAACAGGTCTAGGGACAACAGACGCGCACATGGGTGATGCAGGACCATGGATAGCTGTACTTGGCACCCTACAGAGGTGGGGGGCGGGGGCACAGGGCCATGTCTAAGGGAGGGGACTACACTACAGAAAGCGCCCTGGCCTAGTGTCACCCACGGCCCTCCTCCCCCACCCAGACACCTCAACTGCGCTTAAGGATAGCAGAATGTGCAGGTACTCACCCCCTTGTGTCTGCTGTGATGTCCTCAAGCGCCCATCCAAATCAGGGTAGGCCACCGCCAGGATCCGGGACATCAGGGGGGTCAGGGTACGACTGGCACCCCTCCTAGGTCGGGAGGCCATCCCCAGCAGTGACTCGGCGGTCTTTCGGGTTCCGCGGCAGATGTCCTCCCACCTCTTGCGGCAGTGGGTGCCCCGTCTGGTGTAGACCCCAAGGGCCCGGACTTCCTTGGCGATGGCACGCCAAATGTCGATTTTCTGATGGGCGCTCACCTGTTAGACATGTACAGGGTGGGAAAGAGAAAACGTGAATTTTCGGCATGTTTGGAGTACATGCCCCCCCCTCCCCAACCTTGCCATGTGGCCCATTCTCTCATCTGTCGTGCGTTGCAGTCCTCATTTTCTCCCCACCCCAACAACTTACATCCACCCCACTCCACACAGCCATAACCCATTCAATGTGCACTCAGTGTACTCACCTGTTGGTCTGGAGGACCGTAGAGTAGCGCATACTGGGGGAGGACCCCATCCACTAGTTTCTCCAACTCTTCAGACGTGAAGGCAGGGGCCCTTTCCCCAGTCGCAGCAGCCATTGTCACTTCCAGACCGAGGTCACAGCAGCACTTGCAGTATAGGTCCTCTCCTGTGGAGGATCAGGTATCGAGTGATTAGGCAGATAGAAAATGGCGGTCACGGCCGCCGCGGTGCGTACCACGGCGGTGCGTACCGCGGCGGTGCGTACCGCGACCGCCGGCGCACATCGTCATTGGCTCCTGAATCCCATAGGGTTCAATGTTAACCAATGCGGGTTCGTATAGCGGTCTTCGACCGCCTACCGCCACGGTGTGCCACGCCAGCGCATTGACCTCACATCCCATTGTCCCACTTCACCGGTCAGGCAGCTGCCATTTCAAGGGCCCACATGGCTTAATTTCAACTGCGTCACACAGGCCTAGGCCTTGCATTGCCACACATCCAAACATAGCCATCCATACCTTTTCGTGTACTGTGCATGCAGTGGTGAACGTACCTGTGACTTGCTTGACTCTGTGCTCCATGTTGTCCTTCCTAGGCACCGTCCGCTGGGACTTGCGAGGAGAAGGATGAATCCTCGCGTGTACCGCCCGCTGGTGGACCTGTCGACAATGGAAGAACGCCACATCATACTACGATACCGGCTTGACCGAGCAACTATACATGAACTGTGTGCCCAGCTGGAGCCAGACCTGATGTCCCCCATCCGCCAACCCACAGGAATTCCCCCTCTAGTGCAGGTTCTGTCAGTCCTCCATTTTTTGGCAAGTGGCTCATTCCAGACAACAGTGGCCATGTCATCTGGAATGTCTCAGCCTATGTTTTCAAAAATCTTGTCTAGAGTGTTGTCTGCCCTGACGAAACACATGTGGCGCTACATTGTATTCCCTGAGGAGGTTGATTTGGCCACTGTGAAGGGTGATTTTTATGCCCTTGGACATATCCCCAACATAATTGGTGCCATTGATGGGACCCATGTGGCTTTAGTACCCCCAAAAGACGATGAGCAGGTGTACAGAAACAGGAAAAGTTACCATTCGATGAACGTCCAGGTGGTCTGTTTGGCTGACCAGTACATCTCCCATGTGAATGCCATGTTCCCTGGGTCAGTGCATGACGCGTATGTGATGCGAAATAGCAGCATCCCTTATGTGATGGAACAGCTACAGAGACAACGTGTGCGGCTAATTGGTGACTCTGGTTACCCCAACCTGCCTTGGCTATTGACCCCAGTGAGGAATCCCCGGACCAGGGAAGAGGAACGGTACAATGAGGCCCATGGGCGAACTAGGAGGGTCATTGAAAGAACCTTTGGCCTCCTGAAGGCCAGGTTTAGGTGCCTACATATGACAGGGGGATCCCTGATGTACTCACCAAAGAAGGTGTGCTAGATCATCGTGGCCTGCTGTATGCTTCACAATCTGGCATTGCGACGTCAGGTGCCCTTCCTGCAGGAGGATGGTCCAGATGGTGGTGTTGAAGCAGCTGTGGAGCCTGCGGAGAGTGAAGAGGAGGAAGACGAAGAGGACGACCCAGACAACAGGGACAGAGTTATCCTACAGTATTTTCAGTAGCACACAGGTAGGAATCTCCCACGCCATTTACCATTTAGTGAATGCCCCCTGCATCTTTACTTTGTGTATTGCCCCCCAGTTCTTTTAACCTGAAGTTTACTTTTCCCTTCCCTTTTCAGTGCTGTATGACCCACTGCGTGACTTCTGCCTGGTTAGCCCATGGACTAATGCTTATTGACATCGGTATGTTGTCCACACATATATAACAGAACATTATTGATAAGTAATGTGTTATACATTTGTAAATAATACAGGCTGACTCCAGAATGATTTATGTGCAATGAGTGATTTATTTTTAGTGCTATACTTTGGTACATGATATTAAACGGTGAAGGGTGAGGGTGGAGTTATGTCCATGGCAGAGTCCATTTCTCGGTCGCACAGGTGCATTGTTCATATGGCAGTGGAAGGATGGAGCAGGGGCAGTTCAAGGTTGGACAGGGTGACACTGTGGGACAGTGGAATGACATCCGGGGGGATATTAGACTGGCGGGGGTCCTGGCATCCTACTCTGTCTTCCTTTGAGATCTCAGGTTCCTCTTGCGGGGTGGTTGTTCTTCAGCAGGAGGTGGGGTTCTGGTGGCCCGTCGTTCTGTGGGGGCCTCCTGACCACTAGCGCCGGCGGAGGTGGTAGGCTGTTCCTGGCTAGTGACAGGGGCCCTTTGCGGTGCCACATGGTCCCGCAATGTGGTTTCAATGCGGTTTAGGGCCTGGACTATGGTCCCCATTGCGGTAGCGATGGCCCGGAGTTCATTGCTGAACCCCATGTTCCGTTCCTCCCGCTGTGCCTGGATCTCGGTGAACCTGGCCAGTACCGTCGCCATCGTCTCCTGGGAGTGATGATACGCTCCCATGATGGTGGTGAGGGCCTCTTGGAGAGTCGGTTCCCTGGGCCTGTCCTCCCCCCCTGTCGCACAGCAGCCCTCCCAGCTGCCCTGTTTCCCCGGGCCTCTGTCCCCTGGACGGTGTGCCCACTACCACTGCCCCCAGGTCCCTGTTGTTGTTGGGGTGTTGGGTCAGCCTGGGTGCCCTGTAGTGTCGGACACACCGCTGATTGACGCGTCCGCGGGACAGAGGCATGGGCCCGCTGGGTGGGAGCTGTGCTGGTGTTCCCAGGGGGGTTTGGGTCTGCTGTGGCCTGTGTGTGGGGAACCGACTGTCCAGAGGTCCCCGATGGTCCGGGCTGGTCGTCAGGTTCAAGGTCGACAGAGCTGCTGTCCTCGCTGGGGGCCTGTTCTGGGGGTGGGATGGACATCTCTGGACCCTCCGTGGCGGTGTGTTGTCGTTCGGGCCCTGCAGGGGTAAAGGAGTATGGTTATTGTTTCTGTGTGTGCCATGGCGTGCATTTTGGGTGCCCTTGTCCCCCAGTGCTGGCATTCCCTTGTGGGAGGTGTTGTGAGGGTTTGGGGGGGGTGTATGGGTATGTGCAATGGTCATGCTTTGGTGGTGGCTGTCTATGGTTTGTGTTGGCATTTAGGGGTTGGTGTTGTTTGGGGTGGGTTGTGCTGGTGAGACATTGGCAGGGAGGTTATGTGCTGGGGGTGAGATTGGGGGTGAGGGGGGGGTTGGCATGCTGGTGTTTGGGGGGGGGTGAAGTGGTTGAGATTCTACTTACCAGAGTCCATTCCTCCTTGTACTCCAGCGAGGCCATCAGGATGCAGGATGTTTACCACCTCTTGCTCCCATGCTGTGAATTGGGGTGGGGTGGGTGGGGGTCCGCCGCCAGTCTTCTGCACAGCGATGTTGTGCCTGGAGATCATCGAGCGCACCTTCCCCCGTAGGTCGTTCCAGCGCTTTCTTATATCTTCCCGATTTCTGGGATGCTGTCCCACAGCGTTGACCCTGTCTACGATCCTTTGCCATAGTTCAGCCTTCCTTGCTATGGTGGTGTGCTGCACCTGTGTGCCGAAGAGCTGGGGCTCAACCCTCATGATTTCCTCAACCATGACCCGGAGTTCTTGGTCCGAAAACCTTGGGTGTCTTTGGGGTGCCATGGGGTGGTGTGGATGAGGTGTGGGGTGGTGTTTGTGGTGATGTGCGTGGTGATATGTGGTGATGTATGCGTAGATGTGGTGTGGGTGATGAAGTTGTGTTCCTGTGTGTGTTGGGGTTTTCTAATGCTGTGCTCGCTATCGCTATCTCTCGCTCTCGCTCTCGCCTTCGCTCCGATTTCCAACTAGTGGGGGTTTGTGGGTGATGTGGGTGTGTGTTTTATAGTTGATTGGATGTGTGGGAGCGTTGTTTGTATGTGTGTCAGGTGTGCGTATTTCAAATTGTCCAATGTGGCAGTGTTTAGGAGCTGTGTGTGTATTTTGAGCGCGGCGGTGTGTACCGCCAATGGAATACCGCGGTTGAAAGACCGCCGCGTGGATTCGTGGCTTAGAATGGCATGGGCGTGTTTGTGTTGGCGTGACGGTGGAGGTTTGGTCATCTCCAGTTTTCCGCGGCCCGCTGATGTGGCGGCCTTCCTTGGATGTCGGATTTTTGCCGGTTTCACAGTTGGTGGTCAGAATGACCGTGGCGGTCGGCCGCGGCGGTAGTATGGCGGACTTCTGACCGGCGGTAAGGGCCTTTTACCGCCGAGGTCAGAATGACCCCCATAATGATCAGTATGTTTGTTCGAGCAGTGTGCGCAGTTTGCACATAGGAAGAGGGAAAGAACAAACACAGACAAGTAGCAGAACAGCGTGGTAACCAAGCTTCACAAGTTGCCAACCTTTTGCCTGTTGTACAAAATTGGATTCAGGGTCTCGAGTAAGGTAATGAATTCTCAGCCACGAGTTGGTCCAACGCTAAGTTCTAGACAAAAACACAGAACAGTATTGGAGGAACCTCTGATTTACCTTAGGAACATCTTCAATCGCAACAGATTTAAGGCAATGCTGTAAAACAGTTCTGGATCTCATCTTGCTCCTGTGAATGCACCATGATTAGGACTGGCCCAACACTCTCAAGTCTGCTGTTGCGGATATATGGATACAAATGTGTTCAAAATTAAGTGCAAACCCTGAACGCTCAGTAACTGTATTAACTTGTACCTTTTATATTTTTTGTTGATCTATAGTGCTTTTAAAGAAAAAAAGGTCATGTTGTTAATTCACTGCCATTGTGTAGACCCAGGCTATGCTTAGGCCTACATTGCACTTGTGCTTCTGACGTGTTCTCCCTATTTCCTGTATTGGTGCTTGTAAGTGAGGATTTACAAATGACTAATTCAGCTTTAAGAATTGTACATTATATCTATCTGTCCAAGGTCCTCTGATCCCTCTCACCTACTAAGACTCTAGGGGGCATATTTACAAGAAAGTGGCTCATCAGTCCTGATGTGCCACTTTTCTTGCGTCGCCCTATGCCCCCCTAACAAAACAAAAGGATTATCGCCAAAAATTATGATGCTAATATCGCAAAGTCGTAGGCCGGCCCATTGAAAACAATGGCAGCTTCACGCCTACCTCAGGCAGGTGTTAAAAATAACGCTAGAAATGGTGCAGCGAAAGCTTGTAAATTTCTCTGCGCCATTTTTACAGGTCTCCCTGTGGGTGAGCGTCCCCCTTGCATACATTATGCCTGGCGCAGGCATAATGTGGTGCTAGGGGTTACAAAGTGGCACAATGCATGCATTGCGCTACTTTGTAAATATGACATGGGGAAATGGCCTCCTTAACACCACATCAGCGCAAAAAAATGACGCTAGTGTGGCGCAAGGGGATTGTAAGTATGCCCCTAATGCATCTCTTCATTGCTGTCCACCGGACAAGCGTGCATAAAAGGTGGTTAGTATTGTAGTGCTCATTGTCTCAGGAGGCGAAGCGCTGTTGCACTGAGTACTTATTTTTGATATTTTTGTTTTCATAAATGTTTTATACTCAAAGTCGGTGTGAAGAGATTGATTTTCTTTCACAATTGGCTTATGCTTGACTGAGATACTGGAAAGTGTTGTTCCATAAATTGTGCCATTCAAAATAGCCCATTTTGAAACTTGGCATTGAGATTAGACCTGGAGGATACAGTAATTTGTATTCACCATGGTACTGATTAAACTTTATCTGCTATATAATAATTTATTTTTTGTTTAACCATGTTCTTATTGCAAGAAATGAAACGTAAAATACATTTAGAACACTTGCTGTTGGCAATTATGGACTGGGTTATAAAAGGACAGTGAGAAAGCAACTCAGCTGGTACTAACAGCATTTGGTCACTTCATGCTCCTGAGAAAGATAGTCTCCCTTCTCGCTCATCTGGGTTGTGAAGTAGCCTCAGGTGCTCCATGTTAGCTGCCTGGTTTCATTATTTCCAGAACGTCGGTGCTAGAGGTCCATACAGAATATACTTCAAAACAATACCGAAGTAACAAAGGTAAGTAAAGCAGGACCCAGTACTCATAATATTTGCTGTTTGGGTCATCCAAGCCTTTCTGCTCTCAATCCCGATGACAGTAAATGGGTGTGAGCCCAGTTCAGAAGCATTATCGAATAGTCTCATTGGTCAAATAATGCCCCCAAACCTCTTTGAATTTATCATACTGGTCGTTGAGCCTATAGATAACCCACTCATATGATGCCAAACAGACATTTTTTGCTACCAATATCAGGCGTCTGCCTGACTTTCACCGTCTCCATAAGCAGACTTTAGCTTTTGCAAGGGCTGTCGTAAACCACCTGCTTCCTTGGGCCGTAATTTCAGGGTATGCTGAGGTGTCATGTTAGAACGCAGCCAATATATTTAATGGAGTGGTTATCGCTAGAGACCTTGACACACAGGGCCAGATTTACAAGGCCCTAGCGCCACCGGAGTATCACTTTTTGTGATGCTCCGGTGGCGCTGTGCAGTGCGCCACATTTATAAGTTGGCGCTAAGCCACTTTTTGTGGCTTAACACCACCTTGTAAATATGGGCTCCTCAGACTCAGGTTTCTGCATCAGAGGGGTGCGCAATGGGTGTTGCTGTGGACGTTCCACCGCAATTGCCATGGCTTTTGACACTGCCCCAGATTTACAAGAAGGCGCAAATCTGTCGCAGCGCCAAAAACTAACTCCACCCAGGGTGGCATTAGCATGGCACAATGAAGAGGAATACTTTTATTTCTCCTCATTTTTGCTTTTTCCAGAATGCTTCACACATAGAAATAGCAAAAGGCCATGAATGATTGTTTATGTGCAGGAAGGTGCCCCTTCCTGCATATCAACAATTATTCGAAATTGGTCATTTGGTACTTCTATGTGCGCTGCATTGTGCAGCACACATAGAAGTGCCAAAACACCATTGTAGATTGTTTATGTGCAGGAAGAGACTCCTTCCTGCACATAAACAGTCAATCCCCTCAACGCAGACACCCTTCAAGTATGGTTCAAGGGTGCCTGCGTTGGCAGCTAAATTTAACACTGGCACAGGGAGAAACACAGGGGTGTGCCGTATTTTATTAAATACTGTCGCATCCCTGCATTTCTAAAGTGACGCTGTGCTGCAAATTTTGGGGCAGAACCATGCTGCGCCACTCTTTAGTAAATCTGGCCCAATGTCTTCCAGTAGCTTCTTCTAAACACAAAGGGGGTTATTCTAACTTTGGAGGAGGTGTTAATCTGTCCCAAAAGTGACGGAAAAGTGACAGATTTACCACCAGCCGTATTACGAGTCCATTATATCCTATGGAACTCGTCATACGGCTGGTGGTATATCCGTCACTTTACCGTCACTTTTGGGACGGATTAACACTCCTCCAAAGTTAGAATAACCCCCTAAACGTTTCCATAATATATACGCTACATCAGAATCTGGGAAAGGGCGTCTCCAACAATTAATATTTTTATTAAGGCCCGCTAATCCCAGTTTTTGCGAAAATCAGCGCCACCTGTCTAACGATAGCTACATTTTAGCCAGGCTTCACGCACGTTTTCCATACGTCAACTAATCTTTTTGAAAATGATGCTGGATTCAGGATCACCTTTGGGGAGGTGTAGTTGTCCTCGTAAGACTCAGACAACCTCTTCTATCTGTTATCCACTCCGTGAGACAACTAGAAAACAGTTCTGAATAAAATCTTTAGAAACTGTAGCACCATTAGAGTAATTCCAGGAACCCTGTTTCATCGGAATTATCAGGGCCAGCAATGTCTTTAGCATTGGGGAATATATATCAAACTGAATGCTTTGTTACAATTTATTGACTTTACTAATAAATTAACTTTTCTATATTGTTTTATTTCGTTGTATTCATCTGGTGTAAAAGGAGCTGGGGTCCAATAAACTGATTTTTTATTAGTTTTTAAGAGTTATAATTAAGGACGGTCGTGATTCCTCACTACATTCATAAAAAATGCATCACTCCTTTGGGCCCCAAAACTGTCAGACTTTGTGAGCTTGACGGCATCTCTATTCAAATGGAACCAGTGAGGGCTCTCAGAGGACAAATCGGAGAAGAACTAGTTCTCCTTAACAGTAATTGGAATTCACATCCATTCCATGAAATGTTCCTGCGGGAGCAGCACAGGGTCAACTGGTGTAAAAGGTCATCAGAGGCAGAACAGTAACAAGGTGGGGAACGCTGAAGAGGGTCACCTTCCAAGACTGGCGCAAAGCTCTGTATTTAATAACCATGAAGCAAGAAGGATGGATGGTTTATGTGCTTCCAATTCTAACATCACGAGAGTCAGCAGGACTGGATGTCAAATCACCAAATAGCGGAAATGACATCACACATCCTTTTAGCCATCGAAAGATGTCATCACAATATTTAAATCCTGACCCCTTGAGGAAGGCAAGGAGTAGAAACTATGGTCCTGCTCTCTTGATCTCTGAAAATAGGGTTAGCAATGGCAGTGCCAGTAGTGCCAAAGGGCACGCTACAGAGAGCAGCCCCTACGACGACCTGCTGTGGCTCCAATTGCACGGAACTAGCAGGCACAAGAGCTATAAAGTGGTGCACAAATGAAAGAATGAAAGTTTCTGAAGCTACCTTAGACCCTTATCAATAAATAGCGCACACAAAAGCCCTGTATATGCATCATTCTTTCTTCTCAACGCAATCATTTTAAATTTTAGTCTTCTTTACTACGCTGTGCTGCAGCACCTAGGACAGATTCCTGCTAAATTGTAGTCCCACAAATTTATACTGATACTAAGCAACTAAACAAGTTTCTTTCCCCAAGTTTCAATCTGAGTTAGCCTTTTTACATTACAAAAAGGAATTACACGCATTTAAACTCAGATGCAGTAGTGAATGAGCTTAATGTGTACATTTGTACTGCAACAAGTGTCACCCCAAATTGTACCACTGTGCCCACAGTAATGCATTTTCAAATTTCACCACTGGTCTCCTGCCCCCGGCCTTTAGATGCAACAGCAGAAGCACATGTGGAAATGCCCAGGCTCAAACCTTGGCTTCTATCAGTTGATGTAGGGGGAGAACCCAAGGTAAGTGATCCTAAGTTCTGCTTGTATTTAGAGCCTGAAATCGCAATGCCTTAACATTTTTATTATATAATTCACTGTACTGTAGTCAAGAGACAATATGTTAAATCTGTCAGCCTTAGGGTGGTCTTCCCCCAAACTGTTTGCCTGCTTGCCTTCAGTTTTGCTGAATTACTTTTTGTTGGCCTTAGGACTCTGTGTGCTTTAACACTGCTTGCCTGTGCTAACGTGCTTGTGCTCACTCCCTAAAACATGGCGTGATTGGTTTATACCTAATTAGCATACTTAATTTACTAATAAGTCCCTAGTAATGTGTACTTTATGTTCCCATAAGTTAAATGCTACTAGTGGGCTTGCAGCACTGCATGTGCACCCACTTAGGTAGCACTTTAAAACATGGGCCAGGCCTGCCATTGCAGCCTGAATGCATTGTCACACTGCCATGTTGGTTTGGCATTTAAACCCCCTTGTCAGGCCTTGAACTCTCCTTTTGTTACATATACCAGCCCCTAAGGTAGACCCCAGGAAACCCATAGGGCAAAGTGGTGAGTAATTAGAGGGTAGGACATATCCTGGTATTACAAAACTCCAAAATTCGTTTTTCACTACTGTGAGGCTTACCCCTCTCATCGGATAACATTGGAGATTCCTTATTATATTTAATAAGCTATAATTCCTTATTGGGAGGAGGTAGATTTCTCATGTTTAGTAACTATTAAATTGTAATTATAAATCCTATTTAATGGTAAAGTAATTTAGTGTTACAATTTTGAAAATGAAGTTTTTGGAAAGTTGGCATTTTCCTGTGATTAGCCATGTGTGCCTGCAACCTGTCTCCAATACACGTCTGGGCTGGGAGACAGCTGGGCTTTGTGTATTCCGTCTAGGCATCCACACACAAAGGGAGCTTAGGTGTGACTTGATGGGCCATCAACATCCTTGATGGGCCATCCTGGGCAGCATGAGAGGGAGGAGCTGGATGTAGCCTAACACACCTGAATAGGCTGTGCCCTGTACCCACACAGGGGACTGTTTAACCCCCAGTAGTGGCAGGAAGTGCTGATCTCTGTGTACTTCAAAGGCCCTTCTTTTAAATCTATGCACTTCAAAGGCACCACTGGGTTACAGAATTGGATCTCAAACCCTACCAACACAGTACACTTCTGGACCTGTGGATACCTTGCCAGGAAGAAAGACTGATGTGCTATTGAAGGACTGCTGCTTTGGGAAAAGTGCTTTCTTGCTGTGCTGACTTGCTGCTTGCTGCCCTCCTTGGCTGTGTGAGAAGGACTGGACCTACATTACTTGATCCCAACCCCCAGAGTGATTCCAAGGGCCAGCCGCCTGGTCCCCTGTTTTCTGAAGTCTCAGGGGCATAAAAGACGCCAAACTCACTTGCTTCAGCACCCATACCTCCACCACAGTCACATACCTCTGTCAACCGGAAACCCAATTTCTAGCACAATACCATCAATGATTCATCAAAATCTTTAAACTTTCATTAAAGAATAGGCACCAATTGAAAATCCTTGTCTGATCCACTCCAGAAAGTAACACAAGGTTTGTTTTCTGGGAAATACTGCAATTGAATTGATTTCCCAGTATATGTTTAGGAATGACCTCAGAACATTGATTTATTTTTATATTTGTCAGTACTTTTGAGTACTGCTTAGATGTTCCACCATTGCATACTGCTTCCTTAAAGACAAGTCAGCTAAGAAGTTGTAATTATTTCATGTTTCATAGAAGAGCTCAAATCGAGACTGAGAGAGCGATGAATTTCCAACTTCAATCCCTATCTCAGAAGTAGAAACATCCACTTCATACCTATTGCCAGATCATAGTATATCTGATTTCAATCCAGACTCAGAGCTGAGAATGTGTGAGCCATAACCTGGTTCATGCAGATAAGGGAATGTCTATGGGAAGCCGTTCATGTAAAAATTACAGCTCCCCATATTGGACACCTCCTGAAATGCATACTGTGCCGCAAAATGAATATGACACACACCAGAATGAATGTACTATGCGTCAAAATAATTATGATACCTAGCAGAGTGAATCTAAATTGAACCAAAACAAATATGAAACCAGGCAGAATGAATATGCTACTTAGTGATTAATATGAATAACACACACACCAAATTGAATAAGAAACCTACTGAAATATATATAAATCATACTGAAATTAATATGGCCTTCACTAAAAACAATAAAGCAATCACTGAAACACATACAACATTTACCAAAAAGATTGGGGCATTTCTTGAAATTATTAATTTATGCCAAGAGAAATATGATATACATTGAAATTAATATGGCAGATTGAAAATAATATGAAGTGTTGAAATGAATATATTATATTCTGAAAAGAAAACAATGCACATTGAAACTAATACAATGTACATTGAAATAAACATTAAACAAGGTGCAAAGAATTTGAATTGTGTTGAAATTAATAGTACAGAGATGACAATGAATATGAGACACACAGAAATGAATAGGAGATGATTGAAAATTAATATGGCTTGTGTTGAAATTAATGCAACCCCATTGAATTGAAGTTGACATGTCTTCAAATGAGTATGACCACAGCTGAAATTCACATGAGATTTGTTAAAATGAATATGGCCCGCCTTGAAATTAATATGACACATATTCAAACTAATATGATACATATTCAAATTAATATGATATATGTTACAATTGATAAATTGCATCTTAAAATTAATATGACAAGTGTTAATATGAATATGACATCCATTGAAATAAACTTAACATTGATTGAAAAGAATATAAAACATGTTAAAATGAGTATGACCTACATTGAAATTAATATGACCTTCGCTGAAATGAATTTGACATGTTTTAAAATTAATACGATTAACGTTAAAATGATCAGACATTTATCACAATGAATATGACTTGCATTGAAAGTGATATGATATAAACTGACATGATTACAATATATGTTGCAATGGATATGATTAATGTTAAAATTAAGATGTGTTAATATGAATGAAGCATCCATTGAAAGAAATATGACACATGCTAAGATGAATATGACATGCATTGAAACAAATATGAGCTCCACCAAAATGAATTCAACATGTCTTAAACTGAATATGACCAATGCTGAAATTAAAATGAAACTTGTCAAAATGAATATGTTGTGCTTTGAAATTGGTATGATACACAGCAAAATAAATACTGCATATATTGAAATTAATATGACCTATGTTGAAATGATATGACCCGTGTTAAAATTATTATGACAGGTGTTAAGGTGAATATGACATCCAATGAAATGAATGACATTCATAAAAAGGAATATGACACATATAAAGATGAATATGAGCCACTTTGAAATTAATATGACACCTGATGAAATTAATATAGCCCACATCAAAAGTTACGTGACATTCTGTAACATGAATATCACACTTTTTGAAATGAAAATGAAACTGTGAGATAAATGTAACATGCTTTGAAATGAATTAGGCAAATATGGAAATTAACACAAGCCATGTTTAAATGAATATGACTGCTGTTTAAATGAATATGGCTTGCTCTGAACGTAAGTGGATTTGCTTTAAAATTAATATTAAATATTGAAATTAATGTTACATTTTCTCAAAGGGTCTCATTACGAGTTTGGCGGTTTGTGCACTACCATGGCGGCGGTGTGACCGCCATCTGCTTGGCAGTCAGGCCACAGTATTAGGATGCTGGCAGTCCCATAGGGAAAGGCTGATGTAGTCCCGCCAGATGTAGCACCACCAGGCAGCGCAGACCACCGCAGTGGCGAGGCAGGCCAAAAAGGCCGACGGAGCCGGTGTTTCAGATGGAAACATTATGATGTTGCCTACCGCCAGCGTGACCGTGGCAGTCCAACCACCACATCCCAGCAGGTGGAGACGGAAAGCATAAAGGAAGCAACTCACCTGCAGGCAGTGTTACATGACCTGTGCTGCCACGGAGCCCATCACACACACGTCCTGCCACAGGTGCTGCTCATCGATGGACCCACAAAGCACCCACATTGCAGCACAATGGAAGGTCAATGGGATGCACAATAGGTTGTGAAATGAATATCCAAAGCTCACAGTGCAAACAATACCTGCATAATAGTGATGGCGACATCAGGAGCATTCATGGACACATTTCACTTTGCACATGCCCCTAAAACAGCATTTTCATAGGAACTGACCCTTCCTGTATCTCAGGGACAAACAATATTTGAGCCAAGTGATATGCCTAGCTGGCAAATGTGTAAGTGCAAGTCAAGAAAGCACATACAACGGCAACAGCATGGTCCAGACTTCTAGATGATGTAGCTGTAAGGTACACACATCAAAGTGGACACATGGTCAGTCAAATCCAAAGGAAGCTACCACAATTTAACACCCTCTATGTGTGGACAAACAAAACTCTAGCTCCCGCACATGAGACGAAAGTACAATCTATATCAGGAAACAAATCTACACCATACATGCTGAATTTTGGCCAACACAAGATGAAATGCATACCCTAGCATGTATAATACAATGCAATGACACCCCAATTGGATCAACACCTACATATCCATACAGTAAACATCTACCCTTTTCTTGGGTGACAAACTCTTCCCACAAAGTCAGATATTAAAAAACAACAGCAAATGTGGTGGATGTGTCTGTGGGTGTTGTGGTGGTGTCTGGGGGTATGGTGACTGAGGTGTGTGGGGCTGTGAGTTGTGAGCTGTTGTAGGAGGCTGGCCTGGCTTGTAGTGGGTACCTTAGGTACTTACACCTTATACCAGGTCCAGTTATCCCTTATTAGTGAAATGTAGTAGTGTTGTAGCAGCTTAGGCTGATAGAGGTAGCTGTAGCAGAGCAGCTTAGGCTGAACTAGGAGACATGCAAAGCTCCTGCAATACCACTTATAGTTACACAGTACTTATACACAATAAAAGATAATACTAAGTGTTACCAAAAATAAAGGTACTTTATTTTAGTGACACAAGATCAAAATTATCTTAGAGGCAATACTCCTTCTGGAGGTAAGTATTATACACAATATGTACACTAGACACCAAAATCAGGTAAGTAAATAGTCATAGGATAGTGCAAACAATAGAAAATACCATAGAATGCAATAGGAAGAAATAGGCCTTGGGGCAACACAAACCATATACTAAGAAAGTGGAATGTGAATCACAAATTCCCCCTAGGCAAGTATAGTGTGTAGAGTGGCACTGGGAGTGTGAGAAAATCACAAAGGTTGGTAACCACAGAGCCCAGGAAAGTAGGAGTAAAGTACTGCAAGTTTTCTTAGGACACACTAAAAGTCGTGAATAGAGTTATTTCAAGAACCAAGCAAGACTGCAAGCAACAAATGGTGGATTCCTGGACCTGAAGACCTGTAAAGAGAGGAGACCAAGTCAAGAAGTTACAAGGGATTCCAGGAAGGATAGGAGCCCCTGCCAACCTAGAAGATGGTGCTAAAGAGGAGTCTCTGGTTGGAAAAAGACTGCAGAAAAGCACCAAGAGCAAGAGGACCCCTAACAGGGTGACCAAATAGGAGTTCAAAGGGGCTGTAGCCCACTCCTTTTTGGGGTACCTCACTGTAGGCGAAAAGGAGGCATGGTAATAGGACATTCCATCTCCTTCTGAGTTTTTCAGAGAGTCCCATAATCATACCCTTGAGAGTTTTATTAAACCTCTCAACCAGTCCATTAGTTTGTGGATTATAAGGGTGGTGAACTTGTAGGTAACACCACACTCCTTCCACATTGTTTTTAGGTATCAATCAATCAATCAATTTGTAAAGCCTGCTACATACCCGTGAGGGTTTCAAGGCGCTGGGAGGGGAGGTGCTGCTACTGCTGGAAGAGCCAAGTCTTGAGTAGTTTTCTGAAGGAAAGAAGGTCTTGGGTCTGTCGTAGGTCCGGCGGGAGGGTGTTCCAGGTCTTGGCGGCGAGGTACGAGAATGATCTGCTGCTGGAAGATTTGCGTCGGATGCGGGGGACTGAGGCGAGGGCGAGGTTAGCGGAGTGGAGATGCCGGGTGGGGGTGTAGAAGCTGAGTCTGTTGTTCAGGTATGATGGTCCGGTGTTGTGGAGTGCCTTGTGTGCGTGGGTGAGGAGCTTGAAGGTGATCCTCTTGTTGACAGGGAGCCAGTGAAGGTCTCTTAGGTGGGGGGTGATGTGGCAGTGGCGAGGGATGTTGAGGATGAGTCGTGCAGAGGTGTTTTGGATGCGTTGGAGGCATTGGAAGAGTTTGGATGAGATACCGGTGTGGAGGGCGTTGCCATAGTCGAGTCTGCTGCTGACGAGGGCTTGGTTTACTGTTTTTCTTGTTTCTGTTGGGATCCATTTGTAAACTCTGCGAAGCATGCAGAGGGTGTTGTAGCAGGAGGAGGAGATGGCGCTGACCTGCTTTGACATGGAGAGTGAGGAGTCGAGGGTGAAGCCGAGGTTTCGTGCGCTGTCGGTGGGGGACCCAGCGTGGACGGCCACCATGAGTTGTCCCAGGCGGAGGGGGTGCACCCAAGGATGAGGACCTCTGTTTTGTCCGAGTTCAGTTTTAGCCGGCTGTCTCTCATCTAGTATGCGATGGCTTTTAGTCCCTCGTGGAGGTTGGTTTTGGTGGTGTGCGGGTCCTTGGTGAGGGAGAGGATGAGTTGGGTGTAGTCGGCATAGAAGATGATGTTGAGGTTGTGCTGACGGGCCACTTGTGCGAGGGGGGCCATGTAGATATTTAACAGCATCGGGCTGAGGGATGAGCCCTGGGGTACGCCTCAGATGATGTTGAAGGCTTTGGATTGGTACGGGGGGAGGCGGACTCTTTGGGTTCTGCCGCCGAGGAAGGATGTGGTCCATTTAAGGGACTGGTTCTGTCGTAGGTCCGGCGGGAGGGTGTTCCAGGTCTTGGCGGCGAGGTACGAGAATGATCTGCTGCTGGAAGATTTGCGTCGGATGCGGGGGACTGAGGCGAGGGCGAGGTTAGCGGAGTGGAGATGCCAGGTGGGGGTGTAGAAGCTGAGTCTGTTGTTCAGGTATGATGGTCCGGTGTTGTGGAGTGCCTTGTGTGCGTGGGTGAGGAGCTTGAAGGTGATCCTCTTGTTGACAGGGAGCCAGTGAAGGTCTCTTAGGTGGGGGGTGATGTGGCAGTGGCGAGGGATGTTGAGGATGAGTCGTGCAGAGGTGTTTTGGATGCGTTGGAGGCATTGGAAGAGTTTGGATGAGATACCGGTGTGGAGGGCGTTGCCATAGTCGAGTCTGCTGCTGACGAGGGCTTGGTTTACTGTTTTTCTTGTTTCTGTTGGGATCCATTTGTAAACTCTGCGAAGCATGCAGAGGGTGTTGTAGCAGGAGGAGGAGATGGCGCTGACCTGCTTTGACATGGAGAGTGAGGAGTCGAGGGTGAAGCCGAGGTTTCGTGCGCTGTCGGTGGGGGACCCAGCGTGGACGGCCACCATGAGTTGTCCCAGGCGGAGGGGGTGCACCCAAGGATGAGGACCTCTGTTTTGTCCGAGTTCAGTTTTAGCCGGCTGTCTCTCATCTAGTATGCGATGGCTTTTAGTCCCTCGTGGAGGTTGGTTTTGGTGGTGTGCGGGTCCTTGGTGAGGGAGAGGATGAGTTGGGTGTAGTCGGCATAGAAGATGATGTTGAGGTTGTGCTGACGGGCCACTTGTGCGAGGGGGGCCATGTAGATATTTAACAGCATCGGGCTGAGGGATGAGCCCTGGGGTACGCCTCAGATGATGTTGAAGGCTTTGGATTGGTACGGGGGGAGGCGGACTCTTTGGGTTCTGCTGCCGAGGAAGGATGTGGTCCATTTAAGGGACTGGTCCTGGATTCCTGCTGCGTGGAGGCGGGATTTTAGGGTGTGGTGACAGACGGTGTCAAAGGCGGCTGATAGGTCTAGGAGGATGAGGGCTGATGTTTCTCCATTGTCGAGGTGGCTTCTGATGTCGTCTGTGGCAGCGAGGAGGGCAGTTTCGGTGCTGTGGTTGCGTCTGAAGCCGGACTGGGAGGGGTTGAGGATGTTGATGTCTTCGAGGTACTGAGTGAACTGAGTGTTGACCATTTTCTCGATGACCTTCGCCGGGAAAGGGAGCAGAGAGATGGGCCGGAAGTTTTTCAGGTCCTTGGGGTCCGCCTTTGGTTTCTTGAGAAGTGCGTTGATTTCGGCGTGTTTCCAGCTGTCCAGGAATCTTGCAGTTTCGAAGGAGATGTTGATGGCTTTCCGTAGGTGTGGTGCGATGGCCGTGTCTGCTTTGTTGAAGATGTGGTGTGGGGAGGGGTCTGATGGTGATCCGGAGTGGATGGAGTTCATGGTCTTGCGGGTTTCGCCGTCGCTGATGTTGGTCCAGGAGGTCAGTCGGCTGGAGCGGGTGGAGTTCGTGGTGGGATGGGTAGACGCGTCCGGAGTGTGAGGGGAGTTGAAGCTGTCGTGGATGTCCGTGATTTTTTGGTGGAAGGCGGTTGCTAGGGCGTGTCATAGTTCTTGGGAGGGGGTGATGTCGTTGACGGTGGCGTTTGGGTTGGTGAGTTCTTTTACGATGCTGAAAAGTTCTTTGCAGTCGTGGGTGTTGTTTTCTAGACGGGTTTTGAAGGAGGATCTTTTTGCTAGCCTGATGAGTTGGTGGTGTTTGCGTGTGGCATCCTTGAGTGCCGTGTGGTTGTCTGGCGGCATTCGAGTAGCCATATTCGCTTGAGTTTTCAGCAGTGGCGTTTGGAGGCTTGGAGGTCATCGGTGAACCAGGTGGCTTTTTTGTTGATGTGGTTGTTGGATGGTTTTCTCAGTGGAGCAAGGCGTTCGGCGCAGTCGGTGATCCATAGTTTGAGGTTGTGTGCCACAATGTCAGGGTCGGTGGGGTTGACGGGCAGTTTCTGGGCTAGGGCATTGGTTAGTTGAAGTTCGGTGACTTTGCCCCATCAGCGGCGTGGTGGTTGTTCGGTGAGGTGGTGTTCTGTCTGTTTCTTGAAGGTGAAGTGGATGCAGTGTTGGTCGGTCCAGTGGAGTTCGGTGGTATGGTTGAAGGTGACGTGGTTGCTTGTGAAGAAGATGGGGTCAAGGGTGTGACCGGCTGTGTGGGTGGGTGTGTTGACGAGCTGTATGAAGCTGAGGTTGGCAAGGTTTTCGGTCAGGGTGGTGGAGTTGGTGTCATTGTTGTTTTCGAGGTGAAAGTTCAGGTCCCCGAGGAGGATGTAGTCCATAGAGGCGAGTGCTTGGGTGCTGGCCAGGTCGGCGATGGCGTTGCTGAAAGGTGCCCTGAGTCCTGGGGGTCTATAAATGAGTGTTCCTCTGAGCGTGGTGTTGGGGTCGATGCGGACTTGGAAGTGAATGATTTTGGCGGCGCTGAAGGAGTCGTCCAGGGTGGTTTTGACTTTGAGGGTGGCTTTGTGAACGATGGCTATGCCTCCTCCGGTTCTGTTAGTGCGGTCTCGGCGAGCGACTTTGTATCCGTTCGGGATGGCTATGGCGATGTCGGGTGCTGAGGAGTCGTTCCACCAAGTTTCGGTTAGAAAGGCCACGTCCGGGGAGGTGGAGTCGAGCAGGTCCCAGACTTCGATGGCGTGCTTGCGTGCTGAGCGGGTGTTGAGGAGTATGCAACGGAGGTGGTTGGTCTTGATCCTGGGAGGTTTGTGGGCTCTGTTGCAGGTGAAGCAGCAGTTGTAGCAGGAGAAGGGTCCGTGCGTGCTCTTAGGAGAGGCCTGGAAGCAGGTGGTGTCTCGGATGGTGTTGAGTGCGCGGAGGGTTTCGGCGTTATAGCGAAAGCTGACGGGGTGGCTGTTGTCGGGGCCAGGGGTTCTGGTGCTGGGCGTGGTCCAGGTGCGGACGGGCACAGACGGGCTTGCCTTTGAGAGGAGGGAAGGGTGGGGGTGGCAGCTGGGAGGCGGTAGGGCTAGTCGAATGGGAAGGCTGGGGGGGTGGGGCCGCAGGGGACGCAGCGGCGGGAAACGAGGCAAGGAAAAAAGGCAAGGAAAAAGGTAATCTAAAACGGGGTAGGCCGCAGGGGCCGCAGGGGACGCAGCGGCGGGAAACGAGGCAAGGAAAAAAGGCAAGGAAAAAGGCAATCTAAAACAGTGGGGAGGTGGGAGGGGCCGCAGGGGACGCAGCAGCGGGAAACGAGGCAAGGAAAAAAGGCAAGGAAAAAGGCAATCTAAAACAGCGGGGAGGTGGTAGGGGCCGCAGGGGACGCAGCGGCGGGAAACGAGGCAAGGAAAAAAGGCAAGGAAAAAGGCAATCTAAAACGGGGGGAGGCAGGAGTGGCCGCACGGGACCAGCGGTGGGAAACGAGGCAAGGAAAAAAAGCAAGGAAAAAGGCAATCTAAAACGGGGGGGAGGTGGGAGGGGCCGCAGGGGATGCAGTGGTGGGAAACGAGGCAGGGAAAAAAGGCAAGGAAAAAGGCAATCTTAAACGAAGGGGAGGCAGGAGGGGCCACAGGGGACGCAGCGGCGGGAAACGAGGCAAGGAAAAAAGGCAAGGAAAAAGGCAATCTAAAACGGGGGAGGCGGGAGGGGCCGCAGCGGACGCAGCGGTGGGAAACGAGGCAAGGAAAAAAGGCAAGGAAAAAGGCAATCTAAAACGGGGGAGGCGAGAGGGGCCGCAGGGGATGCAGCGGCAGGAAACGAGGCAAGAAAAAATGCAAGGAAAAAGGCAATCTAAAACGTGGGAGGCGGGAGGGGCTGCAGGGAACGTAGCTGCAGGGAAAGGGAGAAAAAGAGGAGTGGAGGTGGCGCGGATGGCGGAGCGGGGAGCGACCTGCCTGCAGAAGCATACAGACATGAAGTTACTACCTCTGCCTGACACCACTTCCTTAAGGAAGCCCACCCTGGAAAAGATTCCCAGGAGGGCCTTTGCCACTACAGGAGCTGTAATAGTCCTTAAAGGGATAACTTCTGCTTACCTTGTGGCATGGTCCACCAACAAAAGGATAAATCTATTGCCAGAAGATGTTGGAGGGTCAAGGGGGCCAACAATATCAAACCCTACCCTTTCAAAGAGCACCCCAACCACTGGCAGTGGGACCCTTTGGGGTGCCACCAGTCTTGCCACTGGCTTGGCATGTGACACAGGAGCGACAAAACTCCTTTGTGTCTTCTGACATATGGGGCCAGTGAAAATGTGGAACAAATCTGTCCTATGTTTTACTCTGGCCTAAATGCCCAGCTAAAGGGATGTCATGAGCCAGAGTTAGGAGGAATACCTTGTCCTGAAGGGGGATGACCATTCTCCTTGTGGCACCAGGTGTAGGGTCCCTTGCTTCAGTATAAAGGAGATTATTCTCCCAAGAAACTCTGTGCGTGTCAGTGACATCACCATTTTGCTGCTTGACAGCTTGCTGTCTGAGGCTCTCCAATGTGGGACAGGTTTGCTGTGCCATACTCAGCTCTTCCCTAGCAGGCCCCCCTGCACTCAAAAGCTCAGCAGTGTCAGCTGTCAGCTCCTCCGGTGTAGGATCTGCACAGGGAGAGGATTCCTCTTCCTCAAAAGGGGAATCTTCTGGAGAGGGAGGAATAGTGGGCAAGGATTTACCCTTTCTATCCCAAGCTTTTGGGAGTGCTTGGTCCATTGTTCCAGGATCCAAGTTTCCCTGTCCTTTTTGCTTTTTGGCCTGAGCTCTTGTCAAAGCCAAAATATGCCCAGGAATGCCAAGCATTGCTGCATGAGCTTCCAACTCCACTTCAGCCCAAGCTGATGTCTCCATATCATTGATTAGTAAGCAATCTACAGGTAATTCAGTGGCTACCACAACTTTCTTCGGACCAGTAACCCCCCCCAGTTGTGATTCACAACAGGCATGGGGTGGCTTACAGTGTTGCTATGGGTGTCCGTCACTTGGTACTGGTGACCAAGTAGGTGCTGCTCAGGGGCAACCTGTTTTCCATCACCATGGTGACACTGGCACCTGTGTCCCTGTAGGCCTCAACCTGAACACCATTAATCAGGGGTAGCTGCTTGTACTTATCCAAATTAAGGGGACAAGCAACTTAAGTGGCTAGGTCAATGCCACCTTAAGAGACTAGGGGGGTTATTACAACTTTGGAGGAGGTGTTAATCCGTCCCAAAAGTGACAGTAAAGTGACGGATATACCACCAGCCATATTACGAGTCCATTATATCCTATGGAGCTCGTAATACGGCTGGTGGTATATCCGTCACATTTGGGACGGATTAACACTTCCTCCAAAGTTGTAATAACCCCCTAAATCAGTCTCAGTGATTTCCCTAATTAGACCAACCCCAACTACATTACCAAAGGTGAGCCCAGTTACACCCTTTGATTGGCTATTAGTAGTGTTTTTCCCACCACCAGTGCTATTACTAGGGGCACTAGTGGTTGCAGTTGGGGTTGTGGTGGTGGGTGGTTTGGTGTTTCATTTTGGACAATGACTGCCTTTGGCTTTATACATATAACACCAAGATTTCTTATCTTTGTGAGAAGATGATTTGGACCCACCACCCACAGAGGATGTTTGTGGGCCTGATGAAGACTCTGATGATTGTTTTATCTTTGTCCCCGCCCTTGTTATGTGACTTAACATCCTTCTTCTTGCTATCCTTGTCACCCCCTTTATGAGGTTTTCTGCTCACCCTTGTTCTGGCCCATTTGTCTGCCTTCTTTCCCAATTCTCGGGGTGAGGTCAGATCTGAGTCCACAAGATACTGATGTAACAAGTCAGAAACACAATTATTCAAAATATGCTCTCTTGGAATCACGTTATACAGGCTTTCATAGTCTGTCACCTTACTGCCATTTAACCAACCTTATAGGCCCTTCACAGAACATTCTACAAAGTCTGTCCAGTCCTGTGATGACTCCTTTCTGGTCTCTCTGAACTTAAGTCTGAACTGATCAGTGGTTAAGCCCAGACCATCCAAGAGTGCATTTTTTCAGAATGTTATAGTTATCTGCATCATCCTATCTGACAATAAGAAGTCTGTCTCTCCCCTTGCCAGAGAAGGATAATCACTGTACATGAGGGACCCTCTGAACTTTACAGGCCCTCTCAAGTGCAGCAAACCACTTGTAGATGTCATCACCATCCTTGTAAGAAGGGATCACTTTGTGCAGATTTCTAGAGTCAAATGAAGGTTCCCTAACATTTGAATTTCTAAAACTGCTGCTGCTACCATGGGGAACTAACCCCAAACCCTGCCTCTTGTTCTCCACAGCCAGGGATTCCCTGTCTGAGGCCAACTGTTGCTGCATTAGCCTCAGTCTGGCCTCCTCTAACCTCAGCTTTCTGAGTTCTCTATCTAGGTACTGGTTCTCAGGGTTAGAATTGTGGGATGCCTCTGAGACAGAGGTAACATGAGAGTGGTGAAGGAAGCCCTACTTGTGTGTGAACCCTTCCCACTGCCAGTTGTACTGACGTCTTGACAGATAGATCTGTAGAAGTGTCAGTTTGCTCTGAGCCTTCCTGGTTGGAATCATCCTCTACCTCGTCCCCTGTCTGACCTGGACCAGTGCTGAGTCCCTGATCATCTTGGAGAAGAAGATTTGAGAAGAACTCCTTACTGGGGTTCTTCCCAATCCCCAATCTTCTTTCAATACAGAGACCCCTCAAACTTTTAAAGTTCATATTTTCATATGTTGTTTTCACAACTCTAGGGGTAGCATGTACAGAAGACATATTGAAAGAAAAAAGTTTAGGAAAAGTGAGTAACAAGTTAGTAGAATAACAGAGCTGACTTTTTAGAGAAAAGAAGAAAACTTTTCAAAACTTTGTAAAAACTTTTTCAAAGTTAAACAGAACTTTTAGAAAGTTAGAAAATTACTTCTAGGTATATATTATATATGCTCTAAGTATTGGAGCAAGCTTTTCTTGTGAAAAGCACAGGTAACAAAGTGGTGAAGCAATTGCAAATACTTATCCCACCACTGCACCACCAATGTTGGAGGCTGGCCTGGTTTGTAGTGGGTACCTTGGGTACTTCCCCCTTATACCAGGTCAGTTATCCCTTATTAGTGAAGTAGTAGTGCTCTACCAGATTAGGCTGATAGAGGTAGCTATAGCAGAGCAGCTTAGGCTGAACTAGGAGACATGCAAAGCTTATGCAATACCACTTATAGTTACACAGTACTTATACACAAGTAAAGACAATACTTAGGGGGTCATTCTGACCCTGGCGGCCGGTGGCCGCCAGGGCCACCGACCACGGGAGCACCGCCAACAGGCTGGCGGTGCTCCCACGAGCATTCTGACCGCGGCGGTTCAGCCGCGATCAGAAGCGGCAAGTCGGCGGGCTCCCGCCGACTTACCGCTGCTCGGGGAATCCTTCATGGCGGCATGAGGATTCTGACAGCCCCTACCGCCATCCTGTTCATGGCGGGAAACCCGCCAAGAACAGGATGGCGGTAGGGGGTGCCGCGGGGCCCCTGGGGGCCCCTGCCGTGCCCATGCCAATGGCATGGGCACGGCAGGGGCCCCCGTAAGAGGGCCCCGCAAAGTATTTCAGTGTCTGCCTTGCAGACACTGAAATACGCGACGGGTGCAACTGCACCCGTCGCACCCCTGCAACTACGCCGGCTCAATTCTGAGCCGGCGTCCTCGTTGCAGGGGCATTTCCTCTGGGCCGGCGGGCGCTCTTTTGGAGAGCGCCCGCCGGCCCAGAGGAAATGTCTGAATGGCCGCCGCGGTCTTTTGACCGCGGTGCGGTCATTTGGCGGCGGTACTATGGCGGACGGCCTCCGCCGTCCGCCATAGTCAGAATCACCCCCTTAGTGTTAACAGAAATAAAGATATTTATTTGGGTGCCCAGTACCAAAAATATTTTAGAGGCAATACTCCTTCTGAAGGTAAGTATTATACACAATATATTCACTAGACACCAAAATAAGGTAAGATTTTAGATATAGGATAGTGCAAACAATAGGAAATGCTATAGAATGCAATGGGAGAAAATAGGTCTAGGGGCAACACAAACCATATACTAAGAAAGTGGAATGCGAATCACGAATTCCCCTCTAGACAAGTGTAGTATGTGCAGAATTGCTGGGGGAGTAAGAATACAGTAAAGGTAAGTAAATTACCCCACCCCAGAGCTCAGAAAAGCAGGAGTAAAGTACTGCATTTTTCCTTAGGACACACTACACCTCGTGAAATGGATTATTGCAGTAACCAACCAAGTCTGCAAACAACAACTGCTGGATTCCTGGACCTGAAGACCTACAAAAGGCTAGGACCAAGTCCAGAAGTCGAAAGAATTTCCAGGAAGGACAGGAGCCCTTGCCAACCCAGAAGAGGGTGCAAAAGAACAGTCCCCGGTTGGATGAAGACTGCAGGAATGCACCCTAGGAAGATGCCAGCAGGTTCCTGCATGATGAAAAGGATGTCCCACGACGTGAAGATGGATGCAGATGTGATTTTGTGTCAAAAGTCACCAACAGGCCTTGGTTACAACAAATATGCATTTTGCATCAAAATGGTGCTGGCTGGACCCAGGAGGGACCTGGGGGCTTCAACTCTGTGTGAGGAGGAAGAGAGGGCACTTTAGAGAGCCCTCAGGATGCCAGGCAGCACCCACAGAAGTCCCAGGACACGGGGGAAAAACGAGGTGCAAAACACAGTTGGTGCAGCACGCCGCCGGAGAACAACTCAGCGAGTTGAGCGTCACAGAATGGAGTGCTGGGGACCTGGGCCAGGTCTGTGCATGAAGGAATTTTGCAAATAGTGCCCAGAGTCCTCAGGAGGTGAAGAAGACGCAGTAAACAGGGGTACTGTTGATCTCAGGGAAGACAAGGTCTTACCTCCTCGAAATTGCATCGGCAGGACCACAGGACAGCCTATTTCGATGGGGTCCACCCTATGTGTCCTTAGGAGCGCACTCATCACTGTGAGAGGAGTCCAAAGGTACCAGTCGTCGTCTTGGAAGGTGCCTGCATGAGCAGGGGAGTGACTCCGTCACACTTAGGGGAGATTTCTTTGGTCCTTCTGGAGCAGGATGAAGACAGGGAGTCCCCAGAGTGTGCACACCGTGGAAACTGTTGCAGTTGCTGGCTGGACCTGAAATTGCAGAAAAAAAGTATCCCTTGTGGATACTTTGTTGCTGTTACAGCGGTTCCTGGAGCAGGCTGCTGTTGATCCAAGGCCAGAGGATGAAGTAGTAGTTGGAAGAGTATTCCTGAAGGAAACTTGCAAGCAGAATCTGAAGAGAACCCACAGGAGAGACACTAAATAGCCCTGAGAGGGGGATTGGCTACCTTATCAGGTAAGGACCTATCAGGAGGGGTCTCTGACGTCACCTGCTGGCACTGGCTACTCAGAGCCCTCCAGTGTGCCCCCACACCGTGCAAAGCAAGATGGCAGAAGTCTGGGAGACACTGGAGGAGCTCTGGGCACCACCCCTGGGGTGGTGATGGACAGGGGAGTGGTCACTCCCGTTTCCTTTGTCCAGTTTTGTGCCAGAGCAGGGGAGAAGGGGTCCCTGAACTCGTGTAGACTGGTTTATGCAAGGAGGGCACCGTCTGTGCCCTTCAAAGCATTTCCAGAGGCTGGGGGAGGCTACCCCTCCCCAGTCTGTAACATCTATTTCCAAAGGGAGAGGGTGTAACACCCTGCTCTCAGAGGAAATGCTTTGTTCTGCCTTCCTGGGACTGAGCTGCTCAGACCCCAGGAGGGCAGAACCCTGTCTGTGAGGTGGCAGCAGCTGTAGCTGTAGTGCAAGCCTCAGATAGCCGGTTGGCAGTACTGTGGGTCCATGCTGGAGCCCCCAGGATGCATGGAATCGGCTCCCCAATACCAGATTTGGAATGGCAGGACAATTCCATGATCTTAGACATGTTACATGGCCTTGTTCGGAGTTACCATTGTGAAGCTACATATAGGTATTGACCTATATGTAGTGAACGAGTGTAATGGCGTCCCCGCACTCACAAAGTCCCAGGAAATGGCCCTGAACTTTGTGGGGGCACCTTTGCTAGTGCAAGGGTGTCCTCACACTTAGTAACTTTGCACCTAACCTTCAGCAAGTGAAGGTTAGACATATAGGTGACTTAAGTGCAGTGAAAATGGCTGTGAAATAGTGTGTGCACTATTTCACGCAGGCTGCAATGGCAGGCCTTTGCAAGGGTTTGTCTGAGTTCCCTATCGTTGGCAAAAGAAATGCTGCAGCCCATATGGATCTCTGGGAACCCCAATGCCCTGGGTACCTAGGTACCATATACTAGGGACTTATAAGGGGGTCCAGTGTGCCAATTGAAATTGGTAAATGAAGTCACTAGCCTACAGTGACAAAGTTAAAAGCAGAGAGAGCATAAGCACTGAGGTTCTGATTGGCAGAGCCTCAGTGGCACAGTCAAGCACTATACAGACACACACATTAGGCCACAAACTATGAGCACTGGGGTCCTGACCAGCAGGATCCCAGTGAGACAGGCAAAAACATACTGACATACAGGCAAAAATGGGATAACATGCCAAGGAAGATGGTACTTTCCTACAGCAGTATTTCATTATCATGTAAAAATGTAAAATACCCCTGTATATGTCCAACCTTTTAAATAACAGCACCCTGCCCATGGGACTGCCGTGGACCTACCTTAGAGGTACCTTACATGTAGTAAAAGGGAAGGTTTGGGCAGGTTGAAATGGCAGTTTAAAACTGCACACACAGACACTGCAGTAGCAGGTCTGAAACATGTTTACAGGGCTCTCATGTGGGTGGCACAATCAGTGCTGCAGGCCCAATGGTAGCATTTGATTTACAGGTCCTGGGCACACATGTTGCACTATACTAGGGACAACTATGCCAATCATGGATAAACCAATCATCAGGTCAATTTAGACAGAGAGCACTTGACTTTAGCACTGGTCAGCAGTGGTAAAGTGCTCAGAGTCCAAAAGCCGGCAAAAACGAAATGTAGCACATAGTCGAAAACACATATTTATTTTAGTTAATTAATTTGTGTTCATATCATATCCTTTCAGAATATGTAATATTAATTTCAATATGTATTGTTAATTTTAAAGCAAATTGACATTGATTCAAGGCAAGCCATATTTAAACAGTGAGCATTTTAATTTACACATGGCTTGTGTTCATTCAATATGTGCTTTATTCATTTCAAAGCATGCTATATTTATCTCATATAGTTTCATATCCATTTCGATAAGTGTCATATTAATTTTAAAATGTCATATTAATTTTGATATGGGTCATATCAATTCATCAGATATCATATTCATTTGAACATGGTTCATATAAATCTTAACATGTGTCATATTGCTTTAAATGAATGGCATATTTGTGTCAGTGGATGTCATATTCATCTTAACACCTGACATTATAATTTTAATATGGGCCATTTCAACATAGGTCAAATTCATTTTAATATATGCAATATTCATTTCGCTGTGTATCATATTGATTTCAAAGCATAACATTCATTTTGACAAGTTTCATTCTAATGTCAGCATGAGTCATATTCAGTTTAAGGCATGTTGAATTAATTTCAAAAGGGCTCATATTAATTTCATGTCATATTCATCTTAGCATGTGTCATATTCCTTTCAATAGATGTCTCATTCATATTAACACATGATATTCATTTTAACATGACTCATACCAATTGCAATACATATTATAATCATATCAATGTGTATCATATTACTTTCAATGCAAACCATATTCATTTTTTTATAAATGTAATGTTCATTGCACATTATATTCCTTTCGGAATAAAACATTTTCATTTCAGTACCTTATATTCATTTCAAGTTGTCATATTCATTCCAATGTGTGTCATATTCCTCTTGGCATATGTCCGTCATTTCAAGAAATGTCTCATTCTTTTTGACAAATATTGTATATGTTTCAGTGATTGCTTTATTATTTACAGTGAGGGCCATATTTATTTCAGTATGAGTGATATATATTTCAGTATATCTCTTATTCAATTCTGAGCGTGATTTATTCATAGTAATCACTAAGCAGCATATTCACTTTGTCTGGTTTCATATTTGTTTTGGTTCAAGTCAGATTCACTCCGCTAGGTATCATATTTATTTTGACACATAGTACATTCATTCTGGTGTATGTCATATTCCTTTTGCAACACGCTACGCATTCCAGGAGGTGTCCTATCTAGGGAGCTGTAATTTTGACATGAACGGTTTCCCATAAATGTCTGACATCAGCCTATAGATCACAGCAGAATGTATCCAATCTTTACCCAGAGGAGGAGAAAAAAAGGAATGTCTGAGATTAGCTCTAGGTCACAATGTCTGGGTTTAAACCAAGCTCAAAGCAGGGACTATACCAACCAAACGATAGGCCCAGAATGTGTTTGAGTTCATCCATGATGACATGAAAAAAAATATCTTCCTTTAAATTGAGACTCAAATTTGGGATCATCTGACATTAGCTCAATTATCAGCTCAGAGATCGGGTATAAGAACAGCAATAACCTAAATTCAAACCTAGGCCCACACTGGAGAATGGTTCAAATGAATTCCTACTGAATATTTAGAATGCCCAAACTTTGAGGTGGCGTCTCACTTCTTCACTGACTCAAGATTGAGAGACTAGGACCAGTGAAAAGGGAATTATTGGGCTCCTACCTAGGTTAGATTAAGAACACCAGTTTGGCTCTCCTGGGATCAGAAGATATCTAAACTCAAAACGTTCTTAAGAATGGTAATATCAGAAATCAACTAAGATCACGAAAACTCTCAAAGTCAAATATTGTTTCAAATGAGGGAATTTCTCAATCCAATGCCTGTTCAGAGCTGCAAATGCATCACTAGTACGTAGTGTCAGAGAATAAGAAATGTCTGAGTGCTTCCCAAGGAAGGATGGTTTCAGTTCCTGTTAGACCTGGCATCCTTGGCGTTGTTTCCCCTATCTTTTTGCCTCTGCTTCCTGTATTTTTGAGTGTGTGCTGGACTTTGTTTTTGCTAGTTTTGGTACTCTGGGCACTTTAACACTGCTGGCCAGTGCTAAGGTGCAAGTTCTCTCTGTGTAAATTGTATTGGTGATTGGCTTTTCGATGATTGGCATATTTGGTTTACTAGAAATCCCCTAGTAAGGTGCACTAGAGATGCCCAGGGCCTGTAAATCAAGTGCTACTAGTGAGCCTGCAGCACTGATTGTGCCACCCACATGAGTAGCCCTGTAGACATGGCTCAGACCTGCCACTGCAGTGTCTGCTTGCGCAGATTTAAACTGCCAATTCGACCTAGCAAGTGTACCCACTTGCCAGACCCATACCTACCCTTTTTGTACATGTAAGGCACCCCTAAGGTAGGCCCTAACTAGCCCCATGGGCAGGGTGCATTGTATTTAAAAGGTAGGATATGTACTCGTGTGTCTTACATGTCCTGATAGTGAAATACTGCCAAATTCATTTTTCACTATTGCAAGGCCTATCTCTCCCCTAGGTTAACATGGGGACTGCCATTAAATATATTTTAAGTGCAGTTTCCCATTGGGAGCAGATAGAGATGTGGAGTTTGGGGTCTCTGAACTCACAATTTAAAAATGCATCTTTTGGTAATGTTGGTTTTTAGATTGTAAGTTTGAAAATTCTACTTTTAGAAAGTGGGCATTTTCTTACTTAACCATTCTGCACCTCTGTCTGCTTGTGGAATCCATGTCTGGCTCAGACTGACAGTTGGGCTGTTTGTGAATTCCCTCTAGACAGTGACACAAAGGGAGCTGGGAGTGTCCTGCATATCCTGGTGAGTCTCCTGGGCTAGAGTGGGGACGGAGGAGCTGACACCTGCACCTGAAAGGACTGTGCCTGTCGTCACACAGTGCAGTCTCCGACTGCCTGGTGAGTGTCCTGGGCCAGACCTGGGCAAGGCAGGATCTTGTCAACAACAGAGACTTTCCTTTGAAGTTTGCCTACTTCAAAAGCAGAAATTGGTATAATTAGTGGACTCAAAACCCCAGACTTTTAGAACAGTTCTGGATCAAGAGAAATCTCTGCCAAGGAGAAGAGCTGAAGAGCTGGAGGAGGAGTACTGCCCCTTTGCTGTGTGTACTTTGCTGGGTCGGCAGGCAGTTGCAGCTTCTGCCTTAGAGAGGACAAAGACTGGACTTTGCTGTGTATCCTGCCTATGAAGCTTCTCCAAGGACATGGATGGACTGAGTTTGCCTCATGTTAAGAAGTTTCAGAGACAGCAAAGACGTCACCTACTGGCCTCTGGGTTCACTTGTTCACTTGCTATGGACCCTAACTCACCAGGTGGTGACTATTCCAGTTTCTGGACCCTTGAGAGTGAAAGCTGGTTAAAAACAAAGTGCACCAATGCCCGACGATGCACGGACTAATGTCGCTGCCTGACCCCACAACGCCACCTGCAACCGAAGGTGTGGTCCCCGCTGGAGTGCGACAACCCTGACTGACATCGGAGGCCTGACGCAGCCAGATTGATGTCCCGTGACTTCATGACTCCCGAGTACCATGTCACCGACGTCCATGATACCCGACTTGACCGACGCCTGCAGACCCATGGCGTGACCCTGTGAGGACACCCCACCACGACTTGACCAGCCGAACATTGATCCCACTGGAGCGTAAGGACCCGATCCTTCGCATCAACACCGCCTCCTCTCTCCTGCTCTGCAGTAAGGACACGACACTTCGCACTGATGTCTCCGCTGCACTGCTCTCCAGCACCGGAACGGACACCGCACCGGATATAGCAGCGCTTCACTTCCCTGACTCAGTGCAATGGCTTGTTTAAGGAAGCAGCTGTGTGTTTCAGAGAAGAGCTTTGGGCTCCGGCACGTTTTTCTTCACAAATTAAGCACTGGTCACATCTACTCGCTTTGTCAATGTTTGTTCGCATGGCCATGCACTGCCGTTGCAGAATATCTGTGGGATTCTGATCCAGTGTTACGACGGGACCCCCAAGGCCACTTGCCCCCTCAGCAGCATTCATTATTCTGTTCTTCGTGGAGCAATTGTATTCAGGCTGCCTCGCGCTGTCAAGATCCCGAAAACGCGCACGTTCAGCGCGTGAGAGGTTTAGCTCTGACCCACTCTGGCAGCAAAAGGCCTGGAAATCACAGCCTTATTAGCTGAGAGCCGAACCTCCGAGGAGACACGCCATCACAAACCGACAGAGCTACCCATGATGATGGACAGCAGCGCGAATGAGGTCTGTGACTGGAGAACCAGAGAGCGCGGGCCCTGGGGTAATACAGCACCTGCCACGTTCACATGTACGCGTCCCGGTAATAGATGGGGAGGGGGCACGAATGAGCGAGAGTGTGTCAGAGAGAGATAGAGAGACAGCCAGAAGCGGCCTACATTTCCCCTGGAAACGCATCAATTTGCCAAAAGCCAGTCAGATCACACAAGGATAAGTGCTGTGAATCAATCATATGTTATGCAAATGTCATAAATAAGGGGTGTCCAGCATTGCGCCAAGAAGGACAGATACATGACAGATATTCAGAAAACCAATTTCTATACCTGCCTGCATACACTGGAGTTTACCCAAACTGGAGTAAGTCGATCTCCTGAAAACCTGGCTTGGACCCGACCTACATGGACCAACGATTGAAAAGTATCCTAACCACCACCACAGAGGTCCGTTGCAGCTATTGATAGATAACAGAGGTTTATTATCATCCAATGGAGCCATGCTCATTTCATCTAGCTCGGAAGACGAAAGGCTGAGTGGAAGAACTTGGTGCAGAAGCCACTGAAAATAAACAGGGCTCATAGACAGATAGCTGCTTGCCCCGTCCCTACTGCTGCGCTCACAGCGCCTGAGTGCAGGCTTGCAGGGGTACCAAAGTGTATGCGAGGGACAGCATCCTTTAACTACCACTAATTGTCCGTTCAGCCCTAAAAACCAACATTTTAGCCCTACATACCCATTTGAAAAAACCTTGGTGTAAAAGGGCCCTGTGAGATGTTTGATGTCTGACTGGAATCTGAATTCAGTTGACAGAAGAAAAATAAGGGATTTTTGTATGCAATAGTTTCTGCATGGATGTATTTCATGGTTCTTATAAAATGACATGAAAATCACAACACGGCCCTACACAACAACTTTAGAGCACTTTGGTATGCATTATTCTAATACATAGAAAGTAACACTTTAAATCACAACTTGTTATTCACATCGTGTTCACAGTTGTCGGTCAAAAGCTTGTATAAGAAGTTAATTTTTCAATCTTTTTCTAAAGACAATGCAAACCAGCTATTCCCTCGGGAATGTAAAAATGTTGACCTCTGACGACGGTCATATCCCTATTTTTGAGAACCTCTGCTGGCAAATGGTCTGTGTGATGGAGTAGTAGAGAATTCCAGATAACAAACGTCATTATCTAGATCAGCTGTTTTTAACCTTTTGTGTTCTCTGTACCCCATTGGATTATTACTGTAATCCGAGTACCACCACCAAGTCATTATTGGAAGCCGGGACCCCTGGCCGAAGCATATTCTCTGATTTGAGACAAAACAGTGCACAAAAATAAATATATACCCAAAAAATGTTCACATATGACAATCTTATTTAGAAAAAGTTTTGAAATTTTCAATATTGCTTCTTTATTTGTATCTACTTTATTAATTGTAATGTATTAATTTCAATGTTTTTTAATTTTGCAAAACGGTTGCATACCACTTATTAAGCTTTGCAGACTCCCCAGGGGTCCTCATGCATGAGTGAAAGGGGCGGTACCCCACCAATCATGGGAGGAGAGGAAGAGAGAGCACCAGAAACACATGATCTTCTTTCTCAAGTCTGTCTCCTTTGACAAAACTCAAACAGAGGACCCCAGACACTGGCCAGGTAGCATGATGTGTTAACTACGGGATTTTAGTTCACCCTATTTTAAGCCACTCCCTTAGCTACATGGGCCACGCCTCTTGGAAAGTATTTCTAGTTATGCTTCTTTGGCTAATAGGTTTTTCTGCAGAAGATTCAAAGGGTTCTAAATAACAGAAAACACACCTTTATAATGTAATTTCATCACCTCATAGCAGCTATAATTTTACCTTTGTAGGTAATATTGCACAAACACTGCTGATAATGGTTTCTCCCCTGAGTCAAAAGTTTGGTAATGTATGCTTAAAATCACATATGTCACCTTTCTGTCCATCAGGCTGCAGCTTTTCTGTCTTCCATTAGCTGAGGGGTGTAAGTAAAAGGTGGTGCCAAGGTTTTTAAGTGCGGACACACCGAGGATGTTGTATGTGAGTAATCCCTTTGCTGCCAGGCCTCTTCCCCCTCAGGTGCCAGGCCTTTTTTTGGCTATTTGGGGCAAGGCACGCTTAGGCCCTCATAACTTTTTGTCCACATAAACTACCCACACCAAATTTGCATCCTTTTTTCCAACATCCTACGGATTCTAGAGGTACCCAGAATTTGTGGGTTGCCCTGAAGGAGGCCAAGAAATTAGCCAAAATACAGTGAACATTTTGTTAAAAAAAAATGGGAAAAAAAGGCTGCAGAAGAAGGCTTGTGTTTTTTTCCTTGAAAATGGCATTAACAAAGGAGTTGCGGTGCTAAACCCACCAGCTTCCCAGCTTTCAGGAACAAGCAGACTTGAATCAGAAAACCCAATCTTTCAATACAATATTGGCATTTTACTGGGACATACCCCATTTTTATGATTTGTTTGTGCTTTCAGCCTCCTTCCAGTCAGTGACAGAAATGGGCGTGAAACTAATGCTGGATCCCAGAAACCTAAACATTTCTGAAAAGTAGACAAAATTCTGAATTCAGCAATGGATAATTTGTGTAGATCCTACAAGGGTTTCCTACAGAAAATAACAACTGAAATAAAAGAATATTGAAATTGAGGTGAAACAAACAGCAATTTTTCTCTACGTTTTACTCTGTAACATTTTCCTGCAATGTCAGATGTTTGAAAGCAATATACCATTACATCTGCTGGACTCTTCTGGTTGCGGGGATATATAGGGCTTGTAGGTTCATCAAGAACCCTAGGTACCCAGACCCAATAAATGAGCTGCACCTTGCAATGGGTTTTCATTGTATACTGGGTATACAACAATTCATTTGCTGAAATATAAAGAGTGAAAAATAGGAATCAAGAAAACCTTTGTATTTGTAAAATGGGCACAAGATAAGGTGTTGAGGAGCAGTGGTTATTTGCACATCTCTGAATTCCTGAGTCCCCATACTAGCATGTGAATTTCAGGGCATTTCTCAAATAGACGTCTTTTTTACCATCTCTCCCTATGTTTGGAAGGAAAAAATTAGAGAAAGACAAGGGAAAATAACACGTGTTTTGCTATTCTATGTTCCCCCAAGTCTCCTGATAAAAATGGTACCTCACTTGTGTGGATAGGCTTAGTGCCCGCGACAGGAAATGCCCCAAAACACAATGTGGACGCATCACATTTTTCCACAGAAAACAGAGGTGTTTTTTGCAAAGTGCCTACCTGTGGATTTTGGCCTTTAGCTCATCCGGCACCAAGGGAAACCTACCAAACCTGTGCATTTTTGAAAACTAGAGACCTAGGGAAGTCCAAGATGGGGTGACTTGTGGGGCTTTCACCAGGTTCTGTTACCCAGAATCCTTTGCAAACCTCTAAATTTGGTTAAAAAATACTTTTTCCTCACCTTTCGGTGACAGAAAGTTCTGGAATCTGAGAGAAGCCACAAATTTCCTTCCTCCCAATGTCCCCCAAAGTATCCCGATAAAAATGATACCTCACTTGTGTGGGTGGGTCAGGTGCCTGCAACAGAAAAAGGCCAAAAACTTGTAGAGATTGAGGAGTTAGCGCAGCAAGTTGCTAAGCACATATTCTTCTTTTATACATCTTTCGGCTGACTCTGCTTTGGGGCCCCACACAAGTGAGGTGTCATTTTACTTGGGAAACTGAGAGGAACGCTGGGGAGTAGGAATTTTGTGCTGGAGCGGTGATCCTACTAAGAAAAGTCAGGCAAATATGCTTTTTAAGCAAAATTTGAGGTTTGCTGAGGATTCTGGGTAAGAAAATGTTGGGGGATCCATGCAAGCCACACCTTCCTGGACTCCTTGGGGTGTCTAGTTTAAAAAAATGTCTGGGTTTGGTAGGTTTCCCTAGATGAAGGCCACACTCAGGACCAAAAATGTAGGTGCTCTCTCCCCCCAAACACAGGTAGTTTTGTGATATATCATTTTGATATGTCCACGTCCGTCTGTGATGTGCCAAGCACTAAAATTGTGAAAAGAAACGCATTTAGGTTATGTGAAAAAGACACCTCACCCACCAACCAAGTTGGAGGAATGCTTCATCATCAGGGTCCCACCTGTGTCACAAGTGTGCTGCGACGCCTGATTACAGCGGAGCAGGTTTTGCCATTTTTACCACACATACTGGTTGGATTTGGCACGAGGGTGAGTGATGGTTCAGTAGATCAAATTTTAGTAACAAGAGATTTCACAAAAGTGGAATGCACTGTTAATAGCTGAAAGGCCAAAAAACTGAGCCAAAGACTCACAGCTCGTGAGCTGTAAAGCCACGGCAAGGCACCAACTGCTTTACAGTCCATTCACACACCTTTCATACATGACATGAACAAGACTATTCACGCCGCCAGCCACGGGCCCAGCACACTACAACACTCGCATCGACTGACAGCGTCACTCAAGGGCCCATCACTTACATACAGCAGTCACACTAGCTGATGGGAGTGTGTGGACAAACGTTTGGCTGGCACTGCCAGCCAAGCGCCACCTCAAGCACACCACCAGCCAAGCGCAACCTCAAGCACACCGCCAGCCAAGTGCCACCCCACGCACACCACCAGCCAAGCACCACCCCAAGCACACCGCCAGCCAAGCGCCACCCCAAGCACACCGCCAGCCAAGCGACACCCCACACACACCACCAGCCAAGCGCCATCCCACGCACACCTCCATCACTTTTTTTTTGTTTACAAACAACAAAGAAACCACTAACTTATCATAAAATAAGTACAAAACTACAAACACAAAAGCTCTAACTAAATACATGACACTAATGCCATCCATGAAACTAAACATATCAAAATATAAAATAGGCAGTTTACGCTCACAGTATTTCCCAAAAACATTTCTTCATGTGGTAACTTCTAAAACAGCCGGCCACACACAGCCCAGGCTTTGAAGGGCAATCTGGGCAGTACATCTGGCTCTCTCTCCAGATACCTCTTCGGGCACATACTCTACAGTTCTTAGTGGGCAAGTCTATTTTGAGAGTGGGCGGAATTTGATCTGGAAAGTGGCGATCTTTCAATCTAGCCACATCCTCCACCACTGCTACTGTAGGAACTGTTGCCTGTTCCACCACAATAAGGCTCTCTATCACTGACTCCTGAAATTTAACAAATTTCATCCTTGACTCAAGTGAACAATCCTTGAACACAATAAAAGCATTAAAAGTTGCCAAATGAAATAAATGTAGAGCCAACTTTTTATACCACACGTAAGAGTTACAAAGAGCAGTGTAAGGTTCCAACCTCTGATCTACTCTATCAACACCACTCATGTACCTATTTTAGTCCAAAATGCACGCAGGTTTGCGCACTTCGGCAAACAGTAAGAGGGGAAGCACTTTCATCATGGATGGTAGATAGCATGTATACATCCCTCCTGTCTGAAAATTTCAGAGCTAGCAGCTCATTATTCCGCAAGGCACTGCACTGTCCCCTCTCTAGTTTTTTACAGACAAGCTCCCTTGGATAGTCTTTCCAGTTAGAATGGATTGTGCCACAAGCAACAGTGTCCACTCTAAACAACTCCTTGAACTACTCCACTCCTTGAACAACTGCTCTCCAGTGTAGAAAGTATCTACGTACAAATGCTGACCTTTGTTAAACAGTTGTCTACCAAGTTCCCAAACAATTTTCTTGCTAACTCCAAAAGTGGGCGGAAAACCAGGAGGGTCAATACTGGAATCCCTACCAGTGTAGACCCAGAAATTATACACGTATCCTGTACTACTTTCTGACAGCATATACAATTTAATTCCATACCGTGCCCTCTTACTAGGAATGTACTGCTTAAAAACTAAACGCCACTTGAAAAGGACCAAAGACTCGTCCACAGTTAACAGCAAAGAGTGCCTGGAACATAGACCTCTGAAAACCGATCTACAAAATGATCAAGGACAGGCCCAATCTTAAAAAGACGGTCACAATCAGGATGATCTTGTGGCAAGGCTAAAGCATTGTCTACAAAATGCAGCATACGAAGAAGAAGCAAATAGCGATTACGTGTCATAGTTGCACTAACTATAGCCGTTGCCAGCAAGAGACTAGTAGACCAATAAGAAACCAGTGACAGCTTCCTTATCAACCCCATTAAAAAAGTAAAACCTGAAAACTTTTTCATCTCTTCCAGATATGTGGGAACCCACTGAGTAGCTCTAGACTGAGGCCTAAGCCTGGCAGCGTTGTCCCTCAAATATTGCTCCGCACACAAATTGGTCTGCTCCACAATCTCTTCCAAAAATACATCGTCCATAAAAAAGTGAAAGAAATTGACAGGCAAAAAGTTTTCCGTATTGACTCTACACCCTGGGAGACCAGTAAATGCAGGTAACTGTGGCTGCTCCATGTTCGGGGCAATTCAGGTGTCAGGTCTTCTAATGGGAAACCCTTCAGCCCCAGGTTGCTGCACTCTTGGCACATCAATATCCTCCTCTAAAAAGGCCTTTCATCTGCACTGAGAGTGGCTTCCTCATCAGAAGAATCCTCTCGAACAGAAAACTGATTGCCAGAATCTCTCACTTCCTCCTTGCCTGACACACAAAACACACACCACACAATCCCTGGGGCCTAGTGGGTTTTGATCCCCCCCCCCCCAAGGGCGAAATCGGCCAAAAACATGTCCGATCTAGCCCCGGGGGGGCGAAACATATAAAAAATTATTGCCTCCTGGGCAGCGACCCTTGCCTAAGGAGTCGCTTCCCAAAAACATAAGGGAAATATAATCCCTGGTGGTCTAGTGGTTTTCATCTGCCCCCAAGGGGGGCCGAAACAGGATTTTAAATTGACCCCCAGGGGAACGACCCTTGCCCAAGGGGTCGCTCACCAAAATAAAAGTAAAGGGGCCCGCCCGCAATCGTGAGCAGGAATCCCTGAAAAACAGGCACAGGGGGAAAGGAAAAACTCTTTCCTTTCCCCCTGTGTCTGTTTTCCACCCCCTACCGCCCCCCCAGGAGAAGGACTCACCTAGCAGACATCCTCTCTCCACTCACACTGGAAGCAAATGGCTTCCAGCGCATCCTCTGCAGCTTCTGATGACGTTGGCGCGCTGTGAGCACGCTGACGTCATCAGATTGCCGAGGGGGGGTCGGGGTGGAAGGGGAACCGGGGAGGAAGGGGAACCGGGGAACTCGACTGGGGCGTGTGGGTGGGAGGCCCACGGGGGAGCGCTAGCGCTCCCCTTGCGGGCCGGGTGCAGGATGAGCTAGTCTCGTCCAGGGCACACGGCAACTGTGTGCCTGGACACCAGCTTGTCCACGGCATGGGAGGGGTTAAAGTTGTGAGGTCATCAAAAATAAAAGAGACCTGTGCAGCAATGCATTAAGGTGAAGGCAAGAGTGCTTAATAATCAAGTTGAGGTGGTGGTGAAAACAAGCTGCCACCATATGAGAGTACGCAACAATGAATGAATAGTAAGACTTATACCATGCACAGCTACTCCAGTTGCGGCTGCTGCCAGGAAGGGATGGGGGGTGCGGGAAGAGGGAGTGGAGGGGGCAGTAAAATCTTTTTTAATAAACTTACCTACTCCTCCGTGATCCGCTGTACCTGCTCCAGCCACCTCTCATCTTCTTCCCTCCCCAACCAATCCCGATGCTTCTCTCATGCTGTTATACAGCATGAAAGAAGTGGAATGATTGGCCTGAGCGGGCAGAAATGCCACTCAGAGAGGGAGTGGGGTACTGTACTTGGTCTCCACCCGGCTGTAAAATACAGCCGGGTGGAGAGTTTCTAAAAGGGCATGTCAGTTTGGCCAGCCTCGGCCAGCTGGCAAACTGACATGCGCACTTAGAAGCGCACCACCACTCCACCTCCACTTGTTGACATGGAGGAGGCTGGCCCCACTCCACCCTACCAAAGCAGAAAAATAAAGGAATAATAAAATACTTTTATTATCCCTTTATTTTTCTGCTTTCAGCAGTGGGGTGACGCTTCTACGCCATCCACACTGGCCGGCCAACTCAGGGATGTCCCAGCGCTAAGGACAAGGAACTAACATACCCAGAAAACAGCATGCCATAAGAAGCTTAAGGAACTGAAATCCTTTGATAAGCAAGCACCGAAGTCTTACACAAGATCCTTTTTCTTAATAGGCGACCGAAGCAGGGCATTGCTCAGGCGAAGTCCCACTATTAGTAAATGAACAATGCTTATGGTGTGGTCTCAATACAGAGAGGCCATATTAGTTGACATTTCACAATTGATCTAATGCAATAGTTCTCGGTAAAAGTTGGGGACGGTACTTCCCTGAAGCCTTACTAATGAGTGAACGCAATATTCCAAGATCTTAGTAATGAGATGTCACAAGACTCCAGATGAGTATTAAGATGGCTGGACAGCACTTGATGTAAAGTCTATCAAATTAATCACTAATTAGTTAACTGTCATTTAAAGGACAGATCTTTCAGTAATCCATTTAACCTTAATTCTAGAGCAAGTGAGGTAATATTTAGTACTGCAAAAAATGCTTCTTGGTGCACAGAGTATTTGAATATTCCGAATTGCCAATTTAACATATGTTTTTAATCCAAATGATTTGGCAAAATGTTGTGAAAAATGCATTATTTTAGAAAATGTTCTCAGAGGGACACATGTCCCATAACTAGCTGGGAATATTTGTGCTTGCAAACTTCTTTCACTTGCACTTTTACAAACTGGGGCCGATATTTACCACACTTTACTTGCAAAGTTCACCATTCAGTAATGTTGCTCGTCAGGGATGCTCTGGACGTAATGAAATTACTTATTGCTTACATTTGGATATGGTGTACAATGTACCTAACCCTGTTCTGTTTGAATCGAAAGTTTGCAAAGATCCAAACGTAATAATCCAAAATGCAAACGTCTTTGGACCACTGTTATTTAAACAGCACCATCCATGAAATGAAAACCTTCTGTCCCCTGGGAACACGGCTAAATGTTTCAGTAAAAGGTCTCTCTTGCCCTTCTTTAACTGCCTAAGCACAAGGTGACTCCCCCCGCTAGCGACTGTGCCACCTAGCGCTTGGCTAGGTGTCAAGTGCCTCCTTAAAAGGGTCTTACAACTAAAAAAGCACAAAGGGCAATTCTTGATTGAAAATTCCAGGAGCTGTAAATCAAAACATCAATACTACCCTGAGAGAGGATAGAAAATGTGTCAGCAGACAAGATAAGGCAGTGGGAAATACAGCTGTACAAAAAGATGAAACATGATGACCAGACAGTATCTATGGTTGGCCATAAATGCAACACAGCGAAAAATAGGGGATTCACAAGCATTGCAATTCAACCTTCTTTCTCTGTCTATCTGTGTGTGTAAATATATATATATATGTATATATCGCCAGTAGGTAGTTATAGTCAGGACCAACTTTTTTGTATGTATATTCATTGCCTACTGGCACCTGACACTTAAGGTGTTATGATAGAGGTATCCTGACACCATAGAACACATGGAGTGGTCTCAGAGGGACCTGCATGGGCAACAAATGCCCAAATATTTTTTTTCCACAAACCTGTGCATCCGGGATTCACCAGGTAGCTCAGCGCGACACCCAGTGTAAATTTGCGAGGAATCCAAAGATCCAAAGCACAATGGAAAAAAAATGCAACCACTCACACACCAAACCACGACCGTTCATGGCCAAAGGCTATGCGCAGCATGGAGTCAGGTGCATGCGAGGGGAATTTGACCCCAGGGGTGGCCAAAACCCTGCAGCACATGGCCAAAGGCCATGTACAACAGTGGTTGTTTTAACATAAGCTAATCCTATATTACTTTAAGTTAACCCTCCCTCAGGCCCAAATCATTTATGTGTGGGTGGCCACTCAGCCCACCCATCGACTAACCACATAAGGTCCTGCATGGGAAGCCCCAGGTCACCCAAGGCCCCAGCCAGCTTCTTCGCATGGTGTGGGAGTAGTATGAGTTCTGTTTCCTTTCCAGTATCAGTGTGGACATGGAAGCAGAACACAAGTCTGCTCCCGGCTGCCAGGAGCATTTTAAAAATGTCCCTTTCCAGGACCGTGCAAGCATAGAATGTACTGTGCACCGGGGGTGGGCTTCCCAGCACACACTAAGTGTGCCGGTCCTGGAGGATGACATCCCTGAGGCCATTAAAGCCTCAGGAAGTAGGGTGCGTGACGTTTGGCCTTGGGGATGGGGCACACATCCCCTTCTTATATGCAATTACTCGGCCCTAGGGAACGTGAGCCCCAGAGCCTTTCTAGGCTTGGTCAGGGGTTTTGCTTGTCCCCTTCCCCTTTTTAAACCATTTTGGGCCCAGGTGTTGTGGTCCCAGGGCCTGATTAGGTTTGGGGAGGGGGCCACAAGCGCAATCCCTTTATTAAAATGGTGGCACCAGGGGGTAGGGTACCTGGGTGTTATTTGGTTCGGGTAGGGTGCCCACGCGCCTCCTTACTCCCAAAAAAAGTACATCATCCCCCCAGGCCTTGGCAAACTATGGGGGTTTTAAAAAACAAGCATGTGAGCCCTTGCTTTTGTTAAAATGTTGACATGAATTCACGAATCCTCTGCCAATTTGTGGCAAAATTAAAACATTTAAAGAAAAAAAGTTCTGGAACCAGGCAGGGTCCCTCTGGGATCCCACGATCAGGCCTAGGGGGCCTATCCTGCCCCCATCTCGTATTTTGTATTTTGTTAAGTCTTAAGATGGCTGCCACCACTTCCTGGTTGAGATGGTGGTAACCAATCAGAACTGTTGGCTTTATGGATCCTCTGCAGTGTGATATATAAAGATTTACTGGACCTTAATTTCTCCAAAACTACCTAACAGCTTTACAACCAAAACACAAAAGCACTCTTTCGTGACTAAGCTCTAGCTTCCTGGCACAATTGGTGTAAAGCAGTTCAGCAGTTTGGGCTGTAGCTATGTCTAAAGTACCTATGGAAAAATGGATGGGTAAAGCCTGTTTTAGGAGCTCCCCTTTTTTTCTGACCCAGTTTGATGGATTATCTGAATACTTTCCATGGGGAAACTAGTTAAAAAGTAGCACTTTTTCAGAGAGTTTAATGGATATATATTTATATTACCTACTGGCAGTCACCAGTAGGTAGTTATAGTTAGGACCTAGTTTCCATAGAAAAAGCATTTTTTGACTTGGCTATATTTTTGGCGCTATTTGATTAATCTTTATGAAATTTTCCACAAAAGTGTGCCCAATTAACTTTTTGTACATGGAAAGTTTTAGGATGATCTGTCAAATGGGGGCCAAGAAAAAGGAGGGGTTAAAAAAAAGTCTATTTCACATTTTAATTCCTATAGGGATTTTGAACATGACGACAGCATGAACCGTTGGACGGACTTACACCAATTTTGGGAGAAAGGTAGCTCCTGGTCCAGAAAGCACACTTTGTGTTATTTGGTGAAATCCATTCAGTAGTTTTCAAGTTATTAAAGAAAATCAACATTTCTATATGTGGGTGGTGCCTAATCACAGATCTCTGGGTTAGGTCTGATTGGCTGTCTACACTTCAGCCAGGATGTCCTGGCAGTCATCTTGGACCAATTTACATGATAGCATCCCTTGAAATGGATTGTAGTGAATGGCAGGTTTTGAGGGTCACAAAAAGGAGAACAAATAAAAGGTGATAACAGATTTTAGTTACAATTTAAACCATTTGTTGCTAAGTGATTTTACCCTGTGAAAAAGCCTTCTGCTGGGATTTCATGAATGATGTTTGAGAGAGAACTTATGATTTACCCATAGTGGTTATGGAAGGTGCTCCAGAAGCTAAAATGAGATCATATTTTCTGTAAATGTACACTATCGTTCACAGCCATATTAGAATGAAGTCTGACATTCTCAGTAAAACATGTACTTCTAACAGGAGAAGCCTGTCTGTTGATTCCCTTGGTTTCTACTGCAATCTCCCAGAGTGTTCTAAAGAAAAACTAGCTCACTAATGGTCTTACTTGTGACAAAAGTGTGGTGCACCTGAAGCCATCTTGATTGAATCAAACTGGTAAAACTTCAAACATTTAATTTAGAAAGGAACAAAATGAGGGAGTTCATTTTGTCATAGAAATTATGGTTAGTGCTGTATAAAGAAAAACTAAGCCACATTTTAAATATCTTGCTCTTCTGTTTCATGAAAGCATTCTGAAATGTAGACAGAACATGCACATTCTGAATTTATGTCACACGTGTGGCACAGCTGACCACCATCTTCATGGAGTGGAAAACTTAAATCATTTTCTACTGAAGACACTGCAGTAAATGAAGAGATTAGTGAGTTTCATAGGAAATGAGTCTCCCAAGATGTCCACCAGAGAAAAAAGTGTCCAAAGTTAGCACAAATATCACTCAAATGCAGCCCAAGTATAGCTCAATGAAAGAAGTGTGGAAAACACATACCTTTTTTTTTTGCAGTTTTATATAGTGCAAACTTGACCCAAAGGTAATGGGGTGCTTTAAATGGACATCAGTTACATCACACAAGATCACATTCCTTTTGGGCTTTAGGGATGGGGAGATTAAGTTATTGCCCAGAATCACAGGATGTCGAGCTGGAGCTGAAATTCAAACCTGATTCCCCAGCTGCCAAGTCTGCAGTATTGGCCATAACACCATATTCTCTCTCTTAAGTGCAACACATCGTCAAGTCATCAACTGGATAAAAAAAATCAATATAGCAAATAAGTTAAAAGTGCTTTGTCGCTATTTAGGAACTCAGAAAATATGTACTGATTTTAGTGTTGTAGAGCACTGACCGTAATTTCTATGGGAATAAGACTTTCTCATTTTTATAATTTTGAAAGGAAATGCTTTAAGTATGATGGCTTTGATTACATCAAGATGATGTCAGGCGTAACACACTTTTGTAATAAATATAGAATGTTAGCAATATAATTGTTCATTAGAAACCTGTGGGGAGGCATATATCAGGGGTCTGACTCAGATAATTGAGGGTAGGGTGGAGGGTACAGAGGCAGCAACTTGACCATGCTGGGCAGACGAGTAGGGCAGTGGTAGCACAAGGGACCATGGAGGCCAGGGGAAAGGGGGCAGGGGCAACAAACCAACCATGCAGAACAGGCAAGAGAAGCTGTGTCAATATAATAGACCATTGAGGGCAGAAAGAAGAGGCAGTGGCAGTTTAACCGTACATGCCAACTGACCCGATTCTGGGAGGAGACTCCTGATGTTTTTAAACTAAAAAAGGCTTTAGTGTTTCTGTCTCCTGCTGAAAATCTACGATTTTTCAATGTAAGTCAATAGGAAAATTAATTCCCCAGGTTTATTTTTCAAAATCACCCTCTTACCAAGTTCAAAATGTAGCATATATGAAACATTGGATCACTGAGGGCAGGTGGGATGGTGTAGGGACATGGGCTCAAATAATAGAGGGCAGGAGGGAGATGGACAGGGGCACCAAACTAACCTTACAGGGCAGGCATCAGAGGCTGCAACAGCACAATACACCACACAAGTAAAAAGACGGCAGTGCAGTACAACAGACCATGAAAAGCAATAGAGCGGGGACAGGGCAATGCACATGGACAACAATGAGCAGAGGAGAAAAAGGCAAGGGAACCAAGCTGACCATAGTGGACAGACAGGTGGGACACTTGCAGCATAATAGACCATGAAGGGCAGGAGGGAGGGGAAGGGGCATGACAACAGAGCAGACAAGGCAGGGGTAAGGGGGAAGGGCTGGACAGCAAGCTGACCATGGAGGGCAGACAGAATGAGCACTGGAAGCACAGCACAACATAGACGGTAACAGTGATACTATAATGGTATATACACCTACAACTGAGGTAAGGTGGGTGGGGGTCAAAGGCAGCAAGCTGACCACACAGGGCAGGTGGGAGAGGCTGTATCAGCACCGAAGACCATGCAGAAGACCATGCATAGCAAGTGGGAGTGATAGTGGCAGCACAATACAGCCAAGGTGGGCAAGAGGGGCAAGAGGAAGGGGCATGCACAATGGACCATGGAGGACAGAAGAGATGGGTAGGGGCTGGACACAAGGAAGAAAGGGCAGGGAAGGAGCTTCACAACAGACCACATGGGGTAAGCAGGGGAGCAGTTGCAGCAAAGAGAGCATGGATGGCAAAAGGGAGTGGTAGCAAAATGGACCATGGAGGTAAGGAGTGAGTGGAGCGTGGCATGGTATGCGGGCAGGCAGAGTGGAGGTGGCAGGGACAGGCAGCAGTCATCTGACCTAGCTAGGCAGATGGGAGGGGTAGGGGAAGCTCAACAGAACACTCAGAGTAGATAGGAGGAGCAGTGGCAGGCCCATGGAACATGGTGAGCTAAAAGGAGGGAGCAGGGGCAAACATACCAACATCGGAGGACAGTGGGAAGGATAGAAGTGGCAGCAAGCTAAACACAAAGGCTTAGCAGGATGGAAATGATGGGGCATAGAATTGGGAAACGGAGGGAAGGAGGAAAGGAGGAGTGGCAGGGACATCAAGCTAAATCGAGGGCAGTGACAGCACATTGGGCCATGCTGGGGCAGGAGTGAGAGGGCTGGCACATGGACTCAGACAACAGAGGGTAGGGAGAGTGGTGGATGGGGGAGAGCAAATTAACTGTTTAGGGCAGGCCAGAACGGCAGTGGCAGAACAACAGACACTCAGGGCTGTAATGAGGGAGTAGGGGCATGGACTTGGACAATGGATGGTAAGGAGGAGTGGGGCAAGAGCAGCAAGCTTGGATGGAGGCAGCACAATGCCAGGAAAGGCCCTGCGTTCAGCCCCCCCAAAGTCCTTTGCAATGGGCATTTTACTTAATGTTATAGTTAGCTTCAGATTTTACAAGCACAAAACCATCAAAATTCTGCTGCTATAGCTAAAGGTATTTCAAGTAATGATAATTCGTGCCCTAAGGTAACTATAGCTTTCACCCTCTCTATGCACTGCTAATTACCCCAGATATTACATCACTCATTACATCTTCTATGACATCATTGATAATATCATTCTAACATTTGAGGTAAAAATTATTGATGAGAAAACCGTGCAGAACCTCCTCCACCCCATTAGATTACCATAGATCGAGCCCCAGAGAAGTGGTGATCCCCAGGGCTTCTAAAAGCCCTTGGGGGGTGCATATGCCCCCCTCCTATTTGTAATCAACACTGCCCTCACAACCTGGCCCACCCAGAGGGGGGCAAAGCATTAATAAATGGGTGAAACCACATTTTCTTTTTTGAAGATCCAGCTGCAGATTTCTCTGTGATTTCTTTAAAAAAAAAATATTTTTAAGGCTTCGGGTGAGTCCCAGGGGGTGACCTCTGGACCAAGGCTAGTGAGTTATGGTATATATACCCTGTCCCCTTTTCCTTTTGAAGCAGAGTCCCAAAATGGCTGCCAACACTTCCTGTTTGAAATTTTAGCAGCCAGTCAGATCTCAGAAGGAGATCTCTCTGGATCTGCGGCCCTAGATGCATACATTTCCTTTCCCTTTAATATATCAAAAGCTACTGAACAGATTTAAACCAATGAGAACAAGAGTGATCTGTGAACCAAAAGCTACTTTTTGCCAAATTTGGTGTAATTTCATCCAGTGGTTTGAGCTGCAGGTGTGTCTCTGGGAATTAACATGGGAAACACACTTTTTTTGCCCCCTTTTTCTCGGCCCTCCCTTGTCAGATCATCTGGACATTTTCCATGCACAACAAGACCTAACTTGATACTCTGTTTGGAAAATTTTGAGATGATTTGTAAAACTATGCTTTTTCTAATTAAACTAGGTCATAATTATAACTACCTATCTGTGTGTTACTGTTTCTGTAGTTATAGTTAGGTTGACCAGACATAGGGATTTTTCTTATTTTTGCCCCTTTATAACTCTACATCAATGTGACAAATGTGCGTCAAACTCTGCAGATCTGCTGCCCATTTCAATTTGAGAGCACTGAGAGTTTCACAGCGTTTGGTCAAGGGGGTGCAAACAAAAAAGGGGGGGCACAAAACAGTCGTCTAATCTGATGTATTTTCCAAAGACTTTTGTATTTTGAATAGAGCAAAAAACGTCAGCTAGATTTAGCAGTATTGCATATTTGGGGGCACAGATCATTATTTGGGTACTGCAGGTAGCTAGCTAGAGAAAGTAAATGTTAAGTTATTGAACTTAGTGATGTTTTGTAGTACAATACTATTAAAAGTAGCAAGGACGGTCACAAAATAAACTAGACAGCATTTGTAAAGTTTTAGATTTACTACATAAACAAGAGAAAGACCAATTTATGGTTGCATGCTAGTGGAATCCTATAAACAAATACATAACAAATGCAATACATCTTAATATACATATGTTTTCTTTGCATGCCCTCTGACTCACAAAATAAAAGTAGCCAAACAAGCCAAACAAAAAACATCTTCCTCATGTACTCTTGTGCAACAAATTGGAAAAGTGACCTAGCAGTGAGCTACACAAAGTACCATATGGAAGACATGATAATTGGCCAATAGGAACAAAAAAAATCTTTTTATTGCAACAGTTTTATGGTGATTTGTCAAATGAATGGAAAGATATTAAAGAGGTAATATCAGAAGAGTTCCTGCCTTTGGGAATACTAACTATAACAACAGAGTGTCAATCAGAGTTAATGTGATTTATTTATTTTTATCTATCTATTTGTTATGTATTATGGATTTGTTTATTGGTGTAAATAATCAATTATCATGTCTTCCATATAGTACTTTGTGCAGCTCACTGCTAGGTCAGATTAAACTTTCCAGACCTATAGCACTTTCTACCTTTTAAATGTAAATTTTGTGGTCAATCATTAATGGGCTGCAAAGGTAAAAGGGGGTCACTACAGTGCACACCACTGCACTCTACACCACTCCATTGTATGACACTTTCCTCTACTTCATATAACTCCACTCTAAAAAGTCTACCACACTTCATGGCACTCTAACATTCTATTCCACTCTATCCCTGTACACTGCACTGTCCAACTCTATACTCCACTCTATGCCTGTACACTCCATTGTACAACACTCTTTTCCACTATACAACACTTTTCTAAACAACACAACACTCCACTCTACTGTGTGAGACCACACTCCAATTTACTACCTTCACTGTGCCGGTACACTGCACTGCATGGCACTCAACTGTACGACACACCAATACACTTTATTGTACTTTACTCCAATTACATTACTCTACTCCACTCGACTCCACTTTACGAGAATTTGCCTCACTGTATGCTAATATACAATCCACTCTACACAGCTCCACGTTTCACACACTGCTGTACTCTATGCCAGTGGTTCTGGGCATCCCTAAGGGCCCACAGGGGTCTGTGACTGCTCAGAAAATGAAATAATATTAACAGATTAGGGCCTCAGCTTTCAGTAATGACTCAGTGGGGTTTCCCCGGATTCCAATAATGATCCAGTGGCGGTCCCAGGGTTCCAGTAATGATAAAGGGGGGATCCATAAAAGTCAAAAGGTTGTGAACCACTGCTTTATGCAACTCCTCTCTACAACACTCTGCTACACTGTATGCCACTCTCTGACACCTTATACCTTTCTATACCTCTTCACGTCACTGTACAACACTGTACTATACTGTATGCCACTGTACAACTCTCTACTCCACTGTATTCTATGATACTCTAGCCCACTATATGACAAAGTATGCAACTCTTCGTATGCCACTGCATCCCACTTTACACCACTCTACTCTGACACAGTACTCCACCCTACTCCACTACTCTACTGTATGCCACTCTACTCAATTCCACTCAATGCTATTGTACTCTATAACACTGTATACCTACCATACTCTACAACACTTTACTGTACTGTACACCACTCTCCAAACATCAACTAGACTGTATGCCACTCTACTCTACTGTAGTCCACATCACCTTCCAATTCTGAATGACACCCTACTACATTCTACTTTACAACATAGTACTCCAATTTATTACACTTTACTCCACTGTATGCTACGCCACTCCACTCTACTGCACTGTACGCTTCTATAGTCTATGACATGCCACTAAACTCAATTACACTTTGCCTCACTCTACACTACCATACTCCAGTGTACTCCACTCTACTATACTTTATCCCACCCTATGCCACTGTATAATACTCCACTCTACTCCACTGTCTGACAATCTACTCCACTGTATGCAGTTCCACTCTACAACACAGTACTGCACTCTATACGACTTTAAGACACTCTACTCTATGCCCATCCACTCTACGTCACTGTACTACACTGTATGACACTCAACAACACGCTACTGAACTTCTCTCTATGATACTCCACTCTGTGGCACAGCACGCAGCACCATGCCGCTAAGATGGTGCTGAAAATACCCCGTCGTTCCTCTGCCTCATCTGCTCTCCATTCTTTGCCTTGGCTACCAGTTCATGAGAGGTTCTTTTTAAGATTTTGCTCCTTACCTTTAGAGCCTACAGAGCTCAAGATCTTGAATATCTTTTTGAACGTCTCTCTCATTACACTCCTTGTTGGACCCTTAGATCTTCATCAGCCTACCTTCTCAAGCCCCCTAAATATAGATTGAAAACTAGGGGTGGAAAATCCTTTGCAGGCTTAGAATCACGGGCATAGAACCGTCTTCCTTTGGCATTGAGACAAGTTCAGTCTGAAGCTTGTTTAAGAAAACTACCTAAGACCTGGATCTTCCATGACCCAGAAGATTTTTGTCAATCTTTAAACTACTAATTTGATTTATTTTCTCATCTGTCATGATTCTTTCTTTTTCATTCATCCCGCCTAGCACCAAGATGCTCCCCCGGGAGTGATAGCTGCGCTTTATAAATACTAATTTAATTCACTCAACAACAACCTCCTCCATTGCACTCTACTCGACGATACTCCATTCTATGATCTCTACTTCACCCTACTCCACCCTAGAACACCCCACTCCACTCTATGAAAGCCTACAACAACTGTACTCTACTGTTTGACACACCATTCAATCAATCAATAAGGAATTTGTAAAGTGCAGTACTCACCCGTGAGGGTCTCTATGCACTGAGGAGGGGAGGGGGAAAAACGGGGAAGAGGCGCTGCTACTGATCGAACAGCCAGGTCTTGAGAAGTTTCTGAGGTCTTTGGTCTGGCGCAGGTGGGTGGGAAGAGTGTTCCACGTTTTGGCAGTGAGGTGCGAGAATGATCTACCGCTGGTTGTAGTTCTGCGGATGAGTGGAACGGTTGCGAGGGCGAGGTCGGCGAAGCGGAGATGCCGGGTCGGGGTGTAGAAGGAGAGTCGTCTGTTGAGGTATTCTGGTCCGGTGTTGTACAGTGCTTTGTGAGCGTGGGTGAGGAGTTTGAAAGTGATTCTCTTGTTGACTGGGAGCCACTGCAGGTTTTTCAGATGGTCTGTGATGTGGCAGGGGATGTCAAGGATGAGGCGTGCAGAGGCGGTCTGGATGCGTTGTAGCTTCTTCTGGAGTTTGGCCATGGTTGATGCGTAGAGGGCATTGCCGTTGTCCAGCTTGCTGCTTTCGAGGACTTGGGTGACTGTTCTTCTGGTTTCAGTGGGTATCCATTTGTAGATCTTTTGGAACATGCGGAGGGTGTTGAAGCAGGAGGAGGAGATGGCGTTGACTTGCTGGGTCATGGATAGTGAGGGGTCCAAGATGAATCCTAGGTTGCGTGCGTGGTCGGGGGGAGTCAGAGTGGTTCCGAGAGTGGCAGGCCACCAGGAGCCATCCCATGCAGAGGGGGTGGAGCCGAAGATGAGGACTTCCGTCTTGTTGGAATTGAGTTTGAGGCAGTTGCTCTTCATCCATTCGGCGATGGCCTTCATTCCTTTGTGGAGCTAGGTCTTGGCAGAGTCCTTGGTGAGGGAGAGGATCAGCTGGGTGTCGTCGCTGCTCCAGTCTATGATACTTGACTCCACTATATGAGACACCATGCAACTACACTACATACCAGTTTACTACTCTGTCTGATACGCTGCTACATTATATGATACTCCACCCAATTCCAAGCTACAATACCCCAGTCTAAGATGATAGACTTTGCAACACTCTCCTCCACTGTAATATACAATACTTCCCATAACAATTCTCCACTTGCTACACTGGACGTTACGATTTGGAAACATTTTTTTAACAATTTAAAAAAAATATTGAAATTCAATGAAAAAAAAGGTTAAAGCTTAGTTTTAGTTATGAAAACGTATTTCTACATTCTAGCATTTCTAAAGTAATAGTTGTACCTTTCATTTACAATGAATCCACCACCTTCAAATTATTAAGTATCATACCTTGTTACGAACTCTTTTCAGTTCACTAACCACACAACACTAACTATAACTGGGAGAGGGACCAGTGTGGTTGAAACATATCGGTATTATTGTTTGTTAAGAAGTAAAGGGACTTTGTAGTTCACAGAGTGCAGTGCAATTTGTTTATTGTAGATTAATCTAGAAAGTAATTGGTCACCTATGCTTGCACCAGCTGTGGAGCAGGCTGCTTACCTTTTGACCACATCAATAATTTTTGTGCAAATATTGCAGTGATAATATCAAAGATGCCATAGAAGTTGTCATCAATGATATAATATGTGGAGTAATATGTTGTACATGTCGAAGGTGCAAGTTTTATATACATACGTATCTATGTCTGCATGTGTGTGGGGGGGTGTTTCCTGGTGGGGTGACTGCCACGGAAAGCCTGGCGGCCTGCAGCCTTGTAATCCGTCCGGCTGAGGTACTCTGCTGGGTTGGAGGTGCTCACAGCCGGCCGCGTCGGTGCAAACGCACCAGCGGACCATGCGGCATTGTGGAGGTTTGGCTTCTGCCAAACCCCACAGCTTCTGATGTCGCAGCCTTTACCAATGGGTCAGCGGCAGTAAGACGGCCATGGTGAGGCTGGCAGTCTGATGACCGCCATCCTCGTAATGAGGGCTAAAGTCTTTTACCATTTACACAGCAAAGTTTTTAAGCATAGGATTAGCACAGTGCCACCCACATTGAGCGGTAAAATGACGAAAGCCTTTTACAATTCCATACACAGTGTAACCGCTTTGGATGGGCAAAATGCCATCCAAGACAACCTGGATTGAATAAAAGCGACCCTGACACATATTTTGCTAACATTATAGCTCTTTGGAGAGGTTTAGCATTGCACACACACAAGGAGTACCCAGTATAAGTGAAAACTCTACCCTTTCAGGCATAGAGTGGCAAATATATTATGCCAAAAAAGAAGCAGAGAACTCTGAGTAATTCCCATGTTTAGGTGGGGAGCAGTCCCTTTATAGAGAACCTAGCTACTAGCAGAGACATAGCAATTAAAGGAAAATATGTTTTTCTAACTGCATCTTCCAGAAAACTGACATTGCATACATTATATATCCACACAAGCTGGCTCTTTTCCTGAGCCGGCATGAGGCCCCAGGGACCCCATCCCTTTGGGCTGTATTTCTATAATGGAGAGGAGGGTGCACGGCCCCCATCCCCAAACCTCAATGAGGTCCAGTGAATCCCATCTCATGGGGCCAGTGTGTTTTTTCTGGGGTGAGGGCATGTGTGGGGTCCCCTCCTCTAAGAGTGGCTCCTGAGACCTGACCCCTCAGAACTTAATTGCAGTATCTAGAGAGGACACAATCCCTTGAGGCACTGCAGTTGTGGGCATGGAACACACGTTTGCTCCCGCCTGGGCCGGAGCATAGAAAAATGCTGTTCCCACACAGATGGGAGCAAAATAATGACACCAGCTCTGACCAGCACACAGTATGGTGTTGGCTGGGAGATGTCTGGGGCGCAAGGGATTTGGGCCCTCCCTATGGCTCCCAACAAGGGACACATTGGGGGTACCCCAGGTGGGCACAGGGGCATCCACTAATAATGCCTGGCCACACGGCACTCCTCCCCGGGCTACTTTCTGCCCTACGGACCTCTGCAGAGCACAGCCATGAACTCTAAAAGGAGCGTGGCCATGCACCCCCCCGCTGGACCGCCAGCCCCCAGGACCAGCTCCTGCTATGTTTTAAGGTTGCCCTCCCTCTGGGCGTGGCTGTTTGAAGGGGGCACGGGGAAGGGAAGGCTGCATACCCCCCTTCTGGGTTGGCTGCATGTGGGGTGGGCAACAGGGCCTGGCCAAGCCTTGGGGCTGACCCCACCCCCTGGCCGAGCACAACTGAATGCCATGCATGAGGCAGGATTGGTTGCCTACGGACAATAGGAAAACCCAGATTGCCTATATGCATGTAGTATTTGAATAGTGGGTACTTAGGCAAAGGCAGCGGAGAACTGTACATGGTCAAAGGAAAGGATAAAGTGAACAAGTGATTTGTGCATTACAATGTAGTGTTCTTTAAAGGGGTGTGTTTTCCACTCTTTCCTGAATTAGTGTAAGGTTGGAGTGGTCTTGATGATCTTGGGATATTCTAAATCCTGAGTGCATAGATTGAAAAGGCCTGTTGTCTTGTGGTTTTTTTTGTTTTTTTTACACCTCTCTCTCTAGTTGGATGGTGTCCTGGCTGGGGGTGTGCTGTCATATACCAGAAATGTTGAGTGTGGCAGCTATATAGGAAGGGCTGCCGGTCATGCTGGCAGATTGTAATGACAAGCTTTGACTCCATGAAGGGAAGTTTATGCCCCTCCATCTGGTTTTGCTTATAAGTGGATGTGGCCCTGTTGATTAAGGAGCTATGATTCCAGATAAAACCATTTCACTACAGATTGATAGTCATCATAGTGATTTGTTTCTCATCTCCCAATCACTCACCTATTTCTCTGCTAAGGCAGGTGTCTGAGTTCTATTGAGCTCCTCTCCAATCTCCAGCACTTGCTAACACTCCAAAGAGAGTTGGGGACAAGAGGACCACAGAGAATCAGCCCGGTGGTAGCTTAAGACCAGCTTATTGGCTGACCTGTCCAACTCTTGAGACCTAAAGTATGATGTTCTTTAGGCCTGCCATACCCCATCCAAAGTGGGCGTAGCTAAGTTGTGACACGTACTTTGTGTGATGCTTGGATTTCTCGGAACACCTTTGAGTTAAGTGATATAACATTTATGGCAATACTACAACTCTGAAAATGGTTCCAGCACCATCGCACCTTGCAAGGTATCCTCCTTCGTAACTTTAACAGTATTAGACTCAGGATATGTAACACTAGTACTATAATGATTATGTTGCTGTTCTTCCCTACTATATAACATTTCATTTACCGCTAATGTTTAACAAGACAATGAGGGCATAGAGTGAAGAACTGGGCAATGAATCTATAAGAGCTTTCAATAAAAAGAGTTAAAAAATAATCTATAAGAGAGTAAGTTTGTTCTGTGTGCGTTTACCAAGAGTTTTGAGCACACACGATCAGAAATAATAACTATCTCAATAATAATTGCAAAGAGAACAGACCTTCAATTCTAAACCCTGAGACGCTTAGTTGCTAAGCAGCTCACACATTCAGAGTGCCTTCCTGAGTAAATATGCTTCATCGAGGTGACATTATTGTGTGCCTTGAACAAATGCTTTTATAAATAAATACCGAAGCACAGCCCATGTGTTCTAATGCTTTTTGCAGCTCAAGTTACGATCCTCCCTAGAGCCCAGCGTGTTCCTCAAGAGGGGCACTTGTTATCCGATGAAGATGTACATGCACGTGCTTATAGGACTACACAAACAAATTCTTGCATCTACATGTAAACTCAATGCAGGACACCCCTGGCCTTCCAGACGAAGGAGTTAAAATGTGTAAAATCGAATTGGACGAAATGCAGGCTCAAGGAATAGACACACAGGGCTTTGTGGTCTCTGTACCCTTGGGGGTCTACGATGCCTTCTCAGGGAATACTTAAAGTGAAAATTAAATAACATTGCTAGATTCGTAATGTAATGTAATGTATTTGTAATGTATATATATGTGTGTATAAATATATATCAATATTAATATGTATGTGTGTATGTGTCCATATATATATGTGTGTATTTATGTATATATATATATATATATATACATATATATATATATATATATACATATATACACACATATATATATATATATTTATATAGATATATATGTATACACACATATGTGAATATATGGATCTATAAATATAAATATATATATATAATATATATACATATCTATCTATATATATATATATATCTTATATTTATTTCCAATCAACTCCAGCAAACGCCAAAGAAAGACGAGGCTGGCAGTCCAGGAATACTGAAGAAATGCTCAATTTATGAAGAACGCGGAGCCCAACCACTTCCGACGCATTTCGACTGAACACTGCCTTTGTCAAGGTTAATATGCCCAATTCCCCACAGAAAATAAATACATAGCTTAAATAGCAGCCACTGGAAAAAATTATGCTGTGCTACATTTGACTCTAAAAAGGCTTGCAGGTGCATTAAAAAAAAGTCAAAAAAAATTCATAATCAACTTTCCATTAACTTGAATATTACTATATCTTCATTTTATTATATATTTAAAAAAACAGAAATGGATGAGTATATTTAAACACCAAGCTCACTCAAATCCCGCAAGGTTCAAAAACGAAGGAAAAATAAAAAACAGTAAAGAAAACAGAATGACAAATCACTGTAAAATACATTCCATTACTCCAAAATAAGTGCTCTTCTGTGAATTTAAAATCGTCACCTAAGCATTAGGGGAAATTCTACTTCAATGAGGAACAAATCCGCTGGTGGAGGAAAATAAGGCTTGCCGATTCATTGTTCTTTTAACATAATCATACCTCCAAAAATTATTGATTCCAAGATTGAACCTTTAATCTAATTCATGATTGATCCTTTGATCCAATTTCCAATGAGGCATATACCATTCACCAGGTCATCCCACTAGGGTGAATAACTAATAATATTTTCAACTAATTATTATGGCCAGTTCCCTATTCATATTCAACATCCTACTTAACAAGACGATACAAAACAAACCAGAAATACAATTTTTCTTCACTTTCATGTTTTTTGTGTCCTTGGTCTGCATCAATGTCCATCTGAGATGGGGTACAGAATGGTCCTGCCCGTATTCCCACTCATCCCATGTGGGACTCCCATTAGCCAACATGGACTTCTAACTCCTCATCTTTATTCAACCCAAAAGGGAATATTGGATGTAAGTTATTAATATAGTTAATTTTCTCAATTGCTTTACTCTGTCACCTCCTCAAATATGTTTGTCCACCCTATCAATTAAAAAAAACCCTAATAAGGAAACATTCTTATCATGTACCTGTTAAAAAGTGCCTGGCCACAGGTTAGGTGAAATCAGAGTTATATGTAGCCCGTTGTTGTTCCAGGATACTCTTCAGTAGGGGAAAAATAGTACTCCCCACGTACAGGAGATGGCACTGGCATTGTAGAACATACACAGAAAAGCCAGAAACACAGGTTAAACTCTCAGTGATTCTACTCTTATACCCTTCAAATGCTCAAAGTTCATTAGTATTGGTAATATGTTTACACGCCTTACAATGGGCACACCTGAAGAAACCATTGTGCCGGGGTAACCACAAATTAGTAGGACATGTCCCTACATGATAACCATGTGTGAGAGAATCCCCCAAGGTCCTCCCTCTTCTATATGTGATTGCAGGTTTTGGTGACAGTTCTGGACTTGGATCTTTTTTCAAAATATCCCAGTGTTGCCACATCAAGTATCTGATCTTGGGTGAGGAAGCATTAAATGTGGTGATTAAACATATACAAGAATATTTCTGTTTTAGATTATCATTGGGGTGAAGCAATTGTTCCCTTGTCAGAGGGCTGTCTTTCTTTTCAGCCAAATTTAATACCTTAGTCATGTGCCCCTCTTCTGGAATCAAAGTCTCAATTGTGAGGACTGTTTCCCGAGCTCCTCCTCTGTACTACAAACTCGATTAATCCGTAGCATCTCCCCATAGGGGATGCTATTTATTATTATACATCAAGGAAATTAATTCCCCTATTACTCATTGTGGTAATAAACCTGAGGCTGAAAGGGTTGTTCAATTTCTGCACAAAAGACTCAGCTATCTCCAAGGAGCCATTCCTAAGTAAGAATAAATCATCAATGTACCTAGTCCAAATTAATACATGTTCCATGTATTCCTGATTGTCCTTCGCCCAGGCCACCTGCTCCTCAAACCATCCTAGCACAAGATTTGCAAAGCTGGGGGCAAAGCAGGTGCCCATCGCCGTCCTGACCTCCTAGTGATAGGGTACCCCATCATGGATACAAATATTTTCCCTGAGACAGATTTGTATCATATATAAATTTACTCAATTATGTTCCAGAAAGGCCAGTGACCTTGTTCGTAAAAAATGCTCACAGGTATGTTACCCAAACTCATGATCAATACAGGTATAGGGAGAGACTATGTCCATCATTTTAATCAAAATGTTTTATCCCAGTCTTTATTATATATCTTGGTTAGGAAATCTCCACTGTCCCTACAGTATGAAGGTAGGGCCTCCACTAACACGGATAAGAAAAAATCAATGTAGTTAGCTGGGGCCTCCAGGAAACCTTCAGTGGAAGAGACAATAGGATGCCTTGTGACTAGTGGCGTCCCTATGTACCTTTGGTAATACATAAAAGGCCGGTACCCTAGGATGATCTTTTCTAAGGAAGCCATACTCATCATCACCAAGAACACCCCAATCCCTCCAATCCATTAAACAGTGTTTACCGCAGCTTTGTATACATCAAAAGTGATGACTTCATAACATTCCACCTGGTTCAGGTGTCTCATTACTTCCTGCTCACACATAGTTACGTCCATGACAACCACATTGCCCCCCTTGTCAAAGGGCTTGATGACTATTGTGGGATCTGATTGCAAAGTGTGAAGGGCTTTGTGAGAAGGTAGCCTCTTTCTAGCCTTGTTACCCCCACTGTTGGCCTGTTTGTGAGTGTATGTCAGGGTGTTTGTCACTGTTTTCACTGTCTCACTGGGATCCTGATAGCCAGGCCTCAGTGCTCATAGTGAAAACACCATGTTTTCAGTATGGTTGTTATGTGTCACTGGGATCCTGCTAGTCAGGACCCCAGTGCTCATAGGTTTGTGGCCTATATGTATGTGTCACTGGGACCCTGTCACACAGGGCCCCAGTGCTCATAGGTGTGCATGTATATGTTCCCTGTGTGGTGCCTAACTGTCTCACTGAGGCTCTGCTAACCAGAACCTCAGTGGTTATGCTCTCTCATTACTTTCAAATTGTCACTAACAGGCTAGTGACCATTTTTACCAATTTACATTGGCTTACTGGAATACCCTTATAATTCCCTAGTATATGGTACTGAGGTACCCAGGGTATTGGGGTTCCAGGAGATCCCTATGGGCTGCAGCATTTCTTTTGCCACCCATAGGGAGCTCTGACAATTCTTACACAGGCCTGCCACTGCAGCCTGAGTGAAATAACGTCCACGTTATTTCACAGCCATTTTACACTGCACTTAAGTAACTTATAAGTCACCTATATGTCTAACCTTTACCTGGTAAAGGTTAGGTGCACAGTTACTTAGTGTGAGGGCACCCTGGCACTAGCCAAGGTGCCCCCACATTGTTCAGAGCCAATTCCCTGAACTTTGTGAGTGCGGGGACACCATTACATGCGTGCACTACATATAGGTCACTACCTATATGTAGCTTCACCATGGTAACTCCGAATATGGCCATGTAACATGTCTATGATCATGGAATTGCCCACTCTATGCCATCCTGGCATTGTTGGTACAATTCCATGATCCCAGTGGTCTGTAGCACAGACCCTGGTACTGCCAGACTGCCCTTCCTGGGGTTTCACTGCAGCTGCTGCTGCTGCCAACCCCTCAGACAGGCAGCTGCCCTCCTGGGGTCCAGCCAGGCCTGGCCCAGGATGGCAGAACAAAGAACTTCCTCTGAGAGAGGGTGTGACACCCTCTCCCTTTGGAAAATGGTGTGAAGGCAGGGGAGGAGTAGCCTCCCCCAGCCTCTGGAAATGCTTTGTTGGGCACAGATGTGCCCAATTCTGCATAAGCCAGTCTACACCGGTTCAGGGACCCCTTAGCCCCTGCTCTGGCGCGAAACTGGACAAAGGAAAGGGGAGTGACCACTCCCCTGACCTGCACCTCCCCTGGGAGGTGTCCAGAGCTCCTCCAGTGTGCTCCAGACCTCTGCCATCTTGGAAACAGAGGTGCTGCTGGCACACTGGACTGCTCTGAGTGGCCAGTGCCACCAGGTGACGTCAGAGACTCCTGCTGATAGGCTCCTTCAGGTGTTAGTAGCCTTTCCTCTCTCCTAGGTAGCCAAACCCTCTTTTCTGGCTATTTAGGGTCTCTGTCTCTGGGGAAACTTTAGATAACGAATGCATGAGCTCAGCCGAGTTCCTCTGCATCTCCCTCTTCACCTTCTGATAAGGAATCGACCGCTGACCGCGCTGGAAGCCTGCAAACCTGCAACATAGTAGCAAAGACGACTACTGCAACTCTGTAACGCTGATCCTGCCGCCTTCTCGACTGTTTTCCTGCTTGTGCATGCTGTGGGGGTAGTCTGCCTCCTCTCTGCACCAGAAGCTCCGAAGAAATCTCCCGTGGGTCGACGGAATCTTCCCCCTGCAACCGCAGGCACCAAAAAGCTGCATTTCCGGTCCCTTGGGTCTCCTCTCAGCACGACGAGCGAGGTCCCTCGAATCCAGCGACACCGTCCAAGTGACCCCCACAGTCCAGTGACTCTTCAGCCCAAGTTTGGTGGAGGTAAGTCCTTGCCTCACCTCGCTGGGCTGCATTGCTGGGAACCGCGACTTTGCAAGCTACTCCGGCCCCTGTGCACTTCCGGCAGAAATCCTTCGTGCACAGCCAAGCCTGGGTCCACGGCACTCTAACCTGCATTGCACGACTTTCTAAGTTGGTCTCCGGCGACGTGGGACTCCTTTGTGCAACTTCGGCGAGCACCGTTTCACGCATCCTCGTAGTGCCTGTTTCTGGCACTTCTCCGGGTGCTACCTGCTTCAGTGAGGGCTCTTTGTCTTGCTCGACGTCCCCTCTCTCTGCAGGTCCAATTTGCGACCTCCTGGTCCCTCCTGGGCCCCAGCAGTGTCCAAAAACGCCAAACGCACGATTTGCGTGTAGCAAGGTTTGTTGGCGTCCATCCGGCGGGAAAACACTTCTGCACAACTCTACAAGGCGTGGGGGATCCATCCTCCAAAGGGGAAGTCTCTAGCCCTTGTCGTTCCTGCAGTATTCACAGTTCTTCAGCCTAGTAAGAGCTTCTTTGCACCAACCGCTGGCATTTCTTGGGCATCTGCCCATCTCCGAGTTGCTTGTGACTTTTGGACTTGGTCCCCTTGTTCCACAGGTACCCTCAGTCAGGAATCCATCGTTGTTGCATTGCTGATTTGTGTTTTCCTTGCATTTTCCCTCTAACACGACTATTTTGTCCTTAGGGGAACTTTGGTGCACTTTGCACTCACTTTTCAGGGTCTTGGGGAGGGTTATTTTTCTAACTCTCACTATTTTCTAATAGTCCCAGCGACCCTCTACAAGGTCACATAGGTTTGGGGTCCATTCGTCGTTCGCATTCCACTTTTGGAGTATATGGTTTGTGTTGCCCCTATCCCTATGTTTCCCCATTGCATCCTATTGTAACTATACATTGTTTGCACTGTTTTCTAAGACTATACTGCATATTTTTGCTATTGTGTATATATATCTTGTGTATATTTCCTATCCTCTCACTGAGGGTACACTCTAAGATACTTTGGCATATTGTCATAAAAATAAAGTACCTTTATTTTTAGTATAACTGTGTATTGTGTTTTCTTATGATATTGTGCATATGACACTAAGTGGTACTGTAGTAGCTTCACACGTCTCCTAGTTCAGCCTGAGCTGCTCTGCTAAGCTACCATTATCTATCAGCCTAAGCTGCTAGACACCCTATACACTAATAAGGGATAACTGGGCCTGGTGCAAGGTGCAAGTACCCCTTGGTACTCACTACAAGCCAGTCCAGCCTCCTACATTGGTTGTGCAGTGGTGGGATAAGTGCTTGAGAGTACTTACCACTCTTGTCATTGTACTTTTCATAAGAGAAAAATATACAAAACAAGGTCAGTGTATATACACATAGCCAAAGAGTTTTGCATTTTCCTCTTTTCACTCTTTTCTAAGTGCTGAAAAGTACTTCTAAAACTTTCAAAAAGTTCTTAAAAGTTTAAAAAGTTTTTTTTCTGTCTTTCCAAAAAATTCTGAAAACTTTTTTCTCTTTTTCTATCACTTTAACTCTCTCTAAAAAAAATGTCTGGCACAGGAAAAAATGTTGAACTGTCCAAACTTGCATATGATCACCTTAGCTGGAAAGGAGCAAGGAGTCTCTGCATAGAGAGAGGTTTGAGTGTAGGGAAGAATCCTTCCTTAGAACTGTTAATTAATATGCTTAGAGTACAGGATAAGGCCATAAGTGCCCAATCTGTAGAAAAAGTAGCTAATGGTTCTCAATCTGATCCAGGGACTCCCCCAGGAAAAGGTTCAGGAAAGAAACTTCTCAGCCTGCCCATTACTAGACAGTCTAGCATAGTTGGTACAGAGGTTGAATCACACCATACTGATGATGTGCTCTCACATTATGCTGGTAGCCAAGCTGTTAGGGTGCCCTCTGTAAGGGACAGGTCTCCTTCTGTTCATTCCCATCATACCTCTGTATCTAGAAATGTCCCTCCCACCCACCCTGATGACAGATTGTTAGAAAGGGAGCTCAATAGATTGAGAGTGGAACAAACCAGACTGAAGCTCAAGAAGCAACAGCTGGATTTGGATAGACAGTCTTTAGAAATAGAGAGGGAAAGACAGAAGTTGGGTTTAGAAACCCATGGTGGCAGCAGCAGTATTCCCCATAGTCATCCTGCAAAAGAGCATGATTCCAGGAATCTGCACAAGATAGTTCCCCCTTATAAGGAGGGGGATGACATTAACAAGTGGTTTGCTGCACTTGAGAGGGCCTGTGCTGTACAGGATGTCCCTCAAAAGCAGTGGGCTGCTATCCTATGGCTATCATTTAGTGGAAAAGGTAGGGATAGGCTCCTTACAGTGAAAGAAAATGATGCCAATAATTTCCAAGTTCTTAAGAATGCACTCCTGGATGGTTATGGCTTAACCACTGAACAGTACAGGATAAAGTTCAGAGAGACCAAAAAGGAGTCTTCACAAGACTGGGTTGATTTCATTGACCATTCAGTGAAGGCCTTGGAGGGGTGGTTACATGGCAGTAAAGTTACTGATTATGAAAGCCTGTATAACACAATCCTGAGAGAGCATATACTTAATAATTGTGTGTCTGATTTGTTGCACCAGTACCTGGTAGACTCTGATCTGACCTCTCCCCAAGAATTGGGAAAGAAGGCAGACAAATGGGTCAGAACAAGGGTGAACAGAAAAGTTCATACAGGGGGTGACAAAGATGGCAATAAGAAGAAAGATGGTGAAAAATCTCAAGATAAGCATGGGGATAAGGGTAAAACCAAAGATCCCACTTCAAATCTTAAACACTCTTCAGAGGGTGGGGATAAAACAAATTCTTCCTCTTCTTCCCAACCTGCACACATTAAAAAGCCTTGGTGCTTTGTGTGTAAAAATAGAGGCCATAGGCCAGGGGATAAGTCCTGTCCAGGTAAACCCCCTGAGCCTACCACCACTAATACATCAAGCTCTAGTGCCCCTAGCAGTAGTGGTACTAGTGGTGGGACTGCTGGCAACAGTCAAGCAAAGGGTGTAGTTGGGTTCACTTATGGGTCCATAGTGGAAACTGATGTCATCAGTCCCAAGACAGTTTCTGTCACACCTAGTGGCATTGGCCTTGCCACACTGGCTGCTTGTCCCCTTACAATGGATAAGTACAGGCAGACAGTTTCAATAAATGGTGTTGAGGCCTTGGCCTACAGGGACACAGGTGCCAGTTTCACTTTGGTGACTGAAAACCTAGTGCACCCTGATCAACACATCATTGGACAACAGTATAAGATTATTGATGTCCATAACTCCACTAAGTTTCTTCCCTTAGCTATAATTCAGTTTAGTTGGGGTGGAGTTACTGGCCCTAAGCAGCTGGTGGTATCACCTAGCTTACCTGTAGACTGTCTCTTAGGTAATGACCTAGAGGCCTCAGGATGGGCTGATGTAGAGTTTTATGCCCATGCAGCCATGCTGGGCATCCCTGAGGAATTGTTCCCTCTCATTTCAAGTGAAATGAAAAAGCAAAGGAGAGAAGGCCTGAAAACTCAGGATCCCTCTCCATCAACAGGTAAAAAGGGTATCACAGTATCCCCTAACCACCCTACCATTCAGGATACCATTCCTGTGGTGGGAGAAACCTCTCCTGGGGTGGCACCTGTTCCAAGGGAATCATCAGCTGGCAAAGCTGGACTCCCTGAGGTGGAAGTACCTCTCTGTGGGATAACTAACATTGGTGAGAAAAAAAGCACCATTTTAGTTAACATGGAGCATCCCTCCAACCCTCCCAGAGAAACTTTAGTGCAGAAACTCTGCACTGCCTCACAACACTTAGGACAGCATCCCTGCCCTAGTGTGGAGCTGATTGGACAGCATCCCTGCCCTGCTCCAACCCAAGAGAAACAGCATCCCTGTTCTCTCTTCCAGCCAAATGGACAAAGTTTTTGCCCAGCTATGGCTTTACTGAGACAGCATCCCTGTCTGGCATTTCCATCATTACAAATAGGTTCAGTGGATAATTCCCACTGCTCTAAACTAAAACTTACTGATAGAAACTCTGAAAATACATCTTCACATTGTTGGTTAGCTAAAAAACTTCAAACAGGGTGGTTTACATCCCCACAGGGAAGTCACCATATAGTGGATGATAAAGGGAGTAACCAGTCTATTGCAGAGCTACTCTCTACTTATCACCACTTAGACAATAAAGTCTCAACTGGCCAAGGTTAGCCTTATTGTCCTTCGTTTGGGGGGGGGGTTGTGTGAGAAGGTAGCCTCTTTCTAGCCTTGTTACCCCCACTGTTGGCCTGTTTGTGAGTGTATGTCAGGGTGTTTGTCACTGTTTTCACTGTCTCACTGGGATCCTGATAGCCAGGCCTCAGTGCTCATAGTGAAAACACCATGTTTTCAGTATGGTTGTTATGTGTCACTGGGATCCTGCTAGTCAGGACCCCAGTGCTCATAGGTTTGTGGCCTATATGTATGTGTCACTGGGACCCTGTCACACAGGGCCCCAGTGCTCATAGGTGTGCATGTATATGTTCCCTGTGTGGTGCCTAACTGTCTCACTGAGGCTCTGCTAACCAGAACCTCAGTGGTTATGCTCTCTCATTACTTTCAAATTGTCACTAACAGGCTAGTGACCATTTTTACCAATTTACATTGGCTTACTGGAATACCCTTATAATTCCCTAGTATATGGTACTGAGGTACCCAGGGTATTGGGGTTCCAGGAGATCCCTATGGGCTGCAGCATTTCTTTTGCCACCCATAGGGAGCTCTGACAATTCTTACACAGGCCTGCCACTGCAGCCTGAGTGAAATAACGTCCACGTTATTTCACAGCCATTTTACACTGCACTTAAGTAACTTATAAGTCACCTATATGTCTAACCTTTACCTGGTAAAGGTTAGGTGCACAGTTACTTAGTGTGAGGGCACCCTGGCACTAGCCAAGGTGCCCCCACATTGTTCAGAGCCAATTCCCTGAACTTTGTGAGTGCGGGGACACCATTACACGCGTGCACTACATATAGGTCACTACCTATATGTAGCTTCACCATGGTAACTCCGAATATGGCCATGTAACATGTCTATGATCATGGAATTGCCCACTCTATGCCATCCTGGCATTGTTGGTACAATTCCATGATCCCAGTGGTCTGTAGCACAGACCCTGGTACTGCCAGACTGCCCTTCCTGGGGTTTCACTGCAGCTGCTGCTGCTGCCAACCCCTCAGACAGGCAGCTGCCCTCCTGGGGTCCAGCCAGGCCTGGCCCAGGATGGCAGAACAAAGAACTTCCTCTGAGAGAGGGTGTGACACCCTCTCCCTTTGGAAAATGGTGTGAAGGCAGGGGAGGAGTAGCCTCCCCCAGCCTCTGGAAATGCTTTGTTGGGCACAGATGTGCCCAATTCTGCATAAGCCAGTCTACACCGGTTCAGGGACCCCTTAGCCCCTGCTCTGGCGCGAAACTGGACAAAGGAAAGGGGAGTGACCACTCCCCTGACCTGCACCTCCCCTGGGAGGTGTCCAGAGCTCCTCCAGTGTGCTCCAGACCTCTGCCATCTTGGAAACAGAGGTGCTGCTGGCACACTGGACTGCTCTGAGTGGCCAGTGCCACCAGGTGAAGTCAGAGACTCCTGCTGATAGGCTCCTTCAGGTGTTAGTAGCCTTTCCTCTCTCCTAGGTAGCCAAACCCTCTTTTCTGGCTATTTAGGGTCTCTGTCTCTGGGGAAACTTTAGATAACGAATGCATGAGCTCAGCCGAGTTCCTCTGCATCTCCCTCTTCACCTTCTGATAAGGAATCGACCGCTGACCGCGCTGGAAGCCTGCAAACCTGCAACATAGTAGCAAAGACGACTACTGCAACTCTGTAACGCTGATCCTGCCGCCTTCTCGACTGTTTTCCTGCTTGTGCATGCTGTGGGGGTAGTCTGCCTCCTCTCTGCACCAGAAGCTCCGAAGAAATCTCCCGTGGGTCGACGGAATCTTCCCCCTGCAACCGCAGGCACCAAAAAGCTGCATTTCCGGTCCCTTGGGTCTCCTCTCAGCACGACGAGCGAGGTCCCTCGAATCCAGCGACACCGTCCAAGTGACCCCCACAGTCCAGTGACTCTTCAGCCCAAGTTTGGTGGAGGTAAGTCCTTGCCTCACCTCGCTGGGCTGCATTGCTGGGAACCGCGACTTTGCAAGCTACTCCGGCCCCTGTGCACTTCCGGCGGAAATCCTTCGTGCACAGCCAAGCCTGGGTCCACGGCACTCTAACCTGCATTGCACGACTTTCTAAGTTGGTCTCCGGCGACGTGGGACTCCTTTGTGCAACTTCGGCGAGCACCGTTTCACGCATCCTCGTAGTGCCTGTTTCTGGCACTTCTCCGGGTGCTACCTGCTTCAGTGAGGGCTCTTTGTCTTGCTCGACGTCCCCTCTCTCTGCAGGTCCAATTTGCGACCTCCTGGTCCCTCCTGGCCCCCAGCAGCGTCCAAAAACGCCAAACGCACGATTTGCGTGTAGCAAGGTTTGTTGGCGTCCATCCGGCGGGAAAACACTTCTGCACAACTCTCCAAGGCGTGGGGGATCCATCCTCCAAAGGGGAAGTCTCTAGCCCTTGTCGTTCCTGCAGTATTCACAGTTCTTCAGCCTAGTAAGAGCTTCTTTGCACCAACCGCTGGCATTTCTTGGGCATCTGCCCATCTCCGAGTTGCTTGTGACTTTTGGACTTGGTCCCCTTGTTCCACAGGTACCCTCAGTCAGGAATCCATCGTTGTTGCATTGCTGATTTGTGTTTTCCTTGCATTTTCCCTCTAACACGACTATTTTGTCCTTAGGGGAACTTTGGTGCACTTTGCACTCACTTTTCAGGGTCTTGGGGAGGGTTATTTTTCTAACTCTCACTATTTTCTAATAGTCCCAGCGACCCTCTACAAGGTCACATAGGTTTGGGGTCCATTCGTGGTTCGCATTCCACTTTTGGAGTATATGGTTTGTGTTGCCCCTATCCCTATGTTTCCCCATTGCATCCTATTGTAACTATACATTGTTTGCACTGTTTTCTAAGACTATACTGCATATTTTTGCTATTGTGTATATATATCTTGTGTATATTTCCTATCCTCTCACTGAGGGTACACTCTAAGATACTTTGGCATATTGTCATAAAAATAAAGTACCTTTATTTTTAGTATCACTGTGTATTGTGTTTTCTTATGATATTGTGCATATGACACTAAGTGGTACTGTAGTAGCTTCACACGTCTCCTAGTTCAGCCTGAGCTGCTCTGCTAAGCTACCATTATCTATCAGCCTAAGCTGCTAGACACCCTATACACTAATAAGGGATAACTGGGCCTGGTGCAAGGTGCAAGTACCCCTTGGTACTCACTACAAGCCAGTCCAGCCTCCTACAGGCTTCCCTTTGGGTGGCCGATAAATTATCCCAACTACAATGGATTTGCTCCTTAGTGACACCAACTTTTTGATCAGGATATCACGAAAGACATCAGTACAATATTCTCATGTGGGAAGGAAGGTATCAATTGAGATTTAGGTTTGAACCCACTACTACTACTACTAGATGTATTTGTACCCACTGTAAGTGTATATATATCTAACATACATACACACACATAAAAGCAAAATGGAAAATGTTTAATTTCTCAAAATTCTTTGTAAAAGAAGGAGCAATAAAGACTATGATATGTTACAGTGTAGAATATAATTTTATCTTTTTTAAATAAAACCAAATTTGGAAGAGCCCCAAACTTCCTATTAAAATTAAAATTATATTCTTTTTTTCTTGTTTGTGAATTAAACCAAATATTTCTCAATGTGTGTATTTGATCTGTACTTTTGTACATTGCTTTGAGGCTCAAATGGTAGAATTTGCTTAGGTCAGGGTCCTCTGCTTCCAATAGTGTTTTATGGTGAGTCCACAGATGTCAAAAAGTTAAGAAACGCTGCAATAGGTCATCTGAATGAAACTTTATTATCTGTGTAGATTAACCTATGCCCACTATCAGATTCACACTCCATGAGCCTTCTGTGAAGTCATCATTTTAGCATAAATGATTCTGAGTGAAAAGACATCTGTTAGCACGTCTGGCCTTATTTGCCTTTTTATCTTTCATTTATAAGGAGACCCGTTAGATGTTCAATGGACCTTTTGACTGCACTTGGAGTAATTCCCACCATCTGACCCAATTTCAATACCAATCAATAACAATATCAATCAATAGAATCAATAATCTTGGGAGTCAGTAATTTCCACGTACCATGAACCCTTTGGCCATGAATAATCACACCTTTATATAAAAGTTAGAATGTTTATTTCCCTATATTAACAATGCTAATGTCATGTAACTTAATCTCAAAATCAAATAATAAACATACAGAAACAACACCGGTCGACCAAATCTTCTTAAGAATTTCAATTTAGTCAAAGTATGGATGGTTAAGCATTCTAGAATTGCAGTACAACTCAATAGCAAGAATAACTGCTCAATAGAAATAGCATACATTTAGATTCAGCAAAGAAATGACATCAACTGTTGTTAATAATTAGCAAACATCTTCTGTGAGTCTCCTAGCTAACCTTCTGTTTAAAATAGCATATTTGGCCTTCATACAAAAAAATTTAGTCAGCACACATTTGGAAAAACATCTAGCTAAAGCTCTATCAAATTAGTGCTTGGTACCTAGGGACAAAAGACAAATTACATCAAGAACAACATTTCATTATATCTTTCCTCAGTATGGATCAGCAAGCTGCGACTGTCTTCATCAATTGGACATCTGTTCGGTCAGCATCAGCATCCGAATTTAGAATTTAGCAATAAAGTTCAAGATAGAATTCTCTAAGTAAAGAATCAAGGCGAGAACACCTCATCTGTGAAGAAGGAAAACGGGAAAATGTCTCAATGAATGGGGATAATCAGAATGGCTCTTTTCAACAAAAGATTTAGGAAAAAGTGAGATCTCTTATCTCTGTGCAGTCGGGCTAAATTAAAGTTCTCTAGGACTCTTCCCACATTGCTATTTTTGTATCTCTTGTCCTGCAGTCAGTTCTTCCATAGTTAGCTCCTGGGAACATCACTTTCACACAAACTAAACTCTACAATGTACCGATAGCTAATACAGCATATTCCAACAAGCAGTTGTAATGGGAAAGAAAGTCATTTACTAGCATTTGGTCAACACAGTGGAATAATACAAATGTTCATTTCTCTACGCAACCATTTTATATGAATTATTTAAGCAGTGCAACTTAACATGAGGCTGCGCAAGTAGGCCCAAGACCTCGCTAACTTAAGGCCTACGATTTATAAAGCAATTACATAATAAGTAGTCATTAATATAACATATTACTACATTACTCTAAACATGCGCACAACATTTCATATTTATAAGCAATTAATAAGGACACTTCGTGATTACTGTCGGCCACTCAAGTAGGCACATTTATAAAGTTGTGTATAATTTTTCTATATTAATTAATTTTCTATGCAGGTTCAACACTCAGAAATACATGAATTCAGCGTTAAGACATTCATCCACCACCAATACCTTGATATGCATACTGCAATGCATGTATTCTGGCCAAATCTTTCTGAATTTGTATTGGTAAAGTGCTAGCTATGTCGAGACAGTATGTGTTCAAACTGAATGAAAGATCGAGAGGCCATTAACATGCTTTGGGAGGATACAGGACTGAAGTGGTAAGCTCATGTACATGTGCAGTCAGATTGAAGATTGTGGCTGTGATCTCTCAAGATTTCTACCTTTTCACTTAGAAATAAGTTTGAAGAAAGAAAATGTGAAACAGAAACCATCAAGGCATGGCTCCAGGCAGGGTTGGCATGCCAAATGGGAGCCATCAATAAATATGGTTGTTGAGTTCAAAAAGCTGTTAGTAGGACCACAGGAGCAAGACTCATGGCACGATTGGATACAGCATGTTGTCCTGGTAAAGATTCACACATTTGGATGTTGTCACTTATTTCTAGGCCAGTGGGATAAAATTTAAAGTCAAATTAGATGGGGGATTTGCTCCATCAGTTTTACTTCATGGATAGCTTTTTCAGGAAGAGGAAATCTCAGAGCGAGGTCAGGTGATGCGGCTATATTACGAGGTCACGCTTTAGCCAAATGGATGGTCTGTTTTCCCATTGGTCCTCTGGAACCTGCAAATGTAAAGATGCACTCCAATAAAATTTGTACAATATCCTGCGAAAGGATGTTTAGAAGATAGATTGTACAAATGAGGTAGCTCTGTCCAGAACTGGTCAGCAACCTTATCAAATCAAATCAAATCATTAACACTTATAAAGCGCGCTACTCACCCCTGCGGGTGAGTAGGCGCTAGGGGAAAGAGGGGGTTACTGCTGCTCGAAAAGCCAGGTTTTTAGGAGTCTCCGGAAAGCGGAGTGGTCCTGGGTGGTCCTGAGGCTGGTGGGGAGGGAGTTCCAGGTCTTGGCCGCCAGGAAGGAGAAAGATCTCCCACCCGCCGTGGAGCGGCAGATGCGAGGGACGGAAGCGAGTGCGAGGCCAGAGGAACGGAGGAGGCGGGTGGGGACGTAGAAGCTGAGGCGTCGGTTGAGGTATTCCGGTCCTTTGTTGTGGAGGGCTTTGTGTGCGTGGGTGAGAAGTCGAAAGGTGATCCTTTTGCTGACTGGGAGCCAATGCAGGTGTCTCAGGTGTGCGGAGATGTGGCTGTTGCGGGGTATGTCGAGGATGAGGCGGGCCGAGGCGTTTTGAATGCGTTGCAGGCGATTTTGGAGTTTGGCTGTGGTCCCAGCGAAGAGGGTGTTGCCGTAGTCCAGGCGGCTCGTGACGAGGGCGTGGGTCACGGTTTTTCTAGTGTCGGCGGGGATCCAGCGGAAGATCTTGCGGAGCATGCGGAGGGTGAGGAAGCAGGCGGAGGACACGACGTTGACTTGCTTGGTCATGGTGAGAAGAGGGTCCAAGATGAAGCCGAGGTTGCGGGCGTGGTCTGTGGGGGACGGTGCGGTGCCGAGGGCCGTGGGCCACCAGGAGTCGTCCCAGGCGGACGGGGTGTTGCCGAGGATGAGGACTTCCGTTTTTTCAGAGTTCAACTTTAGGCGGCTGAGCCTCATCCAATCTGCGACGTCCTTCATACCCTCTTGTAGGTTGGTCTTGGCGCTGGTGGGGTCCTTGGTGAGGGAGAGTATAAGTTGGGTGTCGTCGGCGTAGGAGGTGATGATGATGTCGTGCTTGCGTACGATGTTGGCGAGGGGGCTCATATAGACATTGAAGAGTGTCGGGCTGAGTGATGAGCCTTGAGGTACGCCGCAGATGATCTCAGTGGGTACTGAGTGAAACGGAGGGAGGTAAACTCTTTGGGAACGGTTTGAGAGGAAGGAGACAATCCAGTCCAGGGCCTGGCCTTGGATCCCGGTGGAGCGGAGGCGGGTGATTAGGGTGCAGTGACAGACGGTGTCGAAGGCAGCCGAGAGGTCGAGGAGAATGAGGGCGACTGTTTCACCGTTGTCCATCAGGGTTCTGATGTCGTCTGTGACTGAGATGAGGGCGGTTTCCGTGCTGTGGTTGGTTCGGAATCCGGTTTGTGAAGGGTCGAGCAGGTTGTGGTTTTCCAGGAAGGTGGTCAGCTGTTTGTTGACGGTCTTCTCTATTACCTTGGCTGGGAAAGGCAGGAGAGAGATGGGCCGGAAGTTTTTCAGGTCGCTCGGGTCAGCCGTAGGTTTCTTTAGTAGGGCGTTGACTTCGGCGTGTTTCCTTATGTAGTCCTAAACCCTCTTGTTACCTTCTACTGATTTATGATCTTCAGAAGTTAGTTCCCCTAGGACTAAGGTTGCCAACCCAAGCATCCTTAATGAAACAGCATTGTGGAACATTTCCGGGCATTGAGTCCCACAATAGCTCTTGGAATCAGACCCATGAGGGCTAAAGTTCAAGCAAAGATCCTAACAGCTATTCCAGCATCCTCCTGCAGGCGGGTATGGACCCTTCTAACACAGCAGGCTTGGAAGCCTTTAACGCCCTTCTTCCTGACTGGTCCAGTGGGCCAGGCATGGAGTTTTACATGAACAGATAATTGTGACGCCATATTTAAACCTGCATGGACAACAAAACAGAACAACAACTTTAGAAACCAAGGAGAAAACAATAGATGCAAGTGGCTAGATTTGTCGGTGAATAGAGAAAATACAAATATTGACCTGACCTGTGAAATAAATAGCTGCTGGTGGATCCCAACCCACCCATTCCCTTTTTTTTCCACCTCCTCTTTTTTCTTTTATGCTATGCTGTTGTATGCTTCTTACGCATAGAATTCTCCCAGAATGCTTTGCAAAATACAATTCAACATGGCTGTGGACCACCTCTGGAGTATGAGCTCTCTTTTTAGCAGAGCAGCTCCAAGTCTTCCTGGCAGCTAGAAATTGTTATTTGGTCCAAAGCTTAGTCCCAAATCTAAGAGAAATAGAAACACATTTCTGCTCTAGCTATGTTATACTACGTCGTCTCATCACTTACTCAATGACATGGAGCTCCTAATTGCACCCCAATGACTAAAACATACTATCTCCACCAGGCCATTTCTTATGTGAAGGGCACTGTTGAAAGACCAGGACTCAAGGAAAAAGTTGTACCCTCTTCTAAAAAGGTATATTTATGAGCTTTTACCACCCGAGGTACGGGTCATAAGAAATGGAAAATGGGATGCTGAAATTTGTACCCTGGAATAAGGTGAAACTGTGAGGCACCAGCCTCAAGCCTTCTCAAAGAACAGGATAACCATCAGGCATATTCCTAAAAAAGGAATTTCATATAGTGCTAGATTTAATGCGCCCTTAAAGAAGACACCAAACACCATGCAGCCCACAAGCGGGTGTAGGCAAAGAACCCTTTATGCAAAGGAAACAACAAAGTCAACGAATCAAAGAGCTAGGCAGGAGTTACTACTTATGTATTCGCCTGTCTGACATTTCCACTGGAATAGGTACATAGGGTAAAGGGATCAGAGCAAAATAACTGGGTAGGTTTACGTTAATTCTAACATAGCATGTTGGAAGTGATTCAAAAGGCTTACATTATTTTCAAGCAGAGTATCAGTAGGCCTCTCTCACAGTAAAGCAGGCATACAGCATGTTAATAGCTCACCACGAGCCATCAGTCTCCCCTCTGCCTGGGGAGGGCACACTTGCCATCTTCCACTGTGGGTGGGTGCACACTTTGGCTATGCCTTCAGTTCAAAGGAGCCTAACACTCTACTAGAGGAGAAAAAAAACAAGATGAGACATCTCCTGCAATGTCGAGGTGACAATGCCTCATGGGGACTTTCAGGCTGACACCAATGGCGCTGGTGCTGGGCTTTTCACAGCAGGACGCTCATGTTCATCCTCATGATCTTTGACCTCTGTCTCCCATTGCAGACGGGGATCTTAGAAGATCAAACTAGCCAACAGAGGCATTTGTTTGGCAGGGCTACCGTCAAGCTGTGAGATTCCATATAGTGAAACAGAGAACAGAAACAGGAGCGTTTGTGCTCTAAGGAAAGGTCTACTCATTTCTAACATGCCTATCAAGAAACAAAAACAGAGTGGCTACAGATGAACCTTACACAAGGATGTCAAACTATTAATGCTCACTAGTTGAATTGGTCATGAACCATTATATACCCCAACCAACAAGAGTTGTCTATGCATTAAAACCTACACAAGTGAAGTGCTTATAATCGCACTATAAATGTGCAACCACTCGCTATCCCTGAGTGTTGATAAGTGCCAGTCTTCTCCCATTATAACTATTGTACCTTTGCTGAGATGTGCTGGCACTTTCCCATTCAAAATAAAGAAGTGCATGTACTCAGTACCTGACCCTACTTCTCCATTTAAAGCGCTGCAAGTTTGTTTAAAAATACGTGTTGTGGCCTCTTCCTATCTTATGCATTCTCCCCGCTGCATTAATGTTCCCTGCTGCTCAGCCAGTGAGTGAGGTCATTGTATGGTTGGAATGTTGACAGTGTTTGTGCTTGGATGAGTGAACAGTTGGAGTGAGACGGGCTGAGCGGCAGGATGCTGCTCCTGGTGGGGCTTTATCTGTAACCTACAACTAAGTTAATAGTCCTACTTCTTTTATAACCTATGAGCATCCCTCATTGATTACAACACTGGCGATGATTTAAGGAATAACCAATGCGTGAAAAAAGAAAGAAACTGAACCTACAGAAAATCTAAGGAGGAACCAGATCTTCTAAGAGAAGAGAGATTGAAAATCTAGGAGAAAAATATGAAGCTAAAGAAACTGAAAATTGAAGTGAAGAACACCCTTGGAGCCCCACCAGTTTCTTTTCTACCAAACAGTCTGTACTCAACAGAAGTTAGAGGGCGTGTGATCTGTTTAACTTCAAGGCAAGCTGTTAGATCTACTAGGTGCACAGCAAACAGGAAGTATAGTGGCACAGGGGTTAAGAAGGTGGTCTGTACAGCAGTGCAAGGAGCCAGACCTATTTTACCTGCATGTATGGACTGGGTGTATTGGGGAAATGGTCTACTGAACTGCGTGTGTACAGAGTTAAAAATGTGTGCACTGAACATATGGCGACCTAGTGGAAAGTCAGTTGGAGGAACAACTGGTGGCAGCATTTAGGGGCATATTTATACTCCGTTTGTGCCGGAATTGCGTCATTTTTTTTGACGCAATTCCGACGCAAAACTAACTCCATATTTATACTTTGGCGTTAGACGCGTCTAGCGCCAAAGTCCATGGAGTTAGCGTCATTTTTTAGCGTGGACACCTACTTTGCGTTAATTATATGCAAGGTAGGCGTTCCCGTCTAATAAAATCGACTCCGAGGCATGTGCGTCGGATTTATACTCCCGGGCAAAATTCACGCCCGGGAGTGGGCGGGTCAAAAAAAATGACGTACGACCGCTTTTGCGCCGTTTTTTAGCGCCTGCAAAAGGCAGGCGTTAAGGGACCTGTGGGCTCTGAAGGAGCCCAGAGGTGCCCTCCCATGCCCCCAGGGACACCCCCTGTCACCCTTGCCCACCCCAGGAGGACACCCAAGGCTGGGGGGACCCATCCCAGGGACATTAAGGTAAGTTCAGGTAAGTGTTTTTTTAAATTTATTTTTGTGGCATAGGGGGGCCTGATTTGTGCCCCCCTACATGCCACTATGCCCAATGACCATGCCCAGGGGACAGAAGTCCCCTGGGCTTGGCCATTGGGCAAGGGGGCATGACTCCTGTCTTTGCTAAGACAGGAGTCATTTCTATGGGGGTTGGGAGTGAAACAAAATGGCGCAAATCGGGTTGAGGCGAAAAAATTGCCTCAACCTGACTTGCCCCATTTCTTGACGCCCAAGCCCCATATCCCCCTACGCCGGCGCTGCCTGGTGTACGTCGTTTTTTTTTAACGCACACCAGACGGCGCCGGCGGCTAACGCCGGCTAACGTCATTCGATAAATACGGCGCCCGCATGGCGCTTCAGAATGGCGTTAGCCGGCGCAAATTTTTTTGACGCAAAACTGCGTTAGCGCAGTTTTGCGTCAAAAAGTACAAATATGGGCCTTAAACACTATCTGAAGAGTGATCAGTGAACCTGTGCAGCAGCCACTTGGAGTGTTGTGCATAACGGCACACATTGTGAGTAACAGTTACAGTCTACCTGTTGACTGGGCTGCTGAGTTTCCCTGCCTCCTATACTACAAGAAATATCATTGGTATCTGATCTTTTTCAAGGAAACTTTCTGAGAGGACCTGGTACGTGGGAACAGCTCATGTGTAGTGGAGAACATGTGTGCCAATTTTTCGAATGAGGATAAAGAACTGTGCTTGCATTTAAATGGAATAAAATGTAGAATGGCAATGTATTCGGGTGAGAAGTTGCTCACCGGTGTGAAGTATTTGAATATTTTCCAGGGAATAATTTAGCTTTATAGATATACTGTCATGTGCATTTTACTCACTACCATACATTGCTTGAGTGTATTTTTCAATACTGCTATCCTCTATTTTAAATGTGCATTAGCTTGAATTGAGTAATGTTATGTTTATGCTGACAATGCTTGCCGCTGCTGAAATACATTTTTAATGCTGTATTGAATTGAGAAATGTTATGCAGTTACTGACATGTTTTAAAGTTGTTGAGTCGTGGCATGTATGTTACGCATGGGAGGAGCACCCTAATGCTATTTTAACATGAAAGTTTGCTTACCATATTTTATGTGTGTATATTGGCCTGAAGTTTTAAAGCCATGCTTGATTTTAGAGATGTAAAATTTGAGGTTGGATGCTAGAGGCACGTGCAGAGTGACATTTGTGTATGTTGTTACATTAGTAATTTGATCCATAATTGGGATTGTGTTTTTGACCATCCTTCCCAAGGGGTTAAGGATGTGAGGGTTAAGCAGTGTGTTAAGAATGTTAAGGGGAGTACACCCCAGTGATATGTGCCAATCCTTCCTATGGGGTTAAGGATGTGGGGGTAGTGTGTTAAGCCCAATGTTAAGGGGGATACATCCCAGTGATATGTGTCAATCCTTCCTATGGGTTTAAAGGGGTGGGGGCAGTGTGTTAAGCCCAATGTTAACCCCTTCGCTGCCAGGCCTTTTCCCCCTCCTGTGCCAGGCCTTTTTTTGCCTATTTGGGGCAGTTCGCGCTTAGGCCCTCATAACTTTTTGTCCATATAAGCTAGCCAAGCTAAATTTGCGTCCTTTTTTTCCAACATCCTAGGGACTCTAGAGGTACCCAGACTTTGTGGGTTCCCTTGAAGGAGGCCAAGAAATTGGCCAAAATACAGTGACATTTTCGTTTTTTTCAAAATAATTGGAAAAAGTGGCTGCAGAAGAAGGCTTGTGAATTTCCCCCTGAAAATGGCATCAACAAAGGGTTTGCAGTGCTAAACTCAGCAGCTTCCTAGATTTCAGGAACAGGCAGACTTGAATCAGAAAACCCAATTTTTCAACACAATTTTGGCATTTTACTGGGGCATACCCCATTTTTGCAATTTTTTGTGCTTTCAGCCTCCTTCCAGTCAGTGACAGGAATTGGCATGAAACCAATGCTGGATCCCAGAAATCTAAAAATTTCTGAAGAGTAGACAAAATTCTGAATTCAGCAAGGGGTCATTTGTGTAGATCCTACAAGGGTTTCCTACAGAAAATAACAGCTGAAAAAGAAAAATATTGAAATTGAGGTGAAAAAACCATAAATTTTTCTCTACGTTTTACTCTGTAACTTTTCCCTGCAATGTCAGATTATCGAAAGCAATATACCGGTACGTCTGCTGGACTCCTCTGGTTGCGGGGATATATAGGGCTTACAGGTTCATCAAGAACCCGAGGAACCCAGAGCCAATAAATGAGCTGCACCCTGCAGTGCGTTTTCATTCTATACCGGGTATACAGCAATTAATTTGCTGAAATATAAAGAGTAAAAAATTGCTATCAAGAAAACCTTTACATTTCCAAAAAGGGCACAAGATAAGGTGTTGAGGAGCAGTGGGTATTTGCACATCTCTGAATTCCGGGGTGACCATACTAGCATGTGAATTACAGGGAATTTCTAAAATAGATGTCTTTTTTACACACTCTCCTATATTTGGAAGGAAAAAATGTAGAGAAAGACAAGGGGCAATAGCACTTGTTTTGCTAATCTATGTTCCCCCAAGTCTCCCGATAAAAATGATACCTCACTTGTGTGGGTAGGCCTAGCGCCCGCGACAGGAAACGCCCAAAAACGCAACGTGGACACATCCCATTTTTTTGAAAGAAAACAGAGGTGTTTTTTGCAAAGTGCCTACCTGCAGATTTTGGCCTCTAGCTCAGCCGGCACCTAGGGAAACCTAACAAACCTGTGCATTTCTGAAAACTAGAGACCTATGGGAATCCAAGGAGGGGTGACTTGCGGGGCTCGGACCAGGTTCTGTTACCCAGAATCCTTTGCAAACCTCAAAATTTGGCTAAAAAAACACATGTTCCTCACATTTCTGTGGCAGAAAGTTCTGGAATCTGAGAGGAGCCACAAATTTCCTTCCAACCAGCGTTCCCCCAAGACTCCCGATAAAAATGATACCTCACTTGTGTGGGTAGGCCTAGCGCCCGCGACAGGAAACTCCCCAAAGCGCAACGTGGACACGTCCAAAATTTTGGAACAAAACAGAGGTGTTTTTTGCAAAGTGACTACCTGTAGATTTTGGCCTCTAGCTCAACCGACACCTAGGGAAACCTACCAAACCTGTGCATTTCTGAAAACTAGAGACCTAGGGGAATCCAAGGAGGGGTGACTTGCGGGGCTCGGACCAGTTTCTGTTACCCAGAATCCTTTGCAAACCTCAAAATGTGGCTAAAAAAACACATGTTCCTCACATTTCTGTGGCAGAAAGTTCAGGAATCTGAGAGGAGCCACAAATTTCCTTCCACCCAGCGTTCCCCTAAGTCTCCCGATAAAAATGATACCTCACTTGTGTGGGTAGGCCTAGCGCCCGCGACAGGAAACGCCCCAAAGCGCAACGTGGACACATCCAAAATTTTGGAAGAAAACAGAGGTGTTTTTTGCGAAGTGCCTACCCGTAGATTTTGGCCTCTAGCTCAGCCGGCACCTAGGGAAACCTACCAAACCTGTGCATTTCTGAAAACTAGAGACCTAGGGGAATCCAAGGAGGGGTGACTTGCGAGGCTCAGACCAGGTTCTGTTACCCAGAATCCTTTGCAAACCTCAAAACTTTGCTAAAAAAACACATGTTCCTCACATTTCTGTGGCAGAAAGTTCTAGAATCTGAGAGGAGCCACAAATTTCCTTCCACCCAGCGTTCCCCCAAGTCTCCCGATAAAAATGATACCTCACTTGTTTGGGTAGGTCTAGCGCCCGCGACAGGAAATGCCCCAAAGCGCAACGTGGACACATCCAAAATTTTGGAAGAAAACAGAGGTGTTTTTTGCTAAGTGCCTACCTGTAGATTTTGGCCTCTAGCTCAGCCGGCACCTAGGGAAACCTACCAAACCTGTGCATTTCTGAAAACTAGAGACCTAGGGGAATCCAAGGAGGGGTGACTTGTGGGGCTCGGACCAGGTTCTGTTACCCAGAGTCCTTTGCAAACCTCAAAATTTGGCTAAAAAAACACATGTTCCTCACATTTCTGTGGCAGAAAGTTCTGGAATCTGAGAGGAGCCACGAATTTCCTTCCACCCAGCGTTCCCCCAAGTCTCCCGATATAAATGATACCTCACTTGTGTGGGTAGGCCTAGCGCCCGCGACAGGAAGCACCCCAAAGCGCAACGTGGACACATCCAAAATTTTGGAAGAAAACAGAGGTGTTTTTTGCGAAGTGCCTACCTGTAGATTTTGGCCTCTAGCTCAGCCGGCACCTAGGGAAACCTACCAAACCTGTGCATTTCTGAAAACTAGAGACCTAGGGGAATCCAAGGAGGGGTGACTTGCGGGACTCGGACCAGGTTCTGTTACCCAGAATCCTTTGCAAACCTCAAAATTTGGCTAAAAAAACACATGTTCCTCACATTTCTGTGGCAGAAAGTTCTGGAATCTGAGAGGAGCCACAAATTTCCTTCCACCCAGCGTTCCCCCAAGTCTCCCGATAAAAATGATATCTCACTTGTGTGGGTAGGCCTAGCGCCCGCGACAGGAAACGCCCCAAAGCGCAACGTGGACACATCCAAAATTTTGGAAGAAAACAGAGGTGTTTTTTGCGAAGTGCCTACCTGTAGATTTTGGCCTCTAGCTCAGCCGGCACCTAGGGAAACCTACCAAACCTGTGCATTTCTGAAAACTAGAGACCTAGGGGAATCCAAGGAGAGGTGACTTGCGGGGCTCGGACCAGGTTCTGTTACCCAGAATCCTTTGCAAACCTCAAAATTTGGCTAAAAAAACACATGTTCCTCACATTTCTGTGGCAGAAAGTTCAGGAATCTGAGAGGAGCCACAAATTTCTTTCCAACCAGCGTTCCCCCAAGTCTCCCGATAAAAATGATACCTCACTTGTGTGGGTAGGCCTAGCGGCCGCGACAGGAAACGCCCCAAAGCGCAACGTGGACACATCCAAAATTTAGGAAGAAAACAGAGGTGTTTGTTGCGAAGGTACTACCTGTAGATTTTGGCCTCTAGCTCAGCCGGCACCTAGGGACACCTACCAAACCTGTGCATTTCTGAAAACTAGAGACCTAGGGGAATCCAAGGAGGGGTGACTTGCGGGGCTCAGACCAGGTTCTGTTACCCAGATTCTTTTGCAAACCTCAAAATTTGGCTAAAAAAACACATGTTCCTCACATTTCTGTGGCAGAAAGTTCTGGAGTCTGAGAGGAGCCACAAATTTCCTTCCCCCCAGCGCTTCCCCATGTCTCCCGATAAAAATGATACCTCACTTGTGTGGGTAGGCCTAGCGCATGCGACAGGAAACACCCCAAAGCGCAACGTGGACACGTCCAAAATTTTGGAAGAAAACAGAGGTGTTTTTTGCAAAGTGCCTACCTGTAGATTTTGGCCTCTAGCTCAGCCGGCACCTAGGGAAACCTACCAAACCTGTGCATTTCTGAAAACTAGAGACCTAGGGGAATCCAAGGAGGGGTGACTTGCGGGGCTCGGACCAGGTTCTGTTACCCAGAATCCTTTGCAAACCTCAAAATGTGGCTAAAAAAACACATGTTCCTCACATTTCTGTGGCAGAAAGTTCAGGAATCTGAGAGGAGCCACAAATTTCCTTCCACCCAGCGTTCCCCCAAGTCTCCCGATAAAAATGATACCTCACTTGTGTGGGTAGGCCTAGCGCCCGCGACAGGAAACGCCCCAAAGCGCAACGTGGACACATCCAAAATTTTGGAAGAAAACAGAGGTGTTTTTTGTGAAGTGCCTACCTGTAGATTTTGGCCTCTAGCTCAGCCGGCACCTAGGGAAACCTACCAAACCTGTGCATTTCTGAAAACTAGAGACCTAGGGGAATACAAGGAGGGGTGACTTGCGAGGCTCGGACCAGGTTCTGTTACCCAGAGTCCTTTGCAAACCTCAAAATTTGGCTAAAAAAACACATGTTCCTCACATTTCTGTGGCAGAAAGTTCTGGAATCTGAGAGGAGCCACAAATTTCCTTCCACCCAGCGTTCCCCCAAGTCCCCCGATAAAAATGATACCTCTCTTGTGTGGGTAGTCCTAGCGCCCGCGACAGGAAACGCCCCAAAGCGCAATGTGGACACATCCAAAATTTTGGAAGAAAACAGAGGTGTTTTTTGCAAAGTGCCTACCTGTAGATTTTGGCCTCTAGCTCAGCCGGCACCTAGGGAAACCTACCAAACCTGTGCATTTCGGAAAACTAGAGACCTAGGGGAATCCAAGGAGGGGTGACTTGCGGGGCTCAGACCAGGTTCTGTTACCCAGAATCCTTGGCAAACCTCAAAATTTTGCTAAAAAAACACATGTTCCTCACATTTCTGTGGCAGAAAGTTCTAGAATCTGAGAGGAGGCACAAATTGCCTTCCACCCAGCGTTCCCCCAAGTCTCCCGATAAAAATGATACCTCACTTGTGTGGGTAGGGCTAGCGCCCGCGACAGGAAACGCCCCAAAGCGCAACGTGGACACATCCAAAATTTTGGAAGAAAACAGAGGTGTTTTTTGCGAAGTGCCTACCTGTAGATTTTGGCCTCTAGCTCAGCCGACACCTAGGGAAACCTACCAAACCTGTGCATTTCTGAAAACTAGAGACCTAGGGGAATCCAAGGAGGGGTGACTTGCGGGGCTCGGACCAGGTTCTGTTACCCAGAATCCTTTGCAAACCTCAAAATTTGGCTAAATAAACACATGTTCCTCACATTTCTGTGGCAGAAAGTTCTGGAATCTGAGAGGAGCCTCAAATTTCCTTCCAACCAGCGTTCCCCCAAGTCTCCCGATAAAAATGATACCTCACTTGTGTGGGTAGGCCTAGCTCCCGCGACAGGAAACACCCCAAAGCGCAACGTGGACACATCCAAAATTTTGGAAGAAAACAGAGGTGTTTTTTGCGAAGTGCCTACCTGTAGATTTTGGCCTCTAGCTCAGCCGGCACCTAGGGACACCTACCAAACCTGTGCATTTCTGAAAACTAGAGACCTAGGGGAATCCAAGGAGGGGTGACTTGCGGGGCTCAGACCAGGTTCTGTTACCCAGAGTCCTTTGCAAACCTCAAAATTTGGCTAAAAAAACACATGTTCCTCACAGTTCTGTGGCAGAAAGTTCTGGAATCTGAGAGGAGCCACAAATTTCCTTCCACCCAGCGTTCCCCCAAGTCTCCCGATAAAAATGATACCTCACTTGTGTGGGTAGGCCTAGCGCCCGCGACAGGAAACGCCCCAAAGCGCAATGTGGACACATCCAAAATTTTGGAAGAAAACAGAGGTGTTTTTTGCGAAGTGCCTACCTGTAGATTTTGGCCTCTAGCTCAGCCGTCACCTAGGGAAACCTACCAAACCTGTGCATTTCTGAAAACTAGAGACCTAGGGGAATCCAAGGAGGGGTGACTTGCGAGGCTCGGACCAGGTTCTGTTACCCAGAATCCTTGGCAAACCTCAAAATTTTGCTAAAAAAACACATGTTCCTCACATTTCTGTGGCAGAAAGTTCTAGAATCTGAGAGGAGCCACAAATTTCCTTCCACCCAGCGTTCCCCCAAGTCTACCAATAAAAATGATACCTCACTTGTGTGGGTAGGCCTAGCGCCCGCGACAGGAAACGCCCCAAAGCGCAACGTGGACACATCCAAAATTTTTGAAGAAAACAGAGGTGTTTTTTGCGAAGTGCCTACCTGTAGATTTTGGCCTCTAGCTCAGCCGAGACCTAGGGAAACCTACCAAACCTGTGCATTTCTGAAAACTAGAGACCTAGGGGAATCCAAGGAGGGGTGACTTGCGGGGCTCGGACCAGGTTCTGTTACCCAGAATCCTTTGCAAACCTCAAAATTTGGCTAAATAAACACATGTTCCTCACATTTCTGTGGCAGAAAGTTCTGGAATCTGAGAGGAGCCACAAATTTCCTTCCCCCCAGCGCTTCCCCATGTCTCCCGATAAAAATGATACCTCACTTGTGTGGGTAGGCCTAGCGCACGCGACAGGAAACGCCCCAAAGCGCAACGTGGACACGTCCAAAATTTTGGAAGAAAACAGAGGTGTTTTTTGCAAAGTGCCTACCTGTAGATTTTGGCCTCTAGCTCAGCCGGCACCTAGGGAAACCTACCAAACCTGTGCATTTCTGAAAACTAGAGACCTAGGGGAATCCAAGGAGGGGTGACTTGCGGGGCTCGGACCAGGTTCTGTTACCCAGAATCCTTTGCAAACCTCAAAATGTGGCTAAAAAAACACATGTTCCTCACATTTCTGTGGCAGAAAGTTCAGGAATCTGAGAGGAGCCACAAATTTCCTTCCACCCAGCGTTCCCCCAAGTCTCCCGATAAAAATGATACCTCACTTGTGTGGGTAGGCCTAGCGCCCGCGACAGGAAACGCCCCAAAGCGCAATGTGGAAACATCCAAAATTTTGGAAGAAAACAGAGGTGTTTTTTGCAAAGTGCCTACCTGTAGATTTTGGCCTCTAGCTCAGCCGGCACCTAGGGAAACCTACCAAACCTGTGCATTTCGGAAAACTAGAGACCTAGGGGAATCCAAGGAGGGGTGACTTGCGGGGCTCAGACCAGGTTCTGTTACCCAGAATCCTTGGCAAACCTCAAAATTTTGCTAAAAAAACACATGTTCCTCACATTTCTGTGGCAGAAAGTTCTAGAATCTGAGAGGAGCCACAAATTTCCTTCCACCCAGCGTTCCCCCAAGTCTCCCGATAAAAATGATACCTCACTTGTGTGGGTAGGCCTAGCGCCCGCGACAGGAAACGCCCCAAAGCGCAACGTGGACACATCCAAAATTTTGGAAGAAAACAGAGGTGTTTTTTGCGAAGTGCCTACCTGTAGATTTTGGCCTCTAGCTCAGCCGACACCTAGGGAAACCTACCAAACCTGTGCATTTCTGAAAACTAGAGACCTAGGGGAATCCAAGGAGGGGTGACTTGCGGGGCTCGGACCAGGTTCTGTTACCCAGAATCCTTTGCAAACCTCAAAATTTGGCTAAATAAACACATGTTCCTCACATTTCTGTGGCAGAAAGTTCTGGAATCTGAGAGGAGCCACAAATTTCCTTCCACCCAGCGTTCCCCCAAGTCTCCCGATAAAAATGATACCTCACTTGTGTGGGTAGGCCTAGCGCCCGCGACAGGAAACGCCCCAAAGCGCAACGTGGACACATCCAAAATTTTTGAAGAAAACAGAGGTGTTTTTTGCGAAGTGCCTACCTGTAGATTGTGGCCTCTAGCTCAGCCAGCACCTAGGAAACCTACCAAACCTGTGCATTTCTGAAAACTAGAGACCTAGGGGAATCCAAGGAGGGGTGACTTGCGGGGCTCGGACCAGGTTCTGTTACCCAGAATCCTTTGCAAACCTCAAAATTTGGCTAAAAAAACACATGTTCCTCACATTTCTGTGGCAGAAAGTTCTGGAATCTGAGAGGAGCCACAAATTTCCTTCCAACCAGCGTTCCCCCAAGTCTCCCGATAAAAATGATACCTCACTTGTGTGGGTAGGCCTAGCGCCCGCGACAGGAAACACCCCAAAGCGCAATGTGGACACATCCAAAATTTTGGAAGAAAACAGAGGTGTTTTTTGCGAAGTGCCTACCTGTAGATTTTGGCCTCTAGCTCAGCCGGCACCTAGGGAAACCTACCAAACCTGTGCATTTCTGAAAACTAGAGACCTAGGGGAATCCAAGGAGGGGTGACTTGCGGGGCTCGGACCAGGTTCTGTTACCCAGAATCCTTTGCAAACCTCAAAATGTGGCTAAAAAAACACATGTTCCTCACATTTCTGTGGCAGAAAGTTCAGGAATCTGAGAGGAGCCACAAATTTCCTTCCACCCAGCGTTCCCCCAAGTCTCCAGATAAAAATGATACCTCACTTGTGTGGGTAGGCCTAGCGCCCGCGACAGGAAACGCCCCAAAGCGCAACGTGGACACATCCAAAATTTTGGAAGAAAACAGAGGTGTTTTTTGCGAAGTGCCTACCTGTAGATTTTGGCCTCTAGCTCAGCCGGCACCTAGGGAAACCTACCAAACCTGTGCATTTCTGAAAACTAAAGACCTAGGGGAATCCAAGGAGGGGTGACTTGCGAGGCTCGGACCAGGTTCTGTTACCCAGAATCCTTTGCAAACCTCAAAATGTGGCTAAAAAAACACATGTTCCTCACATTTCTGTGGCAGAAAGTTCTGGAATCTGAGAGGAGCCACAAATTTCCTTCCACCCAGCGTTCCCCCAAGTCTCCCGATAAAAATGATACCTCACTTGTGTGGGTAGGCCTAGCGCCCGCGACAGGAAACGCCCCAAAGCGCAACGTGGACACATCCAAAATTTTGGAAGAAAACAGAGGTGTTTTTTGCGAAGTGCCTACCTGTAGATTGTGGCCTCTAGCTCAGCCGGCACCTAGGGACACCTACCAAACCTGTGCATTTCTTAAAACTAGAGACCTAGGGGAATCCAAGGAGGGGTGACTTGCGGGGCTCAGACCAGGTTCTGTTACCCAGAGTCCTTTGCAAACCTCAAAATTTGGCTAAAAAAACACATGTTCCTCACAGTTCTGTGGCAGAAAGTTCTGGAATCTGAGAGGAGCCACAAATTTCCTTCCACCCAGCGCTTCCCCATGTCTCCCGATAAAAATGATACCTCACTGGTGTGGGTAGGCCTAGCGCCCGCGACAGGAAACGCCCCAAAGCGCAACGTGGACACGTCCAAAATTTTGGAAGAAAACAGAGGTGTTTTTTGCAAAGTGCCTACCTGTAGATTTTGGCCTCTAGCTCAGCCGGCACCTAGGGAAACCTACCAAACCTGTGCATTTCTGAAAACTAGAGACCTAGGGGAATCCAAGGAGGGGTGACTTGCGGGGCTCGGACCAGGTTCTGTTACCCAGAATCCTTTGCAAACCTCAAAATGTGGCTAAAAAAACACATGTTCCTCACATTTCTGTGGCAGAAAGTTCAGGAATCTGAGAGGAGCCACAAATTTCCTTCCACCCAGCGTTCCCCCAAGTCTCCCGATAAAAATGATACCTCACTTGTGTGGGTAGGCCTAGCGCCCGTGACAGGAAATGCCCCAAAGCGCAACGTGGACACATCCAAAATTTTGGAAGAAAACAGAGGTGTTTTTTGCGAAGTGCCTACCTGTAGATTTTGGCCTCTAGCTCAGCCGGCACCTAGGGAAACCTACCAAACCTGTGCATTTCTGAAAACTAGAGACCTAGGGGAATCCAAGGAGGGGTGACTTGCGAGGCTCGGACCAGGTTCTGTTACCCAGAGTCCTTTGCAAACCTCAAAATTTGGCTAAAAAAACACATGTTCCTCACATTTCTGTGGCAGAAAGTTCTGGAATCTGAGAGGAGCCACAAATTTCCTTCCACCCAGCGTTCCCCCAAGTCCCCCGATAAAAATGATACCTCTCTTGTGTGGGTAGTCCTAGCGCCCGCGACAGGAAACGCCCCAAAGCGCAATGTGGACACATCCAAAATTTTGGAAGAAAACAGAGGTGTTTTTTGCAAAGTGCCTACCTGTAGATTTTGGCCTCTAGCTCAGCCGGCACCTAGGGAAAGCTACCAAACCTGTGCATTTCTGAAAACTAGAGACCTAGGGGAATCCAAGGAGGGGTGGCTTGCGGGGCTCGGACCAGGTTCTGTTACCCAGAATCCTTTGCAAACCTCAAAATTTGGCTAAAAAAACACATGTTCCTCACATTTCTGTGGCAGAAAGTTCAGGAATCTGAGAGGAGCCACAAATTTTCTTCCAACCAGCGTTCCCCCAAGTCTCCCGATAAAAATGATACCTCACTTGTGTGGGTAGGCATAGCGCCCGCGTCAGGAAACGCCCCAAAGCGCAACGTGGACACATCCAAAATTTTGGAAGAAAACAGAGGTGTTTTTTGCGAAGTGCCTACCTGTAGATTTTGGCCTCTAGCTCAGCCGGCACCTAGGGAAACCTACCAAACCTGTGCATTTCTGAAAACTAGAGACCTAGGGGAATCGAAGGAGGGGTGGCTTGCGGGGCTCGGACCAGGTTCTGTTACCCAGAATCCTTTGCAAACCTCAAAATTTGGCTAAAAAAACACATGTTCCTCACATTTCTATGGCAGAAAGTTCTGGAATCTGAGAGGAGCCACAAATTTCCTTCCAACCAGCGTTCCCCCAAGTCTCCCGATAAAAATGATACCTCACTTGTGTGGGTAGGCATAGCGCCCGCGTCAGGAAACGCCCCAAAGCGCAACGTGGACACATCCAAAATTTTGGAAGAAAACAGAGGTGTTTTTTGCGAAGTGCCTACCTGTAGATTTTGGCCTCTAGCTCAGCCGGCACCTAGGGACACCTACCAAACCTGTGCATTTCTGAAAACTAGAGACCTAGGGGAATCCAAGGAGGGGTGACTTGCGGGGCTCGGACCAGGTTCTGTTACCCAGAATCCTTTGCAAACCTCAAAATGTGGCTAAAAAAACACTTGTTCCTCACATTTCTGTGGCAGAAAGTTCAGGAATCTGAGAGGAGCCACGAATTTCCTTCCACCCAGCGTTCCCCCAAGTCTCCCGATAAAAATGATACCTCACTTGTGTGGGTAGGCCTAGCGCCCGCGACAGGAAACGCCCCAAAGCGCAACGTGGACACATCCAAAATTTTGGAAGAAAACAGAGGTGTTTTTTGTGAAGTGCCTACCTGTAGATTTTGGCCTCTAGCTCAGCCGGCACCTAGGGAAACCTACCAAACCTGTGCATTTCTGAAAACTAGAGACCTAGGGGAATCCAAGGAGGGGTGACTTGTGGAGCTCGGACCAGGTTCTGTTACCCAGAGTCCTTTGCAAACCTCAAAATTTGGCTAAAAAAACACATGTTCCTCACATTTCTGTGGCAGAAAGTTCTGGAATCTGAGAGGAGCCACAAATTTCCTTCCACCCAGCGTTCCCCCAAGTCTCCCGATATAAATGATACCTCACTTGTGTGGGTAGGCCTAGCGCCCGCGACAGGAAGCACCCCAAAGCGCAACGTGGACACATCCAAAATTTTGGAAGAAAACAGAGGTGTTTTTTGCGAAGTGCCTACCTGTAGATTTTGGCCTCTAGCTCAGCCGTCACCTAGGGAAAGCTACCAAACCTGTGCATTTCTGAAAACTAGAGACCTAGGGGAATCCAAGGAGGGGTGACTTGCGGGGCTCGGACCAGGTTCTGTTACCCAGAGTCCTTTGCAAACCTCAAAATTTGGCTAAAAAAACACATGTTCCTCACATTTCTGTGGCAGAAAGTTTTGGAATCTGAGAGGAGCCACAAATTTCTTTCCACCCAGCGCTTCCCCATGTCTCCCGATAAAAATGATACCTCACTTGTGTGGGTAGGCCGAGCGCCCGCGACAGGAAACGCCCCAAAGCGCAACGTGGACACATCCAAAATTTTGGAAGAAAACAGAGGTGTTTTTTGCGAAGTGCCTACCTGTAGATTTTGGCCTCTAGCTCAGCCGGCACCTAGGGAAACCTACCAAACCTGTGCATTTCTGAAAACTAGAGACCTAGAGGAATCCAAGGAGGGGTGGCTTGCGGGGCTCGGACCAGGTTCTGTTACCCAGAATCCTTTGCAAACCTCAAAATTTGGCTAAAAAAACACATGTTCCTCACATTTCTATGGCAGAAAGTTCTGGAATCTGAGAGGAGCCACAAATTTCCTTCCAACCAGCGTTCCCCCAAGTCTCCCGATAAAAATGATACCTCACTTGTGTGGGTAGGCATAGCGCTCGCATCAGGAAACGCCCCAAAGCGCAACGTGGACACATCCCAAATTTTGGAAGAAAACAGAGGTGTTTTTTGCGAAGTGCCTACCTGTAGATTTTGGCCTCTAGCTCAGCCGGCACCTAGGGACACCTACCAAACCTGTGCATTTCTGAAAACTAGAGACCTAGGGGAATCCAAGGAGGGGTGACTTGCGGGGCTCGGACCAGGTTCTGTTACCCAGAATCCTTTGCAAACCTCAAAATGTGGCTAAAAAAACACTTGTTCCTCACATTTCTGTGGCAGAAAGTTCAGGAATCTGAGAGGAGCCACAAATTTCCTTCCACCCAGCGTTCCCCCAAGTCTCCAGATAAAAATGATACCTCACTTGTGTGGGTAGGCCTAGCGCCCGCGACAGGAAACGCCCCAAAGCGCAACATGGACACATCCAAAATTTTGGAAGAAAACAGAGGTGTTTTTTGCGAAGTGCCTACCTGTAGATTTTGGCCTCTAGCTCAGCCGGCACCTAGGGAAACCTACCAAACCTGTGCATTTCTGAAAACTAGAGACCTAGGGGAATCCAAGGAGAGGTGACTTGTGGGGCTCGGACCAGGTTCTGTTACCCAGAGTCCTTTGCAAACCTCAAAATTTGGCTAAAAAAACACATGTTCCTCACATTTCTGTGGCAGAAAGTTCTGGAATCTGAGAGGAGCCACAAATTTCCTTCCACCCAGCGTTCCCCCAAGTCTCCCGATATAAATGATACCTCACTTGTGTGGGTAGGCCTAGCGCCCGCGACAGGAAATGCCCCAAAGCGCAACGTGGACACATCCAAAATTTTGGAAGAAAACAGAGGTGTTTTTTGCGAAGTGCCTACCTGTAGATTTTGGCCTCTAGCTCAGCCGGCACCTAGGGACACCTACCAAACCTGTGCATTTCTGAAAACTAGAGACCTAGGGGAATCCAAGGAGGGGTGACTTGCGGGGCTCGGACCAGGTTCTGTTACCCAGAATCCTTTGCAAACCTCAAAATGTGGCTAAAAAAACACATGTTCCTCACATTTCTGTGGCAGAAAGTTCAGGAATCTGAGAGGAGCCACAAATTTCCTTCCACCCAGCGTTCCCCCAAGTCTCCTGATAAAAATGATACCTCACTTGTGTGGGTAGGCCTAGCGCCCGCGACAGGAAACGCCCCAAAGCGCAACGTGGACACATCCAAAATTTTGGAAGAAAACAGAGGTGTTTTTTGCGAAGTGCCTACCTGTAGATTTTGGCCTCTAGCTCAGCCGGCACCTAGGGAAACCTACCAAACCTGTGCATTTCTGAAAACTAGAGACCTAGGGGAATCCAAGGAGGGGTGACTTGCGAGGCTCGGACCAGGTTCTGTTACCCAGAATCCTTTGCAAACCTCAAAATGTGGCTAAAAAAACACATGTTCCTCACATTTCTGTGGCAGAAAGTTCTGGAATCTGAGAGGAGCCACATATTTCCTTCCACCCAGCGTTCCCCCAAGTCTCCCGATAAAAATGATACCTCACTTGTGTGGGTAGGCCTAGCGCCCGCGACAGGAAACGCCCCAAAGCGCAACGTGGACACATCCAAAATTTTGGAAGAAAACAGAGGTGTTTTTTGCGAAGTGCCTACCTGTAGATTGTGGCCTCTAGCTCAGCCGGCACCTAGGGACACCTACCAAACCTGTGCATTTCTTAAAACTAGAGACCTAGGGGAATCCAAGGAGGGGTGACTTGCGGGGCTCAGACCAGGTTCTGTTACCCAGAGTCCTTTGCAAACCTCAAAATTTGGCTAAAAAAACACATGTTCCTCACAGTTCTGTGGCAGAAAGTTCTGGAATCTGAGAGGAGCCACAAATTTCCTTCCACCCAGCGCTTCCCCATGTCTCCCGATAAAAATGATACCTCACTGGTGTGGGTAGGCCTAGCGCCCGCGACAGGAAACGCCCCAAAGCGCAACGTGGACACATCCAAAATTTTGGAAGAAAACAGAGGTGTTTTTTGCGAAGTGCCTACCTGTAGATTTTGGCCTCTAGCTCAGCCGGCACCTAGGGAAACCTACCAAACCTGTGCATTTCTGAAAACTAGAGACCTAGGGGAATCCAAGGAGGGGTGACTTGCGAGGCTCGGACCAGGTTCTGTTACCCAGAATCCTTTGCAAACCTCAAAATGTGGCTAAAAAAACACATGTTCCTCACATTTCTGTGGCAGAAAGTTCTGGAATCTGAGAGGAGCCACAAATTTCCTTCCACCCAGCGTTCCCCCAAGTCTCCCGATAAAAATGATACCTCACTTGTGTGGGTAGGCCTAGCGCCCGCGACAGGAAACGCCCCAAAGCGCAACGTGGACACATCCAAAATTTTGGAAGAAAACAGAGGTGTTTTTTGCGAAGTGCCTACCTGTAGATTGTGGCCTCTAGCTCAGCCGGCACCTAGGGACACCTACCAAACCTGTGCATTTCTTAAAACTAGAGACCTAGGGGAATCCAAGGAGGGGTGACTTGCGGGGCTCAGACCAGGTTCTGTTACCCAGAGTCCTTTGCAAACCTCAAAATTTGGCTAAAAAAACACATGTTCATCACAGTTCTGTGGCAGAAAGTTCTGGAATCTGAGAGGAGCCACAAATTTCCTTCCACCCAGCGCTTCCCCATGTCTCCCGATAAAAATGATACCTCACTGGTGTGGGTAGGCCTAGCGCCCGCGACAGGAAACGCCCCAAAGCGCAACGTGGACACGTCCAAAATTTTGGAAGAAAACAGAGGTGTTTTTTGCAAAGTGCCTACCTGTAGATTTTGGCCTCTAGCTCAGCCGGCACCTAGGGAAACCTACCAAACCTGTGCATTTCTGAAAACTAGAGACCTAGGGGAATCCAAGGAGGGGTGACTTGCGGGGCTCGGACCAGGTTCTGTTACCCAGAATCCTTTGCAAACCTCAAAATGTGGCTAAAAAAACACATGTTCCTCACATTTCTGTGGCAGAAAGTTCAGGAATCTGAGAGGAGCCACAAATTTCCTTCCACCCAGCGTTCCCCCAAGTCTCCCGATAAAAATGATACCTCACTTGTGTGGGTAGGCCTAGCGCCCGTGACAGGAAATGCCCCAAAGCGCAACGTGGACACATCCAAAATTTTGGAAGAAAACAGAGGTGTTTTTTGCGAAGTGCCTACCTGTAGATTTTGGCCTCTAGCTCAGCCGGCACCTAGGGAAACCTACCAAACCTGTGCATTTCTGAAAACTAGAGACCTAGGGGAATCCAAGGAGGGGTGACTTGCGAGGCTCGGACCAGGTTCTGTTACCCAGAGTCCTTTGCAAACCTCAAAATTTGGCTAAAAAAACACATGTTCCTCACATTTCTGTGGCAGAAAGTTCTGGAATCTGAGAGGAGCCACAAATTTCCTTCCACCCAGCGTTCCCCCAAGTCCCCCGATAAAAATGATACCTCTCTTGTGTGGGTAGTCCTAGCGCCCGCGACAGGAAACGCCCCAAAGCGCAATGTGGACACATCCAAAATTTTGGAAGAAAACAGAGGTGTTTTTTGCAAAGTGCCTACCTGTAGATTTTGGCCTCTAGCTCAGCCGGCACCTAGGGAAAGCTACCAAACCTGTGCATTTCTGAAAACTAGAGACCTAGGGGAATCCAAGGAGGGGTGGCTTGCGGGGCTCGGACCAGGTTCTGTTACCCAGAATCCTTTGCAAACCTCAAAATTTGGCTAAAAAAACACATGTTCCTCACATTTCTGTGGCAGAAAGTTCAGGAATCTAAGAGGAGCCACAAATTTCCTTCCAACCAGCGTTCCCCCAAGTCTCCCGATAAAAATGATACCTCACTTGTGTGGGTAGGCATAGCGCCCGCGTCAGGAAACGCCCCAAAGCGCAACGTGGACACATCCAAAATTTTGGAAGAAAACAGAGGTGTTTTTTGCGAAGTGCCTACCTGTAGATTTTGGCCTCTAGCTCAGCCGGCACCTAGGGAAACCTACCAAACCTGTGCATTTCTGAAAACTAGAGACCTAGGGGAATCGAAGGAGGGGTGGCTTGCGGGGCTCGGACCAGGTTCTGTTACCCAGAATCCTTTGCAAACCTCAAAATTTGGCTAAAAAAACACATGTTCCTCACATTTCTATGGCAGAAAGTTCTGGAATCTGAGAGGAGCCACAAATTTCCTTCCAACCAGCGTTCCCCCAAGTCTCCCGATAAAAATGATACCTCACTTGTGTGGGTAGGCATAGCGCCCGCGTCAGGAAACGCCCCAAAGCGCAACGTGGACACATCCAAAATTTTGGAAGAAAACAGAGGTGTTTTTTGCGAAGTGCCTACCTGTAGATTTTGGCCTCTAGCTCAGCCGGCACCTAGGGAAACCTACCAAACCTGTGCATTTCTGAAAACTAGAGACCTAGGGGAATCCAAGGAGGGGTGACTTGTGGGGCTCGGACCAGGTTCTGTTACCCAGAGTCCTTTGCAAACCTCAAAATTTGGCTAAAAAAACACATGTTCCTCACATTTCTGTGGCAGAAAGTTCTGGAATCTGAGAGGAGCCACAAATTTCCTTCCACCCAACGTTCCCCCAAGTCTCCCGATATAAATGATACCTCACTTGTGTGGGTAGGCCTAGCGCCCGCGACAGGAAGCACCCCAAAGCGCAACGTGGACACATCCAAAATTTTGGAAGAAAACAGAGGTGTTTTTTGCAAAGTGCCTACCTGTAGATTTTGGCCTCTAGCTCAGCCGGCACCTAGGGAAACCTACCAAACCTGTGCATTTCTGAAAACTAGAGACCTAGGGGAATCCAAGGAGGGTGACTTGCGGGGCTCGGACCAGGTTCTGTTACCCAGAGTCCTTTGCAAACCTCAAAATTTGGCTAAAAAAACACATGTTCCTCACATTTCTGTGGCAGAAAGTTCTGGAATCTGAGAGGAGCCACAAATTTCCTTCCACCCAGCGCTTCCCCATGTCTCCCGATAAAAATGATACCTCACTTGTGTGGGTAGGCCGAGCGCCCGCGACAGGAAACGCCCCAAAGCGCAACGTGGACACATCCAAAATTTTGGAAGAAAACAGAGGTGTTTTTTGCGAAGTGCCTACCTGTAGATTTTGGCCTCTAGCTCAGCCGGCACCTAGGGAAACCTACCAAACCTGTGCATTTCTGAAAACTAGAGACCTAGGGGAATCCAAGGAGGGGTGGCTTGCGGGGCTCGGACCAGGTTCTGTTACCCAGAATCCTTTGCAAACCTCAAAATTTGGCTAAAAAACACATGTTCCTCACATTTCTATAGCAGAAAGTTCTGGAATCTGACAGGAGCCACAAATTTCCTTCCAACCAGCGTTCCCCCAAGTCTCCCGATAAAAATGATACCTCACTTGTGTGGGTAGGCATAGCGCCCGCGTCAGGAAACGCCCCAAAGCGCAACGTGGACACATCCAAAATTTTGGAAGAAAACAGAGGTGTTTTTTGCGAAGTGCCTACCTGTAGATTTTGGCCTCTAGCTCAGCCGGCACCTAGGGACACCTACCAAACCTGTGCATTTCTGAAAACTAGAGACCTAGGGGAATCCAAGGAGGGGTGACTTGCGGGGCTCGGACCAGGTTCTGTTACCCAGAATCCTTTGCAAACCTCAAAATGTGGCTAAAAAAACACTTGTTCCTCACATTTCTGTGGCAGAAAGTTCAGGAATCTGAGAGGAGCCACAAATTTCCTTCCACCCAGCGTTCCCCCAAGTCTCCAGATAAAAATGATACCTCACTTGTGTGGGTAGGCCTAGCGCCCGCGACAGGAAACGCCCCAAAGCGCAACGTGGACACATCCAAAATTTTGGAAGAAAACAGAGGTGTTTTTTGCGAAGTGCCTACCTGTAGATTTTGGCCTCTAGCTCAGCCGGCACCTAGGGAAACCTACCAAACCTGTGCATTTCTGAAAACTAGAGACCTAGGGGAATCCAAGGAGGGGTGACTTGTGGGGCTCGGACCAGGTTCTGTTACCCAGAGTCCTTTGCAAACCTCAAAATTTGGCTAAAAAAACACATGTTCCTCACATTTCTGTGGCAGAAAGTTCTGGAATCTGAGAGGAGCCACAAATTTCCTTCCACCCAGCGTTCCCCCAAGTCTCCCGATATAAATGATACCTCACTTGTGTGGGTAGGCCTAGCGCCCGCGACAGGAAATGCCCCAAAGCGCAACGTGGACACATCCAAAATTTTGGAAGAAAACAGAGGTGTTTTTTGCGAAGTGCCTACCTGTAGATTTTGGCCTCTAGCTCAGCCGGCACCTAGGGAAACCTACCAAAACCTGTGCATTTCTGAAAACTAGAGACCTAGGGGAATCCAAGGAGGGGTGACTTGTGGGGCTCGGACCAGGTTCTGTTACCCAGAGTCCTTTGCAAACCTCAAAATTTGGCTAAAAAAACACATGTTCCTCACATTTCTGTGGCAGAAAGTTCTGGAATCTGAGAGGAGCCACAAATTTCCTTCCACCCAGCGTTCCCCCAAGTCTCCCGATATAAATGATACCTCACTTGTGTGGGTAGGCCTAGCGCCCGCGACAGGAAGCACCCCAAAGCGCAACGTGGACACATCCAAAATTTTGGAAGAAAACAGAGGTGTTTTTTGCGAAGTGCCTACCTGTAGATTTTGGCCTCTAGCTCAGCCGGCACCTAGGGAAACCTACCAAACCTGTGCATTTCTGAAAACTAGAGACCTAGGGGAATCCAAGGAGGGGTGACTTGCGGGGCTCGGACCAGGTTCTGTTACCCAGAGTCCTTTGCAAACCTCAAAATTTGGCTAAAAAAACACATGTTCCTCACATTTCTGTGGCAGAAAGTTCTGGAATCTGAGAGGAGCCACAAATTTCCTTCCACCCAGCGCTTCCCCATGTCTCCCGATAAAAATGATACCTCACTTGTGTGGGTAGGCCGAGCGCCCGCGACAGGAAACGCCCCAAAGCGCAACGTGGACACATCCAAAATTTTGGAAGAAAACAGAGGTGTTTTTTGCGAAGTGCCTACCTGTAGATTTTGGCCTCTAGCTCAGCCGGCACCTAGGGAAACCTACCAAACCTGTGCATTTCTGAAAACTAGAGACCTAGGGGAATCCAAGGAGGGGTGGCTTGCGGGGCTCGGACCAGGTTCTGTTACCCAGAATCCTTTGCAAACCTCAAAATTTGGCTAAAAAAACACATGTTCCTCACATTTCTATGGCAGAAAGTTCTGTAATCTGAGAGGAGCCACAAATTTCCTTCCAACCAGCGTTCCCCCAAGTCTCCCGATAAAAATGATACCTCACTTGTGTGGGTAGGCATAGCGCCCGCGTCAGGAAACGCCCCAAAGCGCAACGTGGACACATCCAAAATTTTGGAAGAAAACAGAGGTGTTTTTTTGCGAAGTGCCTACCTGTAGATTTTGGCCTCTAGCTCAGCCGGCACCTAGGGAAAGCTACCAAATCTGTGCATTTCTGAAAACTAGAGACCTAGGGGAATCCAAGGAGGGGTGACTTGCGGGGCTCGGACCAGGTTCTGTTACCCAGAGTCCTTTGCAAACCTCAAAATTTGGCTAAAAAAAACACATGTTCCTCACATTTCTGTGGCAGAAAGTTCTGGAATCTGAGAGGAGCCACAAATTTCCTTCCACCCAGCGTTCCCCCAAGTCTCCCGATAAAAATGATACCTCACTTGTGTGGGTAGTCCTAGCGCCCGAGACAGGAAACACCCCAAAGCGCAACGTGGACAAATCCAAAATTTTGGAAGAAAACAGAGGTGTTTTTTGCGAAGTGCCTACCTGTAGATTTTGGCCTCTAGCTCAGCCGGCACCTACGGAAACCTACCAAACCTGTGCATTTCGGAAAACTAGAGACCTAGGGGAATCCAAGGAGGGGGTGACTTGCGGGGCTCAGACCAGGTTCTGTTACCCAGAATCCTTTGCAAACCTCAAAATTTTGCTAAAAAAAACACATGTTCCTCACATTTCTGTGGCAAAAAGTTCTAGAATCTGAGAGGAGCCACAAATTTCCTTCCACCCAGCGTTCCCCCAAGTCTCCCGATAAAAATGATACCTCACTTGTGTGGGTAGGCCTAGCGCCCGCGACAGGAAACGCCCCAAAGCGCAACGTGGACACATCCAAAATTTTGGAAGAAAACAGAGGTGTTTTTTGCGAAGTGCCTACCTGTAGATTTTGGCCTCTAGCTCAGCCGGCACCTAGGGAAACCTACCAAACCTGTGCATTTCTGAAAACTAGAGACCTAGGGGAATCCAAGGAGGGGTGACTTGTGGGGCTCGGACCAGGTTCTGTTACCCAGAGTCCTTTGCAAACCTCATAATTTGTCTAAAAAAACACATGTTCCTCACATTTCTGTGGCAGAAAGTTCTGGAATCTGAGAGGAGCCACAAATTTCCTTCCACCCAGCGTTCCCCCAAGTCTCCCGATATAAATGATACCTCACTTGTGTGGGTAGGCCTAGCGCCCGCGACAGGAAGCACCCCAAAGCGCAACGTGGACACATCCAAAATTTTGGAAGAAAACAGAGGTGTTTTTTGCGAAGTGCCTACCTGTAGATTTTGGCCTCTAGCTCAGCCGTCACCTAGGGAAAGCTACCAAACCTGTGCATTTCTGAAAACTAGAGACCTAGGGGAATCCAAGGAGGGGTGACTTGCGGGGCTCGGACCAGGTTCTGTTACCCAGAGTCCTTTGCAAACCTCAAAATTTGGCTAAAAAAACACATGTTCCTCACATTTCTGTGGCAGAAAGTTCTGGAATCTGAGAGGAGCCACAAATTTCCTTCCACCCAGCGCTTCCCCATGTCTCCCGATAAAAATGATACCTCACTTGTGTGGGTAGGCCTAGCGCCCGCGACAGGAAACGCCCCAAAGTGCAACGTGGACACATCCAAAATTTTGGAAGAAAACAGAGGTGTTTTTTGCGAAGTGCCTACCTGTAGATTTTGGCCTCTAGCTCAGCCGGCACCTAGCGAAACCTACCAAACCTGTGCATTTCTGAAAACTAGAGACCTAGGGGAATCCAAGGAGGGGTGGCTTGCGGGGCTCGGACCAGGTTCTGTTACCCAGAATCCTTTGCAAACCTCAAAATTTGTCTAAAAAAAACACATGTTCCTCACATTTCTGTGGCAGAAAGTTCTGGAATCTGAGAGGAGCCACAAATTTCCTTCCAACCAGCGTTCCCCCAAATCTCCCGATAAAAATGATACCTCACTTGTGTGGGTAGGCATAGCGCCCGCGTCAGGAAACGCCCCAAAGCGCAACGTGGACACATCCAAAATTTTGGAAGAAAACAGAGGTGTTTTTTGCGAAGTGCCTACCTGTAGATTTTGGCCTCTAGCTCAACCGGCACCTAGGGACACCTACCAAACCTGTGCATTTCTGAAAACTAGAGACCTAGGGGAATCCAAGGAGGGGTGACTTGCGGGGCTCGGACCAGGTTCTGTTACCCAGAATCCTTTGCAAACCTCAAAATGTGGCTAAAAAAACACTTGTTCCTCACATTTCTGTGGCAGAAAGTTCAGGAATCTGAGAGGAGCCACAAATTTCCTTCCACCCAGCGTTCCCCCAAGTCTCCAGATAAAAATGATACCTCACTTGTGTGGGTAGGCCTAGCGCCCGCGACAGGAAACGCCCCAAAGCGCAACGTGGACACATCCAAAATTTTGGAAGAAAACAGAGGTGTTTTTTGCGAAGTGCCTACCTGTAGATTTTGGCCTCTAGCTCAGCCGGCACCTAGGGAAACCTACCAAACCTGTGCATTTCTGAAAACTAGAGACCTAGGGGAATCCAAGGAGGGGTGACTTGCGAGGCTCGGACCAGGTTCTGTTAACCAGAGTCCTTTGCAAACCTCAAAATTTGGCTAAAAAAAACACATGTTCCTCACATTTCTGTGGCAGAAAGTTCAGGAATCTGAGAGGAGCCACAAATTTCCTTCCACCCAGCGTTCCCCCAAGTCCCCCGATAAAATGATACCTCACTTGTGTGGGTAGTCCTAGCGCCCGCGACAGGAAACACCCCAAAGCGCAACGTGGACACATCCAAAATTTTTGAAGAAAACAGAGGTGTTTTTTGCGAAGTGCCTACCTGTAGATTTTGGCCTCTAGCTCAGCCGGCACCTAGGGAAACCTACCAAACCTGTGCATTTCGGAAAACTAGAGACCTAGGGGAATCCAAGGAGGGGTGACTTGCGGGGCTCAGACCAGGTTCTGTTACCCAGAATCCTTTGCAAACCTCAAAATTTTGCTAAAAAAACACATGTTCCTCACATTTCTGTGGCAAAAAGTTCTAGAATCTGAGAGGAGCCACAAATTTACTTCCAACCAGCGTTCCCCCAAGTCTCCCGATAAAAATGATACCTCACTTGTGTGGGTAGGCCTAGCGCCCGCGTCAGGAAACGCCCCAAAGCGCAACGTGGACACATCCAAAATTTTGGAAGAAAACAGAGGTGTTTTTTGCGAAGTGCCTACCTGTAGATTTTGGCCTCTAGCTCAGCCGGCACCTAGGGACACCTACCAAACCTGTGCATTTCTGAAAACTAGAGACCTAGGGGAATCCAAGGAGGGGTGACTTGCGGGGCTCAGACCAGGTTCTGTTACCCAGAGTCCTTTGCAAACCTCAAAATTTGGCTAAAAAAACACATGTTCCTCACAGTTCTGTGGCAGAAAGTTCTGGAATCTGAGAGGAGCCACAAATTTCCTTCCACCCAGCGCTTCCCCATGTCTCCCGATAAAAATGATACCTCACTTGTGTGGGTAGGCCTAGCGCCCGCGACAGGAAACGCCCCAAAGCGCAACGTGGACACGTCCAAAATTTTGGAAGAAAACAGAGGTGTTTTTTGCAAAGTGCCTACCTGTAGATTTTGGCCTCTAGCTCAGCCGGCACCTAGGGAAACCTACCAAACCTGTGCATTTCTGAAAACTAGAGACCTAGGGGAATCCAACGAGGGGTGACTTGCGGGGCTCGGACCAGGTTCTGTTACCCAGAATCCTTTGCAAACCTCAAAATGTGGCTAAAAAAAACACATGTTCCTCACATTTCTGTGGCAGAAAGTTCAGGAATCTGAGAGGAGCCACAAATTTCCTTCCACCCAGCGTTCCCCCAAGTCTCCAGATAAAAATGATACCTCACTTGTGTGGGTAGGCCTAGCGCCCGCGACAGGAAACGCCCCAAAGCGCAACGTGGACACATCCAAAATTTTGGAAGAAAACAGAGGTGTTTTTTGCGAAGTGCCTACCTGTAGATTTTGGCCTCTAGCTCAGCCGGCACCTAGGGAAACCTACCTAACCTGTGCATTTCTGAAAACTAGAGACCTAGGGGAATCCAAGGAGGGGTGACTTGCGAGGCTCGGACCAGGTTCTGTTACCCAGAGTCCTTTGCAAACCTCAAAATTTGGCTAAAAAAACACATGTTCCTCACATTTCTGTGGCAGAAAGTTCAGGAATCTGAGAGGAGCCACAAATTTCCTTCCACCCAGCGTTCCCCCAAGTCCCCCGATAAAAATGATACCTCACTTGTGTGGGTAGTCCTAGCGCCCGCGACAGGAAACACCCCAAAGCGCAACGTGGACACATCCAAAATTTTGGAAGAAAACAGAGGTGTTTTTTGCGAAGTGCCTACCTGTAGATTTTGGCCTCTAGCTCAGCCGGCACCTAGGGAAACCTACCAAACCTGTGCATTTCGGAAAACTAGAGACCTAGGGGAATCCAAGGAGGGGTGACTTGCGGGGCTCAGACCAGGTTCTGTTACCCAGAATCCTTTGCAAACCTCAAAATTTTGCTAAAAAAACACATGTTCCTCACATTTCTGTGGCAAAAAGTTCTAGAATCTGAGAGGAGCCACGAATTTCCTTCCACCCAGCGTTCCCCCAAGTCTCCCGATAAAAATGATACCTCACTTGTGTGGGTAGCCCTAGCGCCCGCGACAGGAAACGCCCCAAAGCGCAACGTGGACACATCCAAAATTTTGGAAGAAAACAGAGGTGTTTTTTGCGAAGTGCCTACCTGTAGATTTTGGCCTCTAGCTCAGCCGGCACCTAGGGAAACCTACCAAACCTGTGCATTTCTGAAAACTAGAGACCTAGGGGAATCCAAGGAGGGGTGACTTGTGGGGCTCGGACCAGGTTCTGTTACCCAGAGTCCTTTGCAAACCTCAAAATTTGTCTAAAAAAACACATGTTCCTCACATTTCTGTGGCAGAAAGTTCTGGAATCTGAGAGGAGCCACAAATTTCCTTCCACCCAGCGTTCCCCCAAGTCTCCAGATAAAAATGATACCTCACTTGTGTGGGTAGTCCTAGCGCCCGCGACAGGAAACACCCCAAAGCGCAACGTGGACACATCCAAAATTTTGGAAGAAAACAGAGGTGTTTTTTGCGAAGTGCCTACCTGTAGATTTTGGCCTCTAGCTCAGCCGGCACCTAGGGACACCTACCAAACCTGTGCATTTCTGAAAACTAGAGACCTAGGGGAATCCAAGGAGGGGTGACTTGCGGGGCTCAGACCAGGTTCTGTTACCCAGAGTCCTTTGCAAACCTCAAAATTTGGCTAAAAAAACATATGTTCCTCACAGTTCTGTGGCAGAAAGTTCTGGAATCTGAGAGGAGCCACAAATTTCCTTCCACCCAGCGCTTCCCCATGTCTCCCGATAAAAATGATACCTCACTTGTGTGGGTAGGCCTAGCGCCCGTGACAGGAAACGCCCCAAAGCGCAACGTGGACACGTCCAAAATTTTGGAAGAAAACAGAGGTGTTTTTTGCAAAGTGCCTACCTGTAGATTTTGGCCTCTAGCTCAGCCGGCACCTAGGGAAACCTACCAAACCTGTGCATTTCTGAAAACTAGAGACCTAGGGGAATCCAAGGAGGGGTGACTTGCGGGGCTCGGACCAGGTTCTGTTACCCAGAATCCTTTGCAAACCTCAAAATGTGGCTAAAAAAACACATGTTCCTCACATTTCTGTGGCAGAAAGTTCTGGAATCTGAGAGGAGCCACAAATTTCCTTCCACCCAACGTTCCCCCAAGTCTCCCGATATAAATGATACCTCACTTGTGTGGGTAGGCCTAGCGCCCGCGACAGGAAGCACCCCAAAGCGCAACGTGGACACATCCAAAATTTTGGAAGAAAACAGAGGTGTTTTTTGCAAAGTGCCTACCTGTAGATTTTGGCCTCTAGCTCAGCCGGCACCTAGGGAAACCTACCAAACCTGTGCATTTCTGAAAACTAGAGACCTAGGGGAATCCAAGGAGGGGTGACTTGCGGGGCTCGGACCAGGTTCTGTTACCCAGAGTCCTTTGCAAACCTCAAAATTTGGCTAAAAAAACACATGTTCCTCACATTTCTGTGGCAGAAAGTTCTGGAATCTGAGAGGAGCCACAAATTTCCTTCCACCCAGCGCTTCCCCATGTCTCCCGATAAAAATGATACCTCACTTGTGTGGGTAGGCCGAGCGCCCGCGACAGGAAACGCCCCAAAGCGCAACGTGGACACATCCAAAATTTTGGAAGAAAACAGAGGTGTTTTTTGCGAAGTGCCTACCTGTAGATTTTGGCCTCTAGCTCAGCCGGCACCTAGGGAAACCTACCAAACCTGTGCATTTCTGAAAACTAGAGACCTAGGGGAATCCAAGGAGGGGTGGCTTGCGGGGCTCGGACCAGGTTCTGTTACCCAGAATCCTTTGCAAACCTCAAAATTTGGCTAAAAAAACACATGTTCCTCACATTTCTATAGCAGAAAGTTCTGGAATCTGAGAGGAGCCACAAATTTCCTTCCAACCAGCGTTCCCCCAAGTCTCCCGATAAAAATGATACCTCACTTGTGTGGGTAGGCATAGCGCCCGCGTCAGGAAACGCCCCAAAGCGCAACGTGGACACATCCAAAATTTTGGAAGAAAACAGAGGTGTTTTTTGCGAAGTGCCTACCTGTAGATTTTGGCCTCTAGCTCAGCCGGCACCTAGGGACACCTACCAAACCTGTGCATTTCTGAAAACTAGAGACCTAGGGGAATCCAAGGAGGGGTGACTTGCGGGGCTCGGACCAGGTTCTGTTACCCAGAATCCTTTGCAAACCTCAAAATGTGGCTAAAAAAACACTTGTTCCTCACATTTCTGTGGCAGAAAGTTCAGGAATCTGAGAGGAGCCACAAATTTCCTTCCACCCAGCGTTCCCCCAAGTCTCCAGATAAAAATGATACCTCACTTGTGTGGGTAGGCCTAGCGCCCGCGACAGGAAACGCCCCAAAGCGCAACGTGGACACATCCAAAATTTTGGAAGAAAACAGAGGTGTTTTTTGCGAAGTGCCTACCTGTAGATTTTGGCCTCTAGCTCAGCCGGCACCTAGGGAAACCTACCAAACCTGTGCATTTCTGAAAACTAGAGACCTAGGGGAATCCAAGGAGGGGTGACTTGTGGGGCTCGGACCAGGTTCTGTTACCCAGAGTCCTTTGCAAACCTCAAAATTTGGCTAAAAAAACACATGTTCCTCACATTTCTGTGGCAGAAAGTTCTGGAATCTGAGAGGAGCCACAAATTTCCTTCCACCCAGCGTTCCCCCAAGTCTCCCGATATAAATGATACCTCACTTGTGTGGGTAGGCCTAGCGCCCGCGACAGGAAATGCCCCAAAGCGCAACGTGGACACATCCAAAATTTTGGAAGAAAACAGAGGTGTTTTTTGCGAAGTGCCTACCTGTAGATTTTGGCCTCTAGCTCAGCCGGCACCTAGGGAAACCTACCAAACCTGTGCATTTCTGAAAACTAGAGACCTAGGGGAATCCAAGGAGGGGTGACTTGTGGGGCTCGGACCAGGTTCTGTTACCCAGAGTCCTTTGCAAACCTCAAAATTTGGCTAAAAAAACACATGTTCCTCACATTTCTGTGGCAGAAAGTTCTGGAATCTGAGAGGAGCCACAAATTTCCTTCCACCCAGCGTTCCCCCAAGTCTCCCGATATAAATGATACCTCACTTGTGTGGGTAGGCCTAGCGCCCGCGACAGGAAGCACCCCAAAGCGCAACGTGGACACATCCAAAATTTTGGAAGAAAACAGAGGTGTTTTTTGCGAAGTGCCTACCTGTAGATTTTGGCCTCTAGCTCAGCCGGCACCTAGGGAAACCTACCAAACCTGTGCATTTCTGAAAACTAGAGACCTAGGGGAATCCAAGGAGGGGTGACTTGCGGGGCTCGGACCAGGTTCTGTTACCCAGAGTCCTTTGCAAACCTCAAAATTTGGCTAAAAAAACACATGTTCCTCACATTTCTGTGGCAGAAAGTTCTGGAATCTGAGAGGAGCCACAAATTTCCTTCCACCCAGCGCTTCCCCATGTCTCCCGATAAAAATGATACCTCACTTGTGTGGGTAGGCCGAGCGCCCGCGACAGGAAACGCCCCAAAGCGCAACGTGGACACATCCAAAATTTTGGAAGAAAACAGAGGTGTTTTTTGCGAAGTGCCTACCTGTAGATTTTGGCCTCTAGCTCAGCCGGCACCTAGGGAAACCTACCAAACCTGTGCATTTCTGAAAACTAGAGACCTAGGGGAATCCAAGGAGGGGTGGCTTGCGGGCTCGGACCAGGTTCTGTTACCCAGAATCCTTTGCAAACCTCAAAATTTGGCTAAAAAAACACATGTTCCTCACATTTCTATGGCAGAAAGTTCTGTAATCTGAGAGGAGCCACAAATTTCCTTCCAACCAGCGTTCCCCCAAGTCTCCCGATAAAAATGATACCTCACTTGTGTGGGTAGGCATAGCGCCCGCGTCAGGAAACGCCCCAAAGCGCAACGTGGACACATCCAAAATTTTGGAAGAAAACAGAGGTGTTTTTTGCGAAGTGCCTACCTGTAGATTTTGGCCTCTAGCTCAGCCGGCACCTAGGGAAAGCTACCAAATCTGTGCATTTCTGAAAACTAGAGACCTAGGGGAATCCAAGGAGGGGTGACTTGCGGGGCTCGGACCAGGTTCTGTTACCCAGAGTCCTTTGCAAACCTCAAAATTTGGCTAAAAAAACACATGTTCCTCACATTTCTGTGGCAGAAAGTTCTGGAATCTGAGAGGAGCCACAAATTTCCTTCCACCCAGCGTTCCCCCAAGTCTCCCGATAAAAATGATACCTCACTTGTGTGGGTAGTCCTAGCGCCCGAGACAGGAAACACCCCAAAGCGCAACGTGGACAAATCCAAAATTTTGGAAGAAAACAGAGGTGTTTTTTGCGAAGTGCCTACCTGTAGATTTTGGCCTCTAGCTCAGCCGGCACCTAGGGAAACCTACCAAACCTGTGCATTTCGGAAAACTAGAGACCTAGGGGAATCCAAGGAGGGGTGACTTGCGGGGCTCAGACCAGGTTCTGTTACCCAGAATCCTTTGCAAACCTCAAAATTTTGCTAAAAAAAACACATGTTCCTCACATTTCTGTGGCAAAAAGTTCTAGAATCTGAGAGGAGCCACAAATTTCCTTCCACCCAGCGTTCCCCCAAGTCTCCCGATAAAAATGATACCTCACTTGTGTGGGTAGGCCTAGCGCCCGCGACAGGAAACGCCCCAAAGCGCAACGTGGACACATCCAAAATTTTGGAAGAAAACAGAGGTGTTTTTTGCGAAGTGCCTACCTGTAGATTTTGGCCTCTAGCTCAGCCGGCACCTAGGGAAACCTACCAAACCTGTGCATTTCTGAAAACTAGAGACCTAGGGGAATCCAAGGAGGGGTGACTTGTGGGGCTCGGACCAGGTTCTGTTACCCAGAGTCCTTTGCAAACCTCATAATTTGTCTAAAAAAACACATGTTCCTCACATTTCTGTGGCAGAAAGTTCTGGAATCTGAGAGGAGCCACAAATTTCCTTCCACCCAGCGTTCCCCCAAGTCTCCCGATATAAATGATACCTCACTTGTGTGGGTAGGCCTAGCGCCCGCGACAGGAAGCACCCCAAAGCGCAACGTGGACACATCCAAAATTTTGGAAGAAAACAGAGGTGTTTTTTGCGAAGTGCCTACCTGTAGATTTTGGCCTCTAGCTCAGCCGTCACCTAGGGAAAGCTACCAAACCTGTGCATTTCTGAAAACTAGAGACCTAGGGGAATCCAAGGAGGGGTGACTTGCGGGGCTCGGACCAGGTTCTGTTACCCAGAGTCCTTTGCAAACCTCAAAATTTGGCTAAAAAAACACATGTTCCTCACATTTCTGTGGCAGAAAGTTCTGGAATCTGAGAGGAGCCACAAATTTCCTTCCACCCAGCGCTTCCCCATGTCTCCCGATAAAAATGATACCTCACTTGTGTGGGTAGGCCTAGCGCCCGCGACAGGAAACGCCCCAAAGCGCAACGTGGACACATCCAAAATTTTGGAAGAAAACAGAGGTGTTTTTTGCGAAGTGCCTACCTGTAGATTTTGGCCTCTAGCTCAGCCGGCACCTAGCGAAACCTACCAAACCTGTGCATTTCTGAAAACTAGAGACCTAGGGGAATCCAAGGAGGGGTGGCTTGCGGGGCTCGGACCAGGTTCTGTTACCCAGAATCCTTTGCAAACCTCAAAATTTGTCTAAAAAAACACATGTTCCTCACATTTCTGTGGCAGAAAGTTCTGGAATCTGAGAGGAGCCACAAATTTCCTTCCAACCAGCGTTCCCCCAAATCTCCCGATAAAAATGATACCTCACTTGTGTGGGTAGGCATAGCGCCCGCGTCAGGAAACGCCCCAAAGCGCAACGTGGACACATCCAAAATTTTGGAAGAAAACAGAGGTGTTTTTTGCGAAGTGCCTACCTGTAGATTTTGGCCTCTAGCTCAACCGGCACCTAGGGACACCTACCAAACCTGTGCATTTCTGAAAACTAGAGACCTAGGGGAATCCAAGGAGGGGTGACTTGCGGGGCTCGGACCAGGTTCTGTTACCCAGAATCCTTTGCAAACCTCAAAATGTGGCTAAAAAAACACTTGTTCCTCACATTTCTGTGGCAGAAAGTTCAGGAATCTGAGAGGAGCCACAAATTTCCTTCCACCCAGCGTTCCCCCAAGTCTCCAGATAAAAATGATACCTCACTTGTGTGGGTAGGCCTAGCGCCCGCGACAGGAAACGCCCCAAAGCGCAACGTGGACACATCCAAAATTTTGGAAGAAAACAGAGGTGTTTTTTGCGAAGTGCCTACCTGTAGATTTTGGCCTCTAGCTCAGCCGGCACCTAGGGAAACCTACCAAACCTGTGCATTTCTGAAAACTAGAGACCTAGGGGAATCCAAGGAGGGGTGACTTGCGAGGCTCGGACCAGGTTCTGTTAACCAGAGTCCTTTGCAAACCTCAAAATTTGGCTAAAAAAACACATGTTCCTCACATTTCTGTGGCAGAAAGTTCAGGAATCTGAGAGGAGCCACAAATTTCCTTCCACCCAGCGTTCCCCCAAGTCCCCCGATAAAAATGATACCTCACTTGTGTGGGTAGTCCTAGCGCCCGCGACAGGAAACACCCCAAAGCGCAACGTGGACACATCCAAAATTTTGGAAGAAAACAGAGGTGTTTTTTGCGAAGTGCCTACCTGTAGATTTTGGCCTCTAGCTCAGCCGGCACCTAGGGAAACCTACCAAACCTGTGCATTTCGGAAAACTAGAGACCTAGGGGAATCCAAGGAGGGGTGACTTGCGGGGCTCAGACCAGGTTCTGTTACCCAGAATCCTTTGCAAACCTCAAAATTTTGCTAAAAAAACACATGTTCCTCACATTTCTGTGGCAAAAAGTTCTAGAATCTGAGAGGAGCCACAAATTTCCTTCCAACCAGCGTTCCCCCCAAGTCTCCCGATAAAAATGATACCTCACTTGTGTGGGTAGGCCTAGCGCCCGCGTCAGGAAACGCCCCAAAGCGCAACGTGGACACATCCAAAATTTTGGAAGAAAACAGAGGTGTTTTTTGCGAAGTGCCTACCTGTAGATTTTGGCCTCTAGCTCAGCCGGCACCTAGGGACACCTACCAAACCTGTGCATTTCTGAAAACTAGAGACCTAGGGGAATCCAAGGAGGGGTGACTTGCGGGGCTCAGACCAGGTTCTGTTACCCAGAGTCCTTTGCAAACCTCAAAATTTGGCTAAAAAAACACATATTCCTCACAGTTCTGTGGCAGAAAGTTCTGGAATCTGAGAGGAGCCACAAATTTCCTTCCACCCAGCGCTTCCCCCATGTCTCCCGATAAAAATGATACCTCACTTGTGTGGGTAGGCCTAGCGCCCGCGACAGGAAACGCCCCAAAGCGCAACGTGGACACGTCCAAAATTTTGGAAGAAAACAGAGGTGTTTTTTGCAAAGTGCCTACCTGTAGATTTTGGCCTCTAGCTCAGCCGGCACCTAGGGAAACCTACCAAACCTGTGCATTTCTGAAAACTAGAGACCTAGGGGAATCCAACGAGGGGTGACTTGCGGGGCTCGGACCAGGTTCTGTTACCCAGAATCCTTTGCAAACCTCAAAATGTGGCTAAAAAAACACATGTTCCTCACATTTCTGTGGCAGAAAGTTCAGGAATCTGAGAGGAGCCACAAATTTCCTTCCACCCAGCGTTCCCCCAAGTCTCCAGATAAAAATGATACCTCACTTGTGTGGGTAGGCCTAGCGCCCGCGACAGGAAACGCCCCAAAGCGCAACGTGGACACATCCAAAATTTTGGAAGAAAACAGAGGTGTTTTTTGCGAAGTGCCTACCTGTAGATTTTGGCCTCTAGCTCAGCCGGCACCTAGGGAAACCTACCTAACCTGTGCATTTCTGAAAACTAGAGACCTAGGGGAATCCAAGGAGGGGTGACTTGCGAGGCTCGGACCAGGTTCTGTTACCCAGAGTCCTTTGCAAACCTCAAAATTTGGCTAAAAAAACACATGTTCCTCACATTTCTGTGGCAGAAAGTTCAGGAATCTGAGAGGAGCCACAAATTTCCTTCCACCCAGCGTTCCCCCAAGTCCCCCGATAAAAATGATACCTCACTTGTGTGGGTAGTCCTAGCGCCCGCGACAGGAAACACCCCAAAGCGCAACGTGGACACATCCAAAATTTTGGAAGAAAACAGAGGTGTTTTTTGCGAAGTGCCTACCTGTAGATTTTGGCCTCTAGCTCAGCCGGCACCTAGGGAAACCTACCAAACCTGTGCATTTCGGAAAACTAGAGACCTAGGGGAATCCAAGGAGGGGTGACTTGCGGGGCTCAGACCAGGTTCTGTTACCCAGAATCCTTTGCAAACCTCAAAATTTTGCTAAAAAAACACATGTTCCTCACATTTCTGTGGCAAAAAGTTCTAGAATCTGAGAGGAGCCACGAATTTCCTTCCACCCAGCGTTCCCCCAAGTCTCCCGATAAAAATGATACCTCACTTGTGTGGGTAGCCCTAGCGCCCGCGACAGGAAACGCCCCAAAGCGCAACGTGGACACATCCAAAATTTTGGAAGAAAACAGAGGTGTTTTTTGCGAAGTGCCTACCTGTAGATTTTGGCCTCTAGCTCAGCCGGCACCTAGGGAAACCTACCAAACCTGTGCATTTCTGAAAACTAGAGACCTAGGGGAATCCAAGGAGGGGTGACTTGTGGGGCTCGGACCAGGTTCTGTTACCCAGAGTCCTTTGCAAACCTCAAAATTTGTCTAAAAAAACACATGTTCCTCACATTTCTGTGGCAGAAAGTTCTGGAATCTGAGAGGAGCCACAAATTTCCTTCCACCCAGCGTTCCCCCAAGTCTCCAGATAAAAATGATACCTCACTTGTGTGGGTAGTCCTAGCGCCCGCGACAGGAAACACCCCAAAGCGCAACGTGGACACATCCAAAATTTTGGAAGAAAACAGAGGTGTTTTTTGCGAAGTGCCTACCTGTAGATTTTGGCCTCTAGCTCAGCCGGCACCTAGGGACACCTACCAAACCTGTGCATTTCTGAAAACTAGAGACCTAGGGGAATCCAAGGAGGGGTGACTTGCGGGGCTCAGACCAGGTTCTGTTACCCAGAGTCCTTTGCAAACCTCAAAATTTGGCTAAAAAAACATATGTTCCTCACAGTTCTGTGGCAGAAAGTTCTGGAATCTGAGAGGAGCCACAAATTTCCTTCCACCCAGCGCTTCCCCATGTCTCCCGATAAAAATGATACCTCACTTGTGTGGGTAGGCCTAGCGCCCGCGACAGGAAACGCCCCAAAGCGCAACGTGGACACGTCCAAAATTTTGGAAGAAAACAGAGGTGTTTTTTGCAAAGTGCCTACCTGTAGATTTTGGCCTCTAGCTCAGCCGGCACCTAGGGAAACCTACCAAACCTGTGCATTTCTGAAAACTAGAGACCTAGGGGAATCCAAGGAGGGGTGACTTGCGGGGCTCGGACCAGGTTCTGTTACCCAGAATCCTTTGCAAACCTCAAAATGTGGCTAAAAAAACACATGTTCCTCACATTTCTGTGGCAGAAAGTTCAGGAATCTGAGAGGAGCCACAAATTTCCTTCCACCCAGCGTTCCCCCAAGTCTCCAGATAAAAATGATACCTCACTTGTGTGGGTAGGCCTAGCGCCCGCGACAGGAAACGCCCCAAAGCGCAACGTGGACACATCCAAAATTTTGGAAGAAAACAGAGGTGTTTTTTGCGAAGTGCCTACCTGTAGATTTTGGCCTCTAGCTCAGCCGGCACCTAGGGAAACCTACCTAACCTGTGCATTTCTGAAAACTAGAGACCTAGGGGAATCCAAGGAGGGGTGACTTGCGAGGCTCGGACCAGGTTCTGTTACCCAGAGTCCTTTGCAAACCTCAAAATTTGGCTAAAAAAACACATGTTCCTCACATTTCTGTGGCAGAAAGTTCAGGAATCTGAGAGGAGCCACAAATTTCCTTCCACCCAGCGTTCCCCCAAGTCCCCCGATAAAAATGATACCTCACTTGTGTGGGTAGTCCTAGCGCCCGCGACAGGAAACACCCCAAAGCGCAACGTGGACACATCCAAAATTTTGGAAGAAAACAGAGGTGTTTTTTGCGAAGTGCCTACCTGTAGATTTTGGCCTCTAGCTCAGCCGGCACCTAGGGAAACCTACCAAACCTGTGCATTTCGGAAAACTAGAGACCTAGGGGAATCCAAGGAGGGGTGACTTGCGGGGCTCAGACCAGGTTCTGTTACCCAGAATCCTTTGCAAACCTCAAAATTTTGCTAAAAAAACACATGTTCCTCACATTTCTGTGGCAAAAAGTTCTAGAATCTGAGAGGAGCCACAAATTTCCTTCCAACCAGCGTTCCCCCAAGTCTCCAGATAAAAATGATACCTCACTTGTGTGGGTAGGCCTAGCGCCCGCGACAGGAAACGCCCCAAAGCGCAACGTGGACACATCCAAAATTTTGGAAGAAAACAGAGGTGTTTTTTGCGAAGTGCCTACCTGTAGATTTTGGCCTCTAGCTCAGCCGGCACCTAGGGACACCTACCAAACCTGTGCATTTCTGAAAACTAGAGACCTAGGGGAATCCAAGGAGGGGTGACTTGCGGGGCTCGGACCAGGTTCTGTTACCCAGAGTCCTTTGCAAACCTCAAAATTTGGCTAAAAAAACACATGTTCCTCACATTTCTGTGGCAGAAAGTTCAGGAATCTGAGAGGAGCCACAAATTTCCTTCCACCCAGCGTTCCCCATGTCTCCCGATAAAAATGATACCTCACTTGTGTGGGTAGGCCTAGCGCCCGCGACAGGAAACGCCCCAAAGCGCAACGTGGACACGTCCAAAATTTTGGAAGAAAACAGAGGTGTTTTTTGCAAAGTGCCTACCTGTAGATTTTGGCCTCTAGCTCAGCCGGCACCTAGGGAAACCTACCAAACCTGTGCATTTCTGAAAACTAGAGACCTAGGGGAATCCAACGAGGGGTGACTTGCGGGGCTCGGACCAGGTTCTGTTACCCAGAATCCTTTGCAAACCTCAAAATGTGGCTAAAAAAACACATGTTCCTCACATTTCTGTGGCAGAAAGTTCAGGAATCTGAGAGGAGCCACAAATTTCCTTCCACCCAGCGTTCCCCCAAGTCCCCCGATAAAAATGATACCTCACTTGTGTGGGTAGTCCTAGCGCCCGCGACAGGAAACACCCCAAAGCGCAACGTGGACACATCCAAAATTTTGGAAGAAAACAGAGGTGTTTTTTGCGAAGTGCCTACCTGTAGATTTTGGCCTCTAGCTCAGCCGGCACCTAGGGAAACCTACCAAACCTGTGCATTTCGGAAAACTAGAGACCTAGGGGAATCCAAGGAGGGGTGACTTGCGGGGCTCAGACCAGGTTCTGTTACCCAGAATCCTTTGCAAACCTCAAAATTTTGCTAAAAAAACACATGTTCCTCACATTTCTGTGGCAAAAAGTTTTAGAATCTGAGAGGAGCCACGAATTTCCTTCCACCCAGCGTTCCCCCAAGTCTCTCGATAAAAATGATACCTCACTTGTGTGGGTAGCCCTAGCGCCCGCGTCAGGAAACGCCCCAAAGCGCAACGTGGACACATCCAAAATTTTGGAAGAAAACAGAGGTGTTTTTTGCGAAGTGCCTACCTGTAGATTTTGGCCTCTAGCTCAGCCGGCACCTAGGGAAACCTACCAAACCTGTGCATTTCTGAAAACTAGAGACCTAGGGGAATCCAAGGAGGGGTGACTTGTGGGGCTCGGACCAGGTTCTGTTACCCAGAGTCCTTTGCAAACCTCAAAATTTGTCTAAAAAAACACATGTTCCTCACATTTCTGTGGCAGAAAGTTCTGGAATCTGAGAGGAGCCACAAATTTCCTTCCACCCAGCGTTCCCCCAAGTCTCCAGATAAAAATGATACCTCACTTGTGTGGGTAGTCCTAGCGCCCGCGACAGGAAACACCCCAAAGCGCAACGTGGACACATCCAAAATTTTGGAAGAAAACAGAGGTGTTTTTTGCGAAGTGCCTACCTGTAGATTTTGGCCTCTAGCTCAGCCGGCACCTAGGGAAACCTACCAAACCTGTGCATTTCTGAAAACTAGAGACCTAGGGGAATCCAAGGAGGGGTGACTTGTGGGGCTCGGACCAGGTTCTGTTACCCAGAGTCCTTTGCAAACCTCAAAATTTGGCTAAAAAAACACATGTTCCTCACATTTCTGTGGCAGAAAGTTCTGGAATCTGAGAGGAGCCACAAATTTCCTTCCACCCAGCGTTCCCCCAAGTCTCCCGATATAAATGATACCTCACTTGTGTGGGTAGGCCTAGCGCCTGCGACAGGAAGCACCCCAAAGCGCAACGTGGACAGATCCAAAATTTTGGAAGAAAACAGAGGTGTTTTTTGCGAAGTGCCTACCTGTAGATTTTGGCCTCTAGCTCAGCCGTCACCTAGGGAAAGCTACCAAATCTGTGCATTTCTGAAAACTAGAGACCTAGGGGAATCCAAGGAGGGGTGACTTGCGGGGCTCGGACCAGGTTCTGTTACCCAGAGTCCTTTGCAAACCTCAAAATTTGGCTAAAAAAACACATGTTCCTCACATTTCTGTGGCAGAAAGTTCTGGAATCTGAGAGGAGCCACAAATTTCCTTCCACCCAGCGTTCCCCCAAGTCTCCCGATAAAAATGATACCTCACTTGTGTGGGTAGTCCTAGCGCCCGAGACAGGAAACACCCCAAAGCGCAACGTGGACACATCCAAAATTTTGGAAGAAAACAGAGGTGTTTTTTGCGAAGTGCCTACCTGTAGATTTTGGCCTCTAGCTCAGCCGGCACCTAGGGAAACCTACCAAACCTGTGCATTTCGGAAAACTAGAGACCTAGGGGAATCCAAGGAGGGGTGACTTGCGGGGCTCAGACCAGGTTCTGTTACCCAGAATCCTTTGCAAACCTCAAAATTTTGCTAAAAAAACACATGTTCCTCACATTTCTGTGGCAAAAAGTTCTAGAATCTGAGAGGAGCCACAAATTTCCTTCCACCCAGCGTTCCCCCAAGTCTCCCGATAAAAATGATACCTCACTTGTGTGGGTAGGCCTAGCGCCCGCGACAGGAAACGCCCCAAAGCGCAACGTGGACACATCCAAAATTTTGGAAGAAAACAGAGGTGTTTTTTGCGAAGTGCCTACCTGTAGATTTTGGCCTCTAGATCAGCCGGCACCTAGGGAAACCTACCAAACCTGTGCATTTCTGAAAACTAGAGACCTAGGGGAATCCAAGGAGGGGTGACTTGTGGGGCTCGGACCAGGTTCTGTTACCCAGAGTCCTTTGCAAACCTCAAAATTTGGCTAAAAAAACACATGTTCCTCACATTTCTGTGGCAGAAAGTTCTGGAATCTGAGAGGAGCCACAAATTTCCTTCCACCCAGCGTTCCCCCAAGTCTCCCGATATAAATGATACCTCACTTGTGTGGGTAGGCCTAGCGCCCGCGACAGGAAGCACCCCAAAGCGCAACGTGGACACATCCAAAATTTTGGAAGAAAACAGAGGTGTTTTTTGCGAAGTGCCTACCTGTAGATTTTGGCCTCTAGCTCAGCCGTCACCTAGGGAAAGCTACCAAACCTGTGCATTTCTGAAAACTAGAGACCTAGGGGAATCCAAGGAGGGGTGACTTGCGGGGCTCGGACCAGGTTCTGTTACCCAGAGTCCTTTGCAAACCTCAAAATTTGGCTAAAAAAACACATGTTCCTCACATTTCTGTGGCAGAAAGTTCTGGAATCTGAGAGGAGCCACAAATTTCCTTCCACCCAGCGCTTCCCCATGTCTCCCGATAAAAATGATACCTCACTTGTGTGGGTAGGCCTAGCGCCCGCGACAGGAAACGCCCCAAAGCGCAACGTGGACACATCCAAAATTTTGGAAGAAAACAGAGGTGTTTTTTGCGAAGTGCCTACCTGTAGATTTTGGCCTCTAGCTCAGCCGGCACCTAGCGAAACCTACCAAACCTGTGCATTTCTGAAAACTAGAGACCTAGGGGAATCCAAGAAGGGGTGGCTTGCGGGGCTCGGACCAGGTTCTGTTACCCAGAATCCTTTGCAAACCTCAAAATTTGTCTAAAAAAACACATGTTCCTCACATTTCTATGGCAGAAAGTTCTGGAATCTGAGAGGAGCCACAAATTTCCTTCCAACCAGCGTTCCCCCAAGTCTCCCGATAAAAATGATACCTCACTTGTGTGGGTAGGCATAGCGCCCGCGTCAGGAAACGCCCCAAAGCGCAACGTGGACACATCCAAAATTTTGGAAGAAAACAGAGGTGTTTTTTGCGAAGTGCCTACCTGTAGATTTTGGCCTCTAGCTCAACCGGCACCTAGGGACACCTACCAAACCTGTGCATTTCTGAAAACTAGAGACCTAGGGGAATCCAAGGAGGGGTGACTTGCGGGGCTCGGACCAGGTTCTGTTACCCAGAATCCTTTGCAAACCTCAAAATGTGGCTAAAAAAACACTTGTTCCTCACATTTCTGTGGCAGAAAGTTCAGGAATCTGAGAGGAGCCACAAATTTCCTTCCACCCAGCGTTCCCCCAAGTCTCCCGATAAAAATGATACCTCACTTGTGTGGGTAGGCCTAGCGCCCGCGACAGGAAACGCCCCAAAGCGCAACGTGGACACATCCAAAATTTTGGAAGAAAACAGAGGTGTTTTTTGCGAAGTGCCTACCTGTAGATTTTGGCCTCTAGCTCAGCCGGCACCTAGGGAAACCTACCAAACCTGTGCATTTCTGAAAACTAGAGACCTAGGGGAATCCAAGGAGGGGTGACTTGCGAGGCTCGGACCAGGTTCTGTTAACCAGAGTCCTTTGCAAACCTCAAAATTTGGCTAAAAAAACACATGTTCCTCACATTTCTGTGGCAGAAAATTCAGGAATCTGAGAGGAGCCACAAATTTCCTTCCACCCAGCGTTCCCCCAAGTCCCCCGATAAAAATGATACCTCACTTGTGTGGGTAGTCCTAGCGCCCGCGACAGGAAACACCCCAAAGCGCAACGTGGACACATCCAAAATTTTGGAAGAAAACAGAGGTGTTTTTTGCGAAGTGCCTACCTGTAGATTTTGGCCTCTAGCTCAGCCGGCACCTAGGGAAACCTACCAAACCTGTGCATTTCGGAAAACTAGAGACCTAGGGGAATCCAAGGAGGGGTGACTTGCGGGGCTCAGACCAGGTTCTGTTACCCAGAATCCTTTGCAAACCTCAAAATTTTGCTAAAAAAACACATGTTCCTCACATTTCTGTGGCAAAAAGTTCTAGAATCTGAGAGGAGCCACAAATTTCCTTCCAACCAGCGTTCCCCCAAGTCTCCCGATAAAAATGATACCTCACTTGTGTGGGTAGGCCTAGCGCCCGCGTCAGGAAACGCCCCAAAGCGCAACGTGGACACATCCAAAATTTTGGAAGAAAACAGAGGTGTTTTTTGCGAAGTGCCTACCTGTAGATTTTGGCCTCTAGCTCAGCCGGCACCTAGGGACACCTACCAAACCTGTGCATTTCTGAAAACTAGAGACCTAGGGGAATCCAAGGAGGGGTGACTTGCGGGGCTCAGACCAGGTTCTGTTACCCAGAGTCCTTTGCAAACCTCAAAATTTGGCTAAAAAAACACATGTTCCTCACAGTTCTGTGGCAGAAAGTTCTGGAATCTGAGAGGAGCCACAAATTTCCTTCCACCCAGCGCTTCCCCATGTCTCCCGATAAAAATGATACCTCACTTGTGTGGGTAGGCCTAGCGCCCGCGACAGGAAACGCCCCAAAGCGCAACGTGGACACGTCCAAAATTTTGGAAGAAAACAGAGGTGTTTTTTGCAAAGTGCCTACCTGTAGATTTTGGCCTCTAGCTCAGCCGGCACCTAGGGAAACCTACCAAACCTGTGCATTTCTGAAAACTAGAGACCTAGGGGAATCCAACGAGGGGTGACTTGCGGGGCTCGGACCAGGTTCTGTTACCCAGAATCCTTTGCAAACCTCAAAATGTGGCTAAAAAAACACATGTTCCTCACATTTCTGTGGCAGAAAGTTCAGGAATCTGAGAGGAGCCACAAATTTCCTTCCACCCAGCGTTCCCCCAAGTCTCCAGATAAAAATGATACCTCACTTGTGTGGGTAGGCCTAGCGCCCGCGACAGGAAACGCCCCAAAGCGCAACGTGGACACATCCAAAATTTTGGAAGAAAACAGAGGTGTTTTTTGCGAAGTGCCTACCTGTAGATTTTGGCCTCTAGCTCAGCCGGCACCTAGGGACACCTACCAAACCTGTGCATTTCTGAAAACTAGAGACCTAGGGGAATCCAAGGAGGGGTGACTTGCGGGGCTCAGACCAGGTTCTGTTACCCAGAGTCCTTTGCAAACCTCAAAATTTGGCTAAAAAAACATATGTTCCTCACAGTTCTGTGGCAGAAAGTTCTGGAATCTGAGAGGAGCCACAAATTTCCTTCCACCCAGCGCTTCCCCATGTCTCCCGATAAAAATGATACCTCACTTGTGTGGGTAGGCCTAGCGCCCGCGACAGGAAACACCCCAAAGCGCAACGTGGACACGTCCAAAATTTTGGAAGAAAACAGAGGTGTTTTTTGCAAAGTGCCTACCTGTAGATTTTGGCCTCTAGCTCAGCCGGCACCTAGGGAAACCTACCAAACCTGTGCATTTCTGAAAACTAGAGACCTAGGGGAATCCAAGGAGGGGTGACTTGCGGGGCTCGGACCAGGTTCTGTTACCCAGAATCCTTTGCAAACCTCAAAATGTGGCTAAAAAAACACATGTTCCTCACATTTCTGTGGCAGAAAGTTCAGGAATCTGAGAGGAGCCACAAATTTCCTTCCACCCAGCGTTCCCCCAAGTCTCCAGATAAAAATGATACCTCACTTGTGTGGGTAGGCCTAGCGCCCGCGACAGGAAACGCCCCAAAGCGCAACGTGGACACATCCAAAATTTTGGAAGAAAACAGAGGTGTTTTTTGCGAAGTGCCTACCTGTAGATTTTGGCCTCTAGCTCAGCCGGCACCTAGCGAAACCTACCAAACCTGTGCATTTCTGAAAACTAGAGACCTAGGGGAATCCAAGGAGGGGTGACTTGCGAGGCTCGGACCAGGTTCTGTTAACCAGAGTCCTTTGCAAACCTCAAAATTTGGCTAAAAAAACACATGTTCCTCACATTTCTGTGGCAGAAAGTTCAGGAATCTGAGAGGAGCCACAAATTTCCTTCCACCCAGCGTTCCCCCAAGTCCCCCGATAAAAATGATACCTCACTTGTGTGGGTAGTCCTAGCGCCCGCGACAGGAAACACCCCAAAGCGCAACGTGGACACATCCAAAATTTTGGAAGAAAACAGAGGTGTTTTTTGCGAAGTGCCTACCTGTAGATTTTGGCCTCTAGCTCAGCCGGCACCTAGGGAAACCTACCAAACCTGTGCATTTCGGAAAACTAGAGACCTAGGGGAATCCAAGGAGGGGTGACTTGCGGGGCTCAGACCAGGTTCTGTTACCCAGAATCCTTTGCAAACCTCAAAATTTTGCTAAAAAAACACATGTTCCTCACATTTCTGTGGCAAAAAGTTCTAGAATCTGAGAGGAGCCACAAATTTCCTTCCAACCAGCGTTCCCCCAAGTCTCCCGATAAAAATGATACCTCACTTGTGTGGGCAGGCCTAGCGCCCGCGTCAGGAAACGCCCCAAAGCGCAACGTGGACACATCCAAAATTTTGGAAGAAAACAGAGGTGTTTTTTGCGAAGTGCCTACCTGTAGATTTTGGCCTCTAGCTCAGCCGGCACCTAGGGACACCTACCAAACCTGTGCATTTCTGAAAACTAGAGACCTAGGGGAATCCAAGGAGGGGTGACTTGCGGGACTCAGACCAGGTTCTGTTACCCAGAGTCCTTTGCAAACCTCAAAATTTGGCTAAAAAAACACATGTTCCTCACAGTTCTGTGGCAGAAAGTTCTGGAATCTGAGAGGAGCCACAAATTTCCTTCCACCCAGCGCTTCCCCATGTCTCCCGATAAAAATGATACCTCACTTGTGTGGGTAGGCCTAGCGCCCGCGACAGGAAACGCCCCAAAGCGCAACGTGGACACGTCCAAAATTTTGGAAGAAAACAGAGGTGTTTTTTGCAAAGTGCCTACCTGTAGATTTTGGCCTCTAGCTCAGCCGGCACCTAGGGAAACCTACCAAACCTGTGCATTTCTGAAAACTAGAGACCTAGGGGAATCCAACGAGGGGTGACTTGCGGGGCTCGGACCAGGTTCTGTTACCCAGAATCCTTTGCAAACCTCAAAATGTGGCTAAAAAAACACATGTTCCTCACATTTCTGTGGCAGAAAGTTCAGGAATCTGAGAGGAGCCACAAATTTCCTTCCACCCAGCGTTCCCCCAAGTCTCCAGATAAAAATGATACCTCACTTGTGTGGGTAGGCCTAGCGCCCGCGACAGGAAACGCCCCAAAGCGCAACGTGGACACATCCAAAATTTTGGAAGAAAACAGAGGTGTTTTTTGCGAAGTGCCTACCTGTAGATTTTGGCCTCTAGCTCAGCCGGCACCTAGGGAAACCTACCAAACCTGTGCATTTCTGAAAACTAGAGACCTAGGGGAATCCAAGGAGGGGTGACTTGCGAGGCTCGGACCAGGTTCTGTTACCCAGAGTCCTTTGCAAACCTCAAAATTTGGCTAAAAAAACACATGTTCCTCACATTTCTGTGGCAGAAAGTTCAGGAATCTGAGAGGAGCCACAAATTTCCTTCCACCCAGCGTTCCCCCAAGTCCCCCGATAAAAATGATACCTCACTTGTGTGGGTAGTCCTAGCGCCCGCGACAGGAAACACCCCAAAGCGCAACGTGGACACATCCAAAATTTTGGAAGAAAACAGAGGTGTTTTTTGCGAAGTGCCTACCTGTAGATTTTGGCCTCTAGCTCAGCCGGCACCTAGGGAAACCTACCAAACCTGTTCATTTCGGAAAACTAGAGACCTAGGGGAATCCAAGGAGGGGTGACTTGCGGGGCTCAGACCAGGTTCTGTTACCCAGAATCCTTTGCAAACCTCAAAATTTTGCTAAAAAAACACATGTTCCTCACATTTCTGTGGCAAAAAGTTCTAGAATCTGAGAGGAGCCACGAATTTCCTTCCACCCAGCGTTCCCCCAAGTCTCCCGATAAAAATGATACCTCACTTGTGTGGGTAGCCCTAGCGCCCGCGACAGGAAACGCCTCAAAGCGCAACGTGGACACATCCAAAATTTTGGAAGAAAACAGAGGTGTTTTTTGCGAAGTGCCTAACTGTAGATTTTGGCCTCTAGCTCAGCCGGCACCTAGGGAAACCTACCAAACCTGTGCATTTCTGAAAACTAGAGACCTAGGGGAATCCAAGGAGGGGTGACTTGTGGGGCTCGGACCAGGTTCTGTTACCCAGAATCCTTTGCAAACCTCAAAATGTGGCTAAAAAAACACATGTTCCTCACATTTCTGTGGCAGAAAGTTCAGGAATCTGAGAGGAGCCACAAATTTCCTTCCACCCAGCGTTCCCCCAAGTCTCCAGATAAAAATGATACCTCACTTGTGTGGGTAGGCCTAGCGCCCGCGACAGGAAACGCCCCAAAGCGCAACGTGGACACATCCAAAATTTTGGAAGAAAACAGAGGTGTTTTTTGCGAAGTGCCTACCTGTAGATTTTGGCCTCTAGCTCAGCAGGCACCTAGGGAAACCTACCAAACCTGAGCATTTCTGAAAACTAGAGACCTAGGGGAATCCAAGGAGGGGTGACTTGCGAGGCTCGGACCAGGTTCTGTTACCCAGAGTCCTTTGCAAACCTCAAAATTTGGCTAAAAAAACACATGTTCCTCACATTTCTGTGGCAGAAAGTTCAGGAATCTGAGAGGAGCCACAAATTTCCTTCCACCCAGCGTTCCCCCAAGTCCCCCGATAAAAATGATACCTCACTTGTGTGGGTAGTCCTAGCGCCCGCGACAGGAAACACCCCAAAGCGCAACGTGGACACATCCAAAATTTTGGAAGAAAACAGAGGTGTTTTTTGCGAAGTGCCTACCTGTAGATTTTGGCCTCTAGCTCAGCCGGCACCTAGGGAAACCTACCAAACCTGTTCATTTCGGAAAACTAGAGACCTAGGGGAATCCAAGGAGGGGTGACTTGCGGGGCTCAGACCAGGTTCTGTTACCCAGAATCCTTTGCAAACCTCAAAATTTTGCTAAAAAAACACATGTTCCTCACATTTCTGTGGCAAAAAGTTCTAGAATCTGAGAGGAGCCACGAATTTCCTTCCACCCAGCGTTCCCCCAAGTCTCCCGATAAAAATGATACCTCACTTGTGTGGGTAGCCCTAGCGCCCGCGACAGGAAACGCCTCAAAGCGCAACGTGGACACATCCAAAATTTTGGAAGAAAACAGAGGTGTTTTTTGCGAAGTGCCTAACTGTAGATTTTGGCCTCTAGCTCAGCCGGCACCTAGGGAAACCTACCAAACCTGTGCATTTCTGAAAACTAGAGACCTAGGGGAATCCAAGGAGGGGTGACTTGTGGGGCTCGGACCAGGTTCTGTTACCCAGAGTCCTTTGTAAACCTCAAAATTTGTCTAAAAAAACACATGTTCCTCACATTTCTGTGGCAGAAAGTTCTGGAATCTGAGAGGAGCCACAAATTTCCTTCCACCCAGCGTTCCCCCAAGTCTCCAGATAAAAATGATACCTCACTTGTGTGGGTAGTCCTAGCGCCCGCGACAGGAAACACCCCAAAGCGCAACGTGGACACATCCAAAATTTTGGAAGAAATTAGAGGTGTTTTTTGCGAAGTGCCTACCTGTAGATTTTGGCCTCTAGCTCAGCCGGCACCTAGGGACACCTACCAAACCTGTGCATTTCTGAAAACTAGAGACCTAGGGGAATCCAAGGAGGGGTGACTTGCGGGGCTCAGACCAGGTTCTGTTACCCAGAGTCCTTTGCAAACCTCAAAATTTGGCTAAAAAAACATATGTTCCTCACAGTTCTGTGGCAGAAAGTTCTGGAATCTGAGAGGAGCCACAAATTTCCTTCCACCCAGCGCTTCCCCATGTCTCCCGATAAAAATGATACCTCACTTGAGTGGGTAGGCCTAGCGCCCGCGACAGGAAACACCCCAAAGCGCAACGTGGACACGTCCAAAATTTTGGAAGAAAACAGAGGTGTTTTTTGCAAAGTGCCTACCTGTAGATTTTGGCCTCTAGCTCAGCCGGCACCTAGGGAAACCTACCAAACCTGTGCATTTCTGAAAACTAGAGACCTAGGGGAATCCAAGGAGGGGTGACTTGCGGGGCTCGGACCAGGTTCTGTTACCCAGAATCCTTTGCAAACCTCAAAATGTGGCTAAAAAAACACATGTTCCTCACATTTCTGTGGCAGAAAGTTCAGGAATCTGAGAGGAGCCACAAATTTCCTTCCACCCAGCGTTCCCCCAAGTCTCCAGATAAAAATGATACCTCACTTGTGTGGGTAGGCCTAGCGCCCGCGACAGGAAACGCCCCAAAGCGCAACGTGGACACATCCAAAATTTTGGAAGAAAACAGAGGTGTTTTTTGCGAAGTGCCTACCTGTAGATTTTGGCCTCTAGCTCAGCCGGCACCTAGGGAAACCTACCTAACCTGTGCATTTCTGAAAACTAGAGACCTAGGGGAATCCAAGGAGGGGTGACTTGCGAGGCTCGGACCAGGTTCTGTTACCCAGAGTCCTTTGCAAACCTCAAAATTTGGCTAAAAAAACACATGTTCCTCACATTTCTGTGGCAGAAAGTTCAGGAATCTGAGAGGAGCCACAAATTTCCTTCCACCCAGCGTTCCCCCAAGTCCCCCGATAAAAATGATACCTCACTTGTGTGGGTAGTCCTAGCGCCCGCGACAGGAAACACCCCAAAGCGCAACGTGGACACATCCAAAATTTTGGAAGAAAACAGAGGTGTTTTTTGCGAAGTGCCTACCTGTAGATTTTGGCCTCTAGCTCAGCCGGCACCTAGGGAAACCTACCAAACCTGTGCATTTCGGAAAACTAGAGACCTAGGGGAATCCAAGGAGGGGTGACTTGCGGAGCTCAGACCAGGTTCTGTTACCCAGAATCCTTTGCAAACCTCAAAATTTTGCTAAAAAAACACATGTTCCTCACATTTCTGTGGCAAAAAGTTCTAGAATCTGAGAGGAGCCACAAATTTCCTTCCAACCAGCGTTCCCCCAAGTCTCCCGATAAAAATGATACCTCACTTGTGTGGGTAGGCCTAGCGCCCGCGTCAGGAAACGCCCCAAAGCGCAACGTGGACACATCCAAAATTTTGGAAGAAAACAGAGGTGTTTTTTGCGAAGTGCCTACCTGTAGATTTTGGCCTCTAGCTCAGCCGGCACCTAGGGACACCTACCAAACCTGTGCATTTCTGAAAACTAGAGACCTAGGGGAATCCAAGGAGGGGTGACTTGCGGGGCTCAGACCAGGTTCTGTTACCCAGAGTCCTTTGCAAACCTCAAAATTTGGCTAAAAAAACACATGTTCCTCACAGTTCTGTGGCAGAAAGTTCTGGAATCTGAGAGGAGCCACAAATTTCCTTCCACCCAGCGCTTCCCCATGTCTCCCGATAAAAATGATACCTCACTTGTGTGGGTAGGCCTAGCGCCCGCGACAGGAAACGCCCCAAAGCGCAACGTGGACACGTCCAAAATTTTGGAAGAAAACAGAGGTGTTTTTTGCAAAGTGCCTACCTGTAGATTTTGGCCTCTAGCTCAGCCGGCACCTAGGGAAACCTACCAAACCTGTGCATTTCTGAAAACTAGAGACCTAGGGGAATCCAACGAGGGGTGACTTGCGGGGCTCGGACCAGGTTCTGTTACCCAGAATCCTTTGCAAACCTCAAAATGTGGCTAAAAAAACACATGTTCCTCACATTTCTGTGGCAGAAAGTTCAGGAATCTGAGAGGAGCCACAAATTTCCTTCCACCCAGCGTTCCCCCAAGTCTCCAGATAAAAATGATACCTCACTTGTGTGGGTAGGCCTAGCGCCCGCGACAGGAAACGCCCCAAAGCGCAACGTGGACACATCCAAAATTTTGGAAGAAAACAGAGGTGTTTTTTGCGAAGTGCCTACCTGTAGATTTTGGCCTCTAGCTCAGCCGGCACCTAGGGAAACCTACCAAACCTGTGCATTTCTGAAAACTAGAGACCTAGGGGAATCCAAGGAGGGGTGACTTGCGAGGCTCGGACCAGGTTCTGTTACCCAGAGTCCTTTGCAAACCTCAAAATTTGGCTAAAAAAACACATGTTCCTCACATTTCTGTGGCAGAAAGTTCAGGAATCTGAGAGGAGCCACAAATTTCCTTCCACCCAGCGTTCCCCCAAGTCCCCCGATAAAAATGATACCTCACTTGTGTGGGTAGTCCTAGCGCCCGCGACAGGAAACACCCCAAAGCGCAACGTGGACACATCCAAAATTTTGGAAGAAAACAGAGGTGTTTTTTGCGAAGTGCCTACCTGTAGATTTTGGCCTCTAGCTCAGCCGGCACCTAGGGAAACCTACCATACCTGTGCATTTCGGAAAACTAGAGACCTAGGGGAATCCAAGGAGGGGTGACTTGCGGGGCTCAGACCAGGTTCTGTTACCCAGAATCCTTTGCAAACCTCAAAATTTTGCTAAAAAAACACATGTTCCTCACATTTCTGTGGTAAAAAGTTCTAGAATCTGAGAGGAGCCACGAATTTCCTTCCACCCAGCGTTCCCCCAAGTCTCCCGATAAAAATGATACCTCACTTGTGTGGGTAGCCCTAGCGCCCGCGACAGGAAACGCCCCAAAGCGCAACGTGGACACATCCAAAATTTTGGAAGAAAACAGAGGTGTTTTTTGCGAAGTGCCTACCTGTAGATTTTGGCCTCTAGCTCAGCCGGCACCTAGGGAAACCTACCAAACCTGTGCATTTCTGAAAACTAGAGACCTAGGGGAATCCAAGGAGGCGTGACTTGTGGGGCTCGGACCAGGTTCTGTTACCCAGAGTCCTTTGCAAACCTCAAAATTTGTCTAAAAAAACACATGTTCCTCACATTTCTGTGGCAGAAAGTTCTGGAATCTGAGAGGAGCCACAAATTTCCTTCCACCCAGCGTTCCCCCAAGTCTCCAGATAAAAATGATACCTCACTTGTGTGGGTAGTCCTAGCGCCCGCGACAGGAAACACCCCAAAGCGCAACGTGGACACATCCAAAATTTTGGAAGAAATTAGAGGTGTTTTTTGCGAAGTGCCTACCTGTAGATTTTGGCCTCTAGCTCAGCCGGCACCTAGGGACACCTACCAAACCTGTGCATTTCTGAAAACTAGAGACCTAGGGGAATCCAAGGAGGGGTGACTTGCGGGGCTCAGACCAGGTTCTGTTACCCAGAGTCCTTTGCAAACCTCAAAATTTGGCTAAAAAAACATATGTTCCTCACAGTTCTGTGGCAGAAAGTTCTGGAATCTGAGAGGAGCCACAAATTTCCTTCCACCCAGCGCTTCCCCATGTCTCCCGATAAAAATGATACCTCACTTGAGTGGGTAGGCCTAGCGCCCGCGACAGGAAACACCCCAAAGCGCAACGTGGACACGTCCAAAATTTTGGAAGAAAACAGAGGTGTTTTTTGCAAAGTGCCTACCTGTAGATTTTGGCCTCTAGCTCAGCCGGCACCTAGGGAAACCTACCACACCTGTGCATTTCTGAAAACTAGAGACCTAGGGGAATCCAAGGAGGGGTGACTTGCGGGGCTCGGACCAGGTTCTGTTACCCAGAATCCTTTGCAAACCTCAAAATGTGGCTAAAAAAACACATGTTCCTCACATTTCTGTGGCAGAAAGTTCAGGAATCTGAGAGGAGCCACAAATTTCCTTCCACCCAGCGTTCCCCCAAGTCTCCAGATAAAAATGATACCTCACTTGTGTGGGTAGGCCTAGCGCCCGCGACAGGAAACGCCCCAAAGCGCAACGTGGACACATCCAAAATTTTGGAAGAAAACAGAGGTGTTTTTTGCGAAGTGCCTACCTGTAGATTTTGGCCTCTAGCTCAGCCGGCACCTAGGGAAACCTACCTAACCTGTGCATTTCTGAAAACTAGAGACCTAGGGGAATCCAAGGAGGGGTGACTTGCGAGGCTCGGACCAGGTTCTGTTACCCAGAGTCCTTTGCAAACCTCAAAATTTGGCTAAAAAAACACATGTTCCTCACATTTCTGTGGCAGAAAGTTCAGGAATCTGAGAGGAGCCACAAATTTCCTTCCACCCAGCGTTCCCCCAAGTCCCCCGATAAAAATGATACCTCACTTGTGTGGGTAGTCCTAGCGCCCGCGACAGGAAACACCCCAAAGCGCAACGTGGACACATCCAAAATTTTGGAAGAAAACAGAGGTGTTTTTTGCGAAGTGCCTACCTGTAGATTTTGGCCTCTAGCTCAGCCGGCACCTAGGGAAACCTACCAAACCTGTGCATTTCGGAAAACTAGAGACCTAGGGGAATCCAAGGAGGGGTGACTTGCGGAGCTCAGACCAGGTTCTGTTACCCAGAATCCTTTGCAAACCTCAAAATTTTGCTAAAAAAACACATGTTCCTCACATTTCTGTGGCAAAAAGTTCTAGAATCTGAGAGGAGCCACAAATTTCCTTCCAACCAGCGTTCCCCCAAGTCTCCCGATAAAAATGATACCTCACTTGTGTGGGTAGGCCTAGCGCCCGCGTCAGGAAACGCCCCAAAGCGCAACGTGGACACATCCAAAATTTTGGAAGAAAACAGAGGTGTTTTTTGCGAAGTGCCTACCTGTAGATTTTGGCCTCTAGCTCAGCCGGCACCTAGGGACACCTACCAAACCTGTGCATTTCTGAAAACTAGAGACCTAGGGGAATCCAAGGAGGGGTGACTTGCGGGGCTCAGACCAGGTTCTGTTACCCAGAGTCCTTTGCAAACCTCAAAATTTGGCTAAAAAAACACATGTTCCTCACAGTTCTGTGGCAGAAAGTTCTGGAATCTGAGAGGAGCCACAAATTTCCTTCCACCCAGCGCTTCCCCATGTCTCCCGATAAAAATGATACCTCACTTGTGTGGGTAGGCCTAGCGCCCGCGACAGGAAACGCCCCAAAGCGCAACGTGGACACGTCCAAAATTTTGGAAGAAAACAGAGGTGTTTTTTGCAAAGTGCCTACCTGTAGATTTTGGCCTCTAGCTCAGCCGGCACCTAGGGAAACCTACCAAACCTGTGCATTTCTGAAAACTAGAGACCTAGGGGAATCCAACGAGGGGTGACTTGCGGGGCTCGGACCAGGTTCTGTTACCCAGAATCCTTTGCAAACCTCAAAATGTGGCTAAAAAAACACATGTTCCTCACATTTCTGTGGCAGAAAGTTCAGGAATCTGAGAGGAGCCACAAATTTCCTTCCACCCAGCGTTCCCCCAAGTCTCCAGATAAAAATGATACCTCACTTGTGTGGGTAGGCCTAGCGCCCGCGACAGGAAACGCCCCAAAGCGCAACGTGGACACATCCAAAATTTTGGAAGAAAACAGAGGTGTTTTTTGCGAAGTGCCTACCTGTAGATTTTGGCCTCTAGCTCAGCCGGCACCTAGGGAAACCTACCAAACCTGTGCATTTCTGAAAACTAGAGACCTAGGGGAATCCAAGGAGGGGTGACTTGCGAGGCTCGGACCAGGTTCTGTTACCCAGAGTCCTTTGCAAACCTCAAAATTTGGCTAAAAAAACACATGTTCCTCACATTTCTGTGGCAGAAAGTTCAGGAATCTGAGAGGAGCCACAAATTTCCTTCCACCCAGCGTTCCCCCAAGTCCCCCGATAAAAATGATACCTCACTTGTGTGGGTAGTCCTAGCGCCCGCGACAGGAAACACCCCAAAGCGCAACGTGGACACATCCAAAATTTTGGAAGAAAACAGAGGTGTTTTTTGCGAAGTGCCTACCTGTAGATTTTGGCCTCTAGCTCAGCCGGCACCTAGGGAAACCTACCATACCTGTGCATTTCGGAAAACTAGAGACCTAGGGGAATCCAAGGAGGGGTGACTTGCGGGGCTCAGACCAGGTTCTGTTACCCAGAATCCTTTGCAAACCTCAAAATTTTGCTAAAAAAACACATGTTCCTCACATTTCTGTGGTAAAAAGTTCTAGAATCTGAGAGGAGCCACGAATTTCCTTCCACCCAGCGTTCCCCCAAGTCTCCCGATAAAAATGATACCTCACTTGTGTGGGTAGCCCTAGCGCCCGCGACAGGAAACGCCCCAAAGCGCAACGTGGACACATCCAAAATTTTGGAAGAAAACAGAGGTGTTTTTTGCGAAGTGCCTACCTGTAGATTTTGGCCTCTAGCTCAGCCGGCACCTAGGGAAACCTACCAAACCTGTGCATTTCTGAAAACTAGAGACCTAGGGGAATCCAAGGAGGCGTGACTTGTGGGGCTCGGACCAGGTTCTGTTACCCAGAGTCCTTTGCAAACCTCAAAATTTGTCTAAAAAAACACATGTTCCTCACATTTCTGTGGCAGAAAGTTCTGGAATCTGAGAGGAGCCACAAATTTCCTTCCACCCAGCGTTCCCCCAAGTCTCCAGATAAAAATGATACCTCACTTGTGTGGGTAGTCCTAGCGCCCGCGACAGGAAACACCCCAAAGCGCAACGTGGACACATCCAAAATTTTGGAAGAAAACAGAGGTGTTTTTTGCGAAGTGCCTACCTGTAGATTTTGGCCTCTAGCTCAGCCGGCACCTAGGGACACCTACCAAACCTGTGCATTTCTGAAAACTAGAGACCTAGGGGAATCCAAGGAGGGGTGACTTGCGGGGCTCAGACCAGGTTCTGTTACCCAGAGTCCTTTGCAAACCTCAAAATTTGGCTAAAAAAACATATGTTCCTCACAGTTCTGTGGCAGAAAGTTCTGGAATCTGAGAGGAGCCACAAATTTCCTTCCACCCAGCGCTTCCCCATGTCTCCCGATAAAAATGATACCTCACTTGTGTGGGTAGGCCTAGCGCCCGCGACAGGAAACGCCCCAAAGCGCAACGTGGACACGTCCAAAATTTTGGAAGAAAACAGAGGTGTTTTTTGCAAAGTGCCTACCTGTAGATTTTGGCCTCTAGCTCAGCCGGCACCTAGGGAAACCTACCAAACCTGTGCATTTCTGAAAACTAGAGACCTAGGGGAATCCAAGGAGGGGTGACTTGCGGGGCTCGGACCAGGTTCTGTTACCCAGAATCCTTTGCAAACCTCAAAATGTGGCTAAAAAAACACATGTTCCTCACATTTCTGTGGCAGAAAGTTCAGGAATCTGAGAGGAGCCACAAATTTCCTTCCACCCAGCGTTCCCCCAAGTCTCCAGATAAAAATGATACCTCACTTGTGTGGGTAGGCCTGGCGCCCGCGACAGGAAACGCCCCAAAGCGCAACGTGGACACATCCAAAATTTTGGAAGAAAACAGAGGTGTTTTTTGCGAAGTGCCTACCTGTAGATTTTGGCCTCTAGCTCAGCCGGCACCTAGGGAAACCTACCTAACCTGTGCATTTCTGAAAACTAGAGACCTAGGGGAATCCAAGGAGGGGTGACTTGCGAGGCTCGGACCAGGTTCTGTTACCCAGAGTCCTTTGCAAACCTCAAAATTTGGCTAAAAAAACACATGTTCCTCACATTTCTGTGGCAGAAAGTTCAGGAATCTGAGAGGAGCCACAAATTTCCTTCCACCCAGCGTTCCCCCAAGTCCCCCGATAAAAATGATACCTCACTTGTGTGGGTAGTCCTAGCGCCCGCGACAGGAAACACCCCAAAGCGCAACGTGGACACATCCAAAATTTTGGAAGAAAACAGAGGTGTTTTTTGCGAAGTGCCTACCTGTAGATTTTGGCCTCTAGCTCAGCCGGCACCTAGGGAAACCTACCAAACCTGTGCATTTCGGAAAACTAGAGACCTAGGGGAATCCAAGGAGGGGTGACTTGCGGGGCTCAGACCAGGTTCTGTTACCCAGAATCCTTTGCAAACCTCAAAATTTTGCTAAAAAAACACATGTTCCTCACATTTCTGTGGCAAAAAGTTCTAGAATCTGAGAGGAGCCACAAATTTCCTTCCACCCAGCGTTCCCCCAAGTCTCCCGATAAAAATGATACCTCACTTGTGTGGGTAGCCCTAGCGCCCGCGACAGGAAACGCCCCAAAGCGCAACGTGGACACATCCAAAATTTTGGAAGAAAACAGAGGTGTTTTTTGCGAAGTGCCTACCTGTAGATTTTGGCCTCTAGCTCAGCCGGCACCTAGGGAAACCTACCAAACCTGTGCATTTCTGAAAACTAGAGACCTAGGGGAATCCAAGGAGGGGTGACTTGTGGGGCTCGGACCAGGTTCTGTTACCCAGAGTCCTTTGCAAACCTCAAAATTTGTCTAAAAAAACACATGTTCCTCACATTTCTGTGGCAGAAAGTTCTGGAATCTGAGAGGAGCCACAAATTTCCTTCCACCCAGCGTTCCCCCAAGTCTCCAGATAAAAATGATACCTCACTTGTGTGGGTAGGCCTAGCGCCCGCGACACGAAACGCCCCAAAGCGCAACGTGGACACATCCAAAATTTTGGAAGAAAACAGAGGTGTTTTTTGCGAAGTGCCTACCTGTAGATTTTGGCCTCTAGCTCAGCCGGCACCTAGGGAAACCTACCAAACCTGTGCATTTCTGAAAACTAGAGACCTAGGGGAATCCAAGGAGGGGTGACTTGCGGGGCTCGGACCAGGTTCTGTTACCCAGAATCCTTTGCAAACCTCAAAATGTGGCTAAAAAAACACATGTTCCTCACATTTCTGTGGCAGAAAGTTCAGGAATCTGAGAGGAGCCACAAATTTCCTTCCACCCAGCGTTCCCCCAAGTCTCCAGATAAAAATGATACCTCACTTGTGTGGGTAGGCCTAGCGCCCGCGACAGGAAACGCCCCAAAGCGCAACGTGGACACATCCAAAATTTTGGAAGAAAACAGAGGTGTTTTTTGCGAAGTGCCTACCTGTAGATTTTGGCCTCTAGCTCAGCCGGCACCTAGCGAAACCTACCAAACCTGTGCATTTCTGAAAACTAGAGACCTAGGGGAATCCAAGGAGGGGTGGCTTGCGGGGCTCGGACCAGGTTCTGTTACCCAGAATCCTTTGCAAACCTCAAAATTTGTCTAAAAAAACACATGTTCCTCACATTTCTATGGCAGAAAGTTCTGGAATCTGAGAGGAGCCACAAATTTCCTTCCAACCAGCGTTCCCCCAAGTCTCCCGATAAAAATGATACCTCACTTGTGTGGGTAGGCATAGCGCCCGCGTCAGGAAACGCCCCAAAGCGCAACGTGGACACATCCAAAATTTTGGAAGAAAACAGAGGTGTTTTTTGCGAAGTGCCTACCTGTAGATTTTGGCCTCTAGCTCAACCGGCACCTAGGGACACCTACCAAACCTGTGCATTTCTGAAAACTAGAGACCTAGGGGAATCCAAGGAGGGGTGACTTGCGGGGCTCGGACCAGGTTCTGTTACCCAGAATCCTTTGCAAACCTCAAAATGTGGCTAAAAAAACACTTGTTCCTCACATTTCTGTGGCAGAAAGTTCAGGAATCTGAGAGGAGCCACAAATTTCCTTCCACCCAGCGTTCCCCCAAGTCTCCCGATAAAAATGATACCTCACTTGTGTGGGTAGGCCTAGCGCCCGCGACAGGAAACGCCCCAAAGCGCAACGTGGACACATCCAAAATTTTGGAAGAAAACAGAGGTGTTTTTTGCGAAGTGCCTACCTGTAGATTTTGGCCTCTAGCTCAGCCGGCACCTAGGGAAACCTACCAAACCTGTGCATTTCTGAAAACTAGAGACCTAGGGGAATCCAAGGAGGGGTGACTTGCGAGGCTCGGACCAGGTTCTGTTAACCAGAGTCCTTTGCAAACCTCAAAATTTGGCTAAAAAAACACATGTTCCTCACATTTCTGTGGCAGAAAGTTCAGGAATCTGAGAGGAGCCACAAATTTCCTTCCACCCAGCGTTCCCCCAAGTCCCCCGATAAAAATGATACCTCACTTGTGTGGGTAGTCCTAGCGCCCGCGACAGGAAACACCCCAAAGCGCAACGTGGACACATCCAAAATTTTGGAAGAAAACAGAGGTGTTTTTTGCGAAGTGCCTACCTGTAGATTTTGGCCTCTAGCTCAGCCGGCACCTAGGGAAACCTACCAAACCTGTGCATTTCGGAAAACTAGAGACCTAGGGGAATCCAAGGAGGGGTGACTTGCGGGGCTCAGACCAGGTTCTGTTACCCAGAATCCTTTGCAAACCTCAAAATTTTGCTAAAAAAACACATGTTCCTCACATTTCTGTGGCAAAAAGTTCTAGAATCTGAGAGGAGCCACAAATTTCCTTCCAACCAGCGTTCCCCTAAGTCTCCCGATAAAAATGATACCTCACTTGTGTGGGTAGGCCTAGCGCCCGCGTCAGGAAACGCCCCAAAGCGCAACGTGGACACATCCAAAATTTTGGAAGAAAACAGAGGTGTTTTTTGCGAAGTGCCTACCTGTAGATTTTGGCCTCTAGCTCAGCCGGCACCTAGGGACACCTACCAAACCTGTGCATTTCTGAAAACTAGAGACCTAGGGGAATCCAAGGAGGGGTGACTTGCGGGGCTCAGACCAGGTTCTGTTACCCAGAGTCCTTTGCAAACCTCAAAATTTGGCTAAAAAAACACATGTTCCTCACAGTTCTGTGGCAGAAAGTTCTGGAATCTGAGAGGAGCCACAAATTTCCTTCCACCCAGCGCTTCCCCATGTCTCCCGATAAAAATGATACCTCACTTGTGTGGGTAGGCCTAGCGCCCGCGACAGGAAATGCCCCAAAGCGCAACGTGGACACGTCCAAAATTTTGGAAGAAAACAGAGGTGTTTTTTGCAAAGTGCCTACCTGTAGATTTTGGCCTCTAGCTCAGCCGGCACCTAGGGAAACCTACCAAACCTGTGCATTTCTGAAAACTAGAGACCTAGGGGAATCCAACGAGGGGTGACTTGCGGGGCTCGGACCAGGTTCTGTTACCCAGAATCCTTTGCAAACCTCAAAATGTGGCTAAAAAAACACATGTTCCTCACATTTCTGTGGCAGAAAGTTCAGGAATCTGAGAGGAGCCACAAATTTCCTTCCACCCAGCGTTCCCCCAAGTCTCCAGATAAAAATGATACCTCACTTGTGTGGGTAGGCCTAGCGCCCGCGACAGGAAACGCCCCAAAGCGCAACGTGGACACATCCAAAATTTTGGAAGAAAACAGAGGTGTTTTTTGCGAAGTGCCTACCTGTAGATTTTGGCCTCTAGCTCAGCCGGCACCTAGGGAAACCTACCAAACCTGTGCATTTCTGAAAACTAGAGACCTAGGGGAATCCAAGGAGGGGTGACTTGCGAGGCTCGGACCAGGTTCTGTTACCCAGAGTCCTTTGCAAACCTCAAAATTTGGCTAAAAAAACACATGTTCCTCACATTTCTGTGGCAGAAAGTTCAGGAATCTGAGAGGAGCCACAAATTTCCTTCCACCCAGCGTTCCCCCAAGTCCCCCGATAAAAATGATACCTCACTTGTGTGGGTAGTCCTAGCGCCCGCGACAGGAAACACCCCAAAGCGCAACGTGGACACATCCAAAATTTTGGAAGAAAACAGAGGTGTTTTTTGCGAAGTGCCTACCTGTAGATTTTGGCCTCTAGCTCAGCCGGCACCTAGGGAAACCTACCAAACCTGTGCATTTCGGAAAACTAGAGACCTAGGGGAATCCAAGGAGGGGTGACTTGCGGGGCTCAGACCAGGTTCTGTTACCCAGAATCCTTTGCAAACCTCAAAATTTTGCTAAAAAAACACATGTTCCTCACATTTCTGTGGTAAAAAGTTCTAGAATCTGAGAGGAGCCACGAATTTCCTTCCACCCAGCGTTCCCCCAAGTCTCCCGATAAAAATGATACCTCACTTGTGTGGGTAGCCCTAGCGCCCGCGACAGGAAACGCCCCAAAGCGCAACGTGGACACATCCAAAATTTTTGAAGAAAACAGAGGTGTTTTTTGCGAAGTGCCTACCTGTAGATTTTGGCCTCTAGCTCAGCCGGCACCTAGGGAAACCTACCAAACCTGTGCATTTCTGAAAACTAGAGACCTAGGGGAATCCAAGGAGGCGTGACTTGTGGGGCTCGGACCAGGTTCTGTTACCCAGAGTCCTTTGCAAACCTCAAAATTTGGCTAAAAAAACACATGTTCCTCACATTTCTGTGGCAGAAAGTTCTGGAATCTGAGAGGAGCCACAAATTTCCTTCCACCCAGCGTTCCCCCAAGTCTCCAGATAAAAATGATACCTCACTTGTGTGGGTAGTCCTAGCGCCCGCGACAGGAAACACCCCAAAGCGCAACGTGGACACATCCAAAATTTTGGAAGAAAACAGAGGTGTTTTTTGCGAAGTGCCTACCTGTAGATTTTGGCCTCTAGCTCAGCCGGCACCTAGGGACACCTACCAAACCTGTGCATTTCTGAAAACTAGAGACCTAGGGGAATCCAAGGAGGGGTGACTTGCGGGGCTCAGACCAGGTTCTGTTACCCAGAGTCCTTTGCAAACCTCAAAATTTGGCTAAAAAAACATATGTTCCTCACAGTTCTGTGGCAGAAAGTTCTGGAATCTGAGAGGAGCCACAAATTTCCTTCCACCCAGCGCTTCCCCATGTCTCCCGATAAAAATGATACCTCACTTGTGTGGGTAGGCCTAGCGCCCGCGACAGGAAACGCCCCAAAGCGCAACGTGGACACGTCCAAAATTTTGGAAGAAAACAGAGGTGTTTTTTGCAAAGTGCCTACCTGTAGATTTTGGCCTCTAGCTCAGCCGGCACCTAGGGAAACCTACCAAACCTGTGCATTTCTGAAAACTAGAGACCTAGGGGAATCCAAGGAGGGGTGACTTGCGGGGCTCGGACCAGGTTCTGTTACCCAGAATCCTTTGCAAACCTCAAAATGTGGCTAAAAAAACACATGTTCCTCACATTTCTGTGGCAGAAAGTTCAGGAATCTGAGAGGAGCCACAAATTTCCTTCCACCCAGCGTTCCCCCAAGTCTCCAGATAAAAATGATACCTCACTTGTGTGGGTAGGCCTGGCGCCCGCGACAGGAAACGCCCCAAAGCGCAACGTGGACACATCAAAAATTTTGGAAGAAAACAGAGGTGTTTTTTGCGAAGTGCCTACCTGTAGATTTTGGCCTCTAGCTCAGCCGGCACCTAGGGAAACCTACCTAACCTGTGCATTTCTGAAAACTAGAGACCTAGGGGAATCCAAGGAGGGGTGACTTGCGAGGCTCGGACCAGGTTCTGTTACCCAGAGTCCTTTGCAAACCTCAAAATTTGGCTAAAAAAACTCATGTTCCTCACATTTCTGTGGCAGAAAGTTCAGGAATCTGAGAGGAGCCACAAATTTCCTTCCACCCAGCGTTCCCCCAAGTCCCCCGATAAAAATGATACCTCACTTGTGTGGGTAGTCCTAGCGCCCGCGACAGGAAACACCCCAAAGCGCAACGTGGACACATCCAAAATTTTGGAAGAAAACAGAGGTGTTTTTTGCGAAGTGCCTACCTGTAGATTTTGGCCTCTAGCTCAGCCGGCACCTAGGGAAACCTACCAAACCTGTGCATTTCGGAAAACTAGAGACCTAGGGGAATCCAAGGAGGGGTGACTTGCGGGGCTCAGACCAGGTTCTGTTACCCAGAATCCTTTGCAAACCTCAAAATTTTGCTAAAAAAACACATGTTCCTCACATTTCTGTGGCAAAAAGTTCTAGAATCTGAGAGGAGCCACAAATTTCCTTCCACCCAGCGTTCCCCCAAGTCTCCCGATAAAAATGATACCTCACTTGTGTGGGTAGCCCTAGCGCCCGCGACAGGAAACGCCCCAAAGCGCAACGTGGACACATCCAAAATTTTGGAAGAAAACAGAGGTGTTTTTTGCGAAGTGCCTACCTGTAGATTTTGGCCTCTAGCTCAGCCGGCACCTAGGGAAACCTACCAAACCTGTGCATTTCTGAAAACTAGAGACCTAGGGGAATCCAAGGAGGGGTGACTTGTGGGGCTCGGACCAGGTTCTGTTACCCAGAGTCCTTTGCAATCCTCAAAATTTGTCTAAAAAAACACATGTTCCTCACATTTCTGTGGCAGAAAGTTCTGGAATCTGAGAGGAGCCACAAATTTCCTTCCACCCAGCGTTCCCCCAAGTCTCCAGATAAAAATGATACCTCACTTGTGTGGGTAGGCCTAGCGCCCGCGACACGAAACGCCCCAAAGCGCAACGTGGACACATCCAAAATTTTGGAAGAAAACAGAGGTGTTTTTTGCGAAGTGCCTACCTGTAGATTTTGGCCTCTAGCTCAGCCGGCACCTAGGGAAACCTACCAAACCTGTGCATTTCTGAAAACTAGAGACCTAGGGGAATCCAAGGAGGGGTGACTTGTGGGGCTCGGACCAGGTTCTGTTACCCAGAGTCCTTTGCAAACCTCAAAATTTGGCTAAAAAAACACATGTTCCTCACATTTCTGTGGCAGAAAGTTCTGGAATCTGAGAGGAGCCACAAATTTCCTTCCACCCAGCGTTCCCCCAAGTCTCCCGATATAAATGATACCTCACTTGTGTGGGTAGGCCTAGCGCCTGCGACAGGAAGCACCCCAAAGCGCAACGTGGACACATCCAAAATTTTGGAAGAAAACAGAGGTGTTTTTTGCGAAGTGCCTACCTGTAGATTTTGGCCTCTAGCTCAGCCGTCACCTAGGGAAAGCTACCAAACCTGTGCATTTCTGAAAACTAGAGACCTAGGGGAATCCAAGGAGGGGTGACTTGCGGGGCTCGGACCAGGTTCTGTTACCCAGAGTCCTTTGCAAACCTCAAAATTTGGCTAAAAAAACACATGTTCCTCACATTTCTGTGGCAGAAAGTTCTGGAATCTGAGAGGAGCCACAAATTTCCTTCCACCCAGCGCTTCCCCATGTCTCCCGATAAAAATGATACCTAACTTGTGTGGGTAGGCCTAGCGCCCGCGACAGGAAACGCCCCAAAGCGCAACGTGGACACATCCAAAATTTTGGAAGAAAACAGAGGTGTTTTTTGCGAAGTGCCTACCTGTAGATTTTGGCCTCTAGCTCAGCCGGCACCTAGGGAAACCTACCAAACCTGTGCATTTCTGAAAACTAGAGACCTAGGGGAATCCAAGGAGGGATGAATTGCGGGGCTCGGACCAGGTTCTGTTACCCAGAATCCTTTGCAAACCTCAAAATGTGGCTAAAAAAACAATTGTTCCTCACATTTCTGTGGCAGAAAGTTCAGGAATCTGAGAGGAGCCACAAATTTCCTTCCACCCAGCGTTCCCCCAAGTCTCCCGATAAAAATGATACCTCACTTGTGTGGGTAGGCCTAGCGCCCGCGACAGGAAATGCCCCAAAGCGCAACGTGGACACATCCAAAATTTTGGAAGAAAACAGAGGTGTTTTTTGCGAAGTGCCTACCTGTAGATTTTGGCCTCTAGCTCAGCCGGCACCTAGGGACACCTACCAAACCTGTGCATTTCTGAAAACTAGAGACCTAGGGGAATCCAAGGAGGGGTGACTTGCGGGGCTCAGACCAGGTTCTGTTACCCAGAGTCCTTTGCAAACCTCAAAATTTGGCTAAAAAAACATATGTTCCTCACAGTTCTGTGGCAGAAAGTTCTGGAATCTGAGAGGAGCCACAAATTTCCTTCCACCCAGCGCTTCCCCATGTCTCCCGATAAAAATGATACCTCACTTGTGTGGGTAGGCCTAGCGCCCGCGACAGGAAACGCCCCAAAGCGCAACGTGGACACGTCCAAAATTTTGGAAGAAAACAGAGGTGTTTTTTGCAAAGTGCCTACCTGTAGATTTTGGCCTCTAGCTCAGCCGGCACCTAGGGAAACCTACCAAACCTGTGCATTTCTGAAAACTAGAGACCTAGGGGAATCCAAGGAGGGGTGACTTGCGGGGCTCGGACCAGGTTCTGTTACCCAGAATCCTTTGCAAACCTCAAAATGTGGCTAAAAAAACACATGTTCCTCACATTTCTGTGGCAGAAAGTTCAGGAATCTGAGAGGAGCCACAAATTTCCTTCCACCCAGCGTTCCCCCAAGTCTCCAGATAAAAATGATACCTCACTTGTGTGGGTAGGCCTAGCGCCCGCGACAGGAAACGCCCCAAAGCGCAACGTGGACACATCCAAAATTTTGGAAGAAAACAGAGGTGTTTTTTGCGAAGTGCCTACCTGTAGATTTTGGCCTCTAGCTCAGCCGGCACCTAGGGAAACCTACCTAACCTGTGCATTTCTGAAAACTAGAGACCTAGGGGAATCCAAGGAGGGGTGACTTGCGAGGCTCGGACCAGGTTCTGTTACCCAGAGTCCTTTGCAAACCTCAAAATTTGGCTAAAAAAACACATGTTCCTCACATTTCTGTGGCAGAAAGTTCAGGAATCTGAGAGGAGCCACAAATTTCCTTCCACCCAGCGTTCCCCCAAGTCCCCCGATAAAAATGATACCTCACTTGTGTGGGTAGTCCTAGCGCCCGCGACAGGAAACACCCCAAAGCGCAACGTGGACACATCCAAAATTTTGGAAGAAAACAGAGGTGTTTTTTGCGAAGTGCCTACCTGTAGATTTTGGCATCTAGCTCAGCCGGCACCTAGGGAAACCTACCAAACCTGTGCATTTCGGAAAACTAGAGACCTAGGGGAATCCAAGGAGGGGTGACTTGCGGGGCTCAGACCAGGTTCTGTTACCCAGAATCCTTTGCAAACTTCAAAATTTTGCTAAAAAAACACATGTTCCTCACATTTCTGTGGCAAAAAGTTCTAGAATCTGAGAGGAGCCACAAATTTCCTTCCACCCAGCGTTCCCCCAAGTCTCCCGATAAAAATGATACCTCACTTGTGTGGGTAGCCCTAGCGCCCGCGACAGGAAACGCCCCAAAGCGCAACGTGGACACATCCAAAATTTTGGAAGAAAACAGAGGTGTTTTTTGCGAAGTGCCTACCTGTAGATTTTGGCCTCTAGCTCAGCCGGCACCTAGGGAAACCTACCAAACCTGTGCATTTCTGAAAACTAGAGACCTAGGGGAATCCAAGGAGGGGTGACTTGTGGGGCTCGGACCAGGTTCTGTTACACAGAGTCCTTTGCAAACCTCAAAATTTGTCTAAAAAAACACATGTTCCTCACATTTCTGTGGCAGAAAGTTCTGGAATCTGAGAGGAGCCACAAATTTCCTTCCACCCAGCGTTCCCCCAAGTCTCCAGATAAAAATGATACCTCACTTGTGTGGGTAGGCCTAGCGCCCGCGACACGAAACGCCCCAAAGCGCAACGTGGACACATCCCAAATTTTGGAAGAAAACAGAGGTGTTTTTTGCGAAGTGCCTACCTGTAGATATTGGCCTCTAGCTCAGCCGGCACCTAGGGAAACCTACCAAACCTGTGCATTTCTGAAAACTAGAGACCTAGGGGAATCCAAGGAGGGGTGACTTGTGGGGCTCGGACCAGGTTCTGTTACCCAGAGTCCTTTGCAAACCTCAAAATTTGGCTAAAAAAACACATGTTCCTCACATTTCTGTGGCAGAAAGTTCTGGAATCTGAGAGGAGCCACAAATTTCCTTCCACCCAGCGTTCCCCCAAGTCTCCCGATATAAAAGATACCTCACTTGTGTGGGTAGGCCTAGCGCCTGCGACAGGAAGCACCCCAAAGCGCAACGTGGACACATCCAAAATTTTTGAAGAAAACAGAGGTGTTTTTTGCGAAGTGCCTACCTGTAGATTTTGGCCTCTAGCTCAGCCGTCACCTAGGGAAAGCTACCAAACCTGTGCATTTCTGAAAACTAGAGACCTAGGGGAATCCAAGGAGGGGTGACTTGCGGGGCTCGGACCAGGTTCTGTTACCCAGAGTCCTTTGCAAACCTCAAAATTTGGCTAAAAAAACACATGTTCCTCACATTTCTGTGGCAGAAAGTTCTGGAATCTGAGAGGAGCCACAAATTTCCTTCCACCCAGCGCTTCCCCATGTCTCCCGATAAAAATGATACCTCACTTGTGTGGGTAGGCCTAGCGCCCGCGACAGGAAACGCCCCAAAGCGCAACGTGGACACATCCAAAATTTTGGAAGAAAACAGAGGTGTTTTTTGCGAAGTGCCTACCTGTAGATTTTGGCCTCTAGCTCAGCCGGCACCTAGGGAAACCTACCAAACCTGTGCATTTCTGAAAACTAGAGACCTAGGGGAATCCAAGGAGGGATGAATTGCGGGGCTCGGACCAGGTTCTGTTACCCAGAATCCTTTGCAAACCTAAAAATTTGGCTAAAAAAACACATGTTCCTCACATTTCTATGGCAGAAAGTTCTGGAATCTGAGAGGAGCCACAAATTTCCTTCCAACCAGCGTTCCCCCAAGTCTCCCGATAAAAATGATACCTCACTTGTGTGGGTAGGCATAGCGCCCGCGTCAGGAAACGCCCCAAAGCACAACGTGGACACATCCAAAATTTTGGAAGAAAACAGAGGTGTTTTTTGCGAAGTGCCTACCTGTAGATTTTGGCCTCTAGCTCAGCCGGCACCTAGGGACACCTACCAAACCTGTGCATTTCTGAAAACTAGAGACCTAGGGGAATCCAAGGAGGGGTGACTTGCGGGGCTCGGACCAGGTTCTGTTACCCAGAATCCTTTGCAAACCTCAAAATGTGGCTAAAAAAACACTTGTTCCTCACATTTCTGTGGCAGAAAGTTCAGGAATCTGAGAGGAGCCACAAATTTCCTTCCACCCAGCGTTCCCCCAAGTCTCCAGATAAAAATGATACCTCACTTGTGTGGGTAGGCCTAGCGCCCGCGACACGAAACGCCCCAGAGCGCAACGTGGACACATCCAAAATTTTGGAAGAAAACAGAGGTGTTTTTTGCGAAGTGCCTACCTGTAGATTTTGGCCTCTAGCTCAGCCGGCACCTAGGGAAACCTACCAAACCTGTGCATTTCTGGAAACTAGAGACCTAGGGGAATCCAAGGAGGGGTGACTTGTGGGGCTCGGACCAGGTTCTGTTACCCAGAGTCCTTTGCAAACCTCAAAATTTGGCTAAAAAAACACATGTTCCTCACATTTCTGTGGCAGAAAGTTCTGGAATCTGAGAGGAGCCACAAATTTCCTTCCACCCAGCGTTCCCCCAAGTCTCCCGATATAAATGATACCTCACTTGTGTGGGTAGGCCTAGCGCCTGCGACAGGAAGCACCCCAAAGCGCAACGTGGACACATCCAAAATTTTGGAAGAAAACAGAGGTGTTTTTTGCGAAGTGCCTACCTGTAGATTTTGGCCTCTAGCTCAGCCGGCACCTAGGGAAACCTACCAAACCTGTGCATTTCTGAAAACTAGAGACCTAGGGGAATCCAAGGAGGGGTGACTTGTGGGGCTCGGACCAGGTTCTGTTACCCAGAGTCCTTTGCAAACCTCAAAATTTGGCTAAAAAAACACATGTTCCTCACATTTCTGTGGCAGAAAGTTCTGGAATCTGAGAGGAGCCACAAATTTCCTTCCACCCAGCGTTCCCCCAAGTCTCCCGATATAAATGATACCTCACTTGTGTGGGTAGGCCTAGCGCCTGCGACAGGAAGCACCCCAAAGCGCAACGTGGACACATCCAAAATTTTGGAAGAAAACAGAGGTGTTTTTTGCGAAGTGCCTACCTGTAGATTTTGGCCTCTAGCTCAGCCGTCACCTAGGGAAAGCTACCAAACCTGTGCATTTCTGAAAACTAGAGACCTAGGGGAATCCAAGGAGGGGTGACTTGCGGGGCTCGGACCAGGTTCTGTTACCCAGAGTCCTTTGCAAACCTCAAAATTTGGCTAAAAAAACACATGTTACTCACATTTCTGTGGCAGAAAGTTCTGGAATCTGAGAGGAGCCACAAATTTCCTTCCACCCAGCGCTTCCCCATGTCTCCCGATAAAAATGATACCTCACTTGTGTGGGTAGGCCTAGGGCCCGCGACAGGAAACGCCCCAAAGCGCAACGTGGACACATCCAAAATTTTGGAAGAAAACAGAGGTGTTTTTTGCGAAGTGCCTACCTGTAGATTTTGGCCTCTAGCTCAGCCGGCACCTAGGGAAACCTACCAAACCTGTGCATTTCTGAAAGCTAGAGACCTAGGGGAATCCAAGGAGGGGTGGCTTGCGGGGCTCGGACCAGGTTCTGTTACCCAGAATCCTTTGCAAACCTAAAAATTTGGCTAAAAAAACACATGTTCCTCACATTTCTATGGCAGAAAGTTCTGGAATCTGAGAGGAGCCACAAATTTCCTTCCAACCAGCGTTCCCCCAAGTCTCCCGATAAAAATGATACCTCACTTGTGTGAGTAGGCATAGCGCCCGCGTCAGGAAACGCCCCAAAGCGCAACGTGGACACATCCAAAATTTTGGAAGAAAACAGAGGTGTTTTTTGCGAAGTGCCTACCTGTAGATTTTGGCCTCTAGCTCAGCCGGCACCTAGGGAAACCTACCAAACCTGTGCATTTCTGAAAACTAGAGACCTAGGGGAATCCAAGGAGGGGTGACTTGTGGGGCTCGGACCAGGTTCTGTTACCCAGAGTCCTTTGCAAACCTCAAAATTTGGCTAAAAAAACACATGTTCCTCACATTTCTGTGGCAGAAAGTTCTGGAATCTGAGAGGAGCCACAAATTTCCTTCCACCCAGCGTTCCCCCAAGTCTCCCCGATATAAATGATACCTCACTTGTGTGGGTAGGCCTAGCGCCTGCGACAGGAAGCACCCCAAAGCGCAACGTGGACACATCCAAAATTTTGGAAGAAAACAGAGGTGTTTTTTGCGAAGTGCCTACCTGTAGATTTTGGCCTCTAGCTCAGCCGTCACCTAGGGAAAGCTACCAAACCTGTGCATTTCTGAAAACTAGAGACCTAGGGGAATCCAAGGAGGGGTGACTTGCGGGGCTCGGACCAGGTTCTGTTACCCAGAGTCCTTTGCAAACCTCAAAATTTGGCTAAAAAAACACATGTTACTCACATTTCTGTGGCAGAAAGTTCTGGAATCTGAGAGGAGCCACAAATTTCCTTCCACCCAGCGCTTCCCCATGTCTCCCGATAAAAATGATACCTCACTTGTGTGGGTAGGCCTAGCGCCCGCGACAGGAAACGCCCCAAAGCGCAACGTGGACACATCCAAAATTTTGGAAGAAAACAGAGGTGTTTTTTGCGAAGTGCCTACCTGTAGATTTTGGCCTCTAGCTCAGCCGGCACCTAGGGAAACCTACCAAACCTGTGCATTTCTGAAAGCTAGAGACCTAGGGGAATCCAAGGAGGGGTGGCTTGCGGGGCTCGGACCAGGTTCTGTTACCCAGAATCCTTTGCAAACCTAAAAATTTGGCTAAAAAAACACATGTTCCTCACATTTCTATGGCAGAAAGTTCTGGAATCTGAGAGGAGCCACAAATTTCCTTCCAACCAGCGTTCCCCCAAGTCTCCCGATAAAAATGATACCTCACTTGTGTGAGTAGGCATAGCGCCCGCGTCAGAAACGCCCCAAAGCGCAACGTGGACACATCCAAAATTTTGGAAGAAAACAGAGGTGTTTTTTGCGAAGTGCCTACCTGTAGATTTTGGCCTCTAGCTCAGCCGGCACCTAGGGACACCTACCAAACCTGTGCATTTCTGAAAACTAGAGACCTAGGGGAATCCAAGGAGGGGTGACTTGCGGGGCTCGGACCAGGTTCTGTTACCCAGAATCCTTTGCAAACCTCAAAATGTGGCTAAAAAAACACTTGTTCCTCACATTTCTGTGGCAGAAAGTTCAGGAATCTGAGAGGAGCCACAAATTTCCTTCCACCCAGCGTTCCCCCAAGTCTCCCGATATAAATGATACCTCACTTGTGTGGGTAGGCCTAGCGCCCGCGACAGGAAGCACCCCAAAGCGCAACGTGGACACATCCAAAATTTTGGAAGAAAACAGAGGTGTTTTTTGCGAAGTGCCTACCTGTAGATTTTGGCCTCTAGCTCAGCCGTCACCTAGGGAAAGCTACCAAACCTGTGCATTTCTGAAAACTAGAGACCTAGGGGAATCCAAGGAGGGGTGACTTGCGGGGCTCGGACCAGGTTCTGTTACCCAGAGTCCTTTGCAAACCTCAAAATTTGGCTAAAAAAAACACATGTTACTCACATTTCTGTGGCAGAAAGTTCTGGAATCTGAGAGGAGCCACAAATTTCCTTCCACCCAGCGCTTCCCCATGTCTCCCGATAAAAATGATACCTCACTTGTGTGGGTAGGCCTAGCGCCCGCGACAGGAAACGCCCCAAAGCGCAACGTGGACACATCCAAAATTTTGGAAGAAAACAGAGGTGTTTTTTGCGAAGTGCCTACCTGTAGATTTTGGCCTCTAGCTCAGCCGGCACCTAGGGAAACCTACCAAACCTGTGCATTTCTGAAAACTAGAGACCTAGGGGAATCCAAGGAGGGGTGGCTTGCGGGGCTCGGACCAGGTTCTGTTACCCAGAATCCTTTGCAAACCTCAAAATTTGGCTAAAAAAACACATGTTCCTCACATTTCTAATGGCAGAAAGTTCTGGAATCTGAGAGGAGCCACAAATTTCCTTCCAACCAGCGTTCCCCCAAGTCTCCCGATAAAAATGATACCTCACTTGTGTGGGTAGGCATAGCGCCCGCGTCAGGAAACGCCCCAAAGCACAACGTGGACACATCCAAAATTTTGGAAGAAAACAGAGGTGTTTTTGCGAAGTGCCTACCTGTAGATTTTGGCCTCTAGCTCAGCCGGCACCTAGGGACACCTACCAAACCTGTGCATTTCTGAAAACTAGAGACCTAGGGGAATCCAAGGAGGGGTGACTTGCGGGGCTCGGACCAGGTTCTGTTACCCAGAATCCTTTGCAAACCTCAAAATGTGGCTAAAAAAACACTTGTTCCTCACATTTCTGTGGCAGAAAGTTCAGGAATCTGAGAGGAGCCACAAATTTCCTTCCACCCAGCGTTCCCCCAAGTCTCCAGATAAAAATGATACCTCACTTGTGTGGGTAGGCCTAGCGCCCGCGACACGAAACGCCCCAAAGCGCAACGTGGACACATCCAAAATTTTGGAAGAAAACAGAGGTGTTTTTTGCGAAGTGCCTACCTGTAGATTTTGGCCTCTAGCTCAGCCGGCACCTAGGGAAACCTACCAAACCTGTGCATTTCTGAAAACTAGAGACCTAGGGGAATCCAAGGAGGGGTGACTTGTGGGGCTCGGACCAGGTTCTGTTACCCAGAGTCCTTTGCAAACCTCAAAATTTGGCTAAAAAAACACATGTTCCTCACATTTCTGTGGCAGAAAGTTCTGGAATCTGAGAGGAGCCACAAATTTCCTTCCACCCAGCGTTCCCCCAAGTCTCCCGATATAAATGATACCTCACTTGTGTGGGTAGGCCTAGCGCCTGCGACAGGAAGCACCCCAAAGCGCAACGTGGACACATCCAAAATTTTGGAAGAAAACAGAGGTGTTTTTTGCGAAGTGCCTACCTGTAGATTTTGGCCTCTAGCTCAGCCGTCACCTAGGGAAAGCTACCAAACCTGTGCATTTCTGAAAACTAGAGACCTAGGGGAATCCAAGGAGGGGTGACTTGCGGGGCTCGGACCAGGTTCTGTTACCCAGAGTCCTTTGCAAACCTCAAAATTTGGCTAAAAAAACACATGTTACTCACATTTCTGTGGCAGAAAGTTCTGGAATCTGAGAGGAGCCACAAATTTCCTTCCACCCAGCGCTTCCCCATGTCTCCCGATAAAAATGATACCTCACTTGTGTGGGTAGGCCTAGCGCCCGCGACAGGAAACGCCCCAAAGCGCAACGTGGACACATCCAAAATTTTGGAAGAAAACAGAGGTGTTTTTTGCGAAGTGCCTACCTGTAGATTTTGGCCTCTAGCTCAGCCGGCACCTAGGGAAACCTACCAAACCTGTGCATTTCTGAAAGCTAGAGACCTAGGGGAATCCAAGGAGGGGTGGCTTGCGGGGCTCGGACCAGGTTCTGTTACCCAGAATCCTTTGCAAACCTAAAAATTTGGCTAAAAAAACACATGTTCCTCACATTTCTATGGCAGAAAGTTCTGGAATCTGAGAGGAGCCACAAATTTCCTTCCAACCAGCGTTCCCCCAAGTCTCCCGATAAAAATGATACCTCACTTGTGTGAGTAGGCATAGCGCCCGCGTCAGGAAACGCCCCAAAGCGCAACGTGGACACATCCACAATTTTGGAAGAAAACAGAGGTGTTTTTTGCGAAGTGCCTACCTGTAGATTTTGGCCTCTAGCTCAGCCGTCACCTAGGGAAACCTACCAAAGCTGTACATTTCTGAAAACTAGAGACCTAGGGGAATCCAAGGAGGGGTGGCTTGCGGGGCTCGGACCAGGTTCTGTTACCCAGAATCCTTTGCAAACCTCAAAATTTGGCTAAAAAAACACATGTTCCTCACATTTCTATGGCAGAAAGTTCTGGAATCTGAGAGGAGCCACAAATTTCCTTCCAACCAGCGTTCCCCCAAGTCTCCCGATAAAAATGATACCTCACTTGTGTGGGTAGGCATAGCGCCCGCGTCAGGAAACGCCCCAAAGCACAACGTGGACACATCCAAAATTTTGGAAGAAAACAGAGGTGTTTTTTGCGAAGTGCCTACCTGTAGATTTTGGCCTCTAGCTCAGCCGGCACCTAGGGACACCTACCAAACCTGTGCATTTCTGAAAACTAGAGACCTAGGGGAATCCAAGGAGGGGTGACTTGCGGGGCTCGGACCAGGTTCTGTTACCCAGAATCCTTTGCAAACCTCAAAATGTGGCTAAAAAAACACTTGTTCCTCACATTTCTGTGGCAGAAAGTTCAGGAATCTGAGAGGAGCCACAAATTTCCTTCCACCCAGCGTTCCCCCAAGTCTCCAGATAAAAATGATACCTCACTTGTGTGGGTAGGCCTAGCGCCCGCGACACGAAACGCCCCAAAGCGCAACGTGGACACATCCAAAATTTTGGAAGAAAACAGAGGTGTTTTTTGCGAAGTGCCTACCTGTAGATTTTGGCCTCTAGCTCAGCCGGCACCTAGGGAAACCTACCAAACCTGTGCATTTCTGAAAACTAGAGAGCTAGGGGAATCCAAGGAGGGGTGACTTGTGGGGCTCGGACCAGGATCTGTTACCCAGAGTCCTTTGCAAACCTCAAAATTTGGCTAAAAAAACACATGTTCCTCACATTTCTGTGGCAGAAAGTTCTGGAATCTGAGAGGAGCCACAAATTTCCTTCCACCCAGCGTTCCCCCAAGTCTCCCGATATAAATGATACCTCACTTGTGTGGGTAGGCCTAGCGCCTGCGACAGGAAGCACCCCAAAGCGCAACGTGGACACATCCAAAATTTTGGAAGAAAACAGAGGTGTTTTTTGCGAAGTGCCTACCTGTAGATTTTGGCCTCTAGCTCAGCCGGCACCTAGGGAAACCTACCAAACCTGTGCATTTCTGAAAACTAGAGACCTAGGGGAATCCAAGGAGGGGTGACTTGTGGGGCTCGGACCAGGTTCTGTTACCCAGAGTCCTTTGCAAACCTCAAAATTTGGCTAAAAAAACACATGTTCCTCACATTTCTGTGGCAGAAAGTTCTGGAATCTGAGAGGAGCCACAAATTTCCTTCCACCCAGCGTTCCCCCAAGTCTCCCGATATAAATGATACCTCACTTGTGTGGGTAGGCCTAGCGCCTGCGACAGGAAGCACCCCAAAGCGCAACGTGGACACATCCAAAATTTTGGAAGAAAACAGAGGTGTTTTTTGCGAAGTGCCTACCTGTAGATTTTGGCCTCTAGCTCAGCCGTCACCTAGGGAAAGCTACCAAACCTGTGCATTTCTGAAAACTAGAGACCTAGGGGAATCCAAGGAGGGGTGACTTGCGGGGCTCGGACCAGGTTCTGTTACCCAGAGTCCTTTGCAAACCTCAAAATTTGGCTAAAAAAACACATGTTACTCACATTTCTGTGGCAGAAAGTTCTGGAATCTGAGAGGAGCCACAAATTTCCTTCCACCCAGCGCTTCCCCATGTCTCCCGATAAAAATGATACCTCACTTGTGTGGGTAGGCCTAGCGCCCGCGACAGGAAACGCCCCAAAGCGCAACGTGGACACATCCAAAATTTTTGAAGAAAACAGAGGTGTTTTTTGCGAAGTGCCTACCTGTAGATTTTGGCCTCTAGCTCAGCCGGCACCTAGGGAAACCTACCAAACCTGTGCATTTCTGAAAGCTAGAGACCTAGGGGAATCCAAGGAGGGGTGGCTTGCGGGGCTCGGACCAGGTTCTGTTACCCAGAATCCTTTGCAAACCTAAAAATTTGGCTAAAAAAACACATGTTCCTCACATTTCTATGGCAGAAAGTTCTGGAATCTGAGAGGAGCCACAAATTTCCTTCCAACCAGCGTTCCCCCAAGTCTCCCGATAAAAATGATACCTCACTTGTGTGAGTAGGCATAGCGCCCGCGTCAGGAAACGCCCCAAAGCGCAACGTGGACACATCCAAAATTTTGGAAGAAAACAGAGGTGTTTTTTGCGAAGTGCCTACCTGTAGATTTTGGCCTCTAGCTCAGCCGGCACCTAGGGACACCTACCAAACCTGTGCATTTCTGAAAACTAGAGACCTAGGGGAATCCAAGGAGGGGTGACTTGCGGGGCTCGGACCAGGTTCTGTTACCCAGAATCCTTTGCAAACCTCAAAATGTGGCTAAAAAAACACTTGTTCCTCACATTTCTGTGGCAGAAAGTTCAGGAATCTGAGAGGAGCCACAAATTTCCTTCCACCCAGCGTTCCCCCAAGTCTCCCGATAAAAATGATACCTCACTTGTGTGGGTAGGCCTAGCGCCCGCGACAGGAAACGCCCCAAAGCGCAACGTGGACACATCCAAAATTTTTGAAGAAAACAGAGGTGTTTTTTGCGAAGTGCCTACCTGTAGATTTTGGCCTCTAGCTCAGCCGGCACCTAGGGAAACCTACCAAACCTGTGCATTTCTGAAAACTAGAGACCTAGGGGAATCCAAGGAGGGGTGACTTGTGGGGCTCGGACCAGGTTCTGTTACCCAGAGTCCTTTGCAAACCTCAAAATTTGGCTAAAAAAACACATGTTCCTCACATTTCTGTGGCAGAAAGTTCTGGAATCTGAGAGGAGCCACAAATTTCCTTCCACCCAGCGTTCCCCCAAGTCTCCCGATATAAATGATACCTCACTTGTGTGGGTAGGCCTAGCGCCCGCGACAGGAAGCACCCCAAAGCGCAACGTGGACACATCCAAAATTTTGGAAGAAAACAGAGGTGTTTTTTGCGAAGTGCCTACCTGTAGATTTTGGCCTCTAGCTCAGCCGTCACCTAGGGAAAGCTACCAAACCTGTGCATTTCTGAAAACTAGAGACCTAGGGGAATCCAAGGAGGGGTGACTTGCGGGGCTCGGACCAGGTTCTGTTACCCAGAGTCCTTTGCAAACCTCAAAATTTGGCTAAAAAAACACATGTTCCTCACATTTCTGTGGCAGAAAGTTCTGGAATCTGAGAGGAGCCACAAATTTCCTTCCACCCAGCGCTTCCCCATGTCTCCCGATAAAAATGATACCTCACTTGTGTGGGTAGGCCTAGCGCCCGCGACAGGAAACGCCCCAAAGCGCAACGTGGACACATCCAAAATTTTGGAAGAAAACAGAGGTGTTTTTTGCGAAGTGCCTACCTGTAGATTTTGGCCTCTAGCTCAGCCGGCACCTAGGGAAACCTACCAAACCTGTGCATTTCTGAAAACTAGAGACCTAGGGGAATCCAAGGAGGGGTGGCTTGCGGGGCTCGGACCAGGTTCTGTTACCCAGAATCCTTTGCAAACCTCAAAATTTGGCTAAAAAAACACATGTTCCTCACATTTCTATGGCAGAAAGTTCTGGAATCTGAGAGGAGCCACAAATTTCCTTCCAACCAGCGTTCCCCCAAGTCTCCCGATAAAAATGATACCTCACTTGTGTGGGTAGGCATAGCGCCCGCGTCAGGAAACGCCCCAAAGCGCAACGTGGACACCTCCAAAATTTTGGAAGAAAACAGAGGTGTTTTTTGCGAAGTGCCTACCTGTAGATTTTGGCCTCTAGCTCAGCCGGCACCCCTAGGGACACCTACCAAACCTGTGCATTTCTGAAAACTAGAGACCTAGGGGAATCCAAGGACGGGTGACTTGCGGGCTCGGACCAGGTTCTGTTACCCAGAATCCTTTGCAAACCTCAAAATGTGGCTAAAAAAACACTTGTTCCTCACATTTCTGTGGCAGAAAGTTCAGGAATCTGAGAGGAGCCACACATTTCCTTCCACCCAGCGTTCCCCCAAGTCTCCAGATAAAAATGATACCTCACTTGTGTGGGTAGGCCTAGCGCCCGCGACAGGAAACGCCCCAAAGCGCAACGTGGACACATCCAAAATTTTGGAAGAAAACAGAGGTGTTTTTTGCGAAGTGCCTACCTGTAGATTTTGGCCTCTAGCTCAGCCGGCACCTAGGGAAACCCAAACCTGTGCATTTCTGAAAACTAGAGACCTAGGGGAATCCAAGGAGGGGTGACTTGTGGGGCTCGGACCAGGTTCTGTTACCCAGAGTCCTTTGCAAACCTCAAAATTTGGCTAAAAAAACACATGTTCCTCACATTTCTGTGGCAGAAAGTTCTGGAATCTGAGAGGAGCCACAAATTTCCTTCCACCCAGCGTTCCCCCAAGTCCTCCGATATAAATGATACCTCACTTGTGTGGGTAGGCCTAGCGCCCGCGACAGGAAGCACCCCAAAGCGCAACGTGGACACATCCAAAATTTTGGAAGAAAACAGAGGTGTTTTTTGCGAAGTGCCTACCTGTAGATTTTGGCCTCTAGCTCAGCCGTCACCTAGGAAAGCTACCAAACCTGTGCATTTCTGAAAACTAGAGACCTAGGGGAATCCAAGGAGGGGTGACTTGCGGGGCTCGGACCAGGTTCTGTTACCCAGAGTCCTTTGCAAACCTCAAAATTTGGCTAAAAAAACACATGTTCCTCACATTTCTGTGGCAGAAAGTTCTGGAATCTGAGAGGAGCCACAAATTTCCTTCCACCCAGCGCTTCCCCATGTCCTCCCGATAAAAATGATACCTCACTTGTGTGGGTAGGACTAGCGCCCGCGACAGGGAAACGCCCCAAAGCGCAACGTGGACACATCCAAAATTTTGGAAGAAAACAGAGGGTGTTTTTTGCGAAGTGCCTACCTGTAGATTTTGGCCTCTAGCTCAGCCGGGCACCTAGGGAAAACCTACCAAACCTGTGCATTTCTGAAAACTAGAGACCTAGGGGAATCCAAGGAGGGGTGGCTTGCGGGGCTCGGACCAGGTTCTGTTACCCAGAATCCTTTGCAAACCTCAAAATTTGGCTAAAAAAAACACATGTTCCTCACATTTCTATGGCAGAAAGTTCTGGAATCTGAGAGGAGCCACAAATTTCCTTCCAACCAGCGTTCCCCAAGTCTCCCGATAAAAATGATACCTCACTTGTGTGGGTAGGCATAGCGCCCGCGTCAGGAAACGCCCCAAAGCGCAACGTGGACACCTCCAAAATTTTGGAAGAAAACAGAGGTGTTTTTTGCGAAGTGCCTACCTGTAGATTTTGGCCTCTAGCTCAGCCGGCACCTAGGGACACCTACCAAACCTGTGCATTTCTGAAAACTAGAGACCTAGGGGAATCCAAGGAGGGGTGACTTGCGGGGCTCGGACCAGGTTCTGTTACCAGAATCCCTTTGCAAACCTCAAATGTGGCTAAAAAAAACACTTGTTCCTCACATTTCTGTGGCAGAAAGTTCAGGAATCTGAGAGGAGCCACACATTTCCTTCCACCCAGCGTTCCCCCAAGTCTCCAGATAAAAATGATACCTCACTTGTGTGGGTAGGCCTAGCGCCCGCGACAGGAAACGCCCCAAAGCGCAACGTGGACACATCCAAAATTTTGGAAGAAAACAGAGGTGTTTTTTGCGAAGTGCCTACCTGTAGATTTTGGCCTCTAGCTCAGCCGGCACCTAGGGAAACCTACCAAACCTGTGCATTTCTGAAAACTAGAGACCTAGGGGAATCCAAGGAGGGGTGACTTGTGGGGCTCGGACCAGGTTCTGTTACCCAGAGTCCTTTGCAAACCTCAAAATTTGGCTAAAAAAACACATGTTCCTCACATTTCTGTGGCAGAAAGTTCTGGAATCTGAGAGGAGCCACAAATTTCCTTCCACCCAGCGTTCCCCCAAGTCTCCCAATATAAATGATACCTCACTTGTGTGGGTAGGCCTAGCGCCTGCGACAGGAAGCACCCCAAAGCGCAACGTGGACACATCCAAAATTTTGGAAGAAAACAGAGGTGTTTTTTGCGAAGTGCCTACCTGTAGATTTTGGCCTCTAGCTCAGCCGTCACCTAGGGAAAGCTACCAAACCTGTGCATTACTGAAAACTAGAGACCCAGGGGAATCCAAGGAGGGGTGACTTGCGGGGCTCGGACCAGGTTCTGTTACCCAGAGTCCTTTGCAAACCTCAAAATTTGGCTAAAAAAACACATGTTCCTCACATTTCTGTGGCAGAAGTTCTGGAATCTGAGAGGAGCCACAAATTTCCTTCCACCCAGCGTTCCCCCAAGTCTCCCGATAAAAATGATACCTCACTTGTGTGGGTAGTCCTAGCGCCCGAGACAGGAAACACCCCAAAGCGCAACGTGGACACATCCAAAATTTTGGAAGAAAACAGAGGTGTTTTTTTGCGAAGTGCCTACCTGTAGATTTTGGCCTCTAGCTCAGCCGGCACCTAGGGAAACCTACCAAACCTGTGCATTTCGGAAAACTAGAGACCTAGGGGAATCCAAGGAGGGGTGACTTGCGGGGCTCAGACCAGGTTCTGTTACCCAGAATCCCTTTGCAAACCTCAAAATTTTGCTAAAAAAACACATGTTCCTCACATTTCTGTGGCAAAAAGTTCTAGAATCTGAGAGGAGCCACAAATTTCCTTCCACCCAGCGTTCCCCCAAGTCTCCCGATAAAAATGATACCTCACTTGTGTGGGTAGGCCTAGCGCCCGCGACAGGAAACGCCCCAAAGCGCAACGTGGACACATCCAAAATTTTGGAAGAAAACAGAGGTGTTTTTTGCGAAGTGCCTACCTGTAGATTTTGGCCTCTAGCTCAGCCGGCAACTAGGGAAACCTACCAAACCTGTGCATTTCTGAAAACTAGAGACCTAGAGGAATCCAAGGAGGGGTGACTTGTGGGGCTCGGACCAGGTTCTGTTACCCAGAGTCCTTTGCAAACCTCAAAATTTGTCTAAAAAAACACATGTTCCTCACATTTCTGTGGCAGAAAGTTCTGGAATCTGAGAGGAGCCACAAATTTCCTTCCACCCAGCGTTCCCCCAAGTCTCCCGATATAAATGATACCTCACTTGTGTGGTAGGCCTAGTGCCCGCGACAGGAAGCACCCCAAAGCGCAACGTGGACACATCCAAAATTTTGGAAGAAAACAGAGGTGTTTTTTGCGAAGTGCCTACCTGTAGATTTTGGCCTCTAGCTCAGCCGTCACCTAGGGAAAGCTACCAAACCTGTGCATTTCTGAAAACTAGAGACCTAGGGGAATCCAAGGAGGGGTGACTTGCGGGGCTCGGACCAGGTTCTGTTACCCAGAGTCCTTTGCAAACCTCAAAATTTGGCTAAAAAAACACATGTTCCTCACATTTCTGTGGCAGAAAGTTCTGGAATCTGAGAGGAGCCACAAATTTCCTTCCACCCAGCGCTTCCCCATGTCTCCCGATAAAAATGATACCTCACTTGTGTGGGTAGGCCTAGCGCCCGCGACAGGAAACGCCCCAAAGCGCAACGTGGACACATCCAAAATTTTGGAAGAAAACAGAGGTGTTTTTTGCGAAGTGCCTACCTGTAGATTTTGGCCTCTAGCTCAGCCGGCACCTAGGGAAACCTACCAAACCTGTGCATTTCTGAAAACTAGAGACCTAGGGGAATCCAAGGAGGGGTGGCTTGCGGGGCTCGGACCAGGTTCTGTTACCCAGAATCCTTTGCAAACCTCAAAATTTGGCTAAAAAAACACATGTTCCTCACATTTCTATGGCAGAAAGTTCTGGAAACTGAGAGGAGCCACAAATTTCCTTCCAACCAGCGTTCCCCCAAGTCTCCCGATAAAAATGATACCTCACTTGTGTGGGTAGGCATAGCGCCCGCGTCAGGAAACGCCCCAAAGCGCAACGTGGACACATCCAAAATTTTGGAAGAAAACAGAGGTGTTTTTTGCGAAGTGCCTACCTGTAGAATTTGGCCTCTAGCTCAGCCGGCACCTAGGGACACCTACCAAACCTGTGCATTTCTGAAAACTAGAGACCTAGGGGAATCCAAGGAGGGGTGACTTGTGGGCTCGGACCAGGTTCTGTTACCCAGAGTCCTTTGCAAACCTCAAAATTTGGCTAAAAAAACACATGTTCCTCACATTTCTGTGGCAGAAAGTTCTGGAATCTGAGAGGAGCCACAAATTTCCTTCCACCCAGCGTTCCCCCAAGTCTCCCGATAAAAATGATACCTCACTTGTGTGGGTAGGCCTAGCGCCCGCGACAGGAAACGCCCCAAAGCGCAACGTGGACACATCCAAAATTTTGGAAGAAAACAGAGGTGTTTTTTGCGAAGTGCCTACCTGTAGATTTTGGCCTCTAGCTCAGCCGGCAACTAGGGAAACCTACCAAACCTGTGCATTTCTGAAAACTAGAGACCTAGGGGAATCCAAGGAGGGGTGACTTGTGGGGCTCGGACCAGGTTCTGTTACCCAGAGTCCTTTGCAAACCTCAAAATTTGTCTAAAAAAACACATGTTCCTCACATTTCTGTGGCAGAAAGTTCTGGAATCTGAGAGGAGCCACAAATTTCCTTCCACCCAGCGTTCCCCCAAGTCTCCCGATATAAATGATACCTCACTTGTGTGGGTAGGCCTATCGCCCGCGACAGGAAGCACCCCAAAGCGCAACGTGGACACATCCAAAATTTTGGAAGAAAACAGAGGTGTTTTTTGCGAAGTGCCTACCTGTAGATTTTGGCCTCTAGCTCAGCCGTCACCTAGGGAAAGCTACCAAACCTGTGCATTTCTGAAAACTAGAGACCTAGGGGAATCCAAGGAGGGGTGACTTGCGGGGCTCGGACCAGGTTCTGTTACCCAGAGTCCTTTGCAAACCTCAAAATTTGGCTAAAAAAACACATGTTCCTCACATTTCTGTGGCAGAAAGTTCTGGAATCTGAGAGGAGCCACAAATTTCCTTCCACCCAGCGCTTCCCCATGTCTCCCGATAAAAATGATACCTCACTTGTGTGGGTAGGCCTAGCGCCCGCGACAGGAAACGCCCCAAAGCGCAACGTGGACACATCCAAAATTTTGGAAGAAAACAGAGGTGTTTTTTGCGAAGTGCCTACCTGTAGATTTTGGCCTCTAGCTCAGCCGGCACCTAGGGAAACCTACCAAACCTGTGCATTTCTGAAAACTAGAGACCTAGGGGAATCCAAGGAGGGGTGGCTTGCGGGGCTCGGACCAGGTTCTGTTACCCAGAATCCTTTGCAAACCTCAAAATTTGGCTAAAAAAACACATGTTCCTCACATTTCTATGGCAGAAAGTTCTGGAATCTGAGAGGAGCCACAAATTTCCTTCCAACCAGCGTTCCCCCAAGTCTCCCGATAAAAATGATACCTCACTTGTGTGGGTAGGCATAGCGCCCGCGTCAGGAAACGCCCCAAAGCGCAACGTGGACACATCCAAAATTTTGGAAGAAAACAGAGGTGTTTTTTGCGAAGTGCCTACCTGTAGAATTTGGCCTCTAGCTCAGCCGGCACCTAGGGACACCTACCAAACCTGTGCATTTCTGAAAACTAGAGACCTAGGGGAATCCAAGGAGGGGTGACTTGTGGGCTCGGACCAGGTTCTGTTACCCAGAGTCCTTTGCAAACCTCAAAATTTGGCTAAAAAAACACATGTTCCTCACATTTCTGTGGCAGAAAGTTCTGGAATCTGAGAGGAGCCACAAATTTCCTTCCACCCAGCGTTCCCCCAAGTCTCCCGATAAAAATGATACCTCACTTGTGTGGGTAGGCCTAGCGCCCGCGACAGGAAACGCCCCAAAGCGCAACGTGGACACATCCAAAATTTTGGAAGAAAACAGAGGTGTTTTTTGCGAAGTGCCTACCTGTAGATTTTGGCCTCTAGCTCAGCCGGCAACTAGGGAAACCTACCAAACCTGTGCATTTCTGAAAACTAGAGACCTAGGGGAATCCAAGGAGGGGTGACTTGTGGGGCTCGGACCAGGTTCTGTTACCCAGAGTCCTTTGCAAACCTCAAAATTTGTCTAAAAAAACACATGTTCCTCACATTTCTGTGGCAGAAAGTTCTGGAATCTGAGAGGAGCCACAAATTTCCTTCCACCCAGCGTTCCCCCAAGTCTCCCGATATAAATGATACCTCACTTGTGTGGGTAGGCCTAGCGCCCGCGACAGGAAGCACCCCAAAGCGCAACGTGGACACATCCAAAATTTTGGAAGAAAACAGAGGTGTTTTTTGCGAAGTGCCTACCTGTAGATTTTGGCCTCTAGCTCAGCCGTCACCTAGGGAAAGCTACCAAACCTGTGCATTTCTGAAAACTAGAGACCTAGGGGAATCCAAGGAGGGGTGACTTGCGGGGCTCGGACCAGGTTCTGTTACCCAGAGTCCTTTGCAAACCTCAAAATTTTGCTAAAAAAAACACATGTTCCTCACATTTCTGTGGCAGAAAGTTCTGGAATCTGAGAGGAGCCACAAATTTCCTTCCACCCAGCGCTTCCCCATGTCTCCCGATAAAAATGATACCTCACTTGTGTGGGTAGGCCTAGCGCCCGCGACAGGAAACGCCCCAAAGCGCAACGTGGACACATCCAAAATTTTGGAAGAAAACAGAGGTGTTTTTTGCGAAGTGCCTACCTGTAGATTTTGGCCTCTAGCTCAGCCGGCACCTAGGGAAACCTACCAAACCTGTGCATTTCTGAAAACTAGAGACCTAGGGGAATCCAAGGAGGGGTGGCTTGCGGGGCTCGGACCAGGTTCTGTTACCCAGAATCCTTTGCAAACCTCAAAATTTGGCTAAAAAAACACATGTTCCTCACATTTCTATGGCAGAAAGTTCTGGAATCTGAGAGGAGCCACAAATTTCCTTCCAACCAGCGTTCCCCCAAGTCTCCCGATATAAATGATACCTCACTTGTGTGGGTAGGCCTAGCGCCCGCGACAGGAAGCACCCCAAAGCGCAACGTGGACACATCCAAAATTTTGGAAGAAAACAGAGGTGTTTTTTGCGAAGTGCCTACCTGTAGAATTTGGCCTCTAGCTCAGCCGGCACCTAGGGACACCTACCAAACCTGTGCATTTCTGAAAACTAGAGACCTAGCGGAATCCAAGGAGGGGTGACTTGTGGGGCTCGGACCAGGTTCTGTTACCCAGAGTCCTTTGCAAACCTCAAAATTTGGCTAAAAAAACACATGTTCCTCACATTTCTGTGGCAGAAAGTTCTGGAATCTGAGAGGAGCCACAAATTTCCTTCCACCCAGCGTTCCCCCAAGTCTCCCGATATAAATGATACCTCACTTGTGTGGGTAGGCCTAGCGCCTGCGACAGGAAGCACCCCAAAGCGCAACGTGGACACATCCAAAATTTTGGAAGAAAACAGAGGTGTTTTTTGCGAAGTGCCCACCTGTAGATTTTGGCCTCTAGCTCAGCCGGCACCTAGGGAAACCTACCAAACCTGTGCATTTCTGAAAACTAGAGACCTAGGGGAATCCAAGGAGGGGTGACTTGTGGGGCTCGGACCAGGTTCTGTTACCCAGAGTCCTTTGCAAACCTCAAAATTTGGCTAAAAAAACACATGTTCCTCACATTTCTGTGGCAGAAAGTTCTGGAATCTGAGAGGAGCCACAAATTTCCTTCCACCCAGCGTTCCCCCAAGTCTCCCGATATAAATGATACCTCACTTGTGTGGGTAGGCCTAGCGCCTGCGACAGGAAGCACCCCAAAGCGCAACGTGGACACATCCAAAATTTTGGAAGAAAACAGAGGTGTTTTTTGCGAAGTGCCTACCTGTAGATTTTGGCCTCTAGCTCAGCCGTCACCTAGGGAAAGCTACCAAACCTGTGCATTTCTGAAAACTAGAGACCTAGGGGAATCCAAGGAGGGGTGACTTGCGGGGCTCGGACCAGGTTCTGTTACCCAGAGTCCTTTGCAAACCTCAAAATTTGGCTAAAAAAACACATGTTACTCACATTTCTGTGGCAGAAAGTTCTGGAATCTGAGAGGAGCCACAAATTTCCTTCCACCCAGCGCTTCCCCATGTCTCCCGATAAAAATGATACCTCACTTGTGTGGGTAGGCCTAGCGCCCGCGACAGGAAACGCCCCAAAGCGCAACGTGGACACATCCAAAATTTTTGAAGAAAACAGAGGTGTTTTTTGCGAAGTGCCTACCTGTAGATTTTGGCCTCTAGCTCAGCCGGCACCTAGGGAAACCTACCAAACCTGTGCATTTCTGAAAGCTAGAGACCTAGGGGAATCCAAGGAGGGGTGGCTTGCGGGGCTCGGACCAGGTTCTGTTACCCAGAATCCTTTGCAAACCTAAAAATTTGGCTAAAAAAACACATGTTCCTCACATTTCTATGGCAGAAAGTTCTGGAATCTGAGAGGAGCCACAAATTTCCTTCCAACCAGCGTTCCCCCAAGTCTCCCGATAAAAATGATACCTCACTTGTGTGAGTAGGCATAGCGCCCGCGTCAGGAAACGCCCCAAAGCGCAACGTGGACACATCCAAAATTTTGGAAGAAAACAGAGGTGTTTTTTGCGAAGTGCCTACCTGTAGATTTTGGCCTCTAGCTCAGCCGGCACCTAGGGACACCTACCAAACCTGTGCATTTCTGAAAACTAGAGACCTAGGGGAATCCAAGGAGGGGTGACTTGCGGGGCTCGGACCAGGTTCTGTTACCCAGAATCCTTTGCAAACCTCAAAATGTGGCTAAAAAAACACTTGTTCCTCACATTTCTGTGGCAGAAAGTTCAGGAATCTGAGAGGAGCCACAAATTTCCTTCCACCCAGCGTTCCCCCAAGTCTCCCGATAAAAATGATACCTCACTTGTGTGGGTAGGCCTAGCGCCCGCGACAGGAAACGCCCCAAAGCGCAACGTGGACACATCCAAAATTTTTGAAGAAAACAGAGGTGTTTTTTGCGAAGTGCCTACCTGTAGATTTTGGCCTCTAGCTCAGCCGGCACCTAGGGAAACCTACCAAACCTGTGCATTTCTGAAAACTAGAGACCTAGGGGAATCCAAGGAGGGGTGACTTGTGGGGCTCGGACCAGGTTCTGTTACCCAGAGTCCTTTGCAAACCTCAAAATTTGGCTAAAAAAACACATGTTCCTCACATTTCTGTGGCAGAAAGTTCTGGAATCTGAGAGGAGCCACAAATTTCCTTCCACCCAGCGTTCCCCCAAGTCTCCCGATATAAATGATACCTCACTTGTGTGGGTAGGCCTAGCGCCCGCGACAGGAAGCACCCCAAAGCGCAACGTGGACACATCCAAAATTTTGGAAGAAAACAGAGGTGTTTTTTGCGAAGTGCCTACCTGTAGATTTTGGCCTCTAGCTCAGCCGTCACCTAGGGAAAGCTACCAAACCTGTGCATTTCTGAAAACTAGAGACCTAGGGGAATCCAAGGAGGGGTGACTTGCGGGGCTCGGACCAGGTTCTGTTACCCAGAGTCCTTTGCAAACCTCAAAATTTGGCTAAAAAAACACATGTTCCTCACATTTCTGTGGCAGAAAGTTCTGGAATCTGAGAGGAGCCACAAATTTCCTTCCACCCAGCGCTTCCTCATGTCTCCCGATAAAAATGATACCTCACTTGTGTGGGTAGGCCTAGCGCCCGCGACAGGAAACGCCCCAAAGCGCAACGTGGACACATCCAAAATTTTGGAAGAAAACAGAGGTGTTTTTTGCGAAGTGCCTACCTGTAGATTTTGGCCTCTAGCTCAGCCGGCACCTAGGGAAACCTACCAAACCTGTGCATTTCTGAAAACTAGAGACCTAGGGGAATCCAAGGAGGGGTGGCTTGCGGGGCTCGGACCAGGTTCTGTTACCCAGAATCCTTTGCAAACCTCAAAATTTGGCTAAAAAAACACATGTTCCTCACATTTCTATGGCAGAAAGTTCTGGAATCTGAGAGGAGCCACAAATTTCCTTCCAACCAGCGTTCCCCCAAGTCTCCCGATAAAAATGATACCTCACTTGTGTGGGTAGGCATAGCGCCCGCGTCAGGAAACGCCCCAAAGCGCAACGTGGACACCTCCAAAATTTTGGAAGAAAACAGAGGTGTTTTTTGCGAAGTGCCTACCTGTAGATTTTGGCCTCTAGCTCAGCCGGCACCTAGGGACACCTACCAAACCTGTGCATTTCTGAAAACTAGAGACCTAGGGGAATCCAAGGAGGGGTGACTTGCGGGGCTCGGACCAGGTTCTGTTACCCAGAATCCTTTGCAAACCTCAAAATGTGGCTAAAAAAACACTTGTTCCTCACATTTCTGTGGCAGAAAGTTCAGGAATCTGAGAGGAGCCACACATTTCCTTCCACCCAGCGTTCCCCCAAGTCTCCAGATAAAAATGATACCTCACTTGTGTGGGTAGGCCTAGCGCCCGCGACAGGAAACGCCCCAAAGCGCAACGTGGACACATCCAAAATTTTGGAAGAAAACAGAGGTGTTTTTTGCGAAGTGCCTACCTGTAGATTTTGGCCTCTAGCTCAGCCGGCACCTAGGGAAACCTACCAAACCTGTGCATTTCTGAAAACTAGAGACCTAGGGGAATCCAAGGAGGGGTGACTTGTGGGGCTCGGACCAGGTTCTGTTACCCAGAGTCCTTTGCAAACCTCAAAATTTGGCTAAAAAAACACATGTTCCTCACATTTCTGTGGCAGAAAGTTCTGGAATCTGAGAGGAGCCACAAATTTCCTTCCACCCAGCGTTCCCCCAAGTCTCCCAATATAAATGATACCTCACTTGTGTGGGTAGGCCTAGCGCCCGCGACAGGAAACGCCCCAAAGCGCAACGTGGACACATCCAAAATTTTGGAAGAAAACAGAGGTGTTTTTTGCGAAGTGCCTACCTGTAGATTTTGGCCTCTAGCTCAGCCGGCAACTAGGGAAACCTACCAAACCTGTGCATTTCTGAAAACTAGAGACCTAGGGGAATCCAAGGAGGGGTGACTTGTGGGGCTCGGACCAGGTTCTGTTACCCAGAATCCTTTGCAAACCTCAAAATGTGGCTAAAAAAACACTTGTTCCTCACATTTCTGTGGCAGAAAGTTCAGGAATCTGAGAGGAGCCACAAATTTCCTTCCACCCAGCGTTCCCCCAAGTCTCCCGATAAAAATTATACCTCACTTGTGTGGGTAGGCCTAGCGCCCGCGACAGGAAACGCCCCAAAGCGCAACGTGGACACATCCAAAATTTTTGAAGAAAACAGAGGTGTTTTTTGCGAAGTGCCTACCTGTAGATTTTGGCCTCTAGCTCAGCCGGCACCTAGGGAAACCTACCAAACCTGTGCATTTCTGAAAACTAGAGACCTAGGGGAATCCAAGGAGGGGTGACTTGTGGGGCTCGGACCAGGTTCTGTTACCCAGAGTCCTTTGCAAACCTCAAAATTTGGCTAAAAAAACACATGTTCCTCACATTTCTGTGGCAGAAAGTTCTGGAATCTGAGAGGAGCCACAAATTTCCTTCCACCCAGCGTTCCCCCAAGTCTCCCGATATAAATGATACCTCACTTGTGTGGGTAGGCCTAGCGCCCGCGACAGGAAGCACCCCAAAGCGCAACGTGGACACATCCAAAATTTTGGAAGAAAACAGAGGTGTTTTTTGCGAAGTGCCTACCTGTAGATTTTGGCCTCTAGCTCAGCCGTCACCTAGGGAAAGCTACCAAACCTGTGCATTTCTGAAAACTAGAGACCTAGGGGAATCCAAGGAGGGGTGACTTGCGGGGCTCGGACCAGGTTCTGTTACCCAGAGTCCTTTGCAAACCTCAAAATTTGGCTAAAAAAACACATGTTCCTCACATTTCTGTGGCAGAAAGTTCTGGAATCTGAGAGGAGCCACAAATTTCCTTCCACCCAGCGCTTCCCCATGTCTCCCGATAAAAATGATACCTCACTTGTGTGGGTAGGCCTAGCGCCCGCGACAGGAAACGCCCCAAAGCGCAACGTGGACACATCCAAAATTTTGGAAGAAAACAGAGGTGTTTTTTGCGAAGTGCCTACCTGTAGATTTTGGCCTCTAGCTCAGCCGGCACCTAGGGAAACCTACCAAACCTGTGCATTTCTGAAAACTAGAGACCTAGGGGAATCCAAGGAGGGGTGACTTGCGGGGCTCGGACCAGGTTCTGTTACCCAGAATCCTTTGCAAACCTCAAAATGTGGCTAAAAAAACACTTGTTCCTCACATTTCTGTGGCAGAAAGTTCAGGAATCTGAGAGGAGCCACACATTTCCTTCCACCCAGCGTTCCCCCAAGTCTCCAGATAAAAATGATACCTCACTTGTGTGGGTAGGCCTAGCGCCCGCGACAGGAAACGCCCCAAAGCGCAACGTGGACACATCCAAAATTTTGGAAGAAAACAGAGGTGTTTTTTGCGAAGTGCCTACCTGTAGATTTTGGCCTCTAGCTCAGCCGGCACCTAGGGAAACCTACCAAACCTGTGCATTTCTGAAAACTAGAGACCTAGGGGAATCCAAGGAGGGGTGACTTGTGGGGCTCGGACCAGGTTCTGTTACCCAGAGTCCTTTGCAAACCTCAAAATTTGGCTAAAAAAACACATGTTCCTCACATTTCTGTGGCAGAAAGTTCTGGAATCTGAGAGGAGCCACAAATTTCCTTCCACCCAGCGTTCCCCCAAGTCTCCCAATATAAATGATACCTCACTTGTGTGGGTAGGCCTAGCGCCTGCGACAGGAAGCACCCCAAAGCTCAACGTGGACACATCCAAAATTTTGGAAGAAAACAGAGGTGTTTTTTGCGAAGTGCCTACCTGTAGATTTTGGCCTCTAGCTCAGCCGTCACCTAGGGAAAGCTACCAAACCTGTGCATTACTGAAAACTAGAGACCCAGGGGAATCCAAGGAGGGGTGACTTGCGGGGCTCGGACCAGGTTCTGTTACCCAGAGTCCTTTGCAAACCTCAAAATTTGGCTAAAAAAACACATGTTCCTCACATTTCTGTGGCAGAAAGTTCTGGAATCTGAGAGGAGCCACAAATTTCCTTCCACCCAGCGTTCCCCCAAGTCTCCCGATAAAAATGATACCTCACTTGTGTGGGTAGTCCTAGCGCCCGAGACAGGAAACACCCCAAAGCGCAACGTGGACACATCCAAAATTTTGGAAGAAAACAGAGGTGTTTTTTGCGAAGTGCCTACCTGTAGATTTTGGCCTCTAGCTCAGCCGGCACCTAGGGAAACCTACCAAACCTGTGCATTTCGGAAAACTAGAGACCTAGGGGAATCCAAGGAGGGGTGACTTGCGGGGCTCAGACCAGGTTCTGTTACCCAGAATCCTTTGCAAACCTCAAAATTTTGCTAAAAAAACACATGTTCCTCACATTTCTGTGGCAAAAAGTTCTAGAATCTGAGAGGAGCCACAAATTTCCTTCCACCCAGCGTTCCCCCAAGTCTCCCGATAAAAATGATACCTCACTTGTGTGGGTAGGCCTAGCGCCCGCGACAGGAAACGCCCCAAAGCGCAACGTGGACACATCCAAAATTTTGGAAGAAAACAGAGGTGTTTTTTGCGAAGTGCCTACCTGTAGATTTTGGCCTCTAGCTCAGCCGGCAACTAGGGAAACCTACCAAACCTGTGCATTTCTGAAAACTAGAGACCTAGGGGAATCCAAGGAGGGGTGACTTGTGGGGCTCGGACCAGGTTCTGTTACCCAGAGTCCTTTGCAAACCTCAAAATTTGTCTAAAAAAACACATGTTCCTCACATTTCTGTGGCAGAAAGTTCTGGAATCTGAGAGGAGCCACAAATTTCCTTCCACCCAGCGTTCCCCCAAGTCTCCCGATATAAATGATACCTCACTTGTGTGGTAGGCCTAGCGCCCGCGACAGGAAGCACCCCAAAGCGCAACGTGGACACATCCAAAATTTTGGAAGAAAACAGAGGTGTTTTTTGCGAAGTGCCTACCTGTAGATTTTGGCCTCTAGCTCAGCCGTCACCTAGGGAAAGCTACCAAACCTGTGCATTTCTGAAAACTAGAGACCTAGGGGAATCCAAGGAGGGGTGACTTGCGGGGCTCGGACCAGGTTCTGTTACCCAGAGTCCTTTGCAAACCTCAAAATTTGGCTAAAAAAACACATGTTCCTCACATTTCTGTGGCAGAAAGTTCTGGAATCTGAGAGGAGCCACAAATTTCCTTCCACCCAGCGCTTCCCCATGTCTCCCGATAAAAATGATACCTCACTTGTGTGGGTAGGCCTAGCGCCCGCGACAGGAAACGCCCCAAAGCGCAACGTGGACACATCCAAAATTTTGGAAGAAAACAGAGGTGTTTTTTGCGAAGTGCCTACCTGTAGATTTTGGCCTCTAGCTCAGCCGGCACCTAGGGAAACCTACCAAACCTGTGCATTTCTGAAAACTAGAGACCTAGGGGAATCCAAGGAGGGGTGGCTTGCGGGGCTCGGACCAGGTTCTGTTACCCAGAATCCTTTGCAAACCTCAAAATTTGGCTAAAAAAACACATGTTCCTCACATTTCTATGGCAGAAAGTTCTGGAATCTGAGAGGAGCCACAAATTTCCTTCCAACCAGCGTTCCCCCAAGTCTCCCGATAAAAATGATACCTCACTTGTGTGGGTAGGCATAGCGCCCGCGTCAGGAAACGCCCCAAAGCGCAACGTGGACACATCCAAAATTTTGGAAGAAAACAGAGGTGTTTTTTGCGAAGTGCCTACCTGTAGAATTTGGCCTCTAGCTCAGCCGGCACCTAGGGACACCTACCAAACCTGTGCATTTCTGAAAACTAGAGACCTAGGGGAATCCAAGGAGGGGTGACTTGTGGGCTCGGACCAGGTTCTGTTACCCAGAGTCCTTTGCAAACCTCAAAATTTGGCTAAAAAAACACATGTTCCTCACATTTCTGTGGCAGAAAGTTCTGGAATCTGAGAGGAGCCACAAATTTCCTTCCACCCAGCGTTCCCCCAAGTCTCCCGATAAAAATGATACCTCACTTGTGTGGGTAGGCCTAGCGCCCGCGACAGGAAACGCCCCAAAGCGCAACGTGGACACATCCAAAATTTTGGAAGAAAACAGAGGTGTTTTTTGCGAAGTGCCTACCTGTAGATTTTGGCCTCTAGCTCAGCCGGCAACTAGGGAAACCTACCAAACCTGTGCATTTCTGAAAACTAGAGACCTAGGGGAATCCAAGGAGGGGTGACTTGTGGGGCTCGGACCAGGTTCTGTTACCCAGAGTCCTTTGCAAACCTCAAAATTTGTCTAAAAAAACACATGTTCCTCACATTTCTGTGGCAGAAAGTTCTGGAATCTGAGAGGAGCCACAAATTTCCTTCCACCCAGCGTTCCCCCAAGTCTCCCGATATAAATGATACCTCACTTGTGTGGGTAGGCCTAGCGCCCGCGACAGGAAGCACCCCAAAGCGCAACGTGGACACATCCAAAATTTTGGAAGAAAACAGAGGTGTTTTTTGCGAAGTGCCTACCTGTAGATTTTGGCCTCTAGCTCAGCCGTCACCTAGGGAAAGCTACCAAACCTGTGCATTTCTGAAAACTAGAGACCTAGGGGAATCCAAGGAGGGGTGACTTGCGGGGCTCGGACCAGGTTCTGTTACCCAGAGTCCTTTGCAAACCTCAAAATTTGGCTAAAAAAACACATGTTCCTCACATTTCTGTGGCAGAAAGTTCTGGAATCTGAGAGGAGCCACAAATTTCCTTCCACCCAGCGCTTCCCCATGTCTCCCGATAAAAATGATACCTCACTTGTGTGGGTAGGCCTAGCGCCCGCGACAGGAAACGCCCCAAAGCGCAACGTGGACACATCCAAAATTTTGGAAGAAAACAGAGGTGTTTTTTGCGAAGTGCCTACCTGTAGATTTTGGCCTCTAGCTCAGCCGGCACCTAGGGAAACCTACCAAACCTGTGCATTTCTGAAAACTAGAGACCTAGGGGAATCCAAGGAGGGGTGGCTTGCGGGGCTCGGACCAGGTTCTGTTACCCAGAATCCTTTGCAAACCTCAAAATTTGGCTAAAAAAACACATGTTCCTCACATTTCTATGGCAGAAAGTTCTGGAATCTGAGAGGAGCCACAAATTTCCTTCCAACCAGCGTTCCCCCAAGTCTCCCGATATAAATGATACCTCACTTGTGTGGGTAGGCCTAGCGCCCGCGACAGGAAGCACCCCAAAGCGCAACGTGGACACATCCAAAATTTTGGAAGAAAACAGAGGTGTTTTTTGCGAAGTGCCTACCTGTAGAATTTGGCCTCTAGCTCAGCCGGCACCTAGGGACACCTACCAAACCTGTGCATTTCTGAAAACTAGAGACCTAGGGGAATCCAAGGAGGGGTGACTTGTGGGGCTCGGACCAGGTTCTGTTACCCAGAGTCCTTTGCAAACCTCAAAATTTGGCTAAAAAAACACATGTTCCTCACATTTCTGTGGCAGAAAGTTCTGGAATCTGAGAGGAGCCACAAATTTCCTTCCACCCAGCGTTCCCCCAAGTCTCCCAATATAAATGATACCTCACTTGTGTGGGTAGGCCTAGCGCCTGCGACAGGAAGCACCCCAAAGCGCAACGTGGACACATCCAAAATTTTGGAAGAAAACAGAGGTGTTTTTTGCGAAGTGCCTACCTGTAGATTTTGGCCTCTAGCTCAGCCGTCACCTAGGGAAAGCTACCAAACCTGTGCATTACTGAAAACTAGAGACCCAGGGGAATCCAAGGAGGGGTGACTTGCGGGGCTCGGACCAGGTTCTGTTACCCAGAGTCCTTTGCAAACCTCAAAATTTGGCTAAAAAAACACATGTTCCTCACATTTCTGTGGCAGAAAGTTCTGGAATCTGAGAGGAGCCACAAATTTCCTTCCACCCAGCGTTCCCCCAAGTCTCCCGATAAAAATGATACCTCACTTGTGTGGGTAGTCCTAGCGCCCGAGACAGGAAACACCCCAAAGCGCAACGTGGACACATCCAAAATTTTGGAAGAAAACAGAGGTGTTTTTTGCGAAGTGCCTACCTGTAGATTTTGGCCTCTAGCTCAGCCGGCACCTAGGGAAACCTACCAAACCTGTGCATTTCGGAAAACTAGAGACCTAGGGGAATCCAAGGAGGGGTGACTTGCGGGGCTCAGACCAGGTTCTGTTACCCAGAATCCTTTGCAAACCTCAAAATTTTGCTAAAAAAACACATGTTCCTCACATTTCTGTGGCAAAAAGTTCTAGAATCTGAGAGGAGCCACAAATTTCCTTCCACCCAGCGTTCCCCCAAGTCTCCCGATAAAAATGATACCTCACTTGTGTGGGTAGGCCTAGCGCCCGCGACAGGAAACGCCCCAAAGCGCAACGTGGACACATCCAAAATTTTGGAAGAAAACAGAGGTGTTTTTTGCGAAGTGCCTACCTGTAGATTTTGGCCTCTAGCTCAGCCGGCAACTAGGGAAACCTACCAAACCTGTGCATTTCTGAAAACTAGAGACCTAGGGGAATCCAAGGAGGGGTGACTTGTGGGGCTCGGACCAGGTTCTGTTACCCAGAGTCCTTTGCAAACCTCAAAATTTGTCTAAAAAAACACATGTTCCTCACATTTCTGTGGCAGAAAGTTCTGGAATCTGAGAGGAGCCACAAATTTCCTTCCACCCAGCGTTCCCCCAAGTCTCCCGATATAAATGATACCTCACTTGTGTGGGTAGGCCTAGCGCCCGCGACAGGAAGCACCCCAAAGCGCAACGTGGACACATCCAAAATTTTGGAAGAAAACAGAGGTGTTTTTTGCGAAGTGCCTACCTGTAGATTTTGGCCTCTAGCTCAGCCGTCACCTAGGGAAAGCTACCAAACCTGTGCATTTTTGAAAACTAGAGACCTAGGGGAATCCAAGGAGGGGTGACTTGCGGGGCTCGGACCAGGTTCTGTTACCCAGAGTCCTTTGCAAACCTCAAAATTTGGCTAAAAAAACACATGTTCCTCACATTTCTGTGGCAGAAAGTTCTGGAATCTGAGAGGAGCCACAAATTTCCTTCCACCCAGCGCTTCCCCATGTCTCCCGATAAAAATGATACCTCACTTGTGTGGGTAGGCCTAGCGCCCGCGACAGGAAACGCCCCAAAGCGCAACGTGGACACATCCAAAATTTTGGAAGAAAACAGAGGTGTTTTTTGCGAAGTGCCTACCTGTAGATTTTGGCCTCTAGCTCAGCCGGCACCTAGGGAAACCTACTAAACCTGTGCATTTCTGAAAACTAGAGACCTAGGGGAATCCAAGGAGGGGTGGCTTGCGGGGCTCGGACCAGGTTCTGTTACCCAGAATCCTTTGCAAACCTCAAAATTTGGCTAAAAAAACACATGTTCCTCACATTTCTATGGCAGAAAGTTCTGGAATCTGAGAGGAGCCACAAATTTCCTTCCAACCAGCGTTCCCCCAAGTCTCCCGATAAAAATGATACCTCACTTGTGTGGGTAGGCATAGCGCCCGCGTCAGGAAACGCCCCAAAGCGCAACGTGGACACATCCAAAATTTTGGAAGAAAACAGAGGTGTTTTTTGCGAAGTGCCTACCTGTAGATTTTGGCCTCTAGCTCAGCCGGCACCTAGGGACACCTACCAAACCTGTGCATTTCTGAAAACTAGAGACCTAGGGGAATCCAAGGAGGGGTGACTTGCGGGGCTCGGACCAGGTTCTGTTACCCAGAATCCTTTGCAAACCTCAAAATGTGGCTAAAAAAACACTTGTTCCTCACATTTCTGTGGCAGAAAGTTCAGGAATCTGAGAGGAGCCACAAATTTCCTTCCACCCAGCGTTCCCCCAAGTCTCCAGATAAAAATGATACCTCACTTGTGTGGGTAGGCCTAGCGCCCGCGACAGGAAACGCCCCAAAGCGCAACGTGGACACATCCAAAATTTTGGAAGAAAACAGAGGTGTTTTTTGCGAAGTGCCTACCTGTAGATTTTGGCCTCTAGCTCAGCCGGCACCTAGGGAAACCTACCAAACCTGTGCATTTCTGAAAACTAGAGACCTAGGGGAATCCAAGGAGGGGTGACTTGTGGGGCTCGGACCAGGTTCTGTTACCCAGAGTCCTTTGCAAACCTCAAAATTTGGCTAAAAAAACACATGTTCCTCACATTTCTGTGGCAGAAACTTCTGGAATCTGAGAGGAGCCACAACTTTCCTTCCACCCAGCGTTCCCCCAAGTCTCCCGATATAAATGATACCTCACTTGTGTGGGTAGGCCTAGCGCCTGCGACAGGAAGCACCCCAAAGCGCAACGTGGACACATCCAAAATTTTGGAAGAAAACAGAGGGGTTTTTTGCGAAGTGCCTACCTGTAGATTTTGGCCTCTAGCTCAGCCGTCACCTAGGGAAAGCTACCAAACCTGTGCATTTCTGAAAACTAGAGACCTAGGGGAATCCAAGGTGGGGTGACTTGCGGGGCTCGGACCAGGTTCTGTTACCCAGAGTCCTTTGCAAACCTCAAAATTTGGCTAAAAAAACACATGTTCCTCACATTTCTGTGGCAGAAAGTTCTGGAATCTGAGAGGAGCCACAAATTTCCTTCCACCCAGCGTTCCCCCAAGTCTCCCGATAAAAATGATACCTCACTTGTGTGGGTAGGCCTAGCGCCCGCGACAGGAAACGCCCCAAAGCGCAACGTGGACACATCCAAAATTTTGGAAGAAAACAGAGGTGTTTTTTGCGAAGTGCCTACCTGTAGATTTTGGCCTCTAGCTCAGCCGACACCTAGGGAAACCTACCAAACCTGTGCATTTCTGAAAACTAGAGACCTAGGGGAATCCAAGGAGGGGTGACTTGCGGGGCTCGGACCAGGTTCTGTTACCCAGAATCCTTTGCAAACCTCAAAATTTGGCTAAATAAACACATGTTCCTCACATTTCTGTGGCAGAAAGTTCTGGAATCTGATAGGAGCCCCAAATTTCCTTCCACCCAGCGTTCCCTCAAGTCTCCCGATAAAAATGATACCTCACTTGTGTGGGTAGGCCTAGCGCCCGCGACAGGAAACGCCCCAAAGCACAACGTGGACACATCCAAAATTTTGGAAGAAAACAGAGGTGTTTTTTGCGAAGTGCCTACCTGTAGATTTTGGCCTCTAGCTCAGCCGGCACCTAGGGAAACCTACCAAACCTGTGCATTTCTGAAAACTAGAGACCTAGGGGAATCCAAGGAGGGGTGGCTTGCGGGGCTCGGACCAGGTACTGTTACCCAGAATCCTTTGCAAACCTCAAAATTTTGCTAAAAAAACACATGTTCCTCACATTTCTATGGCAGAAAGTTCTGGAATCTGAGAGGAGCCACAAATCTCCTTCCAACCAGCGTTCCCCCAAGTCTCCCGATAAAAATGATACCTCACTTGTGTGGGTAGGCCTAGCGCCCGCGTCAGGAAACGCCCCAAAGCGCAACGTGGACAATTCCAAAATTTTGGAAGAAAACAGAGGTGTTTTCTGCGAAGTGCCTACCTGTAGATTTTGGCCTCTAGCTCAGCCGGCACCTAGGGACACCTACCAAACCTGTGCATTTCTGAAAACTAGAGACCTAGGGGAATCCAAGGAGGGGTGACTTGCGGGGCTCAGACCAGGTTCTGTTACCCAGAGTCCTTTGCAAACCTCAAAATTTGGCTAAATAAACACATGTTCCTCACAGTTCTGTGGCAGAAAGTTCTGGAATCTGAGAGGAGCCACAAATTTCCTTCCACCCAGCGCTTCCCCATGTCTCCCGATAAAAATGATACCTCACTTGTGTGGGTAGGCCTAGCGCCCGCGACAGGAAACGCCCCAAAGCGCAACGTGGACACGTCCAAAATTTTGGAAGAAAACAGAGGTGTTTTTTGCAAAGTGCCTACCTGTAGATTTTGGCCTCTAGCTCAGCCGGCACCTAGGGCAAACCTACCAAACCTGTGCATTTCTGAAAACTAGAGACCTAGGGGAATCCAAGGAGGGGTGACTTGCGGGGCTCGGACCAGGTTCTGTTACCCAGAATCCTTTGCAAACCTCAAAATGTGGCTAAAAAAACACATGTTCCTCACATTTCTGTGGCAGAAAGTTCATGAATCTGAGAGGAGCCACAAATTTCCTTCCACCCAGTGTTCCCCCAAGTCTCCCGATAAAAGTGATACCTCACTTGTGTGGGTAGGCCTAGCGCCCGCGACAGGAAACGCCCCAAAGCGCAACGTGGACACATCCAAAATTTTGGAAGAAAACAGAGGTGTTTTTTGCGAAGTGCCTACCTGTAGATTTTGGCCTCTAGCTCAGCCGGCACCTAGGGAAACCTACCAAACATGTGCATTTCTGAAAACTAGAGACCTAGGGGAATCCAAGGAGGGGTGACTTGCGAGGCTCGCACCAGGTTCTGTTACCCAGAGTCCTTTGCAAACCTCAAAATTTGGCTAAAAAAACACATGTTCCTCACATTTCTGTGGCAGAAAGTTCTGGAATCTGAGAGGAGCCACAAATTTCCTTCCAACCAGCGTTTCCCCAAGTCTCCCGATAAAAATGATACCTCACTTGTGTGGGTAGGCCTAGCGCCCGCGACAGGAAACGCCCCAAAGCGCAACGTGGACACATCCAAAATTTTGGAAGAAAACAGAGGTGTTTTTTGCGAAGTGCCTACCTGTAGATTTTGGCCTCTAGCTCAGCCGGCACCTAGGGCAAACCTACCAATCCTGTGCATTTCTGAAAACTAGAGACCTAGGGGAATCCAAGGAGGGGTGACTTGCGGGGCTCGGACCAGGTTCTGTTACCCAGAATCCTTTGCAAACCTCAAAATGTGGCTAAAAAAACACATGTTCCTCACATTTCTGTGGCAGAAAGTTCATGAATCTGAGAGGAGCCACAAATTTCCTTCCACCCAGCGTTCCCCCAAGTCTCCCGATAAAAATGATACCTCACTTGTGTGGGTAGGCCTAGCGCCCGCGACAGGAAACGCCCCAAAGCGCAACGTGGACACATCCAAAATTTTGGAAGAAAACAGAGGTGTTTTTTGCGAAGTGCCTACCTGTAGATTTTGGCATCTAGCTCAGCCGGCACCTAGGGACACTTACCAAACCTGTGCATTTCTGAAAACTAGAGACCTAGGGGAATCCAAGGAGGGGTGACTTGTGGGGCTCGGACCAGGTTCTGTTACCCAGAGTCCTTTGCAAACCTCAAAATTTGGCTAAAAAAACACATGTTCCTCACATTTCTGTGGCAGAAACTTCTGGAATCTGAGAGGAGCCACAACTTTCCTTCCACCCAGCGTTCCCCCAAGTCTCCCGATATAAATGATACCTCACTTGTGTGGGTAGGCCTAGCGCCTGCGACAGGAAGCACCCCAAAGCGCAACGTGGACACATCCAAAATGTTGGAAGAAAACAGAGGTGTTTTTTGCGAAGTGCCTACCTGTAGATTTTGGCCTCTAGCTCAGCCGTCACCTAGGGAAAGCTACCAAACCTGTGCATTTCTGAAAACTAGAGACCTAGGGGAATCCAAGGTGGGGTGACTTGCGCGGCTCGGACCAGGTTCTGTTACCCAGAGTCCTTTGCAAACCTCAAAATTTGGCTAAAAAAACACATGTTCCTCACATTTCTGTGGCAGAAAGTTCTGGAATCTGAGAGGAGCCACAAATTTCCTTCCACCCAGCGTTCCCCCAAGTCTCCCGATAAAAATGATACCTCACTTGTGTGGGTAGGCCTAGCGCCCGCGACAGGAAACGCCCCAAAGCGCAACGTGGACACATCCAAAATTTTGGAAGAAAACAGAGGTGTTTTTTGCGAAGTGCCTACCTGTAGATTTTGGCCTCTAGCTCAGCCGACACCTAGGGAAACCTACCAAACCTGTGCATTTCTGAAAACTAGAGACCTAGGGGAATCCAAGGAGGGGTGACTTGCGGGGCTCGGACCAGGTTCTGTTACCCAGAATCCTTTGCAAACCTCAAAATTTGGCTAAATAAACACATGTTCCTCACATTTCTGTGGCAGAAAGTTCTGGAATCTGATAGGAGCCCCAAATTTCCTTCCACCCAGCGTTCCCTCAAGTCTCCCGATAAAAATGATACCTCACTTGTGTGGGTAGGCCTAGCGCCCGCGACAGGAAACGCCCCAAAGCACAACGTGGACACATCCAAAATTTTGGAAGAAAACAGAGGTGTTTTTTGCGAAGTGCCTACCTGTAGATTTTGGCCTCTAGCTCAGCCGGCACCTAGGGAAACCTACCAAACCTGTGCATTTCTGAAAACTAGAGACCTAGGGGAATCCAAGGAGGGGTGGCTTGCGGGGCTCGGACCAGGTTCTGTTACCCAGAATCCTTTGCAAACCTCAAAATTTTGCTAAAAAAACACATGTTCCTCACATTTCTATGGCAGAAAGTTCTGGAATCTGAGAGGAGCCACAAATCTCCTTCCAACCAGCGTTCCCCCAAGTCTCCCGATAAAAATGATACCTCACTTGTGTGGGTAGGCCTAGCGCCCGCGTCAGGAAACGCCCCAAAGCGCAACGTGGACAATTCCAAAATTTTGGAAGAAAACAGAGGTGTTTTCTGCGAAGTGCCTACCTGTAGATTTTGGCCTCTAGCTCAGCCGGCACCTAGGGACACCTACCAAACCTGTGCATTTCTGAAAACTAGAGACCTAGGGGAATCCAAGGAGGGGTGACTTGCGGGGCTCAGACCAGGTTCTGTTACCCAGAGTCCTTTGCAAACCTCAAAATTTGGCTAAATAAACACATGTTCCTCACAGTTCTGTGGCAGAAAGTTCTGGAATCTGAGAGGAGCCACAAATTTCCTTCCACCCAGCGCTTCCCCATGTCTCCCGATAAAAATGATACCTCACTTGTGTGGGTAGGCCTAGCGCCCGCGACAGGAAACGCCCCAAAGCGCAACGTGGACACGTCCAAAATTTTGGAAGAAAACAGAGGTGTTTTTTGCAAAGTGCCTACCTGTAGATTTTGGCCTCTAGCTCAGCCGGCACCTAGGGCAAACCTACCAAACCTGTGCATTTCTGAAAACTAGAGACCTAGGGGAATCCAAGGAGGGGTGACTTGCGGGGCTCGGACCAGGTTCTGTTACCCAGAATCCTTTGCAAACCTCAAAATGTGGCTAAAAAAACACATGTTCCTCACATTTCTGTGGCAGAAAGTTCATGAATCTGAGAGGAGCCACAAATTTCCTTCCACCCAGTGTTCCCCCAAGTCTCCCGATAAAAGTGATACCTCACTTGTGTGGGTAGGCCTAGCGCCCGCGACAGGAAACGCCCCAAAGCGCAACGTGGACACATCCAAAATTTTGGAAGAAAACAGAGGTGTTTTTTGCGAAGTGCCTACCTGTAGATTTTGGCCTCTAGCTCAGCCGGCACCTAGGGAAACCTACCAAACATGTGCATTTCTGAAAACTAGAGACCTAGGGGAATCCAAGGAGGGGTGACTTGCGAGGCTCGCACCAGGTTCTGTTACCCAGAGTCCTTTGCAAACCTCAAAATTTGGCTAAAAAAACACATGTTCCTCACATTTCTGTGGCAGAAAGTTCTGGAATCTGAGAGGAGCCACAAATTTCCTTCCAACCAGCGTTTCCCCAAGTCTCCCGATAAAAATGATACCTCACTTGTGTGGGTAGGCCTAGCGCCCGCGACAGGAAACGCCCCAAAGCGCAACGTGGACACATCCAAAATTTTGGAAGAAAACAGAGGTGTTTTTTGCGAAGTGCCTACCTGTAGATTTTGGCCTCTAGCTCAGCCGGCACCTAGGGCAAACCTACCAATCCTGTGCATTTCTGAAAACTAGAGACCTAGGGGAATCCAAGGAGGGGTGACTTGCGGGGCTCGGACCAGGTTCTGTTACCCAGAATCCTTTGCAAACCTCAAAATGTGGCTAAAAAAACACATGTTCCTCACATTTCTGTGGCAGAAAGTTCATGAATCTGAGAGGAGCCACAAATTTCCTTCCACCCAGCGTTCCCCCAAGTCTCCCGATAAAAATGATACCTCACTTGTGTGGGTAGGCCTAGCGCCCACGACAGGAAACGCCCCAAAGCGCAACGTGGACACATCCAAAATTTTGGAAGAAAACAGAGGTGTTTTTTGCGAAGTGCCTACCTGTAGATTTTGGCATCTAGCTCAGCCGGCACCTAGGGACACTTACCAAACCTGTGCATTTCTGAAAACTAGAGACCTAGGGGAATCCAAGGAGGGGTGACTTGCGGGGCTCAGACCAGGTTCTGTTACCCAGAGTCCTTTGCAAACCTCAAAATTTGGTAAAAAAACACATGTTCCTCACAGTTCTGTGGCAGAAAGTTCTGGAATCTGAGAGGAGCCACAAATTTCCTTCCACCCAGCGCTTCCCCATGTCTCCCGATAAAAATGATACCTCACTTGTGTGGGTAGGCCTAGCGCCCGCGACAGGAAACGTCCCAAAGCGCAACGTGGACACGTCCAAAATTTTGGAAGAAAACAGAGGTGTTTTTTGCAACGTGCCTACCTGTAGATTTTGGGCTCTAGCTCAGCCGGCACTTAGGGAAACCTACCAAACCTGTGCATTTCTGAAAACTAGAGACCTAGGGGAATCCAAGGAGGGGTGACTTGCGGGGCTCGGACCAGGTTCTGTTACCCAGAATCCTTTGCAAACCTCAAAATGTGGTTAAAAAAACACATGTTCCTCACATTTCTGTGGCAGAAAGTTCAGGAATCTGAGAGGAGCCACAAATTTCCTTCCACCCAGCGTTCCCCCAAGTCTCCAGATAAAAATGATACCTCACTTGTGTGGGTAGGCCTAGCGCCCGCGACAGGAAACGCCCCAAAGCGCAACGTGGACACATCCAAAATTTTGGAAGAAAACAGAGGTGTTTTTTGCGAAGTGCCTACCTGTAGATTTTGGCCTCTAGCTCAGCCGGCACCTAGGGAAACCTACCAAACCTGTGCATTTCTGAAAACTAGAGACCTAGGGGAATCCAAGGAGGGGTGACTTGCGAGGCTCGGACCAGGTTCTGTTACCCAGAGTCCTTTGCAAACCTCAAAATTTGGCTAAAAAAACACATGTTCCTCACATTTCTGTGGCAGAAAGTTCTGGAATCTGAGAGGAGCCACAAATTTCCTTCCACCCAGTGTTCCCCCAAGTCTCCCGATAAAAGTGATACCTCACTTGTGTGGGTAGGCCTAGCGCCCGCGACAGGAAACGCCCCAAAGCGCAACGTGGACACATCCAAAATTTTGGAAGAAAACAGAGGTGTTTTTTGCGAAGTGCCTACCTGTAGATTTTGGCCTCTAGCTCAGCCGGCACCTAGGGACACCTACCAAACCTGTGCATTTCTGAAAACTAGAGCCCTAGGGGAATCCAAGGAGGGGTGACTTGCGGGGCTCGGACCAGGTTCTGTTACCCAGAGTCCTTTGCAAACCTCAAAATTTGGCTAAAAAAACACTTGTTCCTCACATTTCTGTGGCAGAAAGTTCTGGAATCTGAGAAGAGCCACAAATTTCCTTCCAACCAGCGTTTCCCCAAGTCTCCCGATAAAAATGATACCTCACTTGTGTGGGTAGGCCTAGCGCCCGCGACAGGAAACGCCCCAAAGCGCAACGTGGACACATCCAAAATTTTGGAAGAAAACAGAGGTGTTTTTTGCAAAGTGCCTACCTGTAGATTTTGGCCTCTAGCTCAGCCGTCACCTAGGGAAAGCTACCAAACCTGTGCATTACTGAAAACTAGAGACCCAGGGGAATCCAAGGAGGGGTGACTTGCGGGGCTCGGACCAGGTTCTGTTACCCAGAGTCCTTTGCAAACCTCAAAATTTGGCTAAAAAAACACATGTTCCTCACATTTCTGTGGCAGAAAGTTCTGGAATCTGAGAGGAGCCACAAATTTCCTTCCACCCAGCGTTCCCCCAAGTCTCCCGATAAAAATGATACCTCACTTGTGTGGGTAGTCCTAGCGCCCGAGACAGGAAACACCCCAAAGCGCAACGTGGACACATCCAAAATTTTGGAAGAAAACAGAGGTGTTTTTTGCGAAGTGCCTACCTGTAGATTTTGGCCTCTAGCTCAGCCGGCACCTAGGGAAACCTACCAAACCTGTGCATTTCGGAAAACTAGAGACCTAGGGGAATCCAAGGAGGGGTGACTTGCGGGGCTCGGACCAGGTTCTGTTACCCAGAATCCTTTGCAAACCTCAAAATGTGGCTAAAAAAACACATGTTCCTCACATTTCTGTGGCAGAAAGTTCATGAATCTGAGAGGAGCCACAAATTTCCTTCCACCCAGCGTTCCCCCAAGTCTCCCGATAAAAATGATACCTCACTTGTGTGGGTAGGCCTAGCGCCCGCGACAGGAAACGCCCCAAAGCGCAACGTGGACACATCCAAAATTTTGGAAGAAAACAGAGGTGTTTTTTGCGAAGTGCCTACCTGTAGATTTTGGCATCTAGCTCAGCCGGCACCTAGGGACACTTACCAAACCTGTGCATTTCTGAAAACTAGAGACCTAGGGGAATCCAAGGAGGGGTGACTTGCGGGGCTCAGACCAGGTTCTGTTACCCAGAGTCCTTTGCAAACCTCAAAATTTGGTAAAAAAACACATGTTCCTCACAGTTCTGTGGCAGAAAGTTCTGGAATCTGAGAGGAGCCACAAATTTCCTTCCACCCAGCGCTTCCCCATGTCTCCCGATAAAAATGATACCTCACTTGTGTGGGTAGGCCTAGCGCCCGCGACAGGAAACGTCCCAAAGCGCAACGTGGACACGTCCAAAATTTTGGAAGAAAACAGAGGTGTTTTTTGCAACGTGCCTACCTGTAGATTTTGGGCTCTAGCTCAGCCGGCACTTAGGGAAACCTACCAAACCTGTGCATTTCTGAAAACTAGAGACCTAGGGGAATCCAAGGAGGGGTGACTTGCGGGGCTCGGACCAGGTTCTGTTACCCAGAATCCTTTGCAAACCTCAAAATGTGGTTAAAAAAACACATGTTCCTCACATTTCTGTGGCAGAAAGTTCAGGAATCTGAGAGGAGCCACAAATTTCCTTCCACCCAGCGTTCCCCCAAGTCTCCAGATAAAAATGATACCTCACTTGTGTGGGTAGGCCTAGCGCCCGCGACAGGAAACGCCCCAAAGCGCAACGTGGACACATCCAAAATTTTGGAAGAAAACAGAGGTGTTTTTTGCGAAGTGCCTACCTGTAGATTTTGGCCTCTAGCTCAGCCGGCACCTAGGGAAACCTACCAAACCTGTGCATTTCTGAAAACTAGAGACCTAGGGGAATCCAAGGAGGGGTGACTTGCGAGGCTCGGACCAGGTTCTGTTACCCAGAGTCCTTTGCAAACCTCAAAATTTGGCTAAAAAAACACATGTTCCTCACATTTCTGTGGCAGAAAGTTCTGGAATCTGAGAGGAGCCACAAATTTCCTTCCACCCAGTGTTCCCCCAAGTCTCCCGATAAAAGTGATACCTCACTTGTGTGGGTAGGCCTAGCGCCCGCGACAGGAAACGCCCCAAAGCGCAACGTGGACACATCCAAAATTTTGGAAGAAAACAGAGGTGTTTTTTGCGAAGTGCCTACCTGTAGATTTTGGCCTCTAGCTCAGCCGGCACCTAGGGACACCTACCAAACCTGTGCATTTCTGAAAACTAGAGCCCTAGGGGAATCCAAGGAGGGGTGACTTGCGGGGCTCGGACCAGGTTCTGTTACCCAGAGTCCTTTGCAAACCTCAAAATTTGGCTAAAAAAACACTTGTTCCTCACATTTCTGTGGCAGAAAGTTCTGGAATCTGAGAGGAGCCACAAATTTCCTTCCAACCAGCGTTTCCCCAAGTCTCCCGATAAAAATGATACCTCACTTGTGTGGGTAGGCCTAGCGCCCGCGACAGGAAACGCCCCAAAGCGCAACGTGGACACATCCAAAATTTTGGAAGAAAACAGAGGTGTTTTTTGCAAAGTGCCTACCTGTAGATTTTGGCCTCTAGCTCAGCCGTCACCTAGGGAAAGCTACCAAACCTGTGCATTACTGAAAACTAGAGACCCAGGGGAATCCAAGGAGGGGTGACTTGCGGGGCTCGGACCAGGTTCTGTTACCCAGAGTCCTTTGCAAACCTCAAAATTTGGCTAAAAAAACACATGTTCCTCACATTTCTGTGGCAGAAAGTTCTGGAATCTGAGAGGAGCCACAAATTTCCTTCCACCCAGCGTTCCCCCAAGTCTCCCGATAAAAATGATACCTCACTTGTGTGGGTAGTCCTAGCGCCCGAGACAGGAAACACCCCAAAGCGCAACGTGGACACATCCAAAATTTTGGAAGAAAACAGAGGTGTTTTTTGCGAAGTGCCTACCTGTAGATTTTGGCCTCTAGCTCAGCCGGCACCTAGGGAAACCTACCAAACCTGTGCATTTCGGAAAACTAGAGACCTAGGGGAATCCAAGGAGGGGTGACTTGCGGGGCTCAGACCAGGTTCTGTTACCCAGAATCCTTTGCAAACCTCAAAATTTTGCTAAAAAAACACATGTTCCTCACATTTCTGTGGCAAAAAGTTCTAGAATCTGAGAGGAGCCACAAATTTCCTTCCACCCAGCGTTCCCCCAAGTCTCCCGATAAAAATGATACCTCACTTGTGTGGGTAGGCCTAGCGCCCGCGACAGGAAACGCCCCAAAGCGCAACGTGGACACATCCAAAATTTTGGAAGAAAACAGAGGTGTTTTTTGCGAAGTGCCTACCTGTAGATTTTGGCCTCTAGCTCAGCCGGCAACTAGGGAAACCTACCAAACCTGTGCATTTCTGAAAACTAGAGACCTAGGGGAATCCAAGGAGGGGTGACTTGTGGGGCTCGGACCAGGTTCTGTTACCCAGAGTCCTTTGCAAACCTCAAAATTTGTCTAAAAAAACACATGTTCCTCACATTTCTGTGGCAGAAAGTTCTGGAATCTGAGAGGAGCCACAAATTTCCTTCCACCCAGCGTTCCCCCAAGTCTCCCGATATAAATGATACCTCACTTGTGTGGGTAGGCCTAGCGCCCGCGACAGGAAGCACCCCAAAGCGCAACGTGGACACATCCAAAATTTTGGAAGAAAACAGAGGTGTTTTTTGCGAAGTGCCTACCTGTAGATTTTGGCCTCTAGCTCAGCCGTCACCTAGGGAAAGCTACCAAACCTGTGCATTTTTGAAAACTAGAGACCTAGGGGAATCCAAGGAGGGGTGACTTGCGGGGCTCGGACCAGGTTCTGTTACCCAGAGTCCTTTGCAAACCTCAAAATTTGGCTAAAAAAACACATGTTCCTCACATTTCTGTGGCAGAAAGTTCTGGAATCTGAGAGGAGCCACAAATTTCCTTCCACCCAGCGCTTCCCCATGTCTCCCGATAAAAATGATACCTCACTTGTGTGGGTAGGCCTAGCGCCCGCGACAGGAAACGCCCCAAAGCGCAACGTGGACACATCCAAAATTTTGGAAGAAAACAGAGGTGTTTTTTGCGAAGTGCCTACCTGTAGATTTTGGCCTCTAGCTCAGCCGGCACCTAGGGAAACCTACCAAACCTGTGCATTTCTGAAAACTAGAGACCTAGGGGAATCCAAGGAGGGGTGGCTTGCGGGGCTCGGACCAGGTTCTGTTACCCAGAATCCTTTGCAAACCTCAAAATTTGGCTAAAAAAACACATGTTCCTCACATTTCTATGGCAGAAAGTTCTGGAATCTGAGAGGAGCCACAAATTTCCTTCCAACCAGCGTTCCCCCAAGTCTCCCGATAAAAATGATACCTCACTTGTGTGGGTAGGCATAGCGCCCGCGTCAGGAAACGCCCCAAAGCGCAACGTGGACACATCCAAAATTTTGGAAGAAAACAGAGGTGTTTTTTGCGAAGTGCCTACCTGTAGATTTTGGCCTCTAGCTCAGCCGGCACCTAGGGACACCTACCAAACCTGTGCATTTCTGAAAACTAGAGACCTAGGGGAATCCAAGGAGGGGTGACTTGCGGGGCTCGGACCAGGTTCTGTTACCCAGAATCCTTTGCAAACCTCAAAATGTGGCTAAAAAAACACTTGTTCCTCACATTTCTGTGGCAGAAAGTTCAGGAATCTGAGAGGAGCCACAAATTTCCTTCCACCCAGCGTTCCCCCAAGTCTCCAGATAAAAATGATACCTCACTTGTGTGGGTAGGCCTAGCGCCCGCGACAGGAAACGCCCCAAAGCGCAACGTGGACACATCCAAAATTTTGGAAGAAAACAGAGGTGTTTTTTGCGAAGTGCCTACCTGTAGATTTTGGCCTCTAGCTCAGCTGGCACCTAGGGAAACCTACCAAACCTGTGCATTTCTGAAAACTAGAGACCTAGGGGAATCCAAGGAGGGGTGACTTGTGGGGCTCGGACCAGGTTCTGTTACCCAGAGTCCTTTGCAAACCTCAAAATTTGGCTAAAAAAACACATGTTCCTCACATTTCTGTGGCAGAAACTTCTGGAATCTGAGAGGAGCCACAACTTTCCTTCCACCCAGCGTTCCCCCAAGTCTCCCGATATAAATGATACCTCACTTGTGTGGGTAGGCCTAGCGCCTGCGACAGGAAGCACCCCAAAGCGCAACGTGGACACATCCAAAATTTTGGAAGAAAACAGAGGTGTTTTTTGCGAAGTGCCTACCTGTAGATTTTGGCCTCTAGCTCAGCCGTCACCTAGGGAAAGCTACCAAACCTGTGCATTTCTGAAAACTAGAGACCTAGGGGAATCCAAGGTGGGGTGACTTGCGGGGCTCGGACCAGGTTCTGTTACCCAGAGTCCTTTGCAAACCTCAAAATTTGGCTAAAAAAACACATGTTCCTCACATTTCTGTGGCAGAAAGTTCTGGAATCTGAGAGGAGCCACAAATTTCCTTCCACCCAGCGTTCCCCCAAGTCTCCCGATAAAAATGATACCTCACTTGTGTGGGTAGGCCTAGCGCCCGCGACAGGAAACGCCCCAAAGCGCAACGTGGACACATCCAAAATTTTGGAAGAAAACAGAGGTGTTTTTTGCGAAGTGCCTACCTGTAGATTTTGGCCTCTAGCTCAGCCGACACCTAGGGAAACCTACCAAACCTGTGCATTTCTGAAAACTAGAGACCTAGGGGAATCCAAGGAGGGGTGACTTGCGGGGCTCGGACCAGGTTCTGTTACCCAGAATCCTTTGCAAACCTCAAAATTTGGCTAAATAAACACATGTTCCTCACATTTCTGTGGCAGAAAGTTCTGGAATCTGATAGGAGCCCCAAATTTCCTTCCACCCAGCGTTCCCCCAAGTCTCCCGATAAAAATGATACCTCACTTGTGTGGGTAGGCCTAGCGCCCGCGACAGGAAACGCCCCAAAGCACAACGTGGACACATCCAAAATTTTGGAAGAAAACAGAGGTGTTTTTTGCGAAGTGCCTACCTGTAGATTTTGGCCTCTAGCTCAGCCGGCACCTAGGGAAACCTACCAAACCTGTGCATTTCTGAAAACTAGAGACCTAGGGGAATCCAAGGAGGGGTGGCTTGCGGGGCTCGGACCAGGTTCTGTTACCCAGAATCCTTTGCAAACCTCAAAATTTTGCTAAAAAAACACATGTTCCTCACATTTCTATGGCAGAAAGTTCTGGAATCTGAGAGGAGCCACAAATCTCCTTCCAACCAGCGTTCCCCCAAGTCTCCCGATAAAAATGATACTCTCACTTGTGTGGGTAGGCCTAGCGCCCGCGTCAGGAAACGCCCCAAAGCGCAACGTGGACAATTCCAAAATTTTGGAAGAAAACAGAGGTGTTTTCTGCGAAGTGCCTACCTGTAGATTTTGGCCTCTAGCTCAGCCGGCACCTAGGGACACCTACCAAACCTGTGCATTTCTGAAAACTAGAGACCTAGGGGAATCCAAGGAGGGGTGACTTGCGGGGCTCGGACCAGGTTCTGTTACCCAGAATCCTTTGCAAACCTCAAAATGTGGCTAAAAAAACACTTGTTCCTCACATTTCTGTGGCAGAAAGTTCAGGAATCTGAGAGGAGCCACAAATTTCCTTCCACCCAGCGTTCCCCCAAGTCTCCAGATAAAAATGATACCTCACTTGTGTGGGTAGGCCTAGCGCCCGCGACAGGAAACGCCCCAAAGCGCAACGTGGACACATCCAAAATTTTGGAAGAAAACAGAGGTGTTTTTTGCGAAGTGCCTACCTGTAGATTTTGGCCTCTAGCTCAGCCGGCACCTAGGGAAACCTACCAAACCTGTGCATTTCTGAAAACTAGAGACCTAGGGGAATCCAAGGAGGGGTGACTTGTGGGGCTCGGACCAGGTTCTGTTACCCAGAGTCCTTTGCAAACCTCAAAATTTGGCTAAAAAAACACATGTTCCTCACATTTCTGTGGCAGAAACTTCTGGAATCTGAGAGGAGCCACAACTTTCCTTCCACCCAGCGTTCCCCCAAGTCTCCCGATATAAATGATACCTCACTTGTGTGGGTAGGCCTAGCGCCTGCGACAGGAAGCACCCCAAAGCGCAACGTGGACACATCCAAAATTTTGGAAGAAAACAGAGGTGTTTTTTGCGAAGTGCCTACCTGTAGATTTTGGCCTCTAGCTCAGCCGTCACCTAGGGAAACCTACCAAACCTGTGCATTTCTGAAAACTAGAGACCTAGGGGAATCCAAGGTGGGGTGACTTGCGGGGCTCGGACCAGGTTCTGTTACCCAGAGTCCTTTGCAAACCTCAAAATTTGGCTAAAAAAACACATGTTCCTCACATTTCTGTGGCAGAAAGTTCTGGAATCTGAGAGGAGCCACAAATTTCCTTCCACCCAGCGTTCCCCCAAGTCTCCCGATAAAAATGATACCTCACTTGTGTGGGTAGGCCTAGCGCCCGCGACAGGAAACGCCCCAAAGCGCAACGTGGACACATCCAAAATTTTGGAAGAAAACAGAGGTGTTTTTTGCGAAGTGCCTACCTGTAGATTTTGGCCTCTAGCTCAGCCGACACCTAGGGAAACCTACCAAACCTGTGCATTTCTGAAAACAAGAGACCTAGGGGAATCCAAGGAGGGGTGACTTGCGGGGCTCGGACCAGGTTCTGTTACCCAGAATCCTTTGCAAACCTCAAAATTTGGCTAAATAAACACATGTTCCTCACATTTCTGTGGCAGAAAGTTCTGGAATCTAATAGGAGCCCCAAATTTCCTTCCACCCAGCGTTCCCCCAAGTCTCCCGATAAAAATGATACCTCACTTGTGTGGGTAGGCCTAGCGCCCGCGACAGGAAACGCCCCAAAGCACAACGTGGACACATCCAAAATTTTGGAAGAAAACAGAGGTGTTTTTTGCGAAGTGCCTACCTGTAGATTTTGGCCTCTAGCTCAGCCGGCACCTAGGGAAACCTACCAAACCTGTGCATTTCTGAAAACTAGAGACCTAGGGGAATCCAAGGAGGGGTGGCTTGCGGGGCTCGGACCAGGTTCTGTTACCCAGAATCCTTTGCAAACCTCAAAATTTTGCTAAAAAAACACATGTTCCTCACATTTCTATGGCAGAAAGTTCTGGAATCTGAGAGGAGCCACAAATCTCCTTCCAACCAGCGTTCCCCCAAGTCTCCCGATAAAAATGATACCTCACTTGTGTGGGTAGGCCTAGCGCCCGCGTCAGGAAACGCCCCAAAGCGCAACGTGGACAATTCCAAAATTTTGGAAGAAAACAGAGGTGTTTTCTGCGAAGTGCCTACCTGTAGATTTTGGCCTCTAGCTCAGCCGGCACCTAGGGACACCTACCAAACCTGTGCATTTCTGAAAACTAGAGACCTAGGGGAATCCAAGGAGGGGTGACTTGCGGGGCTCAGACCAGGTTCTGTTACCCAGAGTCCTTTGCAAACCTCAAAATTTGGCTAAAAAAACACATGTTCCTCACAGTTCTGTGGCAGAAAGTTCTGGAATCTGAGAGGAGCCACAAATTTCCTTCCACCCAGCGCTTCCCCATGTCTCCCGATAAAAATGATACCTCACTTGTGTGGGTAGGCCTAGCGCCCGCGACAGGAAACGCCCCAAAGCGCAACGTGGACACGTCCAAAATTTTGGAAGAAAACAGAGGTGTTTTTTGCAAAGTGCCTACCTGTAGATTTTGGCCTCTAGCTCAGCCGGCACCTAGGGCAAACCTACCAAACCTGTGCATTTCTGAAAACTAGAGACCTAGGGGAATCCAAGGAGGGGTGACTTGCGGGGCTCGGACCAGGTTCTGTTACCCAGAATCCTTTGCAAACCTCAAAATGTGGCTAAAAAAACACATGTTCCTCACATTTCTGTGGCAGAAAGTTCATGAATCTGAGAGGAGCCACAAATTTCCTTCCACCCAGTGTTCCCCCAAGTCTCCCGATAAAAGTGATACCTCACTTGTGTGGGTAGGCCTAGCGCCCGCGACAGGAAACGCCCCAAAGCGCAACGTGGACACATCCAAAATTTTGGAAGAAAACAGAGGTGTTTTTTGCGAAGTGCCTACCTGTAGATTTTGGCCTCTAGCTCAGCCGGCACCTAGGGAAACCTACCAAACATGTGCATTTCTGAAAACTAGAGACCTAGGGGAATCCAAGGAGGGGTGACTTGCGAGGCTCGCACCAGGTTCTGTTACCCAGAGTCCTTTGCAAACCTCAAAATTTGGCTAAAAAAACACATGTTCCTCACATTTCTGTGGCAGAAAGTTCTGGAATCTGAGAGGAGCCACAAATTTCCTTCCAACCAGCGTTTCCCCAAGTCTCCCGATAAAAATGATACCTCACTTGTGTGGGTAGGCCTAGCGCCCGCGACAGGAAACGCCCCAAAGCGCAACGTGGACACATCCAAAATTTTGGAAGAAAACAGAGGTGTTTTTTGCGAAGTGCCTACCTTTAGATTTTGGCCTCTAGCTCATCCGGCACCTAGGGCAAACCTACCAATCCTGTGCATTTCTGAAAACTAGAGACCTAGGGGAATCCAAGGAGGGGTGACTTGCGGGGCTCAGACCAGGTTCTGTTACCCAGAATCCTTTGCAAACCTCAAAATGTGGCTAAAAAAACACATGTTCCTCACATTTCTGTGGCAGAAAGTTCATGAATCTGAGAGGAGCCACAAATTTCCTTCCACCCAGCGTTCCCCCAAGTCTCCCGATAAAAATGATACCTCACTTGTGTGGGTAGGCCTAGCGCCCGCGACAGGAAACGCCCCAAAGCGCAACGTGGACACATCCAAAATTTTGGAAGAAAACAGAGGTGTTTTTTGCGAAGTGCCTACCTGTAGATTTTGGCATCTAGCTCAGCCGGCACCTAGGGACACCTACCAAACCTGTGCATTTCTGAAAACTAGAGACCTAGGGGAATCCAAGGAGGGGTGACTTGCGGGGCTCAGACCAGGTTCTGTTACCCAGAGTCCTTTGCAAACCTCAAAATTTGGCTAAAAAAACACATGTTCCTCACAGTTCTGTGGCAGAAAGTTCTGGAATCTGAGAGGAGCCACAAATTTCCTTCCACCCAGCGCTTCCCCATGTCTCCCGATAAAAATGATACCTCACTTGTGTGGGTAGGCCTAGCGCCCGCGACAGGAAACGTCCCAAAGCGCAACGTGGACACGTCCAAAATTTTGGAAGAAAACAGAGGTGTTTTTTGCAACGTGCCTACCTGTAGATTTTGGGCTCTAGCTCAGCCGGCACTTAGGGAAACCTACCAAACCTGTGCATTTCTGAAAACTAGAGACCTAGGGGAATCCAAGGAGGGGTGACTTGCGGGGCTCGGACCAGGTTCTGTTACCCAGAATCCTTTGCAAACCTCAAAATGTGGTTAAAAAAACACATGTTCCTCACATTTCTGTGGCAGAAAGTTCAGGAATCTGAGAGGAGCCACAAATTTCCTTCCACCCAGCGTTCCCCCAAGTCTCCAGATAAAAATGATACCTCACTTGTGTGGGTAGGCCTAGCGCCCGCGACAGGAAACGCCCCAAAGCGCAACGTGGACACATCCAAAATTTTGGAAGAAAACAGAGGTGTTTTTTGCGAAGTGCCTACCTGTAGATTTTGGCCTCTAGCTCAGCCGGCACCTAGGGAAACCTACCAAACCTGTGCATTTCTGAAAACTAGAGACCTAGGGGAATCCAAGGAGGTGTGACTTGCGAGGCTCGGACCAGGTTCTGTTACCCAGAGTCCTTTGCAAACCTCAAAATTTGGCTAAAAAAACACATGTTCCTCACATTTCTGTGGCAGAAAGTTCATGAATCTGAGAGGAGCCACAAATTTCCTTCCACCCAGCGTTCCCCCAAGTCCCCCGATAAAAATGATACCTCACTTGTGTGGGTAGTCCTAGCGCCCGCGTCAGGAAACGCCCCAAAGCGCAACGTGGACACATCCAAAATTTTGGAAGAAAACAGAGGTGTTTTTTGCGAAGTGCCTACCTGTAGATTTTGGCCTCTAGCTCAGCCGGCACCTAGGGACACCGACCAAACCTGTGCATTTCTGAAAACTAGAGCCCTAGGGGAATCCAAGGAGGGGTGACTTGCGGGGCTCGGACCAGGTTCTGTTACCCAGAATCCTTTGCAAACCTCAAAATGTGGCTAAAAAAACACTTGTTCCTCACATTTCTGTGGCAGAAAGTTCAGGAATCTGAGAGGAGCCACAAATTTCCTTCCACCCAGCGTTCCCCCAAGTCTCCAGATAAAAATGATACCTCACTTGTGTGGGTAGGCCTAGCGCCCGCGACAGGAAACGCCCCAAAGCGCAACGTGGACACATCCAAAATTTTGGAAGAAAACAGAGGTGTTTTTTGCCAAGTGCCTACCTGTAGATTTTGGCCTCTAGCTCAGCCGGCACCTAGGGCAAACCTACCAAACCTGTGCATTTCTGAAAACTAGAGACCTAGGGGAATCCAAGGAGGGGTGACTTGCGGGGCTCGGACCAGGTTCTGTTACCCAGAATCCTTTGCAAACCTCAAAATGTGGCTAAAAAAACACATGTTCCTCACATTTCTGTGGCAGAAAGTTCATGAATCTGAGAGGAGCCACAAATTTCCTTCCACCCAGTGTTCCCCCAAGTCTCCCGATAAAAGTGATACCTCACTTGTGTGGGTAGGCCTAGCGCCCGCGACAGGAAACGCCCCAAAGCGCAACGTGGACACATCCAAAATTTTGGAAGAAAACAGAGGTGTTTTTTGCGAAGTGCCTACCTGTAGATTTTGGCCTCTAGCTCAGCCGGCACCTAGGGAAACCTACCAAACATGTGCATTTCTGAAAACTAGAGACCTAGGGGAATCCAAGGAGGGGTGACTTGCGAGGCTCGCACCAGGTTCTGTTACCCAGAGTACTTTGCAAACCTCAAAATTTGGCTAAAAAAACACATGTTCCTCACATTTCTGTGGCAGAAAGTTCTGGAATCTGAGAGGAGCCACAAATTTCCTTCCAACCAGCGTTTCCCCAAGTCTCCCGATAAAAATGATACCTCACTTGTGTGGGTAGGCCTAGCGCCCGCGACAGGAAACGCCCCAAAGCGCAACGTGGACACATCCAAAATTTTGGAAGAAAACAGAGGTGTTTTTTGCGAAGTGCCTACCTGTAGATTTTGGCCTCTAGCTCAGCCGGCACCTAGGGCAAACCTACCAATCCTGTGCATTTCTGAAAACTAGAGACCTAGGGGAATCCAAGGAGGGGTGACTTTGGGGGCTCGGACCAGGTTCTGTTACCCAGAATCCTTTGCAAACCTCAAAATGTGGCTAAAAAAACACATGTTCCTCACATTTCTGTGGCAGAAAGTTCATGAATCTGAGAGGAGCCACAAATTTCCTTCCACCCAGCGTTCCCCCAAGTCTCCCGATAAAAATGATACCTCACTTGTGTGGGTAGGCCTAGCGCCCGCGACAGGAAACGCCCCAAAGCGCAACGTGGACACATCCAAAATTTTGGAAGAAAACAGAGGTGTTTTTTGCGAAGTGCCTACCTGTAGATTTTGGCATCTAGCTCAGCCGGCACCTAGGGACACCTACCAAACCTGTGCATTTCTGAAAACTAGAGACCTAGGGGAATCCAAGGAGGGGTGACTTGCGGGGCTCAGACCAGGTTCTGTTACCCAGAGTCCTTTGCAAACCTCAAAATTTGGCTAAAAAAACACATGTTCCTCACAGTTCTGTGGCAGAAAGTTCTGGAATCTGAGAGGAGCCACAAATTTCCTTCCACCCAGCGCTTCCCCATGTCTCCCGATAAAAATGATACCTCACTTGTGTGGGTAGGCCTAGCGCCCGCGACAGGAAACGTCCCAAAGCGCAACGTGGACACGTCCAAAATTTTGGAAGAAAACAGAGGTGTTTTTTGCAACGTGCCTACCTGTAGATTTTGGGCTCTAGCTCAGCCGGCACTTAGGGAAACCTACCAAACCTGTGCATTTCTGAAAACTAGAGACCTAGGGGAATCCAAGGAGGGGTGACTTGCGGGGCTCGGACCAGGTTCTGTTACCCAGAATCCTTTGCAAACCTCAAAATGTGGTTAAAAAAAACACATGTTCCTCACATTTCTGTGGCAGAAAGTTCAGGAATCTGAGAGGAGCCACAAATTTCCTTCCACCCAGCGTTCCCCCAAGTCTCCAGATAAAAATGATACCTCACTTGTGTGGGTAGGCCTAGCGCCCGCGACAGGAAACGCCCCAAAGCGCAACGTGGACACATCCAAAATTTTGGAAGAAAACAGAGGTGTTTTTTGCGAAGTGCCTACCTGTAGATTTTGGCCTCTAGCTCAGCCGGCACCTAGGGAAACCTACCAAACCTGTGCATTTCTGAAAACTAGAGACCTAGGGGAATCCAAGGAGGGGTGACTTGCGAGGCTCGGACCAGGTTCTGTTACCCAGAGTCCTTTGCAAACCTCAAAATTTGGCTAAAAAAACACATGTTCCTCACATTTCTGTGGCAGAAAGTTCAGGAATCTGAGAGGAGCCACAAATTTCCTTCCACCCAGCGTTCCCCCAAGTCCCCCGATAAAAATGATACCTCACTTGTGTGGGTAGTCCTAGCGCCCGCGACAGGAAACACCCCAAAGCGCAACGTGGACACATCCAAAATTTTGGAAGAAAACAGGTGTTTTTTGCTAAGTGCCTACCTGTAGATTTTGGCCTCCAGCTCAGCCGACACCTAAGGAAACCTACCAAACCTGTGCATTTCTGAAAACTAGAGACCTAGGGGAATCCAAGGAGGGGTGACTTGCGGGGCTCGGACCAGGTTCTGTTACCCAGAATCCTTTGCAAACCTCAAAATTTGGCTAAATAAACACATGTTCCTCACATTTCTGTGGCAGAAAGTTCTGGAATCTGATAGGAGCCCCAAATTTCCTTACACCCAGCGTTCCCCCAAGTCTCCCGATAAAAATGATACCTCACTTGTGTGGGTAGGCCTAGCGCCCGCGACAGGAAACGCCCCAAAGCGCAACGTGGACACATCCAAAATTTTGGAAGAAAACAGAGGTGTTTTTTGCGAAGTGCCTACCTGTAGATTTTGGCCTCTAGCTCAGCCGGCAACTAGGGAAACCTACCAAACCTGTGCATTTCTGAAAACTAGAGACCTAGGGGAATCCAAGGAGGGGTGACTTGTGGGGCTCGGACCAGGTTCTGTTACCCAGAGTCCTTTGCAAACCTCAAAATTTGTCTAAAAAAACACATGTTCCTCACATTTCTGTGGCAGAAAGTTCTGGAATCTGAGAGGAGCCACAAATTTCCTTCCACCCAGCGTTCCCCCAAGTCTCCCGATATAAATGATACCTCACTTGTGTGGGTAGGCCTAGCGCCCGCGACAGGAAGCACCCCAAAGCGCAACGTGGACACATCCAAAATTTTGGAAGAAAACAGAGGTGTTTTTTGCGAAGTGCCTACCTGTAGATTTTGGCCTCTAGCTCAGCCGTCACCTAGGGAAAGCTACCAAACCTGTGCATTTCTGAAAACTAGAGACCTAGGGGAATCCAAGGAGGGGTGACTTGCGGGGCTCGGACCAGGTTCTGTTACCCAGAGTCCTTTGCAAACCTCAAAATTTGGCTAAAAAAACACATGTTCCTCACATTTCTGTGGCAGAAAGTTCTGGAATCTGAGAGGAGCCACAAATTTCCTTCCACCCAGCGCTTCCCCATGTCTCCCGATAAAAATGATACCTCACTTGTGTGGGTAGGCCTAGCGCCCGCGACAGGAAACGCCCCAAAGCGCAACGTGGACACATCCAAAATTTTGGAAGAAAACAGAGGTGTTTTTTGTGAAGTGCCTACCTGTAGATTTTGGCCTCTAGCTCAGCCGGCACCTAGGGAAACCTACCAAACCTGTGCATTTCTGAAAACTAGAGACCTAGGGGAATCCAAGGAGGGGTGGCTTGCGGGGCTCGGACCAGGTTCTGTTACCCAGAATCCTTTGCAAACCTCAAAATTTGGCTAAAAAAACACATGTTCCTCACATTTCTATGGCAGAAAGTTCTGGAATCTGAGAGGAGCCACAAATTTCCTTCCAACCAGCGTTCCCCCAAGTCTCCCGATATAAATGATACCTCACTTGTGTGGGTAGGCCTAGCGCCCGCGACAGGAAGCACCCCAAAGCGCAACGTGGACACATCCAAAATTTTGGAAGAAAACAGAGGTGTTTTTTGCGAAGTGCCTACCTGTAGAATTTGGCCTCTAGCTCAGCCGGCACCTAGGGACACCTACCAAACCTGTGCATTTCTGAAAACTAGAGACCTAGGGGAATCCAAGGAGGGGTGACTTGTGGGGCTCGGACCAGGTTCTGTTACCCAGAGTCCTTTGCAAACCTCAAAATTTGGCTAAAAAAACACATGTTCCTCACATTTCTGTGGCAGAAAGTTCTGGAATCTGAGAGGAGCCACAAATTTCCTTCCACCCAGCGTTCCCCCAAGTCTCCCAATATAAATGATACCTCACTTGTGTGGGTAGGCCTAGCGCCTGCGACAGGAAGCACCCCAAAGCGCAACGTGGACACATCCAAAATTTTGGAAGAAAACAGAGGTGTTTTTTGCGAAGTGCCTACCTGTAGATTTTGGCCTCTAGCTCAGCCGTCACCTAGGGAAAGCTACCAAACCTGTGCATTTCTGAAAACTAGAGACCTAGGGGAATCCAAGGAGGGGTGACTTGCGGGGCTCGGACCAGGTTCTGTTACCCAGAGTCCTTTGCAAACCTCAAAATTTGGCTAAAAAAACACATGTTCCTCACATTTCTGTGGCAGAAAGTTCTGGAATCTGAGAGGAGCCACAAATTTCCTTCCACCCAGCGTTCCCCCAAGTCTCCCGATAAAAATGATACCTCACTTGTGTGGGTAGTCCTAGCGCCCGAGACTGGAAACACCCCAAAGCGCAACGTGGACACATCCAAAATTTTGGAAGAAAACAGAGGTGTTTTTTGCGAAGTGCCTACCTGTAGATTTTGGCCTCTAGCTCAGCCGGCACCTAGGGAAACCTACCAAACCTGTGCATTTCGGAAAACTAGAGACCTAGGGGAATCCAAGGAGGGGTGACTTGCGGGGCTCAGACCAGGTTCTGTTACCCAGAATCCTTTGCAAACCTCAAAATTTTGCTAAAAAAACACATGTTCCTCACATTTCTGTGGCAAAAAGTTCTAGAATCTGAGAGGAGCCACAAATTTCCTTCCACCCAGCGTTCCCCCAAGTCTCCCGATAAAAATGATACCTCACTTGTGTGGGTAGGCCTAGCGCCCGCGACAGGAAACGCCCCAAAGCGCAACGTGGACACATCCAAAATTTTGGAAGAAAACAGAGGTGTTTTTTGCGAAGTGCCTACCTGTAGATTTTGGCCTCTAGCTCAGCCGGCAACTAGGGAAACCTACCAAACCTGTGCATTTCTGAAAACTAGAGACCTAGGGGAATCCAAGGAGGGGTGACTTGTGGGGCTCGGACCAGGTTCTGTTACCCAGAGTCCTTTGCAAACCTCAAAATTTGTCTAAAAAAACACATGTTCCTCACATTTCTGTGGCAGAAAGTTCTGGAATCTGAGAGGAGCCACAAATTTCCTTCCACCCAGCGTTCCCCCAAGTCTCCCGATATAAATGATACCTCACTTGTGTGGGTAGGCCTAGCGCCCGCGACAGGAAGCACCCCAAAGCGCAACGTGGACACATCCAAAATTTTGGAAGAAAACAGAGGTGTTTTTTGCGAAGTGCCTACCTGTAGATTTTGGCCTCTAGCTCAGCCGTCACCTAGGGAAAGCTACCAAACCTGTGCATTTTTGAAAACTAGAGACCTAGGGGAATCCAAGGAGGGGTGACTTGCGGGGCTCGGACCAGGTTCTGTTACCCAGAGTCCTTTGCAAACCTCAAAATTTGGCTAAAAAAACACATGTTCCTCACATTTCTGTGGCAGAAAGTTCTGGAATCTGAGAGGAGCCACAAATTTCCTTCCACCCAGCGCTTCCCCATGTCTCCCGATAAAAATGATACCTCACTTGTGTGGGTAGGCCTAGCGCCCGCGACAGGAAACGCCCCAAAGCGCAACGTGGACACATGCAAAATTTTGGAAGAAAACAGAGGTGTTTTTTGCGAAGTGCCTACCTGTAGATTTTGGCCTCTAGCTCAGCCGGCACCTAGGGAAACCTACCAAACCTGTGCATTTCTGAAAACTAGAGACCTAGGGGAATCCAAGGAGGGGTGACTTGTGGGGCTCGGACCAGGTTCTGTTACCCAGAGTCCTTTGCAAACCTCAAAATTTGGCTAAAAAAACACATGTTCCTCACATTTCTGTGGCAGAAACTTCTGGAATCTGAGAGGAGCCACAACTTTCCTTCCACCCAGCGTTCCCCCAAGTCTCCCGATATAAATGATACCTCACTTGTGTGGGTAGGCCTAGCGCCTGCGACAGGAAGCACCCCAAAGCGCAACGTGGACACATCCAAAATTTTTGAAGAAAACAGAGGTGTTTTTTGCGAAGTGCCTACCTGTAGATTTTGGCCTCTAGCTCAGCCGTCACCTAGGGAAAGCTACCAAACCTGTGCATTTCTGAAAACTAGAGACCTAGGGGAATCCAAGGTGGGGTGACTTGCGGGGCTCGGACCAGGTTCTGTTACCCAGAGTCCTTTGCAAACCTCAAAATTTGGCTAAAAAAACACATGTTCCTCACATTTCTGTGGCAGAAAGTTCTGGAATCTGAGAGGAGCCACAAATTTCCTTCCACCCAGCGTTCCCCCAAGTCTCCCGATAAAAATGATACCTCACTTGTGTGGGTAGGCCTAGCGCCCGCGACAGGAAACGCCCCAAAGCGCAACGTGGACACATCCAAAATTTTGGAAGAAAACAGAGGTGTTTTTTGCGAAGTGCCTACCTGTAGATTTTGGCCTCTAGCTCAGCCGACACCTAGGGAAACCTACCAAACCTGTGCATTTCTGAAAACTAGAGACCTAGGGGAATCCAAGGAGGGGTGACTTGCGGGGCTCGGACCAGGTTCTGTTACCCAGAATCCTTTGCAAACCTCAAAATTTGGCTAAATAAACACATGTTCCTCACATTTCTGTGGCAGAAAGTTCTGGAATCTGATAGGAGCCCCAAATTTCCTTCCACCCAGCGTTCCCCCAAGTCTCCCGATAAAAATGATACCTCACTTGTGTGGGTAGGCCTAGCGCCCGCGACAGGAAACGCCCCAAAGCACAACGTGGACACATCCAAAATTTTGGAAGAAAACAGAGGTGTTTTTTGCGAAGTGCCTACCTGTAGATTTTGGCCTCTAGCTCAGCCGGCACCTAGGGAAACCTACCAAACCTGTGCATTTCTGAAAACTAGAGACCTAGGGGAATCCAAGGAGGGGTGGCTTGCGGGGCTCGGACCAGGTTCTGTTACCCAGAATCCTTTGCAAACCTCAAAATTTTGCTAAAAAAACACATGTTCCTCACATTTCTATGGCAGAAAGTTCTGGAATCTGAGAGGAGCCACAAATCTCCTTCCAACCAGCGTTCCCCCAAGTCTCCCGATAAAAATGATACCTCACTTGTGTGGGTAGGCCTAGCGCCCGCGTCAGGAAACGCCCCAAAGCGCAACGTGGACAATTCCAAAATTTTGGAAGAAAACAGGTGTTTTCTGCGAAGTGCCTACCTGTAGATTTTGGCCTCTAGCTCAGCCGGCACCTAGGGACACCTACCAAACCTGTGCATTTCTGAAAACTAGAGACCTAGGGGAATCCAAGGAGGGGTGACTTGCGGGGCTCAGACCAGGTTCTGTTACCCAGAGTCCTTTGCAAACCTCAAAATTTGGCTAAAAAAACACATGTTCCTCACAGTTCTGTGGCAGAAAGTTCTGGAATCTGAGAGGAGCCACAAATTTCCTTCCACCCAGCGCTTCCCCATGTCTCCCGATAAAAATGATACCTCACTTGTGTGGGTAGGCCTAGCGCCCGCGACAGGAAACGCCCCAAAGCGCAACGTGGACACGTCCAAAATTTTGGAAGAAAACAGAGGTGTTTTTTGCAAAGTGCCTACCTGTAGATTTTGGCCTCTAGCTCAGCCGGCACCTAGGGCAAACCTACCAAACCTGTGCATTTCTGAAAACTAGAGACCTAGGGGAATCCAAGGAGGGGTGACTTGCGGGGCTCGGACCAGGTTCTGTTACCCAGAATCCTTTGCAAACCTCAAAATGTGGCTAAAAAAACACATGTTCCTCACATTTCTGTGGCAGAAAGTTCATGAATCTGAGAGGAGCCACAAATTTCCTTCCACCCAGTGTTCCCCCAAGTCTCCCGATAAAAGTGATACCTCACTTGTGTGGGTAGGCCTAGCGCCCGCGACAGGAAACGCCCCAAAGCGCAACGTGGACACATCCAAAATTTTGGAAGAAAACAGAGGTGTTTTTTGCGAAGTGCCTACCTGTAGATTTTGGCCTCTAGCTCAGCCGGCACCTAGGGCAAACCTACCAATCCTGTGCATTTCTGAAAACTAGAGACCTAGGGGAATCCAAGGAGGGGTGACTTGCGGGGCTCGGACCAGGTTCTGTTACCCAGAATCCTTTGCAAACCTCAAAATGTGGCTAAAAAAACACATGTTCCTCACATTTCTGTGGCAGAAAGTTCATGAATCTGAGAGGAGCCACAAATTTCCTTCCACCCAGCGTTCCCCCAAGTCGCCCGATAAAAATGATACCTCACTTGTGTGGGTAGGCCTAGCGCCCGCGACAGGAAACGCCCCAAAGCGCAACGTGGACACATCCAAAATTTTGGAAGAAAACAGAGGTGTTTTTTGCGAAGTGCCTACCTGTAGATTTTGGCATCTAGCTCAGCCGGCACCTAGGGACACCTACCAAACCTGTGCATTTCTGAAAACTAGAGACCTAGGGGAATCCAAGGAGGGGTGACTTGCGGGGCTCAGACCAGGTTCTGTTACCCAGAGTCCTTTGCAAACCTCAAAATTTGGCTAAAAAAACACATGTTCCTCACAGTTCTGTGGCAGAAAGTTCTGGAATCTGAGAGGAGCCACAAATTTCCTTCCACCCAGCGCTTCCCCATGTCTCCCGATAAAAATGATACCTCACTTGTGTGGGTAGGCCTAGCGCCCGCGACAGGAAACGTCCCAAAGCGCAACGTGGACACGTCCAAAATTTTGGAAGAAAACAGAGGTGTTTTTTGCAACGTGCCTACCTGTAGATTTTGGGCTCTAGCTCAGCCGGCACTTAGGGAAACCTACCAAACCTGTGCATTTCTGAAAACTAGAGACCTAGGGGAATCCAAGGAGGGGTGACTTGCGGGGCTCGGACCAGGTTCTGTTACCCAGAATCCTTTGCAAACCTCAAAATGTGGTTAAAAAAACACATGTTCCTCACATTTCTGTGGCAGAAAGTTCAGGAATCTGAGAGGAGCCACAAATTTCCTTCCACCCAGCGTTCCCCCAAGTCTCCAGATAAAAATGATACCTCACTTGTGTGGGTAGGCCTAGCGCCCGCAACAGGAAACGCCCCAAAGCGCAACGTGGACACATCCCAAATTTTGGAAGAAAACAGAGGTGTTTTTTGCGAAGTGCCTACCTGTAGATTTTGGCCTCTAGCTCAGCCGGCACCTAGGGAAACCTACCAAACCTGTGCATTTCTAAAAACTAGAGACCTAGGGGAATCCAAGGAGGGGTGACTTGCGAGGCTCGGACCAGGTTCTGTTACCCAGAGTCCTTTGCAAACCTCAAAATTTGGCTAAAAAAACACATGTTCCTCACATTTCTGTGGCAGAAAGTTCAGGAATCTGAGAGGAGCCACAAATTTCCTTCCACCCAGCGTTCCCCCAAGTCCCCCGATAAAAATGATACCTCACTTGTGTGGGTAGTCCTAGCGCCCGCGACAGGAAACACCCCAAAGCGCAACGTGGACACATCCAAAATTTTGGAAGAAAACAGAGGTGTTTTTTGCGAAGTGCCTACCTGTAGATTTTGGCCTCCAGCTCAGCCGACACCTAAGGAAACCTACCAAACCTGTGCATTTCTGAAAACTAGAGACCTAGGGGAATCCAAGGAGGGGTGACTTGCGGGGCTCGGACCAGGTTCTGTTACCCAGAATCCTTTGCAAACCTCAAAATTTGGCTAAATAAACACATGTTCCTCACATTTCTGTGGCAGAAAGTTCTGGAATCTGATAGGAACCCCAAATTTCCTTACACCCAGCGTTCCCCCAAGTCTCCCGATAAAAATGATACCTCACTTGTGTGGGTAGGCCTAGCGCCCGCGACAGGAAACGCCGCAAAGCGCAACGTGGACACATCCAAAATTTTGGAAGAAAACAGAGGTGTTTTTTGCGAAGTGCCTACCTGTAGATTTTGGCCTCTAGCTCAGCCGGCACCTAGGGAAACCTACCAAACCTGTGCATTTCTGAAAACTAGAGACCTAGGGGAATCCAAGGAGGGGTGGCTTGCGGGGCTCGGACCAGGTTCTGTTACCCAGAATCCTTTGCAAACCTCAAACTTTGGCTAAAAAAACACATGTTCCTCACATTTCTATGGCAGAAAGATCTGGAATCTGAGAGGAGCCACAAATTTCCTTCCAACCAGCGTTCCCCCAAGTCTCCCGATAGAAATGATACCTCACTTGTGTGGGTAGGCCTAGCGCCCGCGTCAGGAAACGCCCCAAAGCGCAACGTGGACACATCCAAAATTTTGGAAGAAAACAGAGGTGTTTTTTGCGAAGTGCCTACCTGTAGATTTTGGCCTCTAGCTCAGCCGGCACCTAGGGACACCTACCAAACCTGTGCATTTCTGAAAACTAGAGACCTAGGGGAATCCAAGGAGGGGTAACTTGCGGGGCTCAGACCAGGTTCTGTTACCCAGAGTCCTTTGCAAACCTCAAAATTTGGCTAAAAAAACACATGTTCCTCACAGTTCTGTGGCAGAAAGTTCTGGAATCTGACAGGAGCCACAAATTTCCTTCCACCCAGCGCTTCCCCATGTCTCCCGATAAAAATGATACCTCACTTGTGTGGGTAGGCCTAGCGCCCGCGACAGGAAACGCCCCAAAGCGCAACGTGGACACGTCCAAAATTTTTGAAGAAAACAGAGGTGTTTTTTGCAAAGTGCCTACCTGTAGATTTTGGCCTCTAGCTCAGCCGGCACCTAGGGAAACCTACCAAACCTGTGCATTTCTGAAAACTAGAGACCTAGGGGAATCCAAGGAGGGGTGACTTGCGGGGCTCGGACCAGGTTCTGTTACCCAGAATCCTTTGCAAACCTCAAAATGTGGCTAAAAAAACACATGTTCCTCACATTTCTGTGGCAGAAAGTTCAGGAATCTGAGAGGAGCCACAAATTTCCTTCCACCCAGCGTTCCCCCAAGTCTCCAGATAAAAATGATACCTCACTTGTGTGGGTAGGCCTAGCGCCCGCGACAGGAAACGCCCCAAAGCGCAACGTGGACACATCCAAAATTTTGGAAGAAAACAGAGGTGTTTTTTGCGAAGTGCCTACCTGTAGATTTTGGCCTCTAGCTCAGCCGGCACCTAGGGAAACCTACCAAACCTGTGCATTTCTGAAAACTAGAGACCTAGGGGAATCCAAGGAGGGATGACTTGCGAGGCTCGGACCAGGTTCTGTTACCCAGAGTCCTTTGCAAACCTCAAAATTTGGCTAAAAAAACACATGTTCCTCACATTTCTGTGGCAGAAAGTTCAGGAATCTGAGAGGAGCCACAAATTTCCTTCCACCCAGCGTTCCCCCAAGTCCCCCGATAAAAATGATACCTCACTTGTGTGGGTAGTCCTAGCGCCCGCGACATGAAACACCCCAAAGCGCAACGTGGACACATCCACAATTTTGGAAGAAAACAGAGCTGTTTTTTGCGAAGTGCCTACCTGTAGATTTTGGCCTCTAGCTCAGCCGGCACCTAGGGAAACCTACCAAACCTGTGCATTTCGGAAAACTAGAGACCTAGGGGAATCCAAGGAGGGGTGACTTGCGGGGCTCAGACCAGGTTCTGTTACCCAGAATCCTTTGCAAACCTCAAAATTTTGCTAAAAAAACACATGTTCCTCACATTTCTGTGGCAAAAAGTTCTAGAATCTGAGAGGAGCCACAAATTTCCTTCCACCCAGCGTTCCCCCAAGTCTCCCGATAAAAATGATACCTCACTTGTGTGGGTAGGCCTAGCGCCCGCGACAGGAAACGCCCCAAAGCGCAACGTGGACACATCCAAAATTTTGGAAGAAAACAGAGGTGTTTTTTGCGAAGTGCCTACCTGTAGATTTTGGCCTCTAGCTCAGCCGGCACCTAGGGAAACCTACCAAACCTGTGCATTTCTGAAAACTAGAGACCTAGGGGAATCCAAGGAGGGGTGACTTGTGGGGCTCGGACCAGGTTCTGTTACCCAGAGTCCTTTGCAAACCTCAAAATTTGTCTAAAAAAACACATGTTCCTCACATTTCTGTGGCAGAAAGTTCTGGAATCTGAGAGGAGCCACAAATTTCCTTCCACCCAGCGTTCCCCCAAGTCTCCCGATATAAATGATACCTCACTTGTGTGGGTAGGCCTAGCGCCCGCGACAGGAAGCACCCCAAAGCGCAACGTGGACACATCCAAAATTTTGGAAGAAAACAGAGGTGTTTTTTGCGAAGTGCCTACCTGTAGATTTTGGCCTCTAGCTCAGCCGTCACCTAGGGAAAGCTACCAAACCTGTGCATTTCTGAAAACTAGAGACCTAGGGGAATCCAAGGAGGGGTGACTTGCGGGGCTCGGACCAGGTTCTGTTACCCAGAGTCCTTTGCAAACCTCAAAATTTGGCTAAAAAAACACATGTTCCTCACATTTCTGTGGCAGAAAGTTCTGGAATCTGAGAGGAGCCACAAATTTCCTTCCACCCAGCGCTTCCCCATGTCTCCCGATAAAAATGATACCTCACTTGTGTGGGTAGGCCTAGCGCCCGCGACAGGAAACGCCCCAAAGCGCAACGTGGACACATCCAAAATTTTTGAAGAAAACAGAGGTGTTTTTTGCAAAGTGCCTACCTGTAGATTTTGGCCTCTAGCTCAGCCGGCACCTAGGGAAACCTACCAAACCTGTGCATTTCTGAAAACTAGAGACCTAGGGGAATCCAAGGAGGGGTGACTTGCGGGGCTCAGACCAGGTTCTGTTACCCAGAGTCCTTTGCAAACCTCAAAATTTGGCTAAAAAAACACATGTTCCTCAAAGTTCTGTGGCAGAAAGTTCTGGAATCTGACAGGAGCCACAAATTTCCTTCCACCCAGCGCTTCCCCATGTCTCCCGATAAAAATGATACCTCACTTGTGTGGGTAGGCCTAGCGCCCGCAACAGGAAACGCCCCAAAGCGCAACGTGGACACATCCCAAATTTTGGAAGAAAACAGAGGTGTTTTTTGCGAAGTGCCTACCTGTAGATTTTGGCCTCTAGCTCAGCCGGCACCTAGGGAAACCTACCAAACCTGTGCATTTCTGAAAACTAGAGACCTAGGGGAATCCAAGGAGGGGTGACTTGCGAGGCTCGGACCAGGTTCTGTTACCCAGAGTCCTTTGCAAACCTCAAAATTTGGCTAAAAAAACACATGTTCCTCACATTTCTGTGGCAAAAAGTTCTAGAATCTGAGAGGAGCCACAAATTTCCTTCCACCCAGCGTTCCCCCAAGTCTCCCGATAAAAATGATACCTCACTTGTGTGGGTAGGCCTAGCGCCCGCGACAGGAAACGCCCCAAAGCGCAACGTGGACACGTCCAAAATTTTTGAAGAAAACAGAGGTGTTTTTTGCAAAGTGCCTACCTGTAGATTTTGGCCTCTAGCTCAGCCGTCACCTAGGGAAAGCTACCAAACCTGTGCATTTCTGAAAACTAGAGACCTAGGGGAATCCAAGGAGGGGTGACTTGCGGGGCTCGGACCAGGTTCTGTTACCCAGAGTCCTTTGCAAACCTCAAAATTTGGCTAAAAAAACACATGTTCCTCACATTTCTGTGGCAGAAAGTTCTGGAATCTGAGAGGAGCCACAAATTTCCTTCCACCCAGCGCTTCCCCATGTCTCCCGATAAAAATGATACCTCACTTGTGTGGGTAGGCCTAGCGCCCGCGACAGGAAACGCCCCAAAGCGCAACGTGGACACATGCAAAATTTTGGAAGAAAACAGAGGTGTTTTTTGCGAAGTGCCTACCTGTAGATTTTGGCCTCTAGCTCAGCCGGCACCTAGGGAAACCTACCAAACCTGTGCATTTCTGAAAACTAGAGACCTAGGGGAATCCAAGGAGGGGTGACTTGTGGGGCTCGGACCAGGTTCTGTTACCCAGAGTCCTTTGCAAACCTCAAAATTTGGCTAAAAAAACACATGTTCCTCACATTTCTGTGGCAGAAACTTCTGGAATCTGAGAGGAGCCACAACTTTCCTTCCACCCAGCGTTCCCCCAAGTCTCCCGATATAAATGATACCTCACTTGTGTGGGTAGGCCTAGCGCCTGCGACAGGAAGCACCCCAAAGCGCAACGTGGACACATCCAAAATTTTTGAAGAAAACAGAGGTGTTTTTTGCGAAGTGCCTACCTGTAGATTTTGGCCTCTAGCTCAGCCGTCACCTAGGGAAAGCTACCAAACCTGTGCATTTCTGAAAACTAGAGACCTAGGGGAATCCAAGGTGGGGTGACTTGCGGGGCTCGGACCAGGTTCTGTTACCCAGAGTCCTTTGCAAACCTCAAAATTTGGCTAAAAAAACACATGTTCCTCACATTTCTGTGGCAGAAAGTTCTGGAATCTGAGAGGAGCCACAAATTTCCTTCCACCCAGCGTTCCCCCAAGTCTCCCGATAAAAATGATACCTCACTTGTGTGGGTAGGCCTAGCGCCCGCGACAGGAAACGCCCCAAAGCGCAACGTGGACACATCCAAAATTTTGGAAGAAAACAGAGGTGTTTTTTGCGAAGTGCCTACCTGTAGATTTTGGCCTCTAGCTCAGCCGACACCTAGGGAAACCTACCAAACCTGTGCATTTCTGAAAACTAGAGACCTAGGGGAATCCAAGGAGGGGTGACTTGCGGGGCTCGGACCAGGTTCTGTTACCCAGAATCCTTTGCAAACCTCAAAATTTGGCTAAATAAACACATGTTCCTCACATTTCTGTGGCAGAAAGTTCTGGAATCTGATAGGAGCCCCAAATTTCCTTCCACCCAGCGTTCCCCCAAGTCTCCCGATAAAAATGATACCTCACTTGTGTGGGTAGGCCTAGCGCCCGCGACAGGAAACGCCCCAAAGCACAACGTGGACACATCCAAAATTTTGGAAGAAAACAGAGGTGTTTTTTGCGAAGTGCCTACCTGTAGATTTTGGCCTCTAGCTCAGCCGGCACCTAGGGAAACCTACCAAACCTGTGCATTTCTGAAAACTAGAGACCTAGGGGAATCCAAGGAGGGGTGGCTTGCGGGGCTCGGACCAGGTTCTGTTACCCAGAATCCTTTGCAAACCTCAAAATTTTGCTAAAAAAACACATGTTCCTCACATTTCTATGGCAGAAAGTTCTGGAATCTGAGAGGAGCCACAAATCTCCTTCCAACCAGCGTTCCCCCAAGTCTCCCGATAAAAATGATACCTCACTTGTGTGGGTAGGCCTAGCGCCCGCGTCAGGAAACGCCCCAAAGCGCAACGTGGACAATTCCAAAATTTTGGAAGAAAACAGAGGTGTTTTCTGCGAAGTGCCTACCTGTAGATTTTGGCCTCTAGCTCAGCCGGCACCTAGGGACACCTACCAAACCTGTGCATTTCTGAAAACTAGAGACCTAGGGGAATCCAAGGAGGGGTGACTTGCGGGGCTCAGACCAGGTTCTGTTACCCAGAGTCCTTTGCAAACCTCAAAATTTGGCTAAAAAAACACATGTTCCTCACAGTTCTGTGGCAGAAAGTTCTGGAATCTGAGAGGAGCCACAAATTTCCTTCCACCCAGCGCTTCCCCATGTCTCCCGATAAAAATGATACCTCACTTGTGTGGGTAGGCCTAGCGCCCGCGACAGGAAACGCCCCAAAGCGCAACGTGGACACGTCCAAAATTTTGGAAGAAAACAGAGGTGTTTTTTGCAAAGTGCCTACCTGTAGATTTTGGCCTCTAGCTCAGCCGGCACCTAGGGCAAACCTACCAAACCTGTGCATTTCTGAAAACTAGAGACCTAGGGGAATCCAAGGAGGGGTGACTTGCGGGGCTCGGACCAGGTTCTGTTACCCAGAATCCTTTGCAAACCTCAAAATGTGGCTAAAAAAACACATGTTCCTCACATTTCTGTGGCAGAAAGTTCATGAATCTGAGAGGAGCCACAAATTTCCTTCCACCCAGTGTTCCCCCAAGTCTCCCGATAAAAGTGATACCTCACTTGTGTGGGTAGGCCTAGCGCCCGCGACAGGAAACGCCCCAAAGCGCAACGTGGACACATCCAAAATTTTGGAAGAAAACAGAGGTGTTTTTTGCGAAGTGCCTACCTGTAGATTTTGGCCTCTAGCTCAGCCGGCACCTAGGGCAAACCTACCAATCCTGTGCATTTCTGAAAACTAGAGACCTAGGGGAATCCAAGGAGGGGTGACTTGCGGGGCTCGGACCAGGTTCTGTTACCCAGAATCCTTTGCAAACCTCAAAATGTGGCTAAAAAAACACATGTTCCTCACATTTCTGTGGCAGAAAGTTCATGAATCTGAGAGGAGCCACAAATTTCCTTCCACCCAGCGTTCCCCCAAGTCGCCCGATAAAAATGATACCTCACTTGTGTGGGTAGGCCTAGCGCCCGCGACAGGAAACGCCCCAAAGCGCAACGTGGACACATCCAAAATTTTGGAAGAAAACAGAGGTGTTTTTTGCGAAGTGCCTACCTGTAGATTTTGGCATCTAGCTCAGCCGGCACCTAGGGACACCTACCAAACCTGTGCATTTCTGAAAACTAGAGACCTAGGGGAATCCAAGGAGGGGTGACTTGCGGGGCTCAGACCAGGTTCTGTTACCCAGAGTCCTTTGCAAACCTCAAAATTTGGCTAAAAAAACACATGTTCCTCACAGTTCTGTGGCAGAAAGTTCTGGAATCTGAGAGGAGCCACAAATTTCCTTCCACCCAGCGCTTCCCCATGTCTCCCGATAAAAATGATACCTCACTTGTGTGGGTAGGCCTAGCGCCCGCGACAGGAAACGTCCCAAAGCGCAACGTGGACACGTCCAAAATTTTGGAAGAAAACAGAGGTGTTTTTTGCAACGTGCCTACCTGTAGATTTTGGGCTCTAGCTCAGCCGGCACTTAGGGAAACCTACCAAACCTGTGCATTTCTGAAAACTAGAGACCTAGGGGAATCCAAGGAGGGGTGACTTGCGGGGCTCGGACCAGGTTCTGTTACCCAGAATCCTTTGCAAACCTCAAAATGTGGTTAAAAAAACACATGTTCCTCACATTTCTGTGGCAGAAAGTTCAGGAATCTGAGAGGAGCCACAAATTTCCTTCCACCCAGCGTTCCCCCAAGTCTCCAGATAAAAATGATACCTCACTTGTGTGGGTAGGCCTAGCGCCCGCAACAGGAAACGCCCCAAAGCGCAACGTGGACACATCCCAAATTTTGGAAGAAAACAGAGGTGTTTTTTGCGAAGTGCCTACCTGTAGATTTTGGCCTCTAGCTCAGCCGGCACCTAGGGAAACCTACCAAACCTGTGCATTTCTGAAAACTAGAGACCTAGGGGAATCCAAGGAGGGGTGACTTGCGAGGCTCGGACCAGGTTCTGTTACCCAGAGTCCTTTGCAAACCTCAAAATTTGGCTAAAAAAACACATGTTCCTCACATTTCTGTGGCAGAAAGTTCAGGAATCTGAGAGGAGCCACAAATTTCCTTCCACCCAGCGTTCCCCCAAGTCCCCCGATAAAAATGATACCTCACTTGTGTGGGTAGTCCTAGCGCCCGCGACAGGAAACACCCCAAAGCGCAACGTGGACACATCCAAAATTTTGGAAGAAAACAGAGGTGTTTTTTGCGAAGTGCCTACCTGTAGATTTTGGCCTCCAGCTCAGCCGACACCTAAGGAAACCTACCAAACCTGTGCATTTCTGAAAACTAGAGACCTAGGGGAATCCAAGGAGGGGTGACTTGCGGGGCTCGGACCAGGTTCTGTTACCCAGAATCCTTTGCAAACCTCAAAATTTGGCTAAATAAACACATGTTCCTCACATTTCTGTGGCAGAAAGTTCTGGAATCTGATAGGAGCCCCAAATTTCCTTACACCCAGCGTTCCCCCAAGTCTCCCGATAAAAATGATACCTCACTTGTGTGGGTAGGCCTAGCGCCCGCAACAGGAAACGCCGCAAAGCGCAACGTGGACACATCCAAAATTTTGGAAGAAAACAGAGGTGTTTTTTGCGAAGTGCCTACCTGTAGATTTTGGCCTCTAGCTCAGCCGGCACCTAGGGAAACCTACCAAACCTGTGCATTTCTGAAAACTAGAGACCTAGGGGAATCCAAGGAGGGGTGGCTTGCGGGGCTCGGACCAGGTTCTGTTACCCAGAATCCTTTGCAAACCTCAAAATTTGGCTAAAAAAACACATGTTCCTCACATTTCTATGGCAGAAAGATCTGGAATCTGAGAGGAGCCACAAATTTCCTTCCAACCAGCGTTCCCCCAAGTCTCCCGATAAAAATGATACCTCACTTGTGTGGGTAGGCCTAGCGCCCGCGTCAGGAAACGCCCCAAAGCGCAACGTGGACACATCCAAAATTTTGGAAGAAAACAGAGGTGTTTTTTGCGAAGTGCCTACCTGTAGATTTTGGCCTCTAGCTCAGCCGGCACCTAGGGACACCTACCAAACCTGTGCATTTCTGAAAACTAGAGACCTAGGGGAATCCAAGGAGGGGTAACTTGCGGGGCTCAGACCAGGTTCTGTTACCCAGAGTCCTTTGCAAACCTCAAAATTTGGCTAAAAAAACACATGTTCCTCACAGTTCTGTGTCAGAAAGTTCTGGAATCTGACAGGAGCCACAAATTTCCTTCCACCCAGCGCTTCCCCATGTCTCCCGATAAAAATGATACCTCACTTGTGTGGGTAGGCCTAGCGCCCGCGACAGGAAACGCCCCAAAGCGCAACGTGGACACGTCCAAAATTTTTGAAGAAAACAGAGGTGTTTTTTGCAAAGTGCCTACCTGTAGATTTTGGCCTCTAGCTCAGCCGGCACCTAGGGAAACCTACCAAACCTGTGCATTTCTGAAAACTAGAGACCTAGGGGAATCCAAGGAGGGGTGACTTGCGGGGCTCGGACCAGGTTCTGTTACCCAGAATCCTTTGCAAACCTCAAAATGTGGCTAAAAAAACACATGTTCCTCACATTTCTGTGGCAGAAAGTTCAGGAATCTGAGAGGAGCCACAAATTTCCTTCCACCCAGCGTTCCCCCAAGTCTCCAGATAAAAATGATACCTCACTTGTGTGGGTAGGCCTAGCGCCCGCGACAGGAAACGCCCCAAAGCGCAACGTGGACACATCCAAAATTTTGGAAGAAAACAGAGGTGTTTTTTGCGAAGTGCCTACCTGTAGATTTTGGCCTCTAGCTCAGCCGGCACCTAGGGAAACCTACCAAACCTGTGCATTTCTGAAAACTAGAGACCTAGGGGAATCCAAGGAGGGGTGACTTGCGAGGCTCGGACCAGGTTCTGTTACCCAGAGTCCTTTGCAAACCTCAAAATTTGGCTAAAAAAACACATGTTCCTCACATTTCTGTGGCAGAAAGTTCAGGAATCTGAGAGGAGCCACAAATTTCTTTCCACCCAGCGTTCCCCCAAGTCCCCCGATAAAAATGATACCTCACTTGTGTGGGTAGTCCTAGCGCCCGCGACAGGAAACACCCCAAAGCGCAACGTGGACACATCCACAATTTTGGAAGAAAACAGAGGTGTTTTTTGCGAAGTGCCTACCTGTAGATTTTGGCCTCTAGCTCAGCCGGCACCTAGGGAAACCTACCAAACCTGTGCATTTCGGAAAACTAGAGACCTAGGGGAATCCAAGGAGGGGTGACTTGCGGGGCTCAGACCAGGTTCTGTTACCCAGAATCCTTTGCAAACCTCAAAATTTTGCTAAAAAAACACATGTTCCTCACATTTCTGTGGCAGAAAGTTCTGGAATCTGATAGGAACCCCAAATTTCCTTACACCCAGCGTTCCCCCAAGTCTCCCGATAAAAATGATACCTCACTTGTGTGGGTAGGCCTAGCGCCCGCGACAGGAAACGCCGCAAAGCGCAACGTGGACACATCCAAAATTTTGGAAGAAAACAGAGGTGTTTTTTGCGAAGTGCCTACCTGTAGATTTTGGCCTCTAGCTCAGCCGGCACCTAGGGAAACCTACCAAACCTGTGCATTTCTGAAAACTAGAGACCTAGGGGAATCCAAGGAGGGGTGGCTTGCGGGGCTCGGACCAGGTTCTGTTACCCAGAATCCTTTGCAAACCTCAAACTTTGGCTAAAAAAACACATGTTCCTCACATTTCTATGGCAGAAAGATCTGGAATCTGAGAGGAGCCACAAATTTCCTTCCAACCAGCGTTCCCCCAAGTCTCCCGATAGAAATGATACCTCACTTGTGTGGGTAGGCCTAGCGCCCGCGTCAGGAAACGCCCCAAAGCGCAACGTGGACACATCCAAAATTTTGGAAGAAAACAGAGGTGTTTTTTGCGAAGTGCCTACCTGTAGATTTTGGCCTCTAGCTCAGCCGGCACCTAGGGACACCTACCAAACCTGTGCATTTCTGAAAACTAGAGACCTAGGGGAATCCAAGGAGGGGTAACTTGCGGGGCTCAGACCAGGTTCTGTTACCCAGAGTCCTTTGCAAACCTCAAAATTTGGCTAAAAAAACACATGTTCCTCACAGTTCTGTGGCAGAAAGTTCTGGAATCTGACAGGAGCCACAAATTTCCTTCCACCCAGCGCTTCCCCATGTCTCCCGATAAAAATGATACCTCACTTGTGTGGGTAGGCCTAGCGCCCGCGACAGGAAACGCCCCAAAGCGCAACGTGGACACGTCCAAAATTTTTGAAGAAAACAGAGGTGTTTTTTGCAAAGTGCCTACCTGTAGATTTTGGCCTCTAGCTCAGCCGGCACCTAGGGAAACCTACCAAACCTGTGCATTTCTGAAAACTAGAGACCTAGGGGAATCCAAGGAGGGGTGACTTGCGGGGCTCGGACCAGGTTCTGTTACCCAGAATCCTTTGCAAACCTCAAAATGTGGCTAAAAAAACACATGTTCCTCACATTTCTGTGGCAGAAAGTTCAGGAATCTGAGAGGAGCCACAAATTTCCTTCCACCCAGCGTTCCCCCAAGTCTCCAGATAAAAATGATACCTCACTTGTGTGGGTAGGCCTAGCGCCCGCGACAGGAAACGCCCCAAAGCGCAACGTGGACACATCCAAAATTTTGGAAGAAAACAGAGGTGTTTTTTGCGAAGTGCCTACCTGTAGATTTTGGCCTCTAGCTCAGCCGGCACCTAGGGAAACCTACCAAACCTGTGCATTTCTGAAAACTAGAGACCTAGGGGAATCCAAGGAGGGATGACTTGCGAGGCTCGGACCAGGTTCTGTTACCCAGAGTCCTTTGCAAACCTCAAAATTTGGCTAAAAAAACACATGTTCCTCACATTTCTGTGGCAGAAAGTTCAGGAATCTGAGAGGAGCCACAAATTTCCTTCCACCCAGCGTTCCCCCAAGTCCCCCGATAAAAATGATACCTCACTTGTGTGGGTAGTCCTAGCGCCCGCGACATGAAACACCCCAAAGCGCAACGTGGACACATCCACAATTTTGGAAGAAAACAGAGCTGTTTTTTGCGAAGTGCCTACCTGTAGATTTTGGCCTCTAGCTCAGCCGGCACCTAGGGAAACCTACCAAACCTGTGCATTTCGGAAAACTAGAGACCTAGGGGAATCCAAGGAGGGGTGACTTGCGGGGCTCAGACCAGGTTCTGTTACCCAGAATCCTTTGCAAACCTCAAAATTTTGCTAAAAAAACACATGTTCCTCACATTTCTGTGGCAAAAAGTTCTAGAATCTGAGAGGAGCCACAAATTTCCTTCCACCCAGCGTTCCCCCAAGTCTCCCGATAAAAATGATACCTCACTTGTGTGGGTAGGCCTAGCGCCCGCGACAGGAAACGCCCCAAAGCGCAACGTGGACACATCCAAAATTTTGGAAGAAAACAGAGGTGTTTTTTGCGAAGTGCCTACCTGTAGATTTTGGCCTCTAGCTCAGCCGGCACCTAGGGAAACCTACCAAACCTGTGCATTTCTGAAAACTAGAGACCTAGGGGAATCCAAGGAGGGGTGACTTGTGGGGCTCGGACCAGGTTCTGTTACCCAGAGTCCTTTGCAAACCTCAAAATTTGTCTAAAAAAACACATGTTCCTCACATTTCTGTGGCAGAAAGTTCTGGAATCTGAGAGGAGCCACAAATTTCCTTCCACCCAGCGTTCCCCCAAGTCTCCCGATATAAATGATACCTCACTTGTGTGGGTAGGCCTAGCGCCCGCGACAGGAAGCACCCCAAAGCGCAACGTGGACACATCCAAAATTTTGGAAGAAAACAGAGGTGTTTTTTGCGAAGTGCCTACCTGTAGATTTTGGCCTCTAGCTCAGCCGTCACCTAGGGAAAGCTACCAAACCTGTGCATTTCTGAAAACTAGAGACCTAGGGGAATCCAAGGAGGGGTGACTTGCGGGGCTCGGACCAGGTTCTGTTACCCAGAGTCCTTTGCAAACCTCAAAATTTGGCTAAAAAAACACATGTTCCTCACATTTCTGTGGCAGAAAGTTCTGGAATCTGAGAGGAGCCACAAATTTCCTTCCACCCAGCGCTTCCCCATGTCTCCCGATAAAAATGATACCTCACTTGTGTGGGTAGGCCTAGCGCCCGCGACAGGAAACGCCCCAAAGCGCAACGTGGACACATCCAAAATTTTTGAAGAAAACAGAGGTGTTTTTTGCAAAGTGCCTACCTGTAGATTTTGGCCTCTAGCTCAGCCGGCACCTAGGGAAACCTACCAAACCTGTGCATTTCTGAAAACTAGAGACCTAGGGGAATCCAAGGAGGGGTGACTTGCGGGGCTCAGACCAGGTTCTGTTACCCAGAGTCCTTTGCAAACCTCAAAATTTGGCTAAAAAAACACATGTTCCTCAAAGTTCTGTGGCAGAAAGTTCTGGAATCTGACAGGAGCCACAAATTTCCTTCCACCCAGCGCTTCCCCATGTCTCCCGATAAAAATGATACCTCACTTGTGTGGGTAGGCCTAGCGCCCGCAACAGGAAACGCCCCAAAGCGCAACGTGGACACATCCCAAATTTTGGAAGAAAACAGAGGTGTTTTTTGCGAAGTGCCTACCTGTAGATTTTGGCCTCTAGCTCAGCCGGCACCTAGGGCAAACCTACCAATCCTGTGCATTTCTGAAAACTAGAGACCTAGGGGAATCCAAGGAGGGGTGACTTGCGGGGCTCGGACCAGGTTCTGTTACCCAGAATCCTTTGCAAACCTCAAAATGTGGCTAAAAAAACACATGTTCCTCACATTTCTGTGGCAGAAAGTTCATGAATCTGAGAGGAGCCACAAATTTCCTTCCACCCAGCGTTCCCCCAAGTCGCCCGATAAAAATGATACCTCACTTGTGTGGGTAGGCCTAGCGCCCGCGACAGGAAACGCCCCAAAGCGCAACGTGGACACATCCAAAATTTTGGAAGAAAACAGAGGTGTTTTTTGCGAAGTGCCTACCTGTAGATTTTGGCATCTAGCTCAGCCGGCACCTAGGGACACCTACCAAACCTGTGCATTTCTGAAAACTAGAGACCTAGGGGAATCCAAGGAGGGGTGACTTGCGGGGCTCAGACCAGGTTCTGTTACCCAGAGTCCTTTGCAAACCTCAAAATTTGGCTAAAAAAACACATGTTCCTCACAGTTCTGTGGCAGAAAGTTCTGGAATCTGAGAGGAGCCACAAATTTCCTTCCACCCAGCGCTTCCCCATGTCTCCCGATAAAAATGATACCTCACTTGTGTGGGTAGGCCTAGCGCCCGCGACAGGAAACGTCCCAAAGCGCAACGTGGACACGTCCAAAATTTTGGAAGAAAACAGAGGTGTTTTTTGCAACGTGCCTACCTGTAGATTTTGGGCTCTAGCTCAGCCGGCACTTAGGGAAACCTACCAAACCTGTGCATTTCTGAAAACTAGAGACCTAGGGGAATCCAAGGAGGGGTGACTTGCGGGGCTCGGACCAGGTTCTGTTACCCAGAATCCTTTGCAAACCTCAAAATGTGGTTAAAAAAACACATGTTCCTCACATTTCTGTGGCAGAAAGTTCAGGAATCTGAGAGGAGCCACAAATTTCCTTCCACCCAGCGTTCCCCCAAGTCTCCAGATAAAAATGATACCTCACTTGTGTGGGTAGGCCTAGCGCCCGCAACAGGAAACGCCCCAAAGCGCAACGTGGACACATCCCAAATTTTGGAAGAAAACAGAGGTGTTTTTTGCGAAGTGCCTACCTGTAGATTTTGGCCTCTAGCTCAGCCGGCACCTAGGGAAACCTACCAAACCTGTGCATTTCTGAAAACTAGAGACCTAGGGGAATCCAAGGAGGGGTGACTTGCGAGGCTCGGACCAGGTTCTGTTACCCAGAGTCCTTTGCAAACCTCAAAATTTGGCTAAAAAAACACATGTTCCTCACATTTCTGTGGCAGAAAGTTCAGGAATCTGAGAGGAGCCACAAATTTCCTTCCACCCAGCGTTCCCCCAAGTCCCCCGATAAAAATGATACCTCACTTGTGTGGGTAGTCCTAGCGCCCGCGACAGGAAACACCCCAAAGCGCAACGTGGACACATCCAAAATTTTGGAAGAAAACAGAGGTGTTTTTTGCGAAGTGCCTACCTGTAGATTTTGGCCTCCAGCTCAGCCGACACCTAAGGAAACCTACCAAACCTGTGCATTTCTGAAAACTAGAGACCTAGGGGAATCCAAGGAGGGGTGACTTGCGGGGCTCGGACCAGGTTCTGTTACCCAGAATCCTTTGCAAACCTCAAAATTTGGCTAAATAAACACATGTTCCTCACATTTCTGTGGCAGAAAGTTCTGGAATCTGATAGGAGCCCCAAATTTCCTTACACCCAGCGTTCCCCCAAGTCTCCCGATAAAAATGATACCTCACTTGTGTGGGTAGGCCTAGCGCCCGCAACAGGAAACGCCGCAAAGCGCAACGTGGACACATCCAAAATTTTGGAAGAAAACAGAGGTGTTTTTTGCGAAGTGCCTACCTGTAGATTTTGGCCTCTAGCTCAGCCGGCACCTAGGGAAACCTACCAAACCTGTGCATTTCTGAAAACTAGAGACCTAGGGGAATCCAAGGAGGGGTGGCTTGCGGGGCTCGGACCAGGTTCTGTTACCCAGAATCCTTTGCAAACCTCAAAATTTGGCTAAAAAAACACATGTTCCTCACATTTCTATGGCAGAAAGATCTGGAATCTGAGAGGAGCCACAAATTTCCTTCCAACCAGCGTTCCCCCAAGTCTCCCGATAAAAATGATACCTCACTTGTGTGGGTAGGCCTAGCGCCCGCGTCAGGAAACGCCCCAAAGCGCAACGTGGACACATCCAAAATTTTGGAAGAAAACAGAGGTGTTTTTTGCGAAGTGCCTACCTGTAGATTTTGGCCTCTAGCTCAGCCGGCACCTAGGGACACCTACCAAACCTGTGCATTTCTGAAAACTAGAGACCTAGGGGAATCCAAGGAGGGGTAACTTGCGGGGCTCAGACCAGGTTCTGTTACCCAGAGTCCTTTGCAAACCTCAAAATTTGGCTAAAAAAACACATGTTCCTCACAGTTCTGTGTCAGAAAGTTCTGGAATCTGACAGGAGCCACAAATTTCCTTCCACCCAGCGCTTCCCCATGTCTCCCGATAAAAATGATACCTCACTTGTGTGGGTAGGCCTAGCGCCCGCGACAGGAAACGCCCCAAAGCGCAACGTGGACACGTCCAAAATTTTTGAAGAAAACAGAGGTGTTTTTTGCAAAGTGCCTACCTGTAGATTTTGGCCTCTAGCTCAGCCGGCACCTAGGGAAACCTACCAAACCTGTGCATTTCTGAAAACTAGAGACCTAGGGGAATCCAAGGAGGGGTGACTTGCGGGGCTCGGACCAGGTTCTGTTACCCAGAATCCTTTGCAAACCTCAAAATGTGGCTAAAAAAACACATGTTCCTCACATTTCTGTGGCAGAAAGTTCAGGAATCTGAGAGGAGCCACAAATTTCCTTCCACCCAGCGTTCCCCCAAGTCTCCAGATAAAAATGATACCTCACTTGTGTGGGTAGGCCTAGCGCCCGCGACAGGAAACGCCCCAAAGCGCAACGTGGACACATCCAAAATTTTGGAAGAAAACAGAGGTGTTTTTTGCGAAGTGCCTACCTGTAGATTTTGGCCTCTAGCTCAGCCGGCACCTAGGGAAACCTACCAAACCTGTGCATTTCTGAAAACTAGAGACCTAGGGGAATCCAAGGAGGGGTGACTTGCGAGGCTCGGACCAGGTTCTGTTACCCAGAGTCCTTTGCAAACCTCAAAATTTGGCTAAAAAAACACATGTTCCTCACATTTCTGTGGCAGAAAGTTCAGGAATCTGAGAGGAGCCACAAATTTCTTTCCACCCAGCGTTCCCCCAAGTCCCCCGATAAAAATGATACCTCACTTGTGTGGGTAGTCCTAGCGCCCGCGACAGGAAACACCCCAAAGCGCAACGTGGACACATCCACAATTTTGGAAGAAAACAGAGGTGTTTTTTGCGAAGTGCCTACCTGTAGATTTTGGCCTCTAGCTCAGCCGGCACCTAGGGAAACCTACCAAACCTGTGCATTTCGGAAAACTAGAGACCTAGGGGAATCCAAGGAGGGGTGACTTGCGGGGCTCAGACCAGGTTCTGTTACCCAGAATCCTTTGCAAACCTCAAAATTTTGCTAAAAAAACACATGTTCCTCACATTTCTGTGGCAGAAAGTTCTGGAATCTGATAGGAACCCCAAATTTCCTTACACCCAGCGTTCCCCCAAGTCTCCCGATAAAAATGATACCTCACTTGTGTGGGTAGGCCTAGCGCCCGCGACAGGAAACGCCGCAAAGCGCAACGTGGACACATCCAAAATTTTGGAAGAAAACAGAGGTGTTTTTTGCGAAGTGCCTACCTGTAGATTTTGGCCTCTAGCTCAGCCGGCACCTAGGGAAACCTACCAAACCTGTGCATTTCTGAAAACTAGAGACCTAGGGGAATCCAAGGAGGGGTGGCTTGCGGGGCTCGGACCAGGTTCTGTTACCCAGAATCCTTTGCAAACCTCAAACTTTGGCTAAAAAAACACATGTTCCTCACATTTCTATGGCAGAAAGATCTGGAATCTGAGAGGAGCCACAAATTTCCTTCCAACCAGCGTTCCCCCAAGTCTCCCGATAGAAATGATACCTCACTTGTGTGGGTAGGCCTAGCGCCCGCGTCAGGAAACGCCCCAAAGCGCAACGTGGACACATCCAAAATTTTGGAAGAAAACAGAGGTGTTTTTTGCGAAGTGCCTACCTGTAGATTTTGGCCTCTAGCTCAGCCGGCACCTAGGGACACCTACCAAACCTGTGCATTTCTGAAAACTAGAGACCTAGGGGAATCCAAGGAGGGGTAACTTGCGGGGCTCAGACCAGGTTCTGTTACCCAGAGTCCTTTGCAAACCTCAAAATTTGGCTAAAAAAACACATGTTCCTCACAGTTCTGTGGCAGAAAGTTCTGGAATCTGACAGGAGCCACAAATTTCCTTCCACCCAGCGCTTCCCCATGTCTCCCGATAAAAATGATACCTCACTTGTGTGGGTAGGCCTAGCGCCCGCGACAGGAAACGCCCCAAAGCGCAACGTGGACACGTCCAAAATTTTTGAAGAAAACAGAGGTGTTTTTTGCAAAGTGCCTACCTGTAGATTTTGGCCTCTAGCTCAGCCGGCACCTAGGGAAACCTACCAAACCTGTGCATTTCTGAAAACTAGAGACCTAGGGGAATCCAAGGAGGGGTGACTTGCGGGGCTCGGACCAGGTTCTGTTACCCAGAATCCTTTGCAAACCTCAAAATGTGGCTAAAAAAACACATGTTCCTCACATTTCTGTGGCAGAAAGTTCAGGAATCTGAGAGGAGCCACAAATTTCCTTCCACCCAGCGTTCCCCCAAGTCTCCAGATAAAAATGATACCTCACTTGTGTGGGTAGGCCTAGCGCCCGCGACAGGAAACGCCCCAAAGCGCAACGTGGACACATCCAAAATTTTGGAAGAAAACAGAGGTGTTTTTTGCGAAGTGCCTACCTGTAGATTTTGGCCTCTAGCTCAGCCGGCACCTAGGGAAACCTACCAAACCTGTGCATTTCTGAAAACTAGAGACCTAGGGGAATCCAAGGAGGGATGACTTGCGAGGCTCGGACCAGGTTCTGTTACCCAGAGTCCTTTGCAAACCTCAAAATTTGGCTAAAAAAACACATGTTCCTCACATTTCTGTGGCAGAAAGTTCAGGAATCTGAGAGGAGCCACAAATTTCCTTCCACCCAGCGTTCCCCCAAGTCCCCCGATAAAAATGATACCTCACTTGTGTGGGTAGTCCTAGCGCCCGCGACATGAAACACCCCAAAGCGCAACGTGGACACATCCACAATTTTGGAAGAAAACAGAGCTGTTTTTTGCGAAGTGCCTACCTGTAGATTTTGGCCTCTAGCTCAGCCGGCACCTAGGGAAACCTACCAAACCTGTGCATTTCGGAAAACTAGAGACCTAGGGGAATCCAAGGAGGGGTGACTTGCGGGGCTCAGACCAGGTTCTGTTACCCAGAATCCTTTGCAAACCTCAAAATTTTGCTAAAAAAACACATGTTCCTCACATTTCTGTGGCAAAAAGTTCTAGAATCTGAGAGGAGCCACAAATTTCCTTCCACCCAGCGTTCCCCCAAGTCTCCCGATAAAAATGATACCTCACTTGTGTGGGTAGGCCTAGCGCCCGCGACAGGAAACGCCCCAAAGCGCAACGTGGACACATCCAAAATTTTGGAAGAAAACAGAGGTGTTTTTTGCGAAGTGCCTACCTGTAGATTTTGGCCTCTAGCTCAGCCGGCACCTAGGGAAACCTACCAAACCTGTGCATTTCTGAAAACTAGAGACCTAGGGGAATCCAAGGAGGGGTGACTTGTGGGGCTCGGACCAGGTTCTGTTACCCAGAGTCCTTTGCAAACCTCAAAATTTGTCTAAAAAAACACATGTTCCTCACATTTCTGTGGCAGAAAGTTCTGGAATCTGAGAGGAGCCACAAATTTCCTTCCACCCAGCGTTCCCCCAAGTCTCCCGATATAAATGATACCTCACTTGTGTGGGTAGGCCTAGCGCCCGCGACAGGAAGCACCCCAAAGCGCAACGTGGACACATCCAAAATTTTGGAAGAAAACAGAGGTGTTTTTTGCGAAGTGCCTACCTGTAGATTTTGGCCTCTAGCTCAGCCGTCACCTAGGGAAAGCTACCAAACCTGTGCATTTCTGAAAACTAGAGACCTAGGGGAATCCAAGGAGGGGTGACTTGCGGGGCTCGGACCAGGTTCTGTTACCCAGAGTCCTTTGCAAACCTCAAAATTTGGCTAAAAAAACACATGTTCCTCACATTTCTGTGGCAGAAAGTTCTGGAATCTGAGAGGAGCCACAAATTTCCTTCCACCCAGCGCTTCCCCATGTCTCCCGATAAAAATGATACCTCACTTGTGTGGGTAGGCCTAGCGCCCGCGACAGGAAACGCCCCAAAGCGCAACGTGGACACATCCAAAATTTTTGAAGAAAACAGAGGTGTTTTTTGCAAAGTGCCTACCTGTAGATTTTGGCCTCTAGCTCAGCCGGCACCTAGGGAAACCTACCAAACCTGTGCATTTCTGAAAACTAGAGACCTAGGGGAATCCAAGGAGGGGTGACTTGCGGGGCTCAGACCAGGTTCTGTTACCCAGAGTCCTTTGCAAACCTCAAAATTTGGCTAAAAAAACACATGTTCCTCAAAGTTCTGTGGCAGAAAGTTCTGGAATCTGACAGGAGCCACAAATTTCCTTCCACCCAGCGCTTCCCCATGTCTCCCGATAAAAATGATACCTCACTTGTGTGGGTAGGCCTAGCGCCCGCAACAGGAAACGCCCCAAAGCGCAACGTGGACACATCCCAAATTTTGGAAGAAAACAGAGGTGTTTTTTGCGAAGTGCCTACCTGTAGATTTTGGCCTCTAGCTCAGCCGGCACCTAGGGAAACCTACCAAACCTGTGCATTTCTGAAAACTAGAGACCTAGGGGAATCCAAGGAGGGGTGACTTGCGAGGCTCGGACCAGGTTCTGTTACCCAGAGTCCTTTGCAAACCTCAAAATTTGGCTAAAAAAACACATGTTCCTCACATTTCTGTGGCAAAAAGTTCTAGAATCTGAGAGGAGCCACAAATTTCCTTCCACCCAGCGTTCCCCCAAGTCTCCCGATAAAAATGATACCTCACTTGTGTGGGTAGGCCTAGCGCCCGCGACAGGAAACGCCCCAAAGCGCAACGTGGACACGTCCAAAATTTTTGAAGAAAACAGAGGTGTTTTTTGCAAAGTGCCTACCTGTAGATTTTGGCCTCTAGCTCAGCCGGCACCTAGGGAAACCTACCAAACCTGTGCATTTCTGAAAACTAGAGACCTAGGGGAATCCAAGGAGGGGTGACTTGCGGGGCTCGGACCAGGTTCTGTTACCCAGAATCCTTTGCAAACCTCAAAATGTGGCTAAAAAAACACATGTTCCTCACATTTCTGTGGCAGAAAGTTCAGGAATCTGAGAGGAGCCACAAATTTCCTTCCACCCAGCGTTCCCCCAAGTCTCCAGATAAAAATGATACCTCACTTGTGTGGGTAGGCCTAGCGCCCGCGACAGGAAACGCCCCAAAGCGCAACGTGGACACATCCAAAATTTTGGAAGAAAACAGAGGTGTTTTTTGCGAAGTGCCTACCTGTAGATTTTGGCCTCTAGCTCAGCCGGCACCTAGGGAAACCTACCAAACCTGTGCATTTCTGAAAACTAGAGACCTAGGGGAATCCAAGGAGGGATGACTTGCGAGGCTCGGACCAGGTTCTGTTACCCAGAATCCTTTGCAAACCTCAAACTTTGGCTAAAAAAACACATGTTCCTCACATTTCTGTGGCAGAAAGTTCAGGAATCTGAGAGGAGCCACAAATTTCCTTCCACCCAGCGTTCCCCCAAGTCTCCAGATAAAAATGATACCTCACTTGTGTGGGTAGGCCTAGCGCCCGCGACAGGAAACGCCCCAAAGCGCAACGTGGACACATCCAAAATTTTGGAAGAAAACAGAGGTGTTTTTTGCGAAGTGCCTACCTGTAGATTTTGGCCTCTAGCTCAGCCGGCACCTAGGGAAACCTACCAAACCTGTGCATTTCTGAAAACTAGAGACCTAGGGGAATCCAAGGAGGGATGACTTGCGAGGCTCGGACCAGGTTCTGTTACCCAGAATCCTTTGCAAACCTCAAAATTTTGCTAAAAAAACACATGTTCCTCACATTTCTGTGGCAGAAAGTTCTGGAATCTGATAGGAACCCCAAATTTCCTTACACCCAGCGTTCCCCCAAGTCTCCCGATAAAAATGATACCTCACTTGTGTGGGTAGGCCTAGCGCCCGCGACAGGAAACGCCGCAAAGCGCAACGTGGACACATCCAAAATTTTGGAAGAAAACAGAGGTGTTTTTTGCGAAGTGCCTACCTGTAGATTTTGGCCTCTAGCTCAGCCGGCACCTAGGGAAACCTACCAAACCTGTGCATTTCTGAAAACTAGAGACCTAGGGGAATCCAAGGAGGGGTGGCTTGCGGGGCTCGGACCAGGTTCTGTTACCCAGAATCCTTTGCAAACCTCAAACTTTGGCTAAAAAAACACATGTTCCTCACATTTCTATGGCAGAAAGATCTGGAATCTGAGAGGAGCCACAAATTTCCTTCCAACCAGCGTTCCCCCAAGTCTCCCGATAGAAATGATACCTCACTTGTGTGGGTAGGCCTAGCGCCCGCGTCAGGAAACGCCCCAAAGCGCAACGTGGACACATCCAAAATTTTGGAAGAAAACAGAGGTGTTTTTTGCGAAGTGCCTACCTGTAGATTTTGGCCTCTAGCTCAGCCGGCACCTAGGGACACCTACCAAACCTGTGCATTTCTGAAAACTAGAGACCTAGGGGAATCCAAGGAGGGGTAACTTGCGGGGCTCAGACCAGGTTCTGTTACCCAGAGTCCTTTGCAAACCTCAAAATTTGGCTAAAAAAACACATGTTCCTCACAGTTCTGTGGCAGAAAGTTCTGGAATCTGACAGGAGCCACAAATTTCCTTCCACCCAGCGCTTCCCCATGTCTCCCGATAAAAATGATACCTCACTTGTGTGGGTAGGCCTAGCGCCCGCGACAGGAAACGCCCCAAAGCGCAACGTGGACACGTCCAAAATTTTTGAAGAAAACAGAGGTGTTTTTTGCAAAGTGCCTACCTGTAGATTTTGGCCTCTAGCTCAGCCGGCACCTAGGGAAACCTACCAAACCTGTGCATTTCTGAAAACTAGAGACCTAGGGGAATCCAAGGAGGGGTGACTTGCGGGGCTCGGACCAGGTTCTGTTACCCAGAATCCTTTGCAAACCTCAAAATGTGGCTAAAAAAACACATGTTCCTCACATTTCTGTGGCAGAAAGTTCAGGAATCTGAGAGGAGCCACAAATTTCCTTCCAACCAGCGTTCCCCCAAGTCTCCCGATAGAAATGATACCTCACTTGTGTGGGTAGGCCTAGCGCCCGCGTCAGGAAACGCCCCAAAGCGCAACGTGGACACATCCAAAATTTTGGAAGAAAACAGAGGTGTTTTTTGCGAAGTGCCTACCTGTAGATTTTGGCCTCTAGCTCAGCCGGCACCTAGGGAAACCTACCAAACCTGTGCATTTCGGAAAACTAGAGACCTAGGGGAATCCAAGGAGGGGTGACTTGCGGGGCTCAGACCAGGTTCTGTTACCCAGAATCCTTTGCAAACCTCAAAATTTTGCTAAAAAAACACATGTTCCTCACATTTCTGTGGCAAAAAGTTCAGGAATCTGAGAGGAGCCACAAATTTCCTTCCACCCAGCGTTCCCCCAAGTCCCCCGATAAAAATGATACCTCACTTGTGTGGGTAGTCCTAGCGCCCGCGACAGGAAACACCCCAAAGCGCAACGTGGACACGTCCAAAATTTTGGAAGAAAACAGAGGTGTTTTTTGCAAAGTGCCTACCTGTAGATTTTGGCCTCTAGCTCAGCCGGCACCTAGGGAAACCTACCAAACCTGTGCATTTCTGAAAACTAGAGACCTAGGGGAATCCAAGGAGGGGTGACTTGCGGGGCTCGGACCAGGTTCTGTTACCCAGAATCCTTTGCAAACCTCAAAATGTGGCTAAATAAACACATGTTCCTCACATTTCTGTGGCAGAAAGTTCTGGAATCTGATAGGAGCCCCAAATTTCCTTACACCCAGCGTTCCCCCAAGTCTCCAGATAAAAATGATACCTCACTTGTGTGGGTAGGCCTAGCGCCCGCGACAGGAAACGCCGCAAAGCGCAACGTGGACACATCCAAAATTTTGGAAGAAAACAGAGGTGTTTTTTGCGAAGTGCCTACCTGTAGATTTTGGCCTCTAGCTCAGCCGGCACCTAGGGAAACCTACCAAACCTGTGCATTTCTGAAAACTAGAGACCTAGGGGAATCCAAGGAGGGGTGGCTTGCGGGGCTCGGACCAGGTTCTGTTACCCAGAATCCTTTGCAAACCTCAAAATTTGGCTAAAAAAACACATGTTCCTCACATTTCTATGGCAGAAAGATCTGGAATCTGAGAGGAGCCACAAATTTCCTTCCAACCAGCGTTCCCCCAAGTCTCCCGATAGAAATGATACCTCACTTGTGTGGGTAGGCCTAGCGCCCGCGTCAGGAAACGCCCCAAAGCGCAACGTGGACACATCCAAAATTTTGGAAGAAAACAGAGGTGTTTTTTGCGAAGTGCCTACCTGTAGATTTTGGCCTCTAGCTCAGCCGGCACCTAGGGAAACCTACCAAACCTGTGCATTTCTGAAAACTAGAGACCTAGGGGAATCCAAGGAGGGGTGGCTTGCGGGGCTCGGACCAGGTTCTGTTACCCAGAATCCTTTGCAAACCTCAAACTTTGGCTAAAAAAACACATGTTCCTCACATTTCTATGGCAGAAAGATCTGGAATCTGAGAGGAGCCACAAATTTCCTTCCAACCAGCGTTCCCCCCAGTCTCCCGATAGAAATGATACCTCACTTGTGTGGGTAGGCCTAGCGCCCGCGTCAGGAAACGCCCCAAAGCGCAACGTGGACACATCCAAAATTTTGGAAGAAAACAGAGGTGTTTTTTGCGAAGTGCCTACCTGTAGATTTTGGCCTCTAGCTCAGCCGGCACCTAGGGACACCTACCAAACCTGTGCATTTCTGAAAACTAGAGACCTAGGGGAATCCAAGGAGGGGTAACTTGCGGGGCTCAGACCAGGTTCTGTTACCCAGAGTCCTTTGCAAACCTCAAAATTTGGCTAAAAAAACACATGTTCCTCACAGTTCTGTGGCAGAAAGTTCTGGAATCTGACAGGAGCCACAAATTTCCTTCCACCCAGCGCTTCCCCATGTCTCCCGATAAAAATGATACCTCACTTGTGTGGGTAGGCCTAGCGCCCGCGACAGGAAACGCCCCAAAGCGCAACGTGGACACGTCCAAAATTTTTGAAGAAAACAGAGGTGTTTTTTGCAAAGTGCCTACCTGTAGATTTTGGCCTCTAGCTCAGCCGGCACCTAGGGAAACCTACCAAACCTGTGCATTTCTGAAAACTAGAGACCTAGGGGAATCCAAGGAGGGGTGACTTGCGGGGCTCGGACCAGGTTCTGTTACCCAGAATCCTTTGCAAACCTCAAAATGTGGCTAAAAAAACACATGTTCCTCACATTTCTGTGGCAGAAAGTTCAGGAATCTGAGAGGAGCCACAAATTTCCTTCCACCCAGCGTTCCCCCAAGTCTCCAGATAAAAATGATACCTCACTTGTGTGGGTAGGCCTAGCGCCCGCGACAGGAAACGCCCCAAAGCGCAACGTGGACACATCCAAAATTTTGGAAGAAAACAGAGGTGTTTTTTGCGAAGTGCCTACCTGTAGATTTTGGCCTCTAGCTCAGCCGGCACCTAGGGAAACCTACCAAACCTGTGCATTTCTGAAAACTAGAGACCTAGGGGAATCCAAGGAGGGATGACTTGCGAGGCTCGGACCAGGTTCTGTTACCCAGAGTCCTTTGCAAACCTCAAAATTTGGCTAAAAAAACACATGTTCCTCACATTTCTGTGGCAGAAAGTTCAGGAATCTGAGAGGAGCCACAAATTTCCTTCCACCCAGCGTTCCCCCAAGTCCCCCGATAAAAATGATACCTCACTTGTGTGGGTAGTCCTAGCGCCCGCGACATGAAACACCCCAAAGCGCAACGTGGACACATCCACAATTTTGGAAGAAAACAGAGCTGTTTTTTGCGAAGTGCCTACCTGTAGATTTTGGCCTCTAGCTCAGCCGGCACCTAGGGAAACCTACCAAACCTGTGCATTTCGGAAAACTAGAGACCTAGGGGAATCCAAGGAGGGGTGACTTGCGGGGCTCAGACCAGGTTCTGTTACCCAGAATCCTTTGCAAACCTCAAAATTTTGCTAAAAAAACACATGTTCCTCACATTTCTGTGGCAAAAAGTTCTAGAATCTGAGAGGAGCCACAAATTTCCTTCCACCCAGCGTTCCCCCAAGTCTCCCGATAAAAATGATACCTCACTTGTGTGGGTAGGCCTAGCGCCCGCGACAGGAAACGCCCCAAAGCGCAACGTGGACACATCCAAAATTTTGGAAGAAAACAGAGGTGTTTTTTGCGAAGTGCCTACCTGTAGATTTTGGCCTCTAGCTCAGCCGGCACCTAGGGAAACCTACCAAACCTGTGCATTTCTGAAAACTAGAGACCTAGGGGAATCCAAGGAGGGGTGACTTGTGGGGCTCGGACCAGGTTCTGTTACCCAGAGTCCTTTGCAAACCTCAAAATTTGTCTAAAAAAACACATGTTCCTCACATTTCTGTGGCAGAAAGTTCTGGAATCTGAGAGGAGCCACAAATTTCCTTCCACCCAGCGTTCCCCCAAGTCTCCCGATATAAATGATACCTCACTTGTGTGGGTAGGCCTAGCGCCCGCGACAGGAAGCACCCCAAAGCGCAACGTGGACACATCCAAAATTTTGGAAGAAAACAGAGGTGTTTTTTGCGAAGTGCCTACCTGTAGATTTTGGCCTCTAGCTCAGCCGTCACCTAGGGAAAGCTACCAAACCTGTGCATTTCTGAAAACTAGAGACCTAGGGGAATCCAAGGAGGGGTGACTTGCGGGGCTCGGACCAGGTTCTGTTACCCAGAGTCCTTTGCAAACCTCAAAATTTGGCTAAAAAAACACATGTTCCTCACATTTCTGTGGCAGAAAGTTCTGGAATCTGAGAGGAGCCACAAATTTCCTTCCACCCAGCGCTTCCCCATGTCTCCCGATAAAAATGATACCTCACTTGTGTGGGTAGGCCTAGCGCCCGCGACAGGAAACGCCCCAAAGCGCAACGTGGACACATCCAAAATTTTGGAAGAAAACAGAGGTGTTTTTTGCGAAGTGCCTACCTGTAGATTTTGGCCTCTAGCTCAGCCGGCACCTAGGGAAACCTACCAAACCTGTGCATTTCTGAAAACTAGAGACCTAGGGGAATCCAAGGAGGGGTGACTTGCGGGGCTCAGACCAGGTTCTGTTACCCAGAGTCCTTTGCAAACCTCAAAATTTGGCTAAAAAAACACATGTTCCTCAAAGTTCTGTGGCAGAAAGTTCTGGAATCTGACAGGAGCCACAAATTTCCTTCCACCCAGCGCTTCCCCATGTCTCCCGATAAAAATGATACCTCACTTGTGTGGGTAGGCCTAGCGCCCGCGACAGGAAACGCCCCAAAGCGCAACGTGGATACGTCCAAAATTTTTGAAGAAAACAGAGGTGTTTTTTGCAAAGTGCCTACCTGTAGATTTTGGCCTCTAGCTCAGTCGGCACCTAGGGAAACCTACCAAACCTGTGCATTTCTGAAAACTAGAGACCTAGGGGAATCCAAGGAGGGGTGACTTGCGGGGCTCGGACCAGGTTCTGTTACCCAGAATCCTTTGCAAACCTCAAAATGTGGCTAAAAAAACACATGTTCCTCACATTTCTGTGGCAGAAAGTTCAGGAATCTGAGAGGAGCCACAAATTTCCTTCCACCCAGCGTTCCCCCAAGTCTCCAGATAAAAATGATACCTCACTTGTGTGGGTAGGCCTAGCGCCCGCGACAGGAAACGCCCCAAAGCGCAACGTGGACACATCCAAAATTTTGGAAGAAAACAGAGGTGTTTTTTGCGAAGTGCCTACCTGTAGATTTTGGCCTCTAGCTCAGCCGGCACCTAGGGAAACCTACCAAACCTGTGCATTTCTGAAAACTAGAGACCTAGGGGAATCCAAGGAGGGGTGACTTGTGGGGCTCGGACCAGGTTCTGTTACCCAGAGTCCTTTGCAAACCTCAAAATTTGTCTAAAAAAACACATGTTCCTCACATTTCTGTGGCAGAAAGTTCTGGAATCTGAGAGGAGCCACAAATTTCCTTCCACCCAGCGTTCCCCCAAGTCTCCCGATATAAATGATACCTCACTTGTGTGGGTAGGCCTAGCGCCCGCGACAGGAAGCACCCCAAAGCGCAACGTGGACACATCCAAAATTTTGGAAGAAAACAGAGGTGTTTTTTGCGAAGTGCCTACCTGTAGATTTTGGCCTCTAGCTCAGCCGTCACCTAGGGAAAGCTACCAAACCTGTGCATTTCTGAAAACTAGAGACCTAGGGGAATCCAAGGAGGGGTGACTTGCGGGGCTCGGACCAGGTTCTGTTACCCAGAGTCCTTTGCAAACCTCAAAATTTGGCTAAAAAAACACATGTTCCTCACATTTCTGTGGCAGAAAGTTCTGGAATCTGAGAGGAGCCACAAATTTCCTTCCACCCAGCGCTTCCCCATGTCTCCCGATAAAAATGATACCTCACTTGTGTGGGTAGGCCTAGCGCCCGCGACAGGAAACGCCCCAAAGCGCAACGTGGACACATCCAAAATTTTTGAAGAAAACAGAGGTGTTTTTTGCAAAGTGCCTACCTGTAGATTTTGGCCTCTAGCTCAGCCGGCACCTAGGGAAACCTACCAAACCTGTGCATTTCTGAAAACTAGAGACCTAGGGGAATCCAAGGAGGGGTGACTTGCGGGGCTCAGACCAGGTTCTGTTACCCAGAGTCCTTTGCAAACCTCAAAATTTGGCTAAAAAAACACATGTTCCTCAAAGTTCTGTGGCAGAAAGTTCTGGAATCTGACAGGAGCCACAAATTTCCTTCCACCCAGCGCTTCCCCATGTCTCCCGATAAAAATGATACCTCACTTGTGTGGGTAGGCCTAGCGCCCGCAACAGGAAACGCCCCAAAGCGCAACGTGGACACATCCCAAATTTTGGAAGAAAACAGAGGTGTTTTTTGCGAAGTGCCTACCTGTAGATTTTGGCCTCTAGCTCAGCCGGCACCTAGGGAAACCTACCAAACCTGTGCATTTCTGAAAACTAGAGACCTAGGGGAATCCAAGGAGGGGTGACTTGCGAGGCTCGGACCAGGTTCTGTTACCCAGAGTCCTTTGCAAACCTCAAAATTTGGCTAAAAAAACACATGTTCCTCACATTTCTGTGGCAAAAAGTTCTAGAATCTGAGAGGAGCCACAAATTTCCTTCCACCCAGCGTTCCCCCAAGTCTCCCGATAAAAATGATACCTCACTTGTGTGGGTAGGCCTAGCGCCCGCGACAGGAAACGCCCCAAAGCGCAACGTGGACACGTCCAAAATTTTTGAAGAAAACAGAGGTGTTTTTTGCAAAGTGCCTACCTGTAGATTTTGGCCTCTAGCTCAGCCGGCACCTAGGGAAACCTACCAAACCTGTGCATTTCTGAAAACTAGAGACCTAGGGGAATCCAAGGAGGGGTGACTTGCGGGGCTCGGACCAGGTTCTGTTACCCAGAATCCTTTGCAAACCTCAAAATGTGGCTAAAAAAACACATGTTCCTCACATTTCTGTGGCAGAAAGTTCAGGAATCTGAGAGGAGCCACAAATTTCCTTCCACCCAGCGTTCCCCCAAGTCTCCAGATAAAAATGATACCTCACTTGTGTGGGTAGGCCTAGCGCCCGCGACAGGAAACGCCCCAAAGCGCAACGTGGACACATCCAAAATTTTGGAAGAAAACAGAGGTGTTTTTTGCGAAGTGCCTACCTGTAGATTTTGGCCTCTAGCTCAGCCGGCACCTAGGGAAACCTACCAAACCTGTGCATTTCTGAAAACTAGAGACCTAGGGGAATCCAAGGAGGGATGACTTGCGAGGCTCGGACCAGGTTCTGTTACCCAGAATCCTTTGCAAACCTCAAACTTTGGCTAAAAAAACACATGTTCCTCACATTTCTGTGGCAGAAAGTTCAGGAATCTGAGAGGAGCCACAAATTTCCTTCCACCCAGCGTTCCCCCAAGTCTCCAGATAAAAATGATACCTCACTTGTGTGGGTAGGCCTAGCGCCCGCGACAGGAAACGCCCCAAAGCGCAACGTGGACACATCCAAAATTTTGGAAGAAAACAGAGGTGTTTTTTGCGAAGTGCCTACCTGTAGATTTTGGCCTCTAGCTCAGCCGGCACCTAGGGAAACCTACCAAACCTGTGCATTTCTGAAAACTAGAGACCTAGGGGAATCCAAGGAGGGATGACTTGCGAGGCTCGGACCAGGTTCTGTTACCCAGAATCCTTTGCAAACCTCAAAATTTTGCTAAAAAAACACATGTTCCTCACATTTCTGTGGCAGAAAGTTCTGGAATCTGATAGGAACCCCAAATTTCCTTACACCCAGCGTTCCCCCAAGTCTCCCGATAAAAATGATACCTCACTTGTGTGGGTAGGCCTAGCGCCCGCGACAGGAAACGCCGCAAAGCGCAACGTGGACACATCCAAAATTTTGGAAGAAAACAGAGGTGTTTTTTGCGAAGTGCCTACCTGTAGATTTTGGCCTCTAGCTCAGCCGGCACCTAGGGAAACCTACCAAACCTGTGCATTTCTGAAAACTAGAGACCTAGGGGAATCCAAGGAGGGGTGGCTTGCGGGGCTCGGACCAGGTTCTGTTACCCAGAATCCTTTGCAAACCTCAAACTTTGGCTAAAAAAACACATGTTCCTCACATTTCTATGGCAGAAAGATCTGGAATCTGAGAGGAGCCACAAATTTCCTTCCAACCAGCGTTCCCCCAAGTCTCCCGATAGAAATGATACCTCACTTGTGTGGGTAGGCCTAGCGCCCGCGTCAGGAAACGCCCCAAAGCGCAACGTGGACACATCAAAAATTTTGGAAGAAAACAGAGGTGTTTTTTGCGAAGTGCCTACCTGTAGATTTTGGCCTCTAGCTCAGCCGGCACCTAGGGACACCTACCAAACCTGTGCATTTCTGAAAACTAGAGACCTAGGGGAATCCAAGGAGGGGTAACTTGCGGGGCTCAGACCAGGTTCTGTTACCCAGAGTCCTTTGCAAACCTCAAAATTTGGCTAAAAAAACACATGTTCCTCACAGTTCTGTGGCAGAAAGTTCTGGAATCTGACAGGAGCCACAAATTTCCTTCCACCCAGCGCTTCCCCATGTCTCCCGATAAAAATGATACCTCACTTGTGTGGGTAGGCCTAGCGCCCGCGACAGGAAACGCCCCAAAGCGCAACGTGGACACGTCCAAAATTTTTGAAGAAAACAGAGGTGTTTTTTGCAAAGTGCCTACCTGTAGATTTTGGCCTCTAGCTCAGCCGGCACCTAGGGAAACCTACCAAACCTGTGCATTTCTGAAAACTAGAGACCTAGGGGAATCCAAGGAGGGGTGACTTGCGGGGCTCGGACCAGGTTCTGTTACCCAGAATCCTTTGCAAACCTCAAAATGTGGCTAAAAAAACACATGTTCCTCACATTTCTGTGGCAGAAAGTTCAGGAATCTGAGAGGAGCCACAAATTTCCTTCCAACCAGCGTTCCCCCAAGTCTCCCGATAGAAATGATACCTCACTTGTGTGGGTAGGCCTAGCGCCCGCGTCAGGAAACGCCCCAAAGCGCAACGTGGACACATCCAAAATTTTGGAAGAAAACAGAGGTGTTTTTTGCGAAGTGCCTACCTGTAGATTTTGGCCTCTAGCTCAGCCGGCACCTAGGGAAACCTACCAAACCTGTGCATTTCGGAAAACTAGAGACCTAGGGGAATCCAAGGAGGGGTGACTTGCGGGGCTCAGACCAGGTTCTGTTACCCAGAATCCTTTGCAAACCTCAAAATTTTGCTAAAAAAACACATGTTCCTCACATTTCTGTGGCAAAAAGTTCAGGAATCTGAGAGGAGCCACAAATTTCCTTCCACCCAGCGTTCCCCCAAGTCCCCCGATAAAAATGATACCTCACTTGTGTGGGTAGTCCTAGCGCCCGCGACAGGAAACACCCCAAAGCGCAACGTGGACACGTCCAAAATTTTGGAAGAAAACAGAGGTGTTTTTTGCAAAGTGCCTACCTGTAGATTTTGGCCTCTAGCTCAGCCGGCACCTAGGGAAACCTACCAAACCTGTGCATTTCTGAAAACTAGAGACCTAGGGGAATCCAAGGAGGGGTGACTTGCGGGGCTCGGACCAGGTTCTGTTACCCAGAATCCTTTGCAAACCTCAAAATGTGGCTAAATAAACACATGTTCCTCACATTTCTGTGGCAGAAAGTTCTGGAATCTGATAGGAGCCCCAAATTTCCTTACACCCAGCGTTCCCCCAAGTCTCCAGATAAAAATGATACCTCACTTGTGTGGGTAGGCCTAGCGCCCGCGACAGGAAACGCCGCAAAGCGCAACGTGGACACATCCAAAATTTTGGAAGAAAACAGAGGTGTTTTTTGCGAAGTGCCTACCTGTAGATTTTGGCCTCTAGCTCAGCCGGCACCTAGGGAAACCTACCAAACCTGTGCATTTCTGAAAACTAGAGACCTAGGGGAATCCAAGGAGGGGTGGCTTGCGGGGCTCGGACCAGGTTCTGTTACCCAGAATCCTTTGCAAACCTCAAAATTTGGCTAAAAAAACACATGTTCCTCACATTTCTATGGCAGAAAGATCTGGAATCTGAGAGGAGCCACAAATTTCCTTCCAACCAGCGTTCCCCCAAGTCTCCCGATAGAAATGATACCTCACTTGTGTGGGTAGGCCTAGCGCCCGCGTCAGGAAACGCCCCAAAGCGCAACGTGGACACATCCAAAATTTTGGAAGAAAACAGAGGTGTTTTTTGCGAAGTGCCTACCTGTAGATTTTGGCCTCTAGCTCAGCCGGCACCTAGGGAAACCTACCAAACCTGTGCATTTCTGAAAACTAGAGACCTAGGGGAATCCAAGGAGGGGTGGCTTGCGGGGCTCGGACCAGGTTCTGTTACCCAGAATCCTTTGCAAACCTCAAACTTTGGCTAAAAAAACACATGTTCCTCACATTTCTATGGCAGAAAGATCTGGAATCTGAGAGGAGCCACAAATTTCCTTCCAACCAGCGTTCCCCCAAGTCTCCCGATAGAAATGATACCTCACTTGTGTGGGTAGGCCTAGCGCCCGCGTCAGGAAACGCCCCAAAGCGCAACGTGGACACATCCAAAATTTTGGAAGAAAACAGAGGTGTTTTTTGCGAAGTGCCTACCTGTAGATTTTGGCCTCTAGCTCAGCCGGCACCTAGGGACACCTACCAAACCTGTGCATTTCTGAAAACTAGAGACCTAGGGGAATCCAAGGAGGGGTAACTTGCGGGGCTCAGACCAGGTTCTGTTACCCAGAGTCCTTTGCAAACCTCAAAATTTGGCTAAAAAAACACATGTTCCTCACAGTTCTGTGGCAGAAAGTTCTGGAATCTGACAGGAGCCACAAATTTCCTTCCACCCAGCGCTTCCCCATGTCTCCCGATAAAAATGATACCTCACTTGTGTGGGTAGGCCTAGCGCCCGCGACAGGAAACGCCCCAAAGCGCAACGTGGACACGTCCAAAATTTTTGAAGAAAACAGAGGTGTTTTTTGCAAAGTGCCTACCTGTAGATTTTGGCCTCTAGCTCAGCCGGCACCTAGGGAAACCTACCAAACCTGTGCATTTCTGAAAACTAGAGACCTAGGGGAATCCAAGGAGGGGTGACTTGCGGGGCTCGGACCAGGTTCTGTTACCCAGAATCCTTTGCAAACCTCAAAATGTGGCTAAAAAAACACATGTTCCTCACATTTCTGTGGCAGAAAGTTCAGGAATCTGAGAGGAGCCACAAATTTCCTTCCACCCAGCGTTCCCCCAAGTCTCCAGATAAAAATGATACCTCACTTGTGTGGGTAGGCCTAGCGCCCGCGACAGGAAACGCCCCAAAGCGCAACGTGGACACATCCAAAATTTTGGAAGAAAACAGAGGTGTTTTTTGCGAAGTGCCTACCTGTAGATTTTGGCCTCTAGCTCAGCCGGCACCTAGGGAAACCTACCAAACCTGTGCATTTCTGAAAACTAGAGACCTAGGGGAATCCAAGGAGGGATGACTTGCGAGGCTCGGACCAGGTTCTGTTACCCAGAGTCCTTTGCAAACCTCAAAATTTGGCTAAAAAAACACATGTTCCTCACATTTCTGTGGCAGAAAGTTCAGGAATCTGAGAGGAGCCACAAATTTCCTTCCACCCAGCGTTCCCCCAAGTCCCCCGATAAAAATGATACCTCACTTGTGTGGGTAGTCCTAGCGCCCGCGACATGAAACACCCCAAAGCGCAACGTGGACACATCCACAATTTTGGAAGAAAACAGAGCTGTTTTTTGCGAAGTGCCTACCTGTAGATTTTGGCCTCTAGCTCAGCCGGCACCTAGGGAAACCTACCAAACCTGTGCATTTCGGAAAACTAGAGACCTAGGGGAATCCAAGGAGGGGTGACTTGCGGGGCTCAGACCAGGTTCTGTTACCCAGAATCCTTTGCAAACCTCAAAATTTTGCTAAAAAAACACATGTTCCTCACATTTCTGTGGCAAAAAGTTCTAGAATCTGAGAGGAGCCACAAATTTCCTTCCACCCAGCGTTCCCCCAAGTCTCCCGATAAAAATGATACCTCACTTGTGTGGGTAGGCCTAGCGCCCGCGACAGGAAACGCCCCAAAGCGCAACGTGGACACATCCAAAATTTTGGAAGAAAACAGAGGTGTTTTTTGCGAAGTGCCTACCTGTAGATTTTGGCCTCTAGCTCAGCCGGCACCTAGGGAAACCTACCAAACCTGTGCATTTCTGAAAACTAGAGACCTAGGGGAATCCAAGGAGGGGTGACTTGTGGGGCTCGGACCAGGTTCTGTTACCCAGAGTCCTTTGCAAACCTCAAAATTTGTCTAAAAAAACACATGTTCCTCACATTTCTGTGGCAGAAAGTTCTGGAATCTGAGAGGAGCCACAAATTTCCTTCCACCCAGCGTTCCCCCAAGTCTCCCGATATAAATGATACCTCACTTGTGTGGGTAGGCCTAGCGCCCGCGACAGGAAGCACCCCAAAGCGCAACGTGGACACATCCAAAATTTTGGAAGAAAACAGAGGTGTTTTTTGCGAAGTGCCTACCTGTAGATTTTGGCCTCTAGCTCAGCCGTCACCTAGGGAAAGCTACCAAACCTGTGCATTTCTGAAAACTAGAGACCTAGGGGAATCCAAGGAGGGGTGACTTGCGGGGCTCGGACCAGGTTCTGTTACCCAGAGTCCTTTGCAAACCTCAAAATTTGGCTAAAAAAACACATGTTCCTCACATTTCTGTGGCAGAAAGTTCTGGAATCTGAGAGGAGCCACAAATTTCCTTCCACCCAGCGCTTCCCCATGTCTCCCGATAAAAATGATACCTCACTTGTGTGGGTAGGCCTAGCGCCCGCGACAGGAAACGCCCCAAAGCGCAACGTGGACACATCCAAAATTTTGGAAGAAAACAGAGGTGTTTTTTGCGAAGTGCCTACCTGTAGATTTTGGCCTCTAGCTCAGCCGGCACCTAGGGAAACCTACCAAACCTGTGCATTTCTGAAAACTAGAGACCTAGGGGAATCCAAGGAGGGGTGACTTGCGGGGCTCAGACCAGGTTCTGTTACCCAGAGTCCTTTGCAAACCTCAAAATTTGGCTAAAAAAACACATGTTCCTCAAAGTTCTGTGGCAGAAAGTTCTGGAATCTGACAGGAGCCACAAATTTCCTTCCACCCAGCGCTTCCCCATGTCTCCCGATAAAAATGATACCTCACTTGTGTGGGTAGGCCTAGCGCCCGCGACAGGAAACGCCCCAAAGCGCAACGTGGATACGTCCAAAATTTTTGAAGAAAACAGAGGTGTTTTTTGCAAAGTGCCTACCTGTAGATTTTGGCCTCTAGCTCAGTCGGCACCTAGGGAAACCTACCAAACCTGTGCATTTCTGAAAACTAGAGACCTAGGGGAATCCAAGGAGGGGTGACTTGCGGGGCTCGGACCAGGTTCTGTTACCCAGAATCCTTTGCAAACCTCAAAATGTGGCTAAAAAAACACATGTTCCTCACATTTCTGTGGCAGAAAGTTCAGGAATCTGAGAGGAGCCACAAATTTCCTTCCACCCAGCGTTCCCCCAAGTCTCCAGATAAAAATGATACCTCACTTGTGTGGGTAGGCCTAGCGCCCGCGACAGGAAACGCCCCAAAGCGCAACGTGGACACATCCAAAATTTTGGAAGAAAACAGAGGTGTTTTTTGCGAAGTGCCTACCTGTAGATTTTGGCCTCTAGCTCAGCCGGCACCTAGGGAAACCTACCAAACCTGTGCATTTCTGAAAACTAGAGACCTAGGGGAATCCAAGGAGGGGTGACTTGCGAGGCTCGGACCAGGTTCTGTTACCCAGAGTCCTTTGCAAACCTCAAAATTTGGCTAAAAAAACACATGTTCCTCACATTTCTGTGGCAGAAAGTTCAGGAATCTGAGAGGAGCCACAAATTTCCTTCCACCCAGCGTTCCCCCAAGTCCCCCGATAAAAATGATACCTCACTTGTGTGGGTAGTCCTAGCGCCCGCGACAGGAAACACCCCAAAGCGCAACGTGGACACATCCAAAATTTTGGAAGAAAACAGAGGTGTTTTTTGCGAAGTGCCTACCTGTAGATTTTGGCCTCTAGCTCAGCCGGCACCTAGGGGAACCTACCAAACCTGTGCATTTCGGAAAACTAGAGACCTAGGGGAATCCAAGGAGGGGTGACTTGCGGGGCTCAGACCAGGTTCTGTTACCCAGAATCCTTTGCAAACCTCAAAATGTTGCTAAAAAAACACATGTTCCTCACATTTCTGTGGCAAAAAGTTCTAGAATCTGAGAGGAGCCACAAATTTCCTTCCACCCAGCGTTCCCCCAAGTCTCCCGATAAAAATGATACCTCACTTGTGTGGGTAGGCCTAGCGCCCGCGACAGGAAACGCCCCAAAGCGCAACGTGGACACATCCAAAATTTTGGAAGAAAACAGAGGTGTTTTTTGCGAAGTGCCTACCTGTAGATTTTGGCCTCTAGCTCAGCCGGCACCTAGGGAAACCTACCAAACCTGTGCATTTCTGAAAACTAGAGACCTAGGGGAATCCAAGGAGGGGTGACTTGTGGGGCTCGGACCAGGTTCTGTTACCCAGAGTCCTTTGCAAACCTCAAAATTTGTCTAAAAAAACACATGTTCCTCACATTTCTGTGGCAGAAAGTTCTGGAATCTGAGAGGAGCCACAAATTTCCTTCCACCCAGCGTTCCCCCAAGTCTCCCGATATAAATGATACCTCACTTGTGTGGGTAGGCCTAGCGCCCGCGACAGGAAGCACCCCAAAGCGCAACGTGGACACATCCAAAATTTTGGAAGAAAACAGAGGTGTTTTTTGCGAAGTGCCTACCTGTAGATTTTGGCCTCTAGCTCAGCCGTCACCTAGGGAAAGCTACCAAACCTGTGCATTTCTGAAAACTAGAGACCTAGGGGAATCCAAGGAGGGGTGACTTGCGGGGCTCGGACCAGGTTCTGTTACCCAGAGTCCTTTGCAAACCTCAAAATTTGGCTAAAAAAACACATGTTCCTCACATTTCTGTGGCAGAAAGTTCTGGAATCTGAGAGGAGCCACAAATTTCCTTCCACCCAGCGCTTCCCCATGTCTCCCGATAAAAATGATACCTCACTTGTGTGGGTAGGCCTAGCGCCCGCGACAGGAAACGCCCCAAAGCGCAACGTGGACACATCCAAAATTTTGGAAGAAAACAGAGGTGTTTTTTGCGAAGTGCCTACCTGTAGATTTTGGCCTCTAGCTCAGCCGGCACCTAGGGAAACCTACCAAACCTGTGCATTTCTGAAAACTAGAGACCTAGGGGAATCCAAGGAGGGGTGACTTGTGGGGCTCGGACCAGGTTCTGTTACCCAGAGTCCTTTGCAAACCTCAAAATTTGTCTAAAAAAACACATGTTCCTCACATTTCTGTGGCAGAAAGTTCTGGAATCTGAGAGGAGCCACAAATTTCCTTCCACCCAGCGTTCCCCCAAGTCTCCCGATATAAATGATACCTCACTTGTGTGGGTAGGCCTAGCGCCCGCGACAGGAAGCACCCCAAAGCGCAACGTGGACACATCCAAAATTTTGGAAGAAAACAGAGGTGTTTTTTGCGAAGTGCCTACCTGTAGATTTTGGCCTCTAGCTCAGCCGGCACCTAGGGAAACCTACCAAACCTGTGCATTTCTGAAAACTAGAGACCTAGGGGAATCCAAGGAGGGGTGGCTTGCGGGGCTCGGACCAGGTTCTGTTACCCAGAATCCTTTGCAAACCTCAAAATTTGGCTAAAAAAACACATGTTCCTCACATTTCTATGGCAGAAAGTTCTGGAATCTGAGAGGAGCCACAAATTTCCTTCCAACCAGCGTTCCCCCAAGTCTCCCGATAAAAATGATACCTCACTTGTGTGGGTAGGCATAGCGCCCGCGTCAGGAAACGCCCCAAAGCGCAACGTGGACACATCCAAAATTTTGGAAGAAAACAGAGGTGTTTTTTGCGAAGTGCCTACCTGTAGATTTTGGCCTCTAGCTCAGCCGGCACCTAGGGACACCTACCAAACCTGTGCTTTTCTGAAAACTAGAGACCTAGGGGAATCCAAGGAGGGGTGACTTGCGGGGCTCGGACCAGGTTCTGTTACCCAGAATCCTTTGCAAACCTCAAAATGTGGCTAAAAAAACACTTGTTCCTCACATTTCTGTGGCAGAAAGTTCAGGAATCTGAGAGGAGCCACAAATTTCCTTCCACCCAGCGTTCCCCCAAGTCTCCAGATAAAAATGATACCTCACTTGTGTGGGTAGGCCTAGCGCCCGCGACAGGAAACGCCCCAAAGCGCAACGTGGACACATCCAAAATTTTGGAAGAAAACAGAGGTGTTTTTTGCGAAGTGCCTACCTGTAGATTTTGGCCTCTAGCTCAGCCGTCACCTAGGGAAAGCTACCAAACCTGTGCATTTCTGATAACTAGAGACCTAGGGGAATCCAAGGAGGGGTGACTTGCGGGGCTCGGACCAGGTTCTGTTACCCAGAGTCCTTTGCAAACCTCAAAATTTGGCTAAAAAAACACATGTTTCTCACATTTCTGTGGCAGAAAGTTCTGGAATCTGAGAGGAGCCACAAATTTCCTTCCACCCAGCGCTTCCCCATGTCTCCCGATAAAAATGATACCTCACTTGTGTGGGTAGGCCTAGCGCCCGCGACAGGAAACGCCCCAAAGCGCAACGTGGACACATCCAAAATTTTGGAAGAAAACAGAGGTGTTTTTTGCGAAGTGCCTACCTGTAGATTTTGGCCTCTAGCTCAGCCGTCACCTAGGGAAAGCTACCAAACTTGTGCATTTCTGAAAACTAGAGACCTAGGGGAATCCAAGGAGGGGTGACCTGCGGGGCTCGGACCAGGTTCTGTTACCCAGAGTCCTTTGCAAACCTCAAAATTTGGCTAAAAAAACACATGTTTCTCACATTTCTGTGGCAGAAAGTTCTGGAATCTGAGAGGAGCCACAAATTTCCTTCCACCCAGCGCTTCCCCATGTCTCCCGATAAAAATGATACCTCACTTGTGTGGGTAGGCCTAGCGCCCGCGACAGGAAACGCCCCAAAGCGCAACGTGGACACATCCAAAATTTTGGAAGAAAACAGAGGTGTTTTTTGCGAAGTGCCTACCTGTAGATTTTGGCCTCTAGCTCAGCCGGCACCTAGGGAAACCTACCAAACCTGTGCATTTCTGAAAACTAGAGACCTAGGGGAATCCAAGGAGGGGTGACTTGCGGGGCTCAGACCAGGTTCTGTTACCCAGAGTCCTTTGCAAACCTCAAAATTTGGCTAAAAAAACACATGTTCCTCACAGTTCTGTGGCAGAAAGTTCTGGAATCTGACAGGAGCCACAAATTTCCTTCCACCCAGCGCTTCCCCATGTCTCCCGATAAAAATGATACCTCACTTGTGTGGGTAGGCCTAGCGCCCGCGACAGGAAACGCCCCAAAGCGCAACGTGGATACGTCCAAAATTTTTGAAGAAAACAGAGGTGTTTTTTGCAAAGTGCCTACCTGTAGATTTTGGCCTCTAGCTCAGTCGGCACCTAGGGAAACCTACCAAACCTGTGCATTTCTGAAAACTAGAGACCTAGGGGAATCCAAGGAGGGGTGACTTGCGGGGCTCGGACCAGGTTCTGTTACCCAGAATCCTTTGCAAACCTCAAAATGTGGCTAAAAAAACAGATGTTCCTCACATTTCTGTGGCAGAAAGTTCAGGAATCTGAGAGGAGCCACAAATTTCCTTCCACCCAGCGTTCCCCCAAGTCTCCAGATAAAAATGATACCTCACTTGTGTGGGTAGGCCTAGCGCCCGCGACAGGAAACGCCCCAAAGCGCAACGTGGACACATCCAAAATTTTGGAAGAAAACAGAGGTGTTTTTTGCGAAGTGCCTACCTGTAGATTTTGGCCTCTAGCTCAGCCGGCACCTAGGGAAACCTACCAAACCTGTGCATTTCGGAAAACTAGAGACCTAGGGGAATCCAAGGAGGGGTGACTTGCGGGGCTCAGACCAGGTTCTGTTACCCAGAATCCTTTGCAAACCTCAAAATGTTGCTAAAAAAACACATGTTCCTCACATTTCTGTGGCAAAAAGTTCTAGAATCTGAGAGGAGCCACAAATTTCCTTCCACCCAGCGTTCCCCCAAGTCTCCCGATAAAAATGATACCTCACTTGTGTGGGTAGGCCTAGCGCCCGCGAGAGGAAACGCCCCAAAGCGCAACGTGGACACATCCAAAATTTTGGAAGAAAACAGAGGTGTTTTTTGCGAAGTGCCTACCTGTAGATTTTGGCCTCTAGCTCAGCCGGCACCTAGGGAAACCTACCAAACCTGTGCATTTCTGAAAACTAGAGACCTAGGGGAATCCAAGGAGGGGTGACTTGTGGGGCTCGGACCAGGTTCTGTTACCCAGAGTCCTTTGCAAACCTCAAAATTTGTCTAAAAAAACACATGTTCCTCACATTTCTGTGGCAGAAAGTTCTGGAATCTGAGAGGAGCCACAAATTTCCTTCCACCCAGCGTTCCCCCAAGTCTCCCGATATAAATGATACCTCACTTGTGTGGGTAGGCCTAGCGCCCGCGACAGGAAGCACCCCAAAGCGCAACGTGGACACATCCAAAATTTTGGAAGAAAACAGAGGTGTTTTTTGCGAAGTGCCTACCTGTAGATTTTGGCCTCTAGCTCAGCCGGCACCTAGGGAAAGCTACCAAACCTGTGCATTTCTGAAAACTAGAGACCTAGGGGAATCCAAGGAGGGGTGACTTGCGGGGCTCGGACCAGGTTCTGTTACCCAGAGTCCTTTGCAAACCTCAAAATTTGGCTAAAAAAACACATGTTCCTCACATTTCTGTGGCAGAAAGTTCTGGAATCTGAGAGGAGCCACAAATTTCCTTCCACCCAGCGCTTCCCCATGTCTCCCGATAAAAATGATACCTCACTTGTGTGGGTAGGCCTAGCGCCCGCGACAGGAAACGCCCCAAAGCGCAACGTGGACACATCCAAAATTTTGGAAGAAAACAGAGGTGTTTTTTGCGAAGTGCCTACCTGTAGATTTTGGCCTCTAGCTCAGCCGGCACCTAGGGAAACCTACCAAACCTGTGCATTTCTGAAAACTAGAGACCTAGGGGAATCCAAGGAGGGGTGGCTTGCGGGGCTCGGACCAGGTTTTGTTACCCAGAATCCTTTGCAAACCTCAAAATTTGGCTAAAAAAACACATGTTCCTCACATTTCTATGGCAGAAAGTTCTGGAATCTGAGAGGAGCCACAAATTTCCTTCCAACCAGCGTTCCCCCAAGTCTCCCGATAAAAATGATACCTCACTTGTGTGGGTAGGCATAGCGCCCGCGTCAGGAAACGCCCCAAAGCGCAACGTGGACACATCCAAAATTTTGGAAGAAAACAGAGGTGTTTTTTGCGAAGTGCCTACCTGTAGATTTTGGCCTCTAGCTCAGCCGGCACCTAGGGACACCTACCAAACCTGTGCATTTCTGAAAACTAGAGACCTAGGGGAATCCAAGGAGGGGTGACTTGCGGGGCTCGGACCAGGTTCTGTTACCCAGAATCCTTTGCAAACCTCAAAATGTGGCTAAAAAAACACTTGTTCCTCACATTTCTGTGGCAGAAAGTTCAGGAATCTGAGAGGAGCCACAAATTTCCTTCCACCCAGCGTTCCCCCAAGTCTCCAGATAAAAATGATACCTCACTTGTGTGGGTAGGCCTAGCGCCCGCGACAGGAAACGCCCCAAAGCGCAACGTGGACACATCCAAAATTTTGGAAGAAAACAGAGGTGTTTTTTGCGAAGTGCCTACCTGTAGATTTTGGCCTCTAGCTCAGCCGGCACCTAGGGAAACCTACCAAACCTGTGCATTTCTGAAAACTAGAGACCTAGGGGAATCCAAGGAGGGGTGACTTGTGGGGCTCGGACCAGGTTCTGTTACCCAGAGTCCTTTGCAAACCTCAAAATTTGGCTAAAAAAACACATGTTCCTCACATTTCTGTGGCAGAAAGTTCTGGAATCTGAGAGGAGCCACAAATTTCCTTCCACCCAGCGTTCCCCCAAGTCTCCCGATAAAAATGATACCTCACTTGTGTGGGTAGTCCTAGCGCCCGAGACAGGAAACACCCCAAAGCGCAACGTGGACACATCCAAAATTTTGGAAGAAAACAGAGGTGTTTTTTGCGAAGTGCCTACCTGTAGATTTTGGCCTCTAGCTCAGCCGGCACCTAGGGAAACCTACCAAACCTGTGCATTTCGGAAAACTAGAGACCTAGGGGAATCCAATGAGGGGTGACTTGCGGGGCTCAGACCAGGTTCTGTTACCCAGAATCCTTTGCAAACCTCAAAATTTTGCTAAAAAAACACATGTTCCTCACATTTCTGTGGCAAAAAGTTCTAGAATCTGAGAGGAGCCACAAATTTCCTTCCACCCAGCGTTCCCCTAAGTCTCCCGATAAAAATGATACCTCACTTGTGTGGGTAGGCGTAGCGCCCGCGACAGGAAACGCCCCAAAGCGCAACGTGGACACATCCAAAATTTTGGAAGAAAACAGAGGTGTTTTTTGCGAAGTGCATACCTGTAGATTTAGGCCTCTAGCTCAGCCGGCACCTAGGGAAACCTACCAAACCTGTGCATTTCTGAAAACTAGAGACCTAGGGGAATCCAAGGAGGGGTGACTTGTGGGGCTCGGACCAGGTTCTGTTACCCAGAGTCCTTTGCAAACCTCAAAATTTGTCTAAAAAAACACATGTTCCTCACATTTCTGTGGCAGAAAGTTCTGGAATCTGAGAGGAGCCACAAATTTCCTTCCACCCAGCGTTCCCCCAAGTCTCCCGATATAAATGATACCTCACTTGTGTGGGTAGGCCTAGCGCCCGCGACAGGAAGCACCCCAAAGCGCAACGTGGACACATCCAAAATTTTGGAAGAAAACAGAGGTGTTTTTTGCGAAGTGCCTACCTGTAGATTTTGGCCTCTAGCTCAGCCGGCACCTAGGGAAAGCTACCAAACCTGTGCATTTCTGAAAACTAGAGACCTAGGGGAATCCAAGGAGGGGTGACTTGCGGGGCTCGGACCAGGTTCTGTTACCCAGAGTCCTTTGCAAACCTCAAAATTTGGCTAAAAAAACACATGTTCCTCACATTTCTGTGGCAGAAAGTTCTGGAATCTGAGAGGAGCCACAAATTTCCTTCCACCCAGCGCTTCCCCATGTCTCCCGATAAAAATGATACCTCACTTGTGTGGGTAGGCCTAGCGCCCGCGACAGGAAACGCCCCAAAGCGCAACGTGGACACATCCAAAATTTTGGAAGAAAACAGAGGTGTTTTTTGCGAAGTGCCTACCTGTAGATTTTGGCCTCTAGCTCAGCCGGCACCTAGGGAAACCTACCAATCCTGTGCATTTCTGAAAACTAGAGACCTAGGGGAATCCAAGGAGGGGTGACTTGTGGGGCTCGGACCAGGTTCTGTTACCCAGAGTCCTTTGCAAACCTCAAAATTTGGCTAAAAAAACACATGTTCCTCACATTTCTGTGGCAGAAAGTTCTGGAATCTGAGAGGAGCCACAAATTTCCTTCCACCCAGCGTTCCCCCAAGTCTCCCGATAAAAATGATACCTCACTTGTGTGGGTAGTCCTAGTGCCCGAGACAGGAAACACCCCAAAGCGCAACGTGGACACATCCAAAATTTTGGAAGAAAACAGAGGTGTTTTTTGCGAAGTGCCTACCTGTAGATTTTGGCCTCTAGCTCAGCCGGCACCTAGGGAAACCTACCAAACCTGTGCATTTCGGAAAACTAGAGACCTAGGGGAATCCAATGAGGGGTGACTTGCGGGGCTCAGACCAGGTTCTGTTACCCAGAATCCTTTGCAAACCTCAAAATTTTGCTAAAAAAACACATGTTCCTCACATTTCTGTGGCAAAAAGTTCTAGAATCTGAGAGGAGCCACAAATTTCCTTCCACCCAGCGTTCCCCCAAGTCTCCCGATAAAAATGATACCTCACTTGTGTGGGTAGGCCTAGCGCCCGCGACAGGAAACGCCCCAAAGCGCAACGTGGACACATCCAAAATTTTGGAAGAAAACAGAGGTGTTTTTTGCGAAGTGCATACCTGTAGATTTAGGCCTCTAGCTCAGCCGGCACCTAGGGAAACCTACCAAACCTGTGCATTTCTGAAAACTAGAGACCTAGGGGAATCCAAGGAGGGGTGACTTGTGGGGCTCGGACCAGGTTCTGTTACCCAGAGTCCTTTGCAAACCTCAAAATTTGTCTAAAAAAACACATGTTCCTCACATTTCTGTGGCAGAAAGTTCTGGAATCTGAGAGGAGCCACAAATTTCCTTCCACCCAGCGTTCCCCCAAGTCTCCCGATATAAATGATACCTCACTTGTGTGGGTAGGCCTAGCGCCCGCGACAGGAAGCACCCCAAAGCGCAACGTGGACACATCCAAAATTTTGGAAGAAAACAGAGGTGTTTTTTGCGAAGTGCCTACCTGTAGATTTTGGCCTCTAGCTCAGCCGTCACCTAGGGAAAGCTACCAAACCTGTGCATTTCTGAAAACTAGAGACCTAGGGGAATCCAAGGAGGGGTGACTTGCGGGGCTCGGACCAGGTTCTGTTACCCAGAGTCCTTTGCAAACCTCAAAATTTGGCTAAAAAAACACATGTTCCTCACATTTCTGTGGCAGAAAGTTCTGGAATCTGAGAGGAGCCACAAATTTCCTTCCACCCAGCGCTTCCCCATGTCTCCCGATAAAAATGATACCTCACTTGTGTGGGTAGGCCTAGCGCCCGCGACAGGAAACGCCCCAAAGCGCAACGTGGACACATCCAAAATTTTGGAAGAAAACAGAGGTGTTTTTTGCGAAGTGCCTACCTGTAGATTTTGGCCTCTAGCTCAGCCGGCACCTAGGGAAACCTACCAATCCTGTGCATTTCTGAAAACTAGAGACCTAGGGGAATCCAAGGAGGGGTGACTTGTGGGGCTCGGACCAGGTTCTGTTACCCAGAGTCCTTTGCAAACCTCAAAATTTGGCTAAAAAAACACATGTTCCTCACATTTCTGTGGCAGAAAGTTCTGGAATCTGAGAGGAGCCACAAATTTCCTTCCACCCAGCGTTCCCCCAAGTCTCCCGATAAAAATGATACCTCACTTGTGTGGGTAGTCCTAGTGCCCGAGACAGGAAACACCCCAAAGCGCAACGTGGACACATCCAAAATTTTGGAAGAAAACAGAGGTGTTTTTTGCGAAGTGCCTACCTGTAGATTTTGGCCTCTAGCTCAGCCGGCACCTAGGGAAACCTACCAAACCTGTGCATTTCGGAAAACTAGAGACCTAGGGGAATCCAATGAGGGGTGACTTGCGGGGCTCAGACCAGGTTCTGTTACCCAGAATCCTTTGCAAACCTCAAAATTTTGCTAAAAAAACACATGTTCCTCACATTTCTGTGGCAAAAAGTTCTAGAATCTGAGAGGAGCCACAAATTTCCTTCCACCCAGCGTTCCCCCAAGTCTCCCGATAAAAATGATACCTCACTTGTGTGGGTAGGCCTAGCGCCCGCGACAGGAAACGCCCCAAAGCGCAACGTGGACACATCCAAAATTTTGGAAGAAAACAGAGGTGTTTTTTGCGAAGTGCATACCTGTAGATTTAGGCCTCTAGCTCAGCCGGCACCTAGGGAAACCTACCAAACCTGTGCATTTCTGAAAACTAGAGACCTAGGGGAATCCAAGGAGGGGTGACTTGTGGGGCTCGGACCAGGTTCTGTTACCCAGAGTCCTTTGCAAACCTCAAAATTTGTCTAAAAAAACACATGTTCCTCACATTTCTGTGGCAGAAAGTTCTGGAATCTGAGAGGAGCCACAAATTTCCTTCCACCCAGCGTTCCCCCAAGTCTCCCGATATAAATGATACCTCACTTGTGTGGGTAGGCCTAGCGCCCGCGACAGGAAGCACCCCAAAGCGCAACGTGGACACATCCAAAATTTTGGAAGAAAACAGAGGTGTTTTTTGCGAAGTGCCTACCTGTAGATTTTGGCCTCTAGCTCAGCCGTCACCTAGGGAAAGCTACCAAACTTGTGCATTTCTGAAAACTAGAGACCTAGGGGAATCCAAGGAGGGGTGACTTGCGGGGCTCGGACCAGGTTCTGTTACCCAGAGTCCTTTGCAAACCTCTAAATTTGGCTAAAAAAACACATGTTCCTCACATTTCTGTGGCAGAAAGTTCTGGAATCTGAGAGGAGCCACAAATTTCCTTCCACCCAGCGCTTCCCCATGTCTCCCGATAAAAATGATACCTCACTTGTGTGGGTAGGCCTAGCGCCCGCGACAGGAAACGCCCCAAAGCGCAACGTGGACACATCCAAAATTTTGGAAGAAAACAGAGGTGTTTTTTGCGAAGTGCTTACCTGTAGATTTTGGCCTCTAGCTCAGCCGGCACCTAGGGAAACCTACCAAACCTGTGCATTTCTGAAAACTAGAGACCTAGGGGAATCCAAGGAGGGGTGGCTTGCGGGGCTCGGACCAGGTTCTGTTACCCAGAATCCTTTGCAAACCTCAAAATTTGGCTAAAAAAACACATGTTCCTCACATTTCTATGGCAGAAAGTTCTGGAATCTGAGAGGAGCCACAAATTTCCTTCCAACCAGCATTCCCCCAAGTCTCCCGATAAAAATGATACCTCACTTGGGTGGGTAGGCATAGCGCCCGCGTCAGGAAGCGCCCCAAAGCGCAACGTGGACACATCCAAAATTTTGGAAGAAAACAGAGGTGTTTTTTGCGAAGTGCCTACCTGTAGATTTTGGCCTCTAGCTCAGCCGGCACCTAGGGCAAACCTACCAAACCTGTGCATTTCTGAAAACTAGAGACCTCGGGGAAACCAAGGAGGGGTGACTTGCGGGGCTCGGACCAGGTTCTGTTACCCAGAATCCTTTGCAAACCTCAAAATGTGGCTAAAAAAACACATGTTCCTCACATTTCTGTGGCAGAAAGTTCATGAATCTGAGAGGAGCCACAAATTTCCTTCCACCCAGCGCTTCCCCATGTCTCCCGATAAAAATGATACCTCACTTGTGTGGGTAGGCCTAGCGCCCGCGACAGGAAACGCCCCAAAGCGCAACGTGGACACGTCCAAAATTTTGGAAGAAAACAGAGGTGTTTTTTGCAAAGTGCCTACCTGTAGATTTTGGGCTCTAGCTCAGCCGGCACTTAGGGAAACCTACCACACCTGTGCATTTCTGAAAACTAGAGACCTAGGGGAATCCAAGGAGGGGTGACTTGCGGGGCTCGGACCAGGTTCTGTTACCCAGAATCCTTTGCAAACCTCAAAATGTGGCTAAAAAAACACATGTTCCTCACATTTCTGTGGCAGAAAGTTCAGGAATCTGAGAGGAGCCACAAATTTCCTTCCACCCAGCGTTCCCCCAAGTCTCCAGATAAAAATGATACCTCACTTGTGTGGGTAGGCCTAGCGCCCGCGACAGGAAACGCCCCAAAGCGCAACGTGGACACATCCAAAATTTTGGAAGAAAACAGAGGTGTTTTTTGCGAAGTGCCTACCTGTAGATTTTGGCCTCTAGCTCAGCCGGCACCTAGGGAAACCTACCAAACCTGTGCATTTCTGAAAACTAGAGACCTAGGGGAATCCAAGGAGGGGTGACTTGCGAGGCTCGGACCAGGTTCTGTTACCCAGAGTCCTTTGCAAACCTCAACATTTGGCTAAAAAAACACATGTTCCTCACATTTCTGTGGCAGAAAGTTCAGGAATCTGAGAGGAGCCACAAATTTCCTTCCACCCAGCGTTCCCCCAAGTCCCCCGATAAAAATGATACCTCACTTGTGTGGGTAGTCCTAGCGCCCGCGACAGGAAACACCCCAAAGCGCAACGTGGACACATCCAAAATTTTGGAAGAAAACAGAGGTGTTTTTTGCGAAGTGCCTACCTGTAGATTTTGGCCTCTAGCTCAGCCGACACCTAAGGAAACCTACCAAACCTGTGCATTTCTGAAAACTAGAGACCTAGGGGAATCCAAGGAGGGGTGACTTGCGGGGCTCGGACCAGGTTCTGTTACCCAGAATCCTTTGCAAACCTCAAAATTTGGCTAAATAAACACATGTTCCTCACATTTCTGTGGCAGAAAGTTCTGGAATCTGATAGGAGCCCCAAATTTCCTTACACCCAGCGTTCCCCCAAGTCTCCCGATAAAAATGATACCTCACTTGTGTGGGTAGGCCTAGCGCCCGCGACAGGAAACGCCGCAAAGCGCAACGTGGACACATCCAAAATTTTGGAAGAAAACAGAGGTGTTTTTTTGCGAAGTGCCTACCTGTAGATTTTGGCCTCTAGCTCAGCCGGCACCTAGGGAAACCTACCAAACCTGTGCATTTCTGAAAAATAGAGACCTAGGGGAATCCAAGGAGGGGTGGCTTGCGGGGCTCGGACCAGGTTCTGTTACCCAGAATCCTTTGCAAACCTCAAAATTTGGCTAAAAAAACACATGTTCCTCACATTTCTATGGCAGAAAGATCTGGAATCTGAGAGGAGCCACAAATTTCCTTCCAACCAGCGTTCCCCCAAGTCTCCCGATAAAAATGATACCTCACTTGTGTGGGTAGGCCTAGCGCCCGCGTCAGGAAACGCCCCAAAGCGCAACGTGGACACATCCAAAATTTTGGAAGAAAACAGAGGTGTTTTTTGCGAAGTGCCTACCTGTAGATTTTGGCCTCTAGCTCAGCCGGCACCTAGGGACACCTACCAAACCTGTGCATTTCTGAAAACTAGAGACCTAGGGGAATCCAAGGAGGGGTGACTTGCGGGGCTCAGACCAGGTTCTGTTACTCAGAGTCCTTTGCAAACCTCAAAATTTGGCTAAAAAAACACATGTTCCTCACAGTTCTGTGGCAGAAAGTTCTGGAATCTGACAGGAGCCACAAATTTCCTTCCACCCAGCGCTTCCCCATGTCTCCCGATAAAAATGATACCTCACTTGTGTGGGTAGGCCTAGCGCCCGCGACAGGAAACGCCCCAAAGCGCAACGTGGACACGTCCAAAATTTTTGAAGAAAACAGAGGTGTTTTTTGCAAAGTGCCTACCTGTAGATTTTGGCCTCTAGCTCAGCCGGCACCTAGGGAAACCTACCAAACCTGTGCATTTCTGAAAACTAGAGACCTAGGGGAATCCAAGGAGGGGTGACTTGCGGGGCTCGGACCAGGTTCTGTTACCCAGAATCCTTTGCAAACCTCAAAATGTGGCTAAAAAAACACATGTTCCTCACATTTCTGTGGCAGAAAGTTCAGGAATCTGAGAGGAGCCACAAATTTCCTTCCACCCAGCGTTCCCCCAAGTCTCCAGATAAAAATGATACCTCACTTGTGTGGGTAGGCCTAGCGCCCGCGACAGGAAACGCCCCAAAGCGCAACGTGGACACATCCAAAATTTTGGAAGAAAACAGAGGTGTTTTTTGCGAAGTGCCTACCTGTAGATTTTGGCCTCTAGCTCAGCCGGCACCTAGGGAAACCTACCAAACCTGTGCATTTCTGAAAACTAGAGACCTAGGGGAATCCAAGGAGGGGTGACTTGCGAGGCTCGGACCAGGTTCTGTTACCCAGAGTCCTTTGCAAACCTCAAAATTTGGCTAAAAAAACACATGTTCCTCACATTTCTGTGGCAGAAAGTTCAGGAATCTGAGAGGAGCCACAAATTTCCTTCCACCCAGCGTTCCCCCAAGTCCCCCGATAAAAATGATACCTCACTTGTGTGGGTAGTCCTAGCGCCCGCGACAGGAAACACCCCAAAGCGCAACGTGGACACATCCAAAATTTTGGAAGAAAACAGAGGTGTTTTTTGCGAAGTGCCTACCTGTAGATTTTGGCCTCTAGCTCAGCCGGCACCTAGGGAAACCTACCAAACCTGTGCATTTCGGAAAACTAGAGACCTAGGGGAATCCAAGGAGGGGTGACTTGCGGGGCTCAGACCAGGTTCTGTTACCCAGAATCCTTTGCAAACCTCAAAATTTTGCTAAAAAAACACATGTTCTCACATTTCTGTGGCAAAAAGTTCTAGAATCTGAGAGGAGCCACAAATTTCCTTCCACCCAGCGTTCCCCCAAGTCTCCCGATAAAAATGATACCTCACTTGTGTGGGTAGGCCTAGCGCCCGCGACAGGAAACGCCCCAAAGCGCAACGTGGACACATCCAACATTTTGGAAGAAAACAGAGGTGTTTTTTGCGAAGTGCCTACCTGTAGATTTTGGCCTCTAGCTCAGCCGGCACCTAGGGAAACCTACCAAACCTGTGCATTTCTGAAAACTAGAGACCTAGGGGAATCCAAGGAGGGGTGACTTGTGGGGCTCGGACCAGGTTCTGTTACCCAGAGTCCTTTGCAAACCTCAAAATTTGTCTAAGAAAACACATGTTCCTCACATTTCTGTGGCAGAAAGTTCTGGAATCTGAGAGGAGCCACAAATTTCCTTCCACCCAGCGTTTCCCCAAGTCTCCCGATATAAATGATACCTCACTTGTGTGGGTAGGCCTAGCGCCCGCGACAGGAAGCACCCCAAAGCGCAACGTGGACACATCCAAAATTTTGGAAGAAAACAGAGGTGTTTTTTGCGAAGTGCCTACCTGTAGATTTTGGCCTCTAGCTCAGCCGTCACCTAGGGAAAGCTACCAAACCTGTGCATTTCTGAAAACTAGAGACCTAGGGGAATCCAAGGAGGGGTGACTTGCGGGGCTCGGACCAGGTTCTGTTACCCAGAGTCCTTTGCAAACCTCAAAATTTGGCTAAAAAAACACATGTTCCTCACATTTCTGTGGCAGAAAGTTCTGGAATCTGAGAGGAGCCACAAATTTCCTTCCACCCAGCGCTTCCCCATGTCTCCCGATAAAAATGATACCTCACTTGTGTGAGTAGGCCTAGCGCCCGCGACAGGAAACGCCCCAAAGCGCAACGTGGACACATCCAAAATTTTGGAAGAAAACAGAGGTGTTTTTTGCGAAGTGCCTACCTGTAGATTTTGGCCTCTAGCTCAGCCGGCACCTAGGGAAACCTACCAAACCTGTGCATTTCTGAAAACTAGAGACCTAGGGGAATCCAAGGAGGGGTGGCTTGCGGGGCTCGGACCAGGTTCTGTTACCCAGAATCCTTTGCAAACCTCAAAATTTGGCTAAAAAAACACATGTTCCTCACATTTCTATGGCAGAAAGTTCTGGAATCTGAGAGGAGCCACAAATTTCCTTCCAACCAGCGTTCCCCCAAGTCTCCCGATAAAAATGATACCTCACTTGTGTGGGTAGGCATAGCGCCCGCGTCAGGAAACGCCCCAAAGCGCAACGTGGACACATCCAAAATTTTGGAAGAAAACAGAGGTGTTTTTTGCGAAGTGCCTACCTGTAGATTTTGGCCTCTAGCTCAGCCGGCACCTAGGGACACCTACCAAACCTGTGCATTTCTGAAAACTAGAGACCTAGGGGAATCCAAGGAGGGGTGACTTGCGGGGCTCGGACCAGGTTCTGTTACCCAGAATCCTTTGCAAACCTCAAAATGTGGCTAAAAAAACACTTGTTCCTCACATTTCTGTGGCAGAAAGTTCAGGAATCTGAGAGGAGCCACAAATTTCCTTCCACCCAGCGTTCCCCCAAGTCTCCCGATATAAATGATACCTCACTTGTGTGGGTAGGCCTAGCGCCTGCGACAGGAAGCACCCCAAAGCGCAACGTGGACACATCCAAAATTTTGGAAGAAAACAGAGGTGTTTTTTGCGAAGTGCCTACCTGTAGATTTTGGCCTCTAGCTCAGCCGTCACCTAGGGAAAGCTACCAAACCTGTGCATTTCTGAAAACTAGAGACCTAGGGGAATCCAAGGAGGGGTGACTTGCGGGGCTCGGACCAGGTTCTGTTACCCAGAGTCCTTTGCAAACCTCAAAATTTGGCTAAAAAAAACACATGTTCCTCACATTTCTGTGGCAGAAAGTTCTGGAATCTGAGAGGAGCCACAAATTTCCTTCCACCCAGCGTTCCCCCAAGTCTCCCGATAAAAATGATACCTCACTTGTGTGGGTAGGCCTAGCGCCCGCGACAGGAAACGCCCCAAAGCGCAACGTGGACACATCCAAAATTTTGGAAGAAAACAGAGGTGTTTTTTGCGAAGTGCCTACCTGTAGATTTTGGCCTCTAGCTCAGCCGACACCTAGGGAAACCTACCAAACCTGTGCATTTCTGAAAACTAGAGACCTAGGGGAATCCAAGGAGGGGTGACTTGCGGGGCTCGGACCAGGTTCTGTTACCCAGAATCCTTTGCAAACCTCAAAATTTGGCTAAATAAACACATGTTCCTCACATTTCTGTGGCAGAAAGTTCTGGAATCTGATAGGAGCCCCAAATTTCCTTCCACCCAGCGTTCCCCCAAGTCTCCCGATAAAAATGATACCTCACTTGTGTGGGTAGGCCTAGCGCCCACGACAGGAAACGCCCCAAAGCGCAACGTGGACACATCCAAAATTTTGGAAGAAAACAGAGGTGTTTTTTGCGAAGTGCCTACCTGTAGATTTTGGCATCTAGCTCAGCCGGCACCTAGGGACACCTACCAAACCTGTGCATTTCTGAAAACTAGAGACCTAGGGGAATCCAAGGAGGGGTGACTTGGGGGGCTCAGACCAAGTTCTGTTACCCAGAGTCCTTTGCAAACCTCAAAATTTGGCTAAAAAAACACATGTTCCTCACAGTTCTGTGGCAGAAAGTTCTGGAATCTGAGAGGAGCCACAAATTTCCTTCCACCCAGCGCTTCCCCATGTCTCCCGATAAAAATGATACCTCACTTGTGTGGGTAGGACTAGCGCCCGCGACAGGAAACGCCCCAAAGCGCAACGTGGACACGTCCAAAATTTTGGAAGAAAACAGAGGTGTTTTTTGCAAAGTGCCTACCTGTAGATTTTGGGCTCTAGCTCAGCCGGCACTTAGGGAAACCTACCAAACCTGTGCATTTCTGAAAACTAGAGACCTAGGGGAATCCAAGGAGGGGTGACTTGCGGGGCTCGGACCAGGTTCTGTTACCCAGAATCCTTTGCAAACCTCAAAATGTGGCTAAAAAAAACACATGTTCCTCACATTTCTGTGGCAGAAAGTTCAGGAATCTGAGAGGAGCCACAAATTTCCTTCCACCCAGCGTTCCCCCAAGTCTCCAGATAAAAATGATACCTCACTTGTGTGGGTAGGCCTAGTGCCCGCGACAGGAAACGCCCCAAAGCGCAACGTGGACACATCCAAAATTTTGGAAGAAAACAGAGGTGTTTTTTGCGAAGTGCCTACCTGTAGATTTTGGCCTCTAGCTCAGCTGGCACCTAGGGAAACCTACCAAACCTGTGCATTTCTGAAAACTAGAGACCTAGGGGAATCCAAGGAGGGGTGACTTGCGAGGCTCGGACCAGGTTCTGTTACCCAGAGTCCTTTGCAAACCTCAAAATTTGGCTAAAAAAACACATGTTCCTCACATTTCTGTGGCAGAAAGTTCTGGAATCTGAGAGGAGCCACAAATTTCCTTCCACCCAGCGTTCCCCCAAGTCCCCCGATAAAAATGATACCTCACTTGTGTGGGTAGTCCTAGCGCCCGCGACAGGAAACACCCCAAAGCGCAACGTGGACACATCCAAAATTTTGGAAGAAAACAGAGGTGTTTTTTGCGAAGTGCCTACCTGTAGATTTTGGCCTCTAGCTCAGCCGACACCTAAGGAAACCTACCAAACCTGTGCATTTCTGAAAACTAGAGACCTAGGGGAATCCAAGGAGGGGTGACTTGCGGGGCTCGGACCAGGTTCTGTTACCCAGAATCCTTTGCAAACCTCAAAATTTGGCTAAATAAACACATGTTCCTCACATTTCTGTGGCAGAAAGTTCCGGAATCTGATAGGAGCCCCAAATTTCCTTACACCCAGCGTTCCCCCAAGTCTCCCGATAAAAATGATACCTCACTTGTGTGGGTAGGCCTAGCGCCCGCGACAGGAAACGCCGCAAAGCGCAACGTGGACACATCCAAAATTTTGGAAGAAAATAGAGGTGTTTTTTGCGAAGTGCCTACCTGTAGATTTTGGCCTCTAGCTCAGCCGGCACCTAGGGAAACCTACCAAACCTGTGCATTTCTGAAAACTAGAGACCTAGGGGAATCCAAGGAGGGGTGGCTTGCGGGGCTCGGACCAGGTTCTGTTACCCAGAATCCTTTGCAAACCTCAAAATTTGGCTAAAAAAACACATGTTCCTCACATTTCTATGGCAGAAAGATCTGGAATCTGAGAGGAGCCACAAATTTCCTTCCAACCAGCGTTCCCCCAAGTCTCCCGATAAAAATGATACCTCACTTGTGTGGGTAGGCCTAGCGCCCGCGTCAGGAAACGCCCCAAAGCGCAACGTGGACACATCCAAAATTTTGGAAGAAAACAGAGGTGTTTTTTGCGAAGTGCCTACCTGTAGATTTTGGCCTCTAGCTCAGCCGGCACCTAGGGACACCTACCAAACCTGTGCATTTCTGAAAACTAGAGACCTAGGGGAATCCAAGGAGGGGTGACTTGCGGGGCTCAGACCAGGTTCTGTTACTCAGAGTCCTTTGCAAACCTCAAAATTTGGCTAAAAAAACACATGTTCCTCACAGTTCTGTGGCAGAAAGTTCTGGAATCTGACAGGAGCCACAAATTTCCTTCCACCCAGCGCTTCCCCATGTCTCCCGATAAAAATGATACCTCACTTGTGTGGGTAGGCCTAGCGCCCGCGACAGGAAACGCCCCAAAGCGCAACGTGGACACGTCCAAAATTTTTGAAGAAAACAGAGGTGTTTTTTGCAAAGTGCCTACCTGTAGATTTTGGCCTCTAGCTCAGCCGGCACCTAGGGAAACCTACCAAACCTGTGCATTTCTGAAAACTAGAGACCTAGGGGAATCCAAGGAGGGGTGACTTGCGGGGCTCGGACCAGGTTCTGTTACCCAGAATCCTTTGCAAACCTCAAAATGTGGCTAAAAAAACACATGTTCCTCACATTTCTGTGGCAGAAAGTTCAGGAATCTGAGAGGAGCCACAAATTTCCTTCCACCCAGCGTTCCCCCAAGTCTCCAGATAAAAATGATACCTCACTTGTGTGGGTAGGCCTAGCGCCCGCGACAGGAAACGCCCCAAAGCGCAACGTGGACACATCCAAAATTTTGGAAGAAAACAGAGGTGTTTTTTGCGAAGTGCCTACCTGTAGATTTTGGCCTCTAGCTCAGCCGGCACCTAGGGAAACCTACCAAACCTGTGCATTTCTGAAAACTAGAGACCTAGGGGAATCCAAGGAGGGGTGACTTGCGAGGCTCGGACCAGGTTCTGTTACCCAGAGTCCTTTGCAAACCTCAAAATTTGGCTAAAAAAACACATGTTCCTCACAATTCTGTGGCAGAAAGTTCAGGAATCTGAGAGGAGCCACAAATTTCCTTCCACCCAGCGTTCCCCCAAGTCCCCCGATAAAAATGATACCTCACTTGTGTGGGTAGTCCTAGCGCCCGCGACAGGAAACACCCCAAAGCGCAACGTGGACACTTCCAAAATTTTGGAAGAAAACAGAGGTGTTTTTTGCGAAGTGCCTACCTGTAGATTTTGGCCTCTAGCTCAGCCGGCACCTAGGGAAACCTACCAAACCTGTGCATTTCGGAAAACTAGAGACCTAGGGGAATCCAAGGAGGGGTGACTTGCGGGGCTCAGACCAGGTTCTGTTACCCAGAATCCTTTGCAAACCTCAAAATTTTGCTAAAAAAACACATGTTCCTCACATTTCTGTGGCAAAAAGTTCTAGAATCTGAGAGGAGCCACAAATTTCCTTCCACCCAGCGTTCCCCCAAGTCTCCCGATAAAAATGATACCTCACTTGTGTGGGTAGGCCTAGCGCCCGCGACAGGAAACGCCCCAAAGCGCAACGTGGACACATCCAAAATTTTGGAAGAAAACAGAGGTGTTTTTTGCGAAGTGCCTACCTGTAGATTTTGGCCTCTAGCTCAGCCGGCACCTAGGGAAACCTACCAAACCTGTGCATTTCTGAAAACTAGAGACCTAGGGGAATCCAAGGAGGGGTGACTTGTGGGGCTCGGACCAGGTTCTGTTACCCAGAGTCCTTTGCAAACCTCAAAATTTGTCTAAAAAAAACACATGTTCCTCACATTTCTGTGGCAGAAAGTTCTGGAATCTGAGAGGAGCCACAAATTTCCGTCCACCCAGCGCTTCCCCATGTCTCCCGATAAAAATGATACCTCACTTGTGTGGGTAGGCCTAGCGCCCGCGACAGGAAACGCCCCAAAGCGCAACGTGGACACATCCAAAATTTTGGAAGAAAACAGAGGTGTTTTTTGCGAAGTGCCTACCTGTAGATTTTGGCCTCTAGCTCAGCCGGCACCTAGGGAAACCTACCAAACCTGTGCATTTCTGAAAACTAGAGACCTAGGGGAATCCAAGGAGGGGTGGCTTGCGGGGCTCGGACCAGGTTCTGTTACCCAGAATCCTTTGCAAACCTCAAAATTTGGCTAAAAAAACACATGTTCCTCACATTTCTATGGCAGAAAGTTCTGGAATCTGAGAGGAGCCACAAATTTCCTTCCAACCAGCGTTCCCCCAAGTCTCCCGATAAAAATGATACCTCACTTGTGTGGGTAGGCATAGCGCCCGCGTCAGGAAACGCCCCAAAGCGCAACGTGGACACATCCAAAATTTTGGAAGAAAACAGAGGTGTTTTTTGCGAAGTGCCTACCTGTAGATTTTGGCCTCTAGCTCAGCCGGCACCTAGGGACACCTACCAAACCTGTGCATTTCTGAAAACTAGAGACATAGGGGAATCCAAGGAGGGGTGACTTGCGGGGCTCGGACCAGGTTCTGTTACCCAGAATCCTTTGCAAACCTCAAAATGTGGCTAAAAAAACACTTGTTCCTCACATTTCTGTGGCAGAAAGTTCAGGAATCTGAGAGGAGCCACAAATTTCCTTCCACCCAGCGTTTCCCCAAGTCTCCAGATAAAAATGATACCTCACTTGTGTGGGTAGGCCTAGCGCCCGCGACAGGAGTCGCCACAAAGCGCAACGTGGACACATCCAAAATTTTGGAAGAAAACAGAGGTGTTTTTTGCGAAGTGCCTACCTGTAGATTTTGGCCTCTAGCTCAGCCGGCACCTAGGGAAACCTACCAAACCTGTGCATTTCTGAAAACTAAAGACCTAGGGGAATCCAAGGAGGGGTGACTTGTGGGGCTCGGACCAGGTTCTGTTACCCAGAGTCCTTTGCAAACCTCAAAATTTGGCTAAAAAAACACATGTTCCTCACATTTCTGTGGCAGAAAGTTCTGGAATCTGAGAGGAGCCACAAATTTCCTTCCACCCAGCGTTCCCCCAAGTCTCCCGATAAAAATGATACCTCACTTGTGTGGGTAGTCCTAGCGCCCGAGACAGGAAACACCCCAAAGCGCAACGTGGACACATCCAAAATTTTGGAAGAAAACAGAGGTGTTTTTTGCGAAGTGCCTACCTGTAGATTTTGGCCTCTAGCTCAGCCGGCACCTAGGGAAACCTACCAAACCTGTGCATTTCGGAAAACTAGAGACCTAGGGGAATCCAATGAGGGGTGACTTGCGGGGCTCAGACCAGGTTCTGTTACCCAGAATCCTTTGCAAACCTCAAAATTTTGCTAAAAAAACACATGTTCCTCACATTTCTGTGGCAAAAAGTTCTAGAATCTGAGAGGAGCCACAAATTTCTTTCCACCCAGCGTTCCCCCAAGTCTCCCGATAAAAATGATACCTCACTTGTGTGGGTAGGCCTAGCGCCCGCGACAGGAAACGCCCCAAAGCGCAACGTGGACACATCCAAAATTTTGGAAGAAAACAGAGGTGTTTTTTGCGAAGTGCATACCTGTAGATTTAGGCCTCTAGCTCAGCCGGCACCTAGGGAAACCTACCAAACCTGTGCATTTCTGAAAACTAGAGACCTAGGGGAATCCAAGGAGGGGTGACTTGTGGGGCTCGGACCAGGTTCTGTTACCCAGAGTCCTTTGCAAACCTCAAAATTTGTCTAAAAAAACACATGTTCCTCACATTTCTGTGGCAGAAAGTTCTGGAATCTGAGAGGAGCCACAAATTTCCTTCCACCCAGCGTTCCCCCAAGTCTCCCGATATAAATGATACCTCACTTGTGTGGGTAGGCCTAGCGCCCGCGACAGGAAGCTCCCCAAAGCGCAACGTGGACACATCCAAAATTTTGGAAGAAAACAGAGGTGTTTTTTGCGAAGTGCCTACCTGTAGATTTTGGCCTCTAGCTCAGCCGTCACCTAGGGAAAGCTACCAAACCTGTGCATTTCTGAAAACTAGAGACCTAGGGGAATCCAAGGAGGGGTGACTTGCGGGGCTCGGACCAGGTTCTGTTACCCAGAGTCCTTTGCAAACCTCAAAATTTGGCTAAAAAAACACATGTTCCTCACATTTCTGTGGCAGAAAGTTCTGGAATCTGAGAGGAGCCACAAATTTCCTTCCACCCAGCGCTTCCCCATGTCTCCCGATAAAAATGATACCTCACTTGTGTGGGTAGGCCTAGCGCCCGCGACAGGAAACGCCCCAAAGCGCAACGTGGACACATCCAAAATTTTGGAAGAAAACAGAGGTGTTTTTTGCGAAGTGCCTACCTGTATATTTTGGCCTCTAGCTCAGCCGGCACCTAGGGAAACCTACCAAACCTGTGCATTTCTGAAAACTAGAGACCTAGGGGAATCCAAGGAGGGGTGGCTTGCGGGGCTCGGACCAGGTTCTGTTACCCAGAATCCTTTGCAAACCTCAAAATTTGGCTAAAAAAACACATGTTCCTCACATTTCTATGGCAGAAAGTTCTGGAATCTGAGAGGAGCCACAAATTTCCTTCCAACCAGCGTTCCCCCAAGTCTCCCGATAAAAATGATACCTCACTTGTGTGGGTAGGCATAGCGCCCGCGTCAGGAAGCGCCCCAAAGCGCAACGTGGACACATCCAAAATTTTGGAAGAAAACAGAGGTGTTTTTTGCGAAGTGCCTACCTGTAGATTTTGGCCTCTAGCTCAGCCGGCACCTAGGGACACCTACCAAACCTGTGCATTTCTGAAAACTAGAGACCTAGGGGAATCCAAGGAGGGGTGACTTGCGGGGCTCGGACCAGGTTCTGTTACCCAGAATCCTTTGCAAACCTCAAAATGTGGCTAAAAAAACACTTGTTCCTCACATTTCTGTGGCAGAAAGTTCAGGAATCTGAGAGGAGCCACAAATTTCCTTCCACCCAGCGTTCCCCCAAGTCTCCCGATATAAATGATACCTCACTTGTGTGGGTAGGCCTAGCGCCTGCGACAGGAAGCACCCCAAAGCGCAACGTGGACACATCCAAAATTTTGGAAGAAAACAGAGGTGTTTTTTGCGAAGTGCCTACCTGTAGATTTTGGCCTCTAGCTCAGCCGTCACCTAGGGAAAGCTACCAAACCTGTGCATTTCTGAAAACTAGAGACCTAGGGGAATCCAAGGAGGGGTGACTTGCGGGGCTCGGACCAGGTTCTGTTACCCAGAGTCCTTTGCAAACCTCAAAATTTGGCTAAAAAAACACATGTTCCTCACATTTCTGTGGCAGAAAGTTCTGGAATCTGAGAGGAGCCACAAATTTCCTTCCACCCAGCGTTCCCCCAAGTCTCCCGATAAAAATGATACCTCACTTGTGTGGGTAGGCCTAGCGCCCGCGACAGGAAACGCCCCAAAGCGCAACGTGGACACATCCAAAATTTTGGAAGAAAACAGAGGTGTTTTTTGCGAAGTGCCTACCTGTAGATTTTGGCCTCTAGCTCAGCCGACACCTAGGGAAACCTACCAAACCTGTGCATTTCTGAAAACTAGAGACCTAGGGGAATCCAAGGAGGGGTGACTTGCGGGGCTCGGACCAGGTTCTGTTACCCAGAATCCTTTGCAAACCTCAAAATTTGGCTAAATAAACACATGTTCCTCACATTTCTGTGGCAGAAAGTTCTGGAATCTGATAGGAGCCCCAAATTTCCTTCCACCCAGCGTTCCCCCAAGTCTCCCGATAAAAATGATACCTCACTTGTGTGGGTAGGCCTAGCGCCCGCGACAGGAAACGCCCCAAAGCGCAACGTGGACACATCCAAAATTTTGGAAGAAAACAGAGGTGTTTTTTGCGAAGTGCCTACCTGTAGATTTTGGCCTCTAGCTCATCCGGCACCTAGGGACACCTACCAAACCTGTGCATTTCTGAAAACTAGAGACCTAGGGGAATCCAAGGAGGGGTGACTTGCGGGGCTCGGACCAGGTTCTGTTACCCAGAATCCTTTGCAAACCTCAAAATGTGGCTAAAAAAACACTTGTTCCTCACATTTCTGTGGCAGAAAGTTCAGGAATCTGAGAGGAGCCACAAATTTCCTTCCACCCAGCGTTCCCCCAAGTCTCCCGATATAAATGATACCTCACTTGTGTGGGTAGGCCTAGCGCCTGCGACAGGAAGCACCCCAAAGCGCAACGTGGACACATCCAAAATTTTGGAAGAAAACAGAGGTGTTTTTTGCGAAGTGCCTACCTGTAGATTTTGGCCTCTAGCTCAGCCGTCACCTAGGGAAAGCTACCAAACCTGTGCATTTCTGAAAACTAGAGACCTAGGGGAATCCAAGGAGGGGTGACTTGCGGGGCTCGGACCAGGTTCTGTTACCCAGAGTCCTTTGCAAACCTCAAAATTTGGCTAAAAAAACACATGTTCCTCACATTTCTGTGGCAGAAAGTTCTGGAATCTGAGAGGAGCCACAAATTTCCTTCCACCCAGCGTTCCCCCAAGTCTCCCGATAAAAATGATACCTCACTTGTGTGGGTAGGCCTAGCGCCCGCGACAGGAAACGCCCCAAAGCGCAACGTGGACACATCCAAAATTTTGGAAGAAAACAGAGGTGTTTTTTGCGAAGTGCCTACCTGTAGATTTTGGCCTCTAGCTCAGCCGACACCTAGGGAAACCTACCAAACCTGTGCATTTCTGAAAACTAGAGACCTAGGGGAATCCAAGGAGGGGTGACTTGCGGGGCTCGGACCAGGTTCTGTTACCCAGAATCCTTTGCAAACCTCAAAATTTGGCTAAATAAACACATGTTCCTCACATTTCTGTGGCAGAAAGTTCTGGAATCTGATAGGAGCCCCAAATTTCCTTCCACCCAGCGTTCCCCCAAGTCTCCCGATAAAAATGATACCTCACTTGTGTGGGTAGGCCTAGCGCCCGCGACAGGAAACGCCCCAAAGCGCAACGTGGACACATCCAAAATTTTGGAAGAAAACAGAGGTGTTTTTTGCGAAGTGCCTACCTGTAGATTTTGGCCTCTAGCTCAGCCGGCACCTAGGGAAACCTACCAAACCTGTGCATTTCTGACAACTAGAGACCTAGGGGAATCCAAGGAGGGGTGGCTTGCGGGGCACGGACCAGGTTCTGTTACCCAGAATCCTTTGCAAACCTCAAAATTTGGCTAAAAAAACACATGTTCCTCACATTTCTATGGCAGAAAGTTCTGGAATCTGAGAGGAGCCACAAATTTCCTTCCAACCAGCGTTCCCCCAAGTCTCCCGATAAAAATGATACCTCACTTGTGTGGGTAGGCCTAGCGCCCGCGTCAGGAAACGCCCCAAAGCGCAACGTGGACACATCCAAAATTTTGGAAGAAAACAGAGGTGTTTTCTGCGAAGAGCCTACCTGTAGATTTTGGCCTCTAGCTCAGCCGGCACCTAGGGACACCTACCAAACCTGTGCATTTCTGAAAACTAGAGACCTAGGGGAATCCAAGGAGGGGTGACTTGCGGGGCTCAGACCAGGTTCTGTTACCCAGAGTCCTTTGCAAACCTCAAAATTTGGCTAAAAAAACACATGTTCCTCACAGTTCTGTGGCAGAAAGTTCTGGAATCTGAGAGGAGCCACAAATTTCCTTCCACCCAGCGCTTCCCCATGTCTCACGATAAAAATGATACCTCACTTGTGTGGGTAGGCCTAGCGCCCGCGACAGGAAACGCCCCAAAGCGCAACGTGGACACGTCCAAAATCTTTGAAGAAAACAGAGGTGTTTTTTGCAAAGTGCCTACCTGTAGATTTTGGCCTCTAGCTCAGCCGGCACCTAGGGCAAACCTACCAAACCTGTGCATTTCTGAAAACTAGAGACCTAGGGGAATCCAAGGAGGGGTGACTTGCGGGGCTCGGACCAGGTTCTGTTACCCAGAATCCTTTGCAAACCTCAAAATGTGGCTAAAAAAACACATGTTCCTCACATTTCTGTGGCAGAAAGTTCATGAATCTGAGAGGAGCCACAAATTTCCTTCCACCCAGCGTTCCCCCAAGTCTCCCGATAAAAATGATACCTCACTTGTGTGGGTAGGCCTAGCGCCCGCGACAGGAAACGCCCCAAAGCGCAACGTGGACACATCCAAAATTTTGGAAGAAAACAGAGGTGTTTTTTGCGAAGTGCCTACCTGTAGATTTTGGCCTCTAGCTCAGCCAGCACCTAGGGAAACCTACCAAACATGTGCATTTCTGAAAACTAGAGACCTAGGGGAATCCAAGGAGGGGTGACTTGCGAGGCTCGCACCAGGTTCTGTTACCCAGAGTCCTTTGCAAACCTAAAAATTTGGCTAAAAAAACACATGTTCCTCACATTTCTGTGGCAGAAAGTTCTGGAATCTGAGAGGAGCCACAAATTTCCTTCCAACCAGCGTTCCCCCAAGTCTCCCGATAAAAATGATACCTCACTTGTGTGGGTAGGCCTAGCGCCCGCGACAGGAAACGCCCCAAAGCGCAACGTGGACACATCCAAAATTTTGGAAGAAAACAGAGGTGTTTTTTGCGAAGTGCCTACCTGTAGATTTTGGCCTCTAGCTCAGCCGGTACCTAGGGCAAACCTACCAAACCTGTGCATTTCTGAAAACTAGAGACCTAGGGGAATCCAAGGAGGGGTGACTTGCGGGGCTCGGACCAGGTTCTGTTACCCAGAATCCTTTGCAAACCTCAAAATGTGGCTAAAAAAACACATGTTCCTCACATTTCTGTGGCAGAAAGTTCAGGAATCTGAGAGGAGCCACAAATTTCCTTCCACCCAGCGTTCCCCCAAGTCTCCCGATATAAATGATACCTCACTTGTGTGGGTAGGCCTAGCGCCCGCGACAGGAAGCACCCCAAAGCGCAACGTGGACACATCCAAATTTTGGAAGAAAACAGAGGTGTTTTTTGCGAAGTGCCTACCTGTAGATTTTGGCCTCTAGCTCACCCGTCACCTAGGGAAAGCTACCAAACCGGTGCATTTCTGAAAACTAGAGACCTAGGGGAATCCAAGGAGGGGTGACTTGCGGGGCTCGGACCAGGTTCTGTTACCCAGAGTCCTTTGCAAACCTCAAAATTTGGCTAAAAAAACACATGTTCCTCACATTTCTGTGGCAGAAAGTTCTGGAATCTGAGAGGAGCCACAAATTTCCTTCCACCCAGCGCTTCCCCATGTCTCCCGATAAAAATGATACCTCACTTGTGTGGGTAGGCCTAGCGCCCGCGACAGGAAACGCCCCAAAGCGCAACGTGGACACATCCAAAATTTTGGAAGAAAACAGAGGTGTTTTTTGCGAAGTGCCTACCTGTAGATTTTGGCCTCTAGCTCAGCCGGCACCTAGGGAAACCTACCAAACCTGTGCATTTCTGAAAACTAGAGACCTAGGGGAATCCAAGGAGGGGTGACTTGCGGGGCTCGGACCAGGTTCTGTTACCCAGAATCCTTTGCAAACCTCAAAATTTGGCTAAATAAACACATGTTCCTCAAATTTCTGTGGCAGAAAGTTCTGGAATCTGATAGGAGCCCCAAATTTCCTTCCACCCAGCGTTCCCCCAAGTCTCCCGATAAAAATGATACCTCACTTGTGTGGGTAGGCCTAGCGCCCGCGACAGGAAACGCCCCAAAGCGCAACGTGGACACATCCAAAATTTTGGAAGAAAACAGAGGTGTTTTTTGCGAAGTGCCTACCTGTAGATTTTGGCCTCTAGCTCAGCCGGCACCTAGGGAAACCTACCAAACCTGTGCATTTCTGACAACTAGAGACCTAGGGGAATCCAAGGAGGGGTGGCTTGCGGGGCTCGGACCAGGTTCTGTTACCCAGAATCCTTTGCAAACCTCAAAATTTGGCTAAAAAAACACATGTTCCTCACATTTCTATGGCAGAAAGTTCTGGAATCTGAGAGGAGCCACAAATTTCCTTCCAACCAGCGTTCCCCCAAGTCTCCCGATAAAAATGATACCTCACTTGTGTGGGTAGGCCTAGCGCCCGCGTCAGGAAACGCCCCAAAGCGCAACGTGGACACATCCAAAATTTTGGAAGAAAACAGAGGTGTTTTCTGCGAAGTGCCTACCTGTAGATTTTGGCCTCTAGCTCAGCCGGCACCTAGGGACACCTACCAAACCTGTGCATTTCTGAAAACTAGAGACCTAGGGGAATCCAAGGAGGGGTGACTTGCGGGGCTCAGACCAGGTTCTGTTACCCAGAGTCCTTTGCAAACCTCAAAATTTGGCTAAAAAAACACATGTTCCTCACAGTTCTGTGGCAGAAAGTTCTGGAATCTGAGAGGAGCCACAAATTTCCTTCCACCCAGCGCTTCCCCATGTCTCCCGATAAAAATGATACCTCACTTGTGTGGGTAGGCCTAGCGCCCGCGACAGGAAACGCCCCAAAGCGCAACGTAGACACGTCCAAAATCTTTGAAGAAAACAGAGGTGTTTTTTGCGAAGTGCCTACCTGTAGATTTTGGCCTCTAGCTCAGCCGGCACCTAGGGAAACCTACCAAACATGTGCATTTCTGAAAACTAGAGACCTAGGGGAATCCAAGGAGGGGTGACTTGCGAGGCTCGCACCAGGTTCTGTTACCCAGAGTCCTTTGCAAACCTCAAAATTTGGCTAAAAAAACACATGTTCCTCACATTTCTGTGGCAGAAAGTTCTGGAATCTGAGAGGAGCCACAAATTTCCTTCCACCCAGCGTTCCCCCAAGTCTCCCGATATAAATGATACCTCACTTGTGTGGGTAGGCCTAGCGCCCGCGACAGGAAGCACCCCAAAGCGCAACGTGGACACATCCAAAATTTTGGAAGAAAACAGAGGTGTTTTTTGCGAAGTGCCTACCTGTAGATTTTGGCCTCTAGCTCAGCCGTCACCTAGGGAAAGCTACCAAACCTGTGCATTTCTGAAAACTAGAGACCTAGGGGAATCCAAGGAGGGGTGACTTGCGGGGCTCGGACCAGGTTCTGTTACCCAGAGTCCTTTGCAAACCTCAAAATTTGGCTAAAAAAACACATGTTACTCACATTTCTGTGGCAGAAAATTCTGGAATCTGAGAGGAGCCACAAATTTCCTTCCACCCAGCGCTTCCCCATGTCTCCCGATAAAAATGATACCTCACTTGTGTGGGTAGGCCTAGCGCCCGCGACAGGAAACGCCCCAAAGCGCAACGTGGACACATCCAAAATTTTGGAAGAAAACAGAGGTGTTTTTTGCGAAGTGCCTACCTGTAGATTTTGGCCTCTAGCTCAGCCGGCACCTAGGGAAACCTACCAAACCTGTGCATTTCTGAAAACTAGAGACCTAGGGGAATCCAAGGAGGGGTGGCTTGCGGGGCTCGGACCAGGTTCTGTTACCCAGAATCCTTTGCAAACCTCAAAATTTGGCTAAAAAAACACATGTTCCTCACATTTCTATGGCAGAAAGTTCTGGAATCTGAGAGGAGCCACAAATTTCCTTCCAACCAGCGTTCCCCCAAGTCTCCCGATAAAAATGATACCTCACTTGTGTGGGTAGGCATAGCGCCCGCGTCAGGAAACGCCCCAAAGCACAACGTGGACACATCCAAAATTTTGGAAGAAAACAGAGGTGTTTTTTGCGAAGTGCCTACCTGTAGATTTTGGCCTCTAGCTCAGCCGGCACCTAGGGACACCTACCAAACCTGAGCATTTCTGAAAACTAGAGACCTAGGGGAATCCAAGGAGGGGTGACTTGCGGGGCTCGGACCAGGTTCTGTTACCCAGAATCCTTTGCAAACCTCAAAATGTGGCTAAAAAAACACTTGTTCCTCACATTTCTGTGGCAGAAAGTTCAGGAATCTGAGAGGAGCCACAAATTTCCTTCCACCCAGCGTTCCCCCAAGTCTCCAGATAAAAATGATACCTCACTTGTGTGGGTAGGCCTAGCGCCCGCGACACGAAACGCCCCAAAGCGCAACGTGGACACATCCAAAATTTTGGAAGAAAACAGAGGTGTTTTTTGCGAAGTGCCTACCTGTAGATTTTGGCCTCTAGCTCAGCCGGCACCTAGGGAAACCTACCAAACCTGTGCATTTCTGAAAACTAGAGACCTAGGGGAATCCAAGGAGGGGTGACTTGTGGGGCTCGGACCAGGTTCTGTTACCCAGAGTCCTTTGCAAACCTCAAAATTTGGCTAAAAAAACACATGTTCCTCACATTTCTGTGGCAGAAAGTTCTGGAATCTGAGAGGAGCCACAAATTTCCTTCCACCCAGCGTTCCCCCAAGTCTCCCGATATAAATGATACCTCACTTGTGTGGGTAGGCCTAGCGCCTGCGACAGGAAGCACCCCAAAGCGCAACGTGGACACATCCAAAATTTTGGAAGAAAACAGAGGTGTTTTTTGCGAAGTGCCTACCTGTAGATTTTGGCCTCTAGCTCAGCCGGCACCTAGGGAAACCTACCAAACCTGTGCATTTCTGAAAACTAGAGACCTAGGGGAATCCAAGGAGGGGTGACTTGTGGGGCTCGGACCAGGTTCTGTTACCCAGAGTCCTTTGCAAACCTCAAAATTTGCCTAAAAAAACACATGTTCCTCACATTTCTGTGGCAGAAAGTTCTGGAATCTGAGAGGAGCCACAAATTTCCTTCCACCCAGCGTTCCCCCAAGTCTCCCGATATAAATGATACCTCACTTGTGTGGGTAGGCCTAGCGCCTGCGACAGGAAGCACCCCAAAGCGCAACGTGGACACATCCAAAATTTTGGAAGAAAACAGAGGTGTTTTTTGCGAAGTGCCTACCTGTAGATTTTGGCCTCTAGCTCAGCCGGCACCTAGGGAAACCTACCAAACCTGTGCATTTCTGAAAACTAGAGACCTAGGGGAATCCAAGGAGGGGTGACTTGTGGGGCTCGGACCAGGTTCTGTTACCCAGAGTCCTTTGCAAACCTCAAAATTTGGCTAAAAAAACACATGTTCCTCACATTTCTGTGGCAGAAAGTTCTGGAATCTGAGAGGAGCCACAAATTTCCTTCCACCCAGCGTTCCCCCAAGTCTCCCGATATAAATGATACCTCACTTGTGTGGGTAGGCCTAGGGCCTGCGACAGGAAGCACCCCAAAGCGCAACGTGGACACATCCAAAATTTTGGAAGAAAACAGAGGTGTTTTTTGCGAAGTGCCTACCTGTAGATTTTGGCCTCTAGCTCAGCCGTCACCTAGGGAAAGCTACCAAACCTGTGCATTTCTGAAAACTAGAGACCTAGGGGAATCCAAGGAGGGGTGACTTGCGGGGCTCGGACCAGGTTCTGTTACCCAGAGTCCTTTGCAAACCTCAAAATTTGGCTAAAAAAACACATGTTACTCACATTTCTGTGGCAGAAAGTTCTGGAATCTGAGAGGAGCCACAAATTTCCTTCCACCCAGCGCTTCCCCATGTCTCCCGATAAAAATGATACCTCACTTGTGTGGGTAGGCCTAGCGCCCGCGACAGGAAACGCCCCAAAGCGCAACGTGGACACATCCAAAATTTTGGAAGAAAACAGAGGTGTTTTTTGCGAAGTGCCTACCTGTAGATTTTGGCCTCTAGCTCAGCCGGCACCTAGGGAAACCTACCAAACCTGTGCATTTCTGAAAACTAGAGACCTAGGGGAATCCAAGGAGGGGTGACTTGTGGGGCTCGGACCAGGTTCTGTTACCCAGAGTCCTTTGCAAACCTCAAAATTTGGCTAAAAAAACACATGTTCCTCACATTTCTGTGGCAGAAAGTTCTGGAATCTGAGAGGAGCCACAAATTTCCTTCCACCCAGCGTTCCCCCAAGTCTCCCGATATAAATGATACCTCACTTGTGTGGGTAGGCCTAGGGCCTGCGACAGGAAGCACCCCAAAGCGCAACGTGGACACATCCAAAATTTTGGAAGAAAACAGAGGTGTTTTTTGCGAAGTGCCTACCTGTAGATTTTGGCCTCTAGCTCAGCCGTCACCTAGGGAAAGCTACCAAACCTGTGCATTTCTGAAAACTAGAGACCTAGGGGAATCCAAGGAGGGGTGACTTGCGGGGCTCGGACCAGGTTCTGTTACCCAGAGTCCTTTGCAAACCTCAAAATTTGGCTAAAAAAACACATGTTACTCACATTTCTGTGGCAGAAAGTTCTGGAATCTGAGAGGAGCCACAAATTTCCTTCCACCCAGCGCTTCCCCATGTCTCCCGATAAAAATGATACCTCACTTGTGTGGGTAGGCCTAGCGCCCGCGACAGGAAACGCCCCAAAGCGCAACGTGGACACATCCAAAATTTTGGAAGAAAACAGAGGTGTTTTTTGCGAAGTGCCTACCTGTAGATTTTGGCCTCTAGCTCAGCCGGCACCTAGGGAAACCTACCAAACCTGTGCATTTCTGAAAGCTAGAGACCTAGGGGAATCCAAGGAGGGGTGGCTTGCGGGGCTCGGACCAGGTTCTGTTACCCAGAATCCTTTGCAAACCTAAAAATTTGGCTAAAAAAACACATGTTCCTCACATTTCTATGGCAGAAAGTTCTGGAATCTGAGAGGAGCCACAAATTTCCTTCCAACCAGCGTTCCCCCAAGTCTCCCGATAAAAATGATACCTCACTTGTGTGAGTAGGCATAGCGCCCGCGTCAGGAAACGCCCCAAAGCGCAACGTGGACACATCCAAAATTTTGGAAGAAAACAGAGGTGTTTTTTGCGAAGTGCCTACCTGTAGATTTTGGCCTCTAGCTCAGCCGGCACCTAGGGACACCTACCAAACCTGTGCATTTCTGAAAACTAGAGACCTAGGGGAATCCAAGGAGGGGTGACTTGCGGGGCTCGGACCAGGTTCTGTTACCCAGAATCCTTTGCAAACCTCAAAATGTGGCTAAAAAAACACTTGTTCCTCACATTTCTGTGGCAGAAAGTTCAGGAATCTGAGAGGAGCCACAAATTTCCTTCCACCCAGCGTTCCCCCAAGTCTCCCGATAAAAATGATACCTCACTTGTGTGGGTAGGCCTAGCGCCCGCGACAGGAAACGCCCCAAAGCGCAACGTGGACACATCCAAAATTTTGGAAGAAAACAGAGGTGTTTTTTGCGAAGTGCCTACCTGTAGATTTTGGCCTCTAGCTCAGCCGGCACCTAGGGAAACCTACCAAACCTGTGCATTTCTGAAAACTAGAGACCTAGGGGAATCCAAGGAGGGGTGACTTGTGGGGCTCGGACCAGGTTCTGTTACCCAGAGTCCTTTGCAAACCTCAAAATTTGGCTAAAAAAATACATGTTCCTCACATTTCTGTGGCAGAAAGTTCTGGAATCTGAGAGGAGCCACAAATTTCCTTCCACCCAGCGTTCCCCCAAGTCTCCCGATATAAATGATACCTCACTTGTGTGGGTAGGCCTAGGGCCTGCGACAGGAAGCACCCCAAAGCGCAACGTGGACACATCCAAAATTTTGGAAGAAAACAGAGGTGTTTTTTGCGAAGTGCCTACCTGTAGATTTTGGCCTCTAGCTCAGCCGTCACCTAGGGAAAGCTACCAAACCTGTGCATTTCTGAAAACTAGAGACCTAGGGGAATCCAAGGAGGGGTGACTTGCGGGGCTCGGACCAGGTTCTGTTACCCAGAGTCCTTTGCAAACCTCAAAATTTGGCTAAAAAAACACATGTTACTCACATTTCTGTGGCAGAAAGTTCTGGAATCTGAGAGGAGCCACAAATTTCCTTCCACCCAGCGCTTCCCCATGTCTCCCGATAAAAATGATACCTCACTTGTGTGGGTAGGCCTAGCGCCCGCGACAGGAAACGCCCCAAAGCGCAACGTGGACACATCCAAAATTTTGGAAGAAAACAGAGGTGTTTTTTGCGAAGTGCCTACCTGTAGATTTTGGCCTCTAGCTCAGCCGGCACCTAGGGAAACCTACCAAACCTGTGCATTTCTGAAAACTAGAGACCTAGGGGAATCCAAGGAGGGGTGACTTGTGGGGCTCGGACCAGGTTCTGTTACCCAGAGTCCTTTGCAAACCTCAAAATTTGGCTAAAAAAACACATGTTCCTCACATTTCTGTGGCAGAAAGTTCTGGAATCTGAGAGGAGCCACAAATTTCCTTCCACCCAGCGTTCCCCCAAGTCTCCCGATATAAATGATACCTCACTTGTGTGGGTAGGCCTAGGGCCTGCGACAGGAAGCACCCCAAAGCGCAACGTGGACACATCCAAAATTTTGGAAGAAAACAGAGGTGTTTTTTGCGAAGTGCCTACCTGTAGATTTTGGCCTCTAGCTCAGCCGTCACCTAGGGAAAGCTACCAAACCTGTGCATTTCTGAAAACTAGAGACCTAGGGGAATCCAAGGAGGGGTGACTTGCGGGGCTCGGACCAGGTTCTGTTACCCAGAGTCCTTTGCAAACCTCAAAATTTGGCTAAAAAAACACATGTTACTCACATTTCTGTGGCAGAAAGTTCTGGAATCTGAGAGGAGCCACAAATTTCCTTCCACCCAGCGCTTCCCCATGTCTCCCGATAAAAATGATACCTCACTTGTGTGGGTAGGCCTAGCGCCCGCGACAGGAAACGCCCCAAAGCGCAACGTGGACACATCCAAAATTTTGGAAGAAAACAGAGGTGTTTTTTGCGAAGTGCCTACCTGTAGATTTTGGCCTCTAGCTCAGCCGGCACCTAGGGAAACCTACCAAACCTGTGCATTTCTGAAAGCTAGAGACCTAGGGGAATCCAAGGAGGGGTGGCTTGCGGGGCTCGGACCAGGTTCTGTTACCCAGAATCCTTTGCAAACCTAAAAATTTGGCTAAAAAAACACATGTTCCTCACATTTCTATGGCAGAAAGTTCTGGAATCTGAGAGGAGCCACAAATTTCCTTCCAACCAGCGTTCCCCCAAGTCTCCCGATAAAAATGATACCTCACTTGTGTGAGTAGGCATAGCGCCCGCGTCAGGAAACGCCCCAAAGCGCAACGTGGACACATCCAAAATTTTGGAAGAAAACAGAGGTGTTTTTTGCGAAGTGCCTACCTGTAGATTTTGGCCTCTAGCTCAGCCGGCACCTAGGGACACCTACCAAACCTGTGCATTTCTGAAAACTAGAGACCTAGGGGAATCCAAGGAGGGGTGACTTGCGGGGCTCGGACCAGGTTCTGTTACCCAGAATCCTTTGCAAACCTCAAAATGTGGCTAAAAAAACACTTGTTCCTCACATTTCTGTGGCAGAAAGTTCAGGAATCTGAGAGGAGCCACAAATTTCCTTCCACCCAGCGTTCCCCCAAGTCTCCCGATAAAAATGATACCTCACTTGTGTGGGTAGGCCTAGCGCCCGCGACAGGAAACGCCCCAAAGCGCAACGTGGACACATCCAAAATTTTGGAAGAAAACAGAGGTGTTTTTTGCGAAGTGCCTACCTGTAGATTTTGGCCTCTAGCTCAGCCGGCACCTAGGGAAACCTACCAAACCTGTGCATTTCTGAAAACTAGAGACCTAGGGGAATCCAAGGAGGGGTGACTTGTGGGGCTCGGACCAGGTTCTGTTACCCAGAGTCCTTTGCAAACCTCAAAATTTGGCTAAAAAAATACATGTTCCTCACATTTCTGTGGCAGAAAGTTCTGGAATCTGAGAGGAGCCACAAATTTCCTTCCACCCAGCGTTCCCCCAAGTCTCCCGATATAAATGATACCTCACTTGTGTGGGTAGGCCTAGCGCCCGCGACAGGAAGCACCCCAAAGCGCAACGTGGACACATCCAAAATTTTGGAAGAAAACAGAGGTGTTTTTTGCGAAGTGCCTACCTGTAGATTTTGGCCTCTAGCTCAGCCGTCACCTAGGGAAAGCTACCAAACCTGTGCATTTCTGAAAACTAGAGACCTAGGGGAATCCAAGGAGGGGTGACTTGCGGGGCTCGGACCAGGTTCTGTTACCCAGAGTCCTTTGCAAACCTCAAAATTTGGATAAAAAAACACATGTTCCTCAAATTTCTGTGGCAGAAAGTTCTGGAATCTGAGAGGAGCCACAAATTTCCTTCCACCCAGCTCTTCCCCATGTCTCCCGATAAAAATGATACCTCACTTGTGTGGGTAGGCCTAGCGCCCGCGACAGGAAACGCCCCAAAGCGCAACGTGGACACATCCAAAATTTTTGAAGAAAACAGAGGTGTTTTTTGCGAAGTGCCTACCTGTAGATTTTGGCCTCTAGCTCAGCCGGCACCTAGGGAAAGCTACCAAACCTGTGCATTTCTGAAAACTAGAGACCTAGGGGAATCCAAGGAGGGGTGGCTTGCGGGGCTCGGACCAGGTTCTGTTACCCAGAATCCTTTGCAAACCTCAAAATTTGGCTAAAAAAACACATGTTCCTCACATTTCTATGGCAGAAAGTTCTGGAATCTGAGAGGAGCCACAAATTTCCTTCCAACCAGCGTTCCCCCAAGTCTCCCGATAAAAATGATACCTCACTTGTGTGGGTAGGCATAGCGCCCGCGTCAGGAAACGCCCCAAAGCGCAACGTGGACACCTCCAAAATTTTGGAAGAAAACAGAGGTGTTTTTTGCGAAGTGCCTACCTGTAGATTTTGGCCTCTAGCTCAGCCGGCACCTAGGGACACCTACCAAACCTGTGCATTTCTGAAAACTAGAGACCTAGGGGAATCCAAGGAGGGGTGACTTGCGGGGCTCGGACCAGGTTCTGTTACCCAGAATCCTTTGCAAACCTCAAAATGTGGCTAAAAAAACACTTGTTCCTCACATTTCTGTGGCAGAAAGTTCAGGAATCTGAGAGGAGCCACAAATTTCCTTCCACCCAGCGTTCCCCCAAGTCTCCAGATAAAAATGATACCTCACTTGTGTGGGTAGGCCTAGCGCCCGCGACAGGAAACGCCCCAAAGCGCAACGTGGACACATCCAAAATTTGGGAAGAAAACAGAGGTGTTTTTTGCGAAGTGCCTACCTGTAGATTTTGGCCTCTAGCTCAGCCGGCACCTAGGGAAACCTACCAAACCTGTGCATTTCTGAAAACTAGAGACCTAGGGGAATCCAAGGAGGGGTGACTTGTGGGGCTCGGACCAGGTTCTGTTACCCAGAGTCCTTTGCAAACCTCAAAATTTGGCTAAAAAAACACATGTTCCTCACATTTCTGTGGCAGAAAGTTCTGGAATCTGAGAGGAGCCACAAATTTCCTTCCACCCAGCGTTCCCCCAAGTCTCCCAATATAAATGATACCTCACTTGTGTGGGTAGGCCTAGCGCCTGCGACAGGAAGCACCCCAAAGCGCAACGTGGACACATCCAAAATTTTGGAAGAAAACAGAGGTGTTTTTTGCGAAGTGCCTACCTGTAGATTTTGGCCTCTAGCTCAGCCGTCACCTAGGGAAAGCTACCAAACCTGTGCATTACTGAAAACTAGAGACCCAGGGGAATCCAAGGAGGGGTGACTTGCGGGGCTCGGACCAGGTTCTGTTACCCAGAGTCCTTTGCAAACCTCAAAATTTGGCTAAAAAAACACATGTTCCTCACATTTCTGTGGCAGAAAGTTCTGGAATCTGAGAGGAGCCACAAATTTCCTTCCACCCAGCGTTCCCCCAAGTCTCCCGATAAAAATGATACCTCACTTGTGTGGGTAGTCCTAGCGCCCGAGACAGGAAACACCCCAAAGCGCAACGTGGACACATCCAAAATTTTGGAAGAAAACAGAGGTGTTTTTTGCGAAGTGCCTACCTGTAGATTTTGGCCTCTAGCTCAGCCGGCACCTAGGGAAACCTACCAAACCTGTGCATTTCGGAAAACTAGAGACCTAGGGGAATCCAAGGAGGGGTGACTTGCGGGGCTCAGACCAGGTTCTGTTACCCAGAATCCTTTGCAAACCTCAAAATTTTGCTAAAAAAACACATGTTCCTCACATTTCTGTGGCAAAAAGTTCTAGAATCTGAGAGGAGCCACAAATTTCCTTCCACCCAGCGTTCCCCCAAGTCTCCCGATAAAAATGATACCTCACTTGTGTGGGTAGGCCTAGCGCCCGCGACAGGAAACGCCCCAAAGCGCAACGTGGACACATCCAAAATTTTGGAAGAAAACAGAGGTGTTTTTTGCGAAGTGCCTACCTGTAGATTTTGGCCTCTAGCTCAGCCGGCAACTAGGGAAACCTACCAAACCTGTGCATTTCTGAAAACTAGAGACCTAGGGGAATCCAAGGAGGGGTGACTTGTGGGGCTCGGACCAGGTTCTGTTACCCAGAGTCCTTTGCAAACCTCAAAATTTGTCTAAAAAAACACATGTTCCTCACATTTCTGTGGCAGAAAGTTCTGGAATCTGAGAGGAGCCACAAATTTCCTTCCACCCAGCGTTCCCCCAAGTCTCCCGATATAAATGATACCTCACTTGTGTGGGTAGGCCTAGCGCCCGCGACAGGAAGCACCCCAAAGCGCAACGTGGACACATCCAAAATTTTGGAAGAAAACAGAGGTGTTTTTTGCGAAGTGCCTACCTGTAGATTTTGGCCTCTAGCTCAGCCGTCACCTAGGGAAAGCTACCAAACCTGTGCATTTCTGAAAACTAGAGACCTAGGGGAATCCAAGGAGGGGTGACTTGCGGGGCTCGGACCAGGTTCTGTTACCCAGAGTCCTTTGCAAACCTCAAAATTTGGCTAAAAAAACACATGTTCCTCACATTTCTGTGGCAGAAAGTTCTGGAATCTGAGAGGAGCCACAAATTTCCTTCCACCCAGCGCTTCCCCATGTCTCCCGATAAAAATGATACCTCACTTGTGTGGGTAGGCCTAGCGCCCGCGACAGGAAACGCCCCAAAGCGCAACGTGGACACATCCAAAATTTTGGAAGAAAACAGAGGTGTTTTTTGCGAAGTGCCTACCTGTAGATTTTGGCCTCTAGCTCAGCCGGCACCTAGGGAAACCTACCAAACCTGTGCATTTCTGAAAACTAGAGACCTAGGGGAATCCAAGGAGGGGTGGCTTGCGGGGCTCGGACCAGGTTCTGTTACCCAGAATCCTTTGCAAACCTCAAAATTTGGCTAAAAAAACACATGTTCCTCACATTTCTATGGCAGAAAGTTCTGGAATCTGAGAGGAGCCACAAATTTCCTTCCAACCAGCGTTCCCCCAAGTCTCCCGATAAAAATGATACCTCACTTGTGTGGGTAGGCATAGCGCCCGCGTCAGGAAACGCCCCAAAGCGCAACGTGGACACATCCAAAATTTTGGAAGAAAACAGAGGTGTTTTTTGCGAAGTGCCTACCTGTAGATTTTGGCCTCTAGCTCAGCCGGCACCTAGGGACACCTACCAAACCTGTGCATTTCTGAAAACTAGAGACCTAGGGGAATCCAAGGAGGGGTGACTTGTGGGGCTCGGACCAGGTTCTGTTACCCAGAGTCCTTTGCAAACCTCAAAATTTGGCTAAAAAAACACATGTTCCTCACATTTCTGTGGCAGAAAGTTCTGGAATCTGAGAGGAGCCACAAATTTCCTTCCACCCAGCGTTCCCCCAAGTCTCCCAATATAAATGATACCTCACTTGTGTGGGTAGGCCTAGCGCCTGCGACAGGAAGCACCCCAAAGCGCAACGTGGACACATCCAAAATTTTGGAAGAAAACAGGTGTTTTTTGCGAAGTGCCTACCTGTAGATTTTGGCCTCTAGCTCAGCCGTCACCTAGGGAAAGCTACCAAACCTGTGCATTACTGAAAACTAGAGACCCAGGGGAATCCAAGGAGGGGTGACTTGCGGGGCTCGGACCAGGTTCTGTTACCCAGAGTCCTTTGCAAACCTCAAAATTTGGCTAAAAAAACACATGTTCCTCACATTTCTGTGGCAGAAAGTTCTGGAATCTGAGAGGAGCCACAAATTTCCTTCCACCCAGCGTTCCCCCAAGTCTCCCGATAAAAATGATACCTCACTTGTGTGGGTAGTCCTAGCGCCCGAGACAGGAAACACCCCAAAGCGCAACGTGGACACATCCAAAATTTTGGAAGAAAACAGAGGTGTTTTTTGCGAAGTGCCTACCTGTAGATTTTGGCCTCTAGCTCAGCCGGCACCTAGGGAAACCTACCAAACCTGTGCATTTCGGAAAACTAGAGACCTAGGGGAATCCAAGGAGGGGTGACTTGCGGGGCTCAGACCAGGTTCTGTTACCCAGAATCCTTTGCAAACCTCAAAATTTTGCTAAAAAAACACATGTTCCTCACATTTCTGTGGCAAAAAGTTCTAGAATCTGAGAGGAGCCACAAATTTCCTTCCACCCAGCGTTCCCCCAAGTCTCCCGATAAAAATGATACCTCACTTGTGTGGGTAGGCCTAGCGCCCGCGACAGGAAACGCCCCAAAGCGCAACGTGGACACATCCAAAATTTTGGAAGAAAACAGAGGTGTTTTTTGCGAAGTGCCTACCTGTAGATTTTGGCCTCTAGCTCAGCCGGCACCTAGGGAAACCTACCAAACCTGTGCATTTCTGAAAACTAGAGACCTAGGGGAATCCAAGGAGGGGTGGCTTGCGGGGCTCGGACCAGGTTCTGTTACCCAGAATCCTTTGCAAACCTCAAAATTTGGCTAAAAAAACACATGTTCCTCACATTTCTATGGCAGAAAGTTCTGGAATCTGAGAGGAGCCACAAATTTCCTTCCAACCAGCGTTCCCCCAAGTCTCCCGATAAAAATGATACCTCACTTGTGTGGGTAGGCATAGCGCCCGCGTCAGGAAACGCCCCAAAGCGCAACGTGGACACATCCAAAATTTTGGAAGAAAACAGAGGTGTTTTTTGCGAAGTGCCTACCTGTAGATTTTGGCCTCTAGCTCAGCCGGCACCTAGGGACACCTACCAAACCTGTGCATTTCTGAAAACTAGAGACCTAGGGGAATCCAAGGAGGGGTGACTTGCGGGGCTCGGACCAGGTTCTGTTACCCAGAATCCTTTGCAAACCTCAAAATGTGGCTAAAAAAACACTTGTTCCTCACATTTCTGTGGCAGAAAGTTCAGGAATCTGAGAGGAGCCACAAATTTCCTTCCACCCAGCGTTCCCCCAAGTCTCCAGATAAAAATGATACCTCACTTGTGTGGGTAGGCCTAGCGCCCGCGACAGGAAACGCCCCAAAGCGCAACGTGGACACATCCAAAATTTTGGAAGAAAACAGAGGTGTTTTTTGCGAAGTGCCTACCTGTAGATTTTGGCCTCTAGCTCAGCCGGCACCTAGGGAAAGCTACCAAACCTGTGCATTTCTGAAAACTAGAGACCTAGGGGAATCCAAGGTGGGGTGACTTGCGGGGCTCGGACCAGGTTCTGTTACCCAGAGTCCTTTGCAAACCTCAAAATTTGGCTAAAAAAACACATGTTCCTCACATTTCTGTGGCAGAAAGTTCTGGAATCTGAGAGGAGCCACAAATTTCCTTCCACCCAGCGTTCCCCCAAGTCTCCCGATAAAAATGATACCTCACTTGTGTGGGTAGGCCTAGCGCCCGCGACAGGAAACGCCCCAAAGCGCAACGTGGACACATCCAAAATTTTGGAAGAAAACAGAGGTGTTTTTTGCGAAGTGCCTACCTGTAGATTTTGGCCTCTAGCTCAGCCGACACCTAGGGAAACCTACCAAACCTGTGCATTTCTGAAAACTAGAGACCTAGGGGAATCCAAGGAGGGGTGGCTTGCGGGGCTCGGACCAGGTTCTGTTACCCAGAATCCTTTGCAAACCTCAAAATTTTGCTAAAAAAACACATGTTCCTCACATTTCTATGGCAGAAAGTTCTGGAATCTGAGAGGAGCCACAAATCTCCTTCCAACCAGCGTTCCCCCAAGTCTCCCGATAAAAATGATACCTCACTTGTGTGGGTAGGCCTAGCGCCCGCGTCAGGAAACGCCCCAAAGCGCAACGTGGACAATTCCAAAATTTTGGAAGAAAACAGAGGTGTTTTCTGCGAAGTGCCTACCTGTAGATTTTGGCCTCTAGCTCAGCCGGCACCTAGGGACACCTACCAAACCTGTGCATTTCTGAAAACTAGAGACCTAGGGGAATCCAAGGAGGGGTGACTTGCGGGGCTCAGACCAGGTTCTGTTACCCAGAGTCCTTTGCAAACCTCAAAATTTGGCTAAAAAAACACATGTTCCTCACAGTTCTGTGGCAGAAAGTTCTGGAATCTGAGAGGAGCCACAAATTTCCTTCCACCCAGCGCTTCCCCATGTCTCCCGATAAAAATGATACCTCACTTGTGTGGGTAGGCCTAGCGCCCGCGACAGGAAACGCCCCAAAGCGCAACGTGGACACGTCCAAAATTTTGGAAGAAAACAGAGGTGTTTTTTGCAAAGTGCCTACCTGTAGATTTTGGCCTCTAGCTCAGCCGGCACCTAGGGCAAACCTACCAAACCTGTGCATTTCTGAAAACTAGAGACCTAGGGGAATCCAAGGAGGGGTGACTTGCGGGGCTCGGACCAGGTTCTGTTACCCAGAATCCTTTGCAAACCTCAAAATGTGGCTAAAAAAACACATGTTCCTCACATTTCTGTGGCAGAAAGTTCATGAATCTGAGAGGAGCCACAAATTTCCTTCCACCCAGTGTTCCCCCAAGTCTCCCGATAAAAGTGATACCTCACTTGTGTGGGTAGGCCTAGCGCCCGCGACAGGAAACGCCCCAAAGCGCAACGTGGACACATCCAAAATTTTGGAAGAAAACAGAGGTGTTTTTTGCGAAGTGCCTACCTGTAGATTTTGGCCTCTAGCTCAGCCGGCACCTAGGGAAACCTACCAAACATGTGCATTTCTGAAAACTAGAGACCTAGGGGAATCCAAGGAGGGGTGACTTGCGAGGCTCGCACCAGGTTCTGTTACCCAGAGTCCTTTGCAAACCTCAAAATTTGGCTAAAAAAACACATGTTCCTCACATTTCTGTGGCAGAAAGTTCTGGAATCTGAGAGGAGCCACAAATTTCCTTCCAACCAGCGTTTCCCCAAGTCTCCCGATAAAAATGATACCTCACTTGTGTGGGTAGGCCTAGCGCCCGCGACAGGAAACGCCCCAAAGCGCAACGTGGACACATCCAAAATTTTTGAAGAAAACAGAGGTGTTTTTTGCGAAGTGCCTACCTGTAGATTTTGGCCTCTAGCTCAGCCGGCACCTAGGGCAAACCTACCAATCCTGTGCATTTCTGAAAACTAGAGACCTAGGGGAATCCAAGGAGGGGTGACTTGCGGGGCTCGGACCAGGTTCTGTTACCCAGAATCCTTTGCAAACCTCAAAATGTGGCTAAAAAAACACATGTTCCTCACATTTCTGTGGCAGAAAGTTCATGAATCTGAGAGGAGCCACAAATTTCCTTCCACCCAGCGTTCCCCCAAGTCTCCCGATAAAAATGATACCTCACTTGTGTGGGTAGGCCTAGCGCCCGCGACAGGAAACGCCCCAAAGCGCAACGTGGACACATCCAAAATTTTGGAAGAAAACAGAGGTGTTTTTTGCGAAGTGCCTACCTGTAGATTTTGGCATCTAGCTCAGCCGGCACCTAGGGACACCTACCAAACCTGTGCATTTCTGAAAACTAGAGACCTAGGGGAATCCAAGGAGGGGTGACTTGCGGGGCTCAGACCAGGTTCTGTTACCCAGAGTCCTTTGCAAACCTCAAAATTTGGCTAAAAAAACACATGTTCCTCACAGTTCTGTGGCAGAAAGTTCTGGAATCTGAGAGGAGCCACAAATTTCCTTCCACCCAGCGCTTCCCCATGTCTCCCGATAAAAATGATACCTCACTTGTGTGGGTAGGCCTAGCGCCCGCGACAGGAAACGTCCCAAAGCGCAACGTGGACACGTCCAAAATTTTGGAAGAAAACAGAGGTGTTTTTTGCAACGTGCCTACCTGTAGATTTTGGGCTCTAGCTCAGCCGGCACTTAGGGAAACCTACCAAACCTGTGCATTTCTGAAAACTAGAGACCTAGGGGAATCCAAGGAGGGGTGACTTGCGAGGCTCGGACCAGGTTCTGTTACCCAGAGTCCTTTGCAAACCTCAAAATTTGGCTAAAAAAACACATGTTCCTCACATTTCTGTGGCAGAAAGTTCAGGAATCTGAGAGGAGCCACAAATTTCCTTCCACCCAGCGTTCCCCCAAGTCCCCCGATAAAAATGATACCTCACTTGTGTGGGTAGTCCTAGCGCCCGCGACAGGAAACACCCCAAAGCGCAACGTGGACACATCCAAAATTTTGGAAGAAAACAGAGGTGTTTTTTGCGAAGTGCCTACCTGTAGATTTTGGCCTCCAGCTCAGCCGACACCTAAGGAAACCTACCAAACCTGTGCATTTCTGAAAACTAGAGACCTAGGGGAATCCAAGGAGGGGTGACTTGCGGGGCTCGGACCAGGTTCTGTTACCCAGAATCCTTTGCAAACCTCAAAATTTGGCTAAATAAACACATGTTCCTCACATTTCTGTGGCAGAAAGTTCTGGAATCTGATAGGAGCCCCAAATTTCCTTACACCCAGCGTTCCCCCAAGTCTCCCGATAAAAATGATACCTCACTTGTGTGGGTAGGCCTAGCGCCCGCGACAGGAAACGCCGCAAAGCGCAACGTGGACACATCCAAAATTTTGGAAGAAAACAGAGGTGTTTTTTGCGAAGTGCCTACCTGTAGATTTTGGCCTCTAGCTCAGCCGGCACCTAGGGAAACCTACCAAACCTGTGCATTTCTGAAAACTAGAGACCTAGGGGAATCCAAGGAGGGGTGGCTTGCGGGGCTCGGACCAGGTTCTGTTACCCAGAATCCTTTGCAAACCTCAAAATTTGGCTAAAAAAACACATGTTCCTCACATTTCTATGGCAGAAAGATCTGGAATCTGAGAGGAGCCACAAATTTCCTTCCAACCAGCGTTCCCCCAAGTCTCCCGATAAAAATGATACCTCACTTGTGTGGGTAGGCCTAGCGCCCGCGTCAGGAAACGCCCCAAAGCGCAACGTGGACACATCCAAAATTTTGGAAGAAAACAGAGGTGTTTTTTGCGAAGTGCCTACCTGTAGATTTTGGCCTCTAGCTCAGCCGGCACCTAGGGACACCTACCAAACCTGTGCATTTCTGAAAACTAGAGACCTAGGGGAATCCAAGGAGGGGTAACTTGCGGGGCTCAGACCAGGTTCTGTTACCCAGAGTCCTTTGCAAACCTCAAAATTTGGCTAAAAAAACACATGTTCCTCACAGTTCTGTGGCAGAAAGTTCTGGAATCTGACAGGAGCCACAAATTTCCTTCCACCCAGCGCTTCCCCATGTCTCCCGATAAAAATGATACCTCACTTGTGTGGGTAGGCCTAGCGCCCGCGACAGGAAACGCCCCAAAGCGCAACGTGGACACGTCCAAAATTTTTGAAGAAAACAGAGGTGTTTTTTGCAAAGTGCCTACCTGTAGATTTTGGCCTCTAGCTCAGCCGGCACCTAGGGAAACCTACCAAACCTGTGCATTTCTGAAAACTAGAGACCTAGGGGAATCCAAGGAGGGGTGACTTGCGGGGCTCGGACCAGGTTCTGTTACCCAGAATCCTTTGCAAACCTCAAAATGTGGCTAAAAAAACACATGTTCCTCACATTTCTGTGGCAGAAAGTTCAGGAATCTGAGAGGAGCCACAAATTTCCTTCCACCCAGCGTTCCCCCAAGTCTCCAGATAAAAATGATACCTCACTTGTGTGGGTAGGCCTAGCGCCCGCGACAGGAAACGCCCCAAAGCGCAACGTGGACACATCCAAAATTTTGGAAGAAAACAGAGGTGTTTTTTGCGAAGTGCCTACCTGTAGATTTTGGCCTCCAGCTCAGCCGACACCTAAGGAAACCTACCAAACCTGTGCATTTCTGAAAACTAGAGACCTAGGGGAATCCAAGGAGGGGTGACTTGCGGGGCTCGGACCAGGTTCTGTTACCCAGAATCCTTTGCAAACCTCAAAATTTGGCTAAATAAACACATGTTCCTCACATTTCTGTGGCAGAAAGTTCTGGAATCTGATAGGAGCCCCAAATTTCCTTACACCCAGCGTTCCCCCAAGTCTCCCGATAAAAATGATACCTCACTTGTGCGGGTAGGCCTAGCGCCCGCGACAGGAAACGCCGCAAAGCGCAACGTGGACACATCCAAAATTTTGGAAGAAAACAGAGGTGTTTTTTGCGAAGTGCCTACCTGTAGATTTTGGCCTCTAGCTCAGCCGGCACCTAGGGAAACCTACCAAACCTGTGCATTTCTGAAAACTAGAGACCTAGGGGAATCCAAGGAGGGGTGGCTTGCGGGGCTCGGACCAGGTTCTGTTACCCAGAATCCTTTGCAAACCTCAAAATTTGGCTAAAAAAACACATGTTCCTCACATTTCTATGGCAGAAAGATCTGGAATCTGAGAGGAGCCACAAATTTCCTTCCAACCAGCGTTCCCCCAAGTCTCCCGATAAAAATGATACCTCACTTGTGTGGGTAGGCCTAGCGCCCGCGTCAGGAAACGCCCCAAAGCGCAACGTGGACACATCCAAAATTTTGGAAGAAAACAGAGGTGTTTTTTGCGAAGTGCCTACCTGTAGATTTTGGCCTCTAGCTCAGCCGGCACCTAGGGACACCTACCAAACCTGTGCATTTCTGAAAACTAGAGACCTAGGGGAATCCAAGGAGGGGTAACTTGCGGGGCTCAGACCAGGTTCTGTTACCCAGAGTCCTTTGCAAACCTCAAAATTTGGCTAAAAAAACACATGTTCCTCACAGTTCTGTGGCAGAAAGTTCTGGAATCTGACAGGAGCCACAAATTTCCTTCCACCCAGCGCTTCCCCATGTCTCCCGATAAAAATGATACCTCACTTGTGTGGGTAGGCCTAGCGCCCGCGACAGGAAACGCCCCAAAGCGCAACGTGGACACGTCCAAAATTTTTGAAGAAAACAGAGGTGTTTTTTGCAAAGTGCCTACCTGTAGATTTTGGCCTCTAGCTCAGCCGGCACCTAGGGAAACCTACCAAACCTGTGCATTTCTGAAAACTAGAGACCTAGGGGAATCCAAGGAGGGGTGACTTGCGGGGCTCGGACCAGGTTCTGTTACCCAGAATCCTTTGCAAACCTCAAAATGTGGCTAAAAAAACACATGTTCCTCACATTTCTGTGGCAGAAAGTTCAGGAATCTGAGAGGAGCCACAAATTTCCTTCCACCCAGCGTTCCCCCAAGTCTCCAGATAAAAATGATACCTCACTTGTGTGGGTAGGCCTAGCGCCCGCGACAGGAAACGCCCCAAAGCGCAACGTGGACACATCCAAAATTTTGGAAGAAAACAGAGGTGTTTTTTGCGAAGTGCCTACCTGTAGATTTTGGCCTCTAGCTCAGCCGGCACCTAGGGAAACCTACCAAACCTGTGCATTTCTGAAAACTAGAGACCTAGGGGAATCCAAGGAGGGGTGACTTGCGAGGCTCGGACCAGGTTCTGTTACCCAGAGTCCTTTGCAAACCTCAAAATTTGGCTAAAAAAACACATGTTCCTCACATTTCTGTGGCAGAAAGTTCAGGAATCTGAGAGGAGCCACAAATTTCCTTCCACCCAGCGTTCCCCCAAGTCCCCCGATAAAAATGATACCTCACTTGTGTGGGTAGTCCTAGCGCCCGCGACAGGAAACACCCCAAAGCGCAACGTGGACACATCCACAATTTTGGAAGAAAACAGAGGTGTTTTTTGCGAAGTGCCTACCTGTAGATTTTGGCCTCTAGCTCAGCCGGCACCTAGGGAAACCTACCAAACCTGTGCATTTCGGAAAACTAGAGACCTAGGGGAATCCAAGGAGGGGTGACTTGCGGGGCTCAGACCAGGTTCTGTTACCCAGAATCCTTTGCAAACCTCAAAATGTTGCTAAAAAAACACATGTTCCTCACATTTCTGTGGCAAAAAGTTCTAGAATCTGAGAGGAGCCACAAATTTCCTTCCACCCAGCGTTCCCCCAAGTCTCCCGATAAAAATGATACCTCACTTGTGTGGGTAGGCCTAGCGCCCGCGACAGGAAACGCCCCAAAGCGCAACGTGGACACATCCAAAATTTTGGAAGAAAACAGAGGTGTTTTTTGCGAAGTGCCTACCTGTAGATTTTGGCCTCTAGCTCAGCCGGCACCTAGGGAAACCTACCAAACATGTGCATTTCTGAAAACTAGAGACCTAGGGGAATCCAAGGAGGGGTGACTTGCGAGGCTCGCACCAGGTTCTGAAACCCAGAGTCCTTTGCAAACCTCAAAATTTGGCTAAAAAAACACATGTTCCTCACATTTCTGTGGCAGAAAGTTCTGGAATCTGAGAGGAGCCACAAATTTCCTTCCAACCAGCGTTTCCCCAAGTCTCCCGATAAAAATGATACCTCACTTGTGTGGGTAGGCCTAGCGCCCGCGACAGGAAACGCCCCAAAGCGCAACGTGGACACATCCAAAATTTTGGAAGAAAACAGAGGTGTTTTTTGCGAAGTGCCTACCTGTAGATTTTGGCCTCTAGCTCAGCCGGCACCTAGGGCAAACCTACCAATCCTGTGCATTTCTGAAAACTAGAGACCTAGGGGAATCCAAGGAGGGGTGACTTGCGGGGCTCGGACCAGGTTCTGTTACCCAGAATCCTTTGCAAACCTCAAAATGTGGCTAAAAAAACACATGTTCCTCACATTTCTGTGGCAGAAAGTTCATGAATCTGAGAGGAGCCACAAATTTCCTTCCACCCAGCGTTCCCCCAAGTCTCCCGATAAAAATGATACCTCACTTGTGTGGGTAGGCCTAGCGCCCGCGACAGGAAACGCCCCAAAGCGCAACGTGGACACATCCAAAATTTTGGAAGAAAACAGAGGTGTTTTTTGCGAAGTGCCTACCTGTAGATTTTGGCATCTAGCTCAGCCGGCACCTAGGGACACCTACCAAACCTGTGCATTTCTGAAAACTAGAGACCTAGGGGAATCCAAGGAGGGGTGACTTGCGGGGCTCAGACCAGGTTCTGTTACCCAGAGTCCTTTGCAAACCTCAAAATTTGGCTAAAAAAACACATGTTCCTCACAGTTCTGTGGCAGAAAGTTCTGGAATCTGAGAGGAGCCACAAATTTCCTTCCACCCAGCGCTTCCCCATGTCTCCCGATAAAAATGATACCTCACTTGTGTGGGTAGGCCTAGCGCCCGCGACAGGAAACGTCCCAAAGCGCAACGTGGACACGTCCAAAATTTTGGAAGAAAACAGAGGTGTTTTTTGCAACGTGCCTACCTGTAGATTTTGGGCTCTAGCTCAGCCGGCACTTAGGGAAACCTACCAAACCTGTGCATTTCTGAAAACTAGAGACCTAGGGGAATCCAAGGAGGGGTGACTTGCGGGGCTCGGACCAGGTTCTGTTACCCAGAATCCTTTGCAAACCTCAAAATGTGGTTAAAAAAACACATGTTCCTCACATTTCTGTGGCAGAAAGTTCAGGAATCTGAGAGGAGCCACAAATTTCCTTCCACCCAGCGTTCCCCCAAGTCTCCAGATAAAAATGATACCTCACTTGTGTGGGTAGGCCTAGCGCCCGCGACAGGAAACGCCCCAAAGCGCAACGTGGACACATCCAAAATTTTGGAAGAAAACAGAGGTGTTTTTTGCGAAGTGCCTACCTGTAGATTTTGGCCTCTACCTCAGCCGGCACCTAGGGAAACCTACCAAACCTGTGCATTTCTGAAAACTAGAGACCTAGGGGAATCCAAGGAGGGGTGACTTGCGAGGCTCGGACCAGGTTCTGTTACCCAGAGTCCTTTGCAAACCTCAAAATTTGGCTAAAAAAACACATGTTCCTCACAGTTCTGTGGCAGAAAGTTCTGGAATCTGACAGGAGCCACAAATTTCCTTCCACCCAGCGCTTCCCCATGTCTCCCGATAAAAATGATACCTCACTTGTGTGGGTAGGCCTAGCGCCCGCGACAGGAAACGCCCCAAAGCGCAACGTGGACACGTCCAAAATTTTTGAAGAAAACAGAGGTGTTTTTTGCAAAGTGCCTACCTGTAGATTTTGGCCTCTAGCTCAGCCGGCACCTAGGGAAACCTACCAAACCTGTGCATTTCTGAAAACTAGAGACCTAGGGGAATCCAAGGAGGGGTGACTTGCGGGGCTCGGACCAGGTTCTGTTACCCAGAATCCTTTGCAAACCTCAAAATGTGGCTAAAAAAACACATGTTCCTCACATTTCTGTGGCAGAAAGTTCAGGAATCTGAGAGGAGCCACAAATTTCCTTCCACCCAGCGTTCCCCCAAGTCTCCAGATAAAAATGATACCTCACTTGTGTGGGTAGGCCTAGCGCCCGCGACAGGAAACGCCCCAAAGCGCAACGTGGACACATCCAAAATTTTGGAAGAAAACAGAGGTGTTTTTTGCGAAGTGCCTACCTGTAGATTTTGGCCTCCAGCTCAGCCGACACCTAAGGAAACCTACCAAACCTGTGCATTTCTGAAAACTAGAGACCTAGGGGAATCCAAGGAGGGGTGACTTGCGGGGCTCGGACCAGGTTCTGTTACCCAGAATCCTTTGCAAACCTCAAAATTTGGCTAAATAAACACATGTTCCTCACATTTCTGTGGCAGAAAGTTCTGGAATCTGATAGGAGCCCCAAATTTCCTTACACCCAGCGTTCCCCCAAGTCTCCCGATAAAAATGATACCTCACTTGTGTGGGTAGGCCTAGCGCCCGCGACAGGAAACGCCGCAAAGCGCAACGTGGACACATCCAAAATTTTGGAAGAAAACAGAGGTGTTTTTTGCGAAGTGCCTACCTGTAGATTTTGGCCTCTAGCTCAGCCGGCACCTAGGGAAACCTACCAAACCTGTGCATTTCTGAAAACTAGAGACCTAGGGGAATCCAAGGAGGGGTGGCTTGCGGGGCTCGGACCAGGTTCTGTTACCCAGAATCCTTTGCAAACCTCAAAATTTGGCTAAAAAAACACATGTTCCTCACATTTCTATGGCAGAAAGATCTGGAATCTGAGAGGAGCCACAAATTTCCTTCCAACCAGCGTTCCCCCAAGTCTCCCGATAAAAATGATACCTCACTTGTGTGGGTAGGCCTAGCGCCCGCGTCAGGAAACGCCCCAAAGCGCAACGTGGACACATCCAAAATTTTGGAAGAAAACAGAGGTGTTTTTTGCGAAGTGCCTACCTGTAGATTTTGGCCTCTAGCTCAGCCGGCACCTAGGGACACCTACCAAACCTGTGCATTTCTGAAAACTAGAGACCTAGGGGAATCCAAGGAGGGGTAACTTGCGGGGCTCAGACCAGGTTCTGTTACCCAGAGTCCTTTGCAAACCTCAAAATTTGGCTAAAAAAACACATGTTCCTCACAGTTCTGTGGCAGAAAGTTCTGGAATCTGACAGGAGCCACAAATTTCCTTCCACCCAGCGCTTCCCCATGTCTCCCGATAAAAATGATACCTCACTTGTGTGGGTAGGCCTAGCGCCCGCGACAGGAAACGCCCCAAAGCGCAACGTGGACACGTCCAAAATTTTTGAAGAAAACAGAGGTGTTTTTTGCAAAGTGCCTACCTGTAGATTTTGGCCTCTAGCTCAGCCGGCACCTAGGGAAACCTACCAAACCTGTGCATTTCTGAAAACTAGAGACCTAGGGGAATCCAAGGAGGGGTGACTTGCGGGGCTCGGACCAGGTTCTGTTACCCAGAATCCTTTGCAAACCTCAAAAATGTGGCTAAAAAAACACATGTTCCTCACATTTCTGTGGCAGAAAGTTCAGGAATCTGAGAGGAGCCACAAATTTCCTTCCACCCAGCGTTCCCCCAAGTCTCCAGATAAAAATGATACCTCACTTGTGTGGGTAGGCCTAGCGCCCGCGACAGGAAACGCCCCAAAGCGCAACGTGGACACATCCAAAATTTTGGAAGAAAACAGAGGTGTTTTTTGCGAAGTGCCTACCTGTAGATTTTGGCCTCTAGCTCAGCCGGCACCTAGGGAAACCTACCAAACCTGTGCATTTCTGAAAACTAGAGACCTAGGGGAATCCAAGGAGGGGTGACTTGCGAGGCTCGGACCAGGTTCTGTTACCCAGAGTCCTTTGCAAACCTCAAAATTTGGCTAAAAAAACACATGTTCCTCACATTTCTGTGGCAGAAAGTTCAGGAATCTGAGAGGAGCCACAAATTTCCTTCCACCCAGCGTTCCCCCAAGTCCCCCGATAAAAATGATACCTCACTTGTGTGGGTAGTCCTAGCGCCCGCGACAGGAAACACCCCAAAGCGCA